>NC_058099.1:15040000-15665000 GCF_020171115.1 Neogale vison | reverse complement strand
ACATGAGCTGGAGGGAGGAATGGAGGTAGAGAGAGAGAAGCAGACTCCCGGCTCAGCAGGGGCTGGCATGGGGCTCGATCCCAGGACCCCAAGATCATGCTCTGTGCCAAAAGCAGAGGCTTAATGGACTGAGCCACTCAAGGGCCCCTAAGATTCCTAACTTTTTAACTTTAGTAAGAAGGAGAATGAATCAACTCCTATACCACAAAAATACAAGTTTCTTCCTGGTCAAATACAGAAACTGAAACTGTGACATCTAGAACTGTCTCCATGCTGCCCTCTTGGACAGATGGCTTTACTCCTTCCTTCAATTTTCCAAGCGCCTCCACCCAGCTCAACTTTGACCCCTTCTTCTGTGAAGTCCTTTGTTGGATTAAATCTGTGTTTATCTGATGTTGATTTGTTGTCTGTTCCCCCACTAACATTTTTACCTTTCATGTTGTGACTGGCTATGTTGTGAATTTTCCTTGTGTAACTAAAGTTCTACAATACATTAGCTTGTTTGTGTTTTGTGATCTTCTCCCTCCCCACGATTTCAAGTTTCATGTTGTCTAGCATATAGTACTCAGGAATTAACGAAAAGAAAGTGTCCAATTAATAACTTGTCCAGTGAATGGATAGAAAATCACTATCCTAAGTTTCCGTTTACTTAAATTTAAAATGGAATTACCATCCCCTACTTTAAAGAATTGATAGAAGTGTAATAAAAGATAATGCATGTAGTAAAATGTCTAGCATATTTCCTAGGACATACGGATGCTCTACTGGTGATGAGGCCTTGATCCTGTGGATACCAGAGGGAGAATCTCAGGCCTCCCATAGATGCCTAAGCTCAGCCCCAGGGAATTTTGTTTCGGCTACTTTGCATGGGCCAGTAGAAGTGAAGGAGGTGGTGGATGAATTGAGTTCTTAGTAGCAGCAAGTATTAATTTAGCTGATTGCTGACGCTGGCTGTTTTGGATGGCAGTCTTCCAGCTGGTGAATGGAAAATACATGATTCTCGATGTTTAAAAATACCCTGAGATGGATTAATTGTTGGTTGCTGACAGGCGAAGGGGCGTGTATGCTACTTTACACCCTGACCCTGCACTCAAAACAAAATAACACACCAATTGATTTCTTTTCCCCCCCATTAAGAGTTTTGTAGATGTTGTGATTGTATTAATGAGCATTTTTATAACACTTAAGAATTTAGAAAGCCCTTCTGCATAGATCCCCTCTTTAAAATCTCATAGTCCCTTAGAGTGAGACTCTGGTGAGCAAGTAAGTGGCCAGGTGTTGATTGAAAACCCTCTGTAATGAGGTAGGACAATCACAGGTTCCCTGTGAGTGTTCCCATTTTATACATGTAGAAATAGTTTGGGGAAACCAAGGTCACTTGGAAAAACCAAGGGCACACAGCTAGTAAGGGTTAAAGATTAGTAAATGATCTGGGATTCCAGAGGCAGGGATCGCCAAGCTTCCTGTATGTGGCAAGATATTGAATGGGTTGTTTCCTGCCTCATCTTCACTGAGGGGTTCCATTACTTTATTGGGCTGGCATGACAAAACACCACAGACCGGATGGCTTATGCAGCAGAAATTTATTTTCTCAAGGTTTTGGAGTCTGGAAGTCCAAGTTTAAGGTGTCAGCAGTTTGGTTTCCTCTAAGGTGCCTCTCTTTGGCTTCTGGATGGCTTCCTGTCATTGCCTCTTCCCACAGTTGTCGCTCTGTGCATCTGGGGCTTGGTGTTCCTTTTTTTTTTTTTTTTTTTAAAGATTTTATTTATTTATTTGATGGACAGAGATCACAAGTAGGCAGAGAGGCAGTCAGAGAGAGAGGAGGAGGCAGGCTCCCCACTGAGCAGAGAGCCTGATGTGGGGCTCGATCCCAGGACCCTAAGATCATGACCGAAGGCAGAGTCTCAACCCACTGAGCCACCCAGATGCCCCCAGGGGCTTGGTGTTCTCTAGTGTGCCCAGTTTCCTCTTCTTATAAGGACACCAGTCAGAAAGAAGAAAGAAGAGATCTGATGTTAAATCACATTTAGAGTTTGAGTTTTGATTAAGATCGTAGATATAGCCATTGGTTGCTAGGGCAATCATCATCAAAATCACAAAGAAATGCCACGTTGCATTCATGAAGATCTATAATCAAAAAATGGAAAATGATATTGTTGGTAAGAATGTGCAGTACTGGGGCGCCTGGGTGGCTCAGTGGGTTAAAGCCTCTGCCTTCGGCTCAGGTCATGATCTCAGGGTCCTGGGATCGAGCCCCACATCGGGCTCTCTGCTCAGCAGGGAGCCTGCTTCCTCCTCTCTCTCTGCCTGCCTCTCCGCCTACTTGTGATCTCTGCCTGTCAAATAAATAAATAAAATCTTTATAAAAAAAAGAAGAATGTGCAGTACTAGTGGTTATGTAAAATGGTTCAGCCCCTGTGGAAAACAGTTTGGTGTTTCCTCAGAAATTCAAATATAGAATCACTCTATTACCTCACAATTCCACTCCTGGATATATAATCAAAATAACTGAAATCACATGTTCCAAAAAAAAAAGTATATATGAATGTTCACAGTAAGGTTGTTCACAATAGCTGACAGGTGACCACAGCGTAAATGTCTTTCAACTGATGAATGAATAAACAAAATATGATATATTCATACAATGGAATATTATCCAGGTATAAAAAATAATAACAGTTCAAGACATCTGTAAAACAAAGGAACCTTGAAAACACGATGCTAAGTAAAATATGCTAGATACAAAAAGCCATATGATATATGATTCCATTTCCATGACATGCCTGGAATGGAGACTTTCCTAAGTACAGGAAACATGGTAGTCATTGCCAGGAGCTGCAGGGAGTGGAGAGTGGGCAGTATCTGCTCAGTGGTTGTGAGGTGATAAAAATGTTCTGGAATAGTGGCATTTGCTGCACAACATTGTATATGTAATAAATGCCGCTGAATTGTATAGTTTACAGTGGTTAAAATGATAAATTTTCTTATGTGTATTTTATTACCACCACCACAACAAAAGAAAACAACATCAACTAAAGATCATGGATGCAGGCGCATCTGGGGGGCTCAGTGGGTTAAGCCTCTGCTTTAGGCTCAGGTCATTATCTCGGGGTCCTGGGATAGAGCCCTGCATCTCGCTCTCTGCTCGGCAGGGAACCTGCTCCCCGAACCCTCTGCCCCCTGCCTGCCTCTCTGCCTACTTGTGATCTCTCTCTCTCTCTCTGTCCAATAATAAATAAAATCTTAAAAATTAAAAAAAAAAAAGATGGATGCATCAGGCCAAATTCTGAATGGGCTTTTATGTGCCACGTAAGATGACACTTGAACTATTATCTAAAGGATGAGTAGAAAATATATGAACCTGCTGGAGTTTCCTTAAGGGTCGTTATGGACTGTTTTAACTGAAGAATGGTGCAAGAGAAACAGCTTGTTTGTAATGCCAGGTAGACATGGAAGAATGGATGGATGGATGGTTGGATGGGTATAGATGCATTTTCTTCTTTTTTTTAATTTAATTTAATTTAATTTAATTTTTTTAAAGATTTTATTTATTTGACAGAGAGAGAGAAATCACAAGTAGGCAGAGAGGCAGACAGAAAGAGAGAGAGAGGAGGAAGCAGGCTCCCTGCGGAGCAGAGAGCCCAATGTGGGGCTCGATCCCAGGACCCTGGGATCATGACCTGAGCCAAAGGCAGAGGCTTTAACCCACTGAGCCACCCAGACGCCCCAATATAGATGCATTTTCAAAACAAGGTAAGATATTTGTATAGGCAGAAAGCTATCTAGAGATGACCTTCAGTAAATCTTTGATTGAATTAATGAGGTTCTTTATCTCTAGAGATATATTTCTATACTTCTAAGAGATATACATATATATATATATATATATATATATATATATGCATGAATAAGCATGCTTGAAACATTTATCTGTCACAATCTAAATGCATATACCCAGGGCACCTGGGTGGCTCAGTCAGTGAAGCATCTGCCTTTGGCTCAAGTCATGATCCCAGGGTTCTGGAATCCAGCCCTTCATTGGGCAACCTGCCCAGTGGGGAGTCTGTTTCTCCCGTTCCTCCCCACTTGTGCTCTCTCACTATCTCTGTCTCTCTCTCAAATAAAATAAAATTTTAAAAAATACATGTACCTGGATATGTATTTTTCAGGAATTATGACTCAAAAATACAAGATTTTGTTTGTTTCTGTTATCAGACTCTTCTAGTCGCTGGATAAGTTATTTAACATTTAGAAGTCTTATTTTCCTTCTCTGAAAAATAAAGGGAGACTAGTAGGTAGATAATGGGTTGGTATGAAGTTTTGATCTTTGTTATGACAAGTGTGTACATGAAACAGTATCATTACCTGGAAGCTAGTCAGACATGCAGAATCCCAGTCTCCGCCCAACCCTGAACAGAATCTGCATTTTAAAAAGTTCTCAGGGTATGCATCTTCATATTAAAGTTTCAGACACACTTCATGAAATGGCATAATATATATTGAATTGTTTAGCACAATGCCTGTCATTTCATAAAGCTTAATGAAAAGTTGTTCATTTATCTAACAAATATTCATTGATTGTCTACTGAGGGGCCAATAACTATTCTAAGTAAAACTGTCAAGAACCTTAAACTCATGGTGTGTGTGTGTGTGTGTGTGTGTGTGTGTTTATGCATATATATTTATATTTTAGGGGAAAAGACAGATAAATAGATAAACAAATAAATGTATATGTTAATAGCACAAATTATTTTATTATTAATAGAGCCATTTAGAGTTGCAGCCAGTAGAGTTCAATCCAATTGAATAAATGTGTATTAACTATTATGTACATAGTGCCTCACAGGTGTCTGTAGGGGAAGAAAAGAAGCCAGATCTCCCCCCTCTTAGAATAAAGCTCTCTCCAAAGCACCATACTGATTTCTTACTTGAAATGAGAAAAAAAGAGTTCATTAGGGCCAGAAACAACAGGAAGTCACCAAGTTACTTTATAAACAACATTACTATAAGGACACATCTGGGGTCCCTCCTAAAGAACCACAGGCTTACATTCCAGCTGTCAGCGTGCACACCATGATTATTGATTAAACATATTCTTTTCTTCACAGTATATGGGAATCACAGAGTTCTCCAAGCAGGAGGGAGCTTGGCAGAATTTGTGACTAAGTTCCATTCCCTGAGGGTTAATGACTAGCATGGAGAAGTCATGGAGTCTTGTGCCCATCTCCAGCCCCAGCTGACCACCGGCCTACTTTGATTGGGTCCAAGGTTATTGTAGAGACTGTAATCTAATTACTAAGAACCTATATACCTGTATCTATGCACATGAACATATACACATGCACACACTGCAAATGTACAAAAGCAAATGCATGCTTTAGATTTGAGTGTGTAGGGTGAATGAGCATAAAGGAGATACAAGGATAGATAAAGATAAATGAAAACAAAGTTCCTGAGGAATGCTAGCTTACAGCAAGTGCTCTGGATATATGTGTGGATCTGGGAGATGGGGATTTCTGTGTGCTTTCCTCATTTTCTGATCTCACAGAATGGGAAACTCCAGTGGTCTTCTGAGTTCACCTGATGAGACTTAATGTGTTTTTTAACCACTTTCTGATCCTGTATCCTGGGGAACCTTCTCTACGCTAACCTTTTTCAACCAGGGTTCTGAAAGAGAATTAAGCCTTCATGTCCCCAAGGAATCCCTATTATGTCATAAATGTACTTTTCTCCCATGAATCTTGATCGCCTTACTTATGTAGCTTTCTTGGAAGAATTTGGTAAATCATTTGTGTGATCTGTGGTTCAGATGAAGAACCCAGGTTGAGAAAGACTACATGGCAGGAAGCCCTAACAAGGTCATTCATGGTCCTCAGTTGTCACTCTCCATCTGTGCTCCTGAGTATGTGTCACTCATTGCAGTGAATCTTATGAGAGGAAAAATCTAGACTGAAGTAAGTCCATACCTACCTTACCACCTTGAAATGTAATTGGATCATGAATCTTCCTCCTCTCCCACCAAGGCAATAGCATATGGTTGAGCTAATTCTCCTTGAGGTTAGTTTCTGATTCAGGCTCTTGAGGCCACAGGGACCAGGATTATCAGGGATGTATTTTTTTTTTTTTAAGATTTTATTTACTTATTTGAGAGAAGAGAGAGAGAGAGAGAGAAAGAGAGCACGAAGTGCAGGGAGCGCCTGAGGGTGTAGGACAAGCAGACTCTCCTGCTGAGCAGGGAGCTCAACAGGGAGCTTGATCCCAGGATTTCTGGGTCATCATCTGAGCTGAAGGCAGATGCTTAACTGACTGAGCCACCCAGCCACCCCATATCAGGCATATATTTTTAAGAAGGTTCCCAATCACCTTCACAAATCGTTAAGCCCATGAGCCTATATAGTACAAACCTCAAATGATTTTTAATCTAGCAGTTTGAGTCTTGGGTATTTTAACTTCTCTTTCCTTCTGCCTCCACTCAAGGTTAATCTTTTCTCCTGGGACTATGCTTCCTGTGGTGATAATGGAGGCGAGCCCTTGTGAGACATAGAGTTTGAATGGGGAACATAAATCCGCACGTACTATCCATTACAGTCAGACTGACTCGGTATAGCCATTCCAGTTCAGCCTCTGCCTGTCCATGCTGTAGCCAGTTTGGCAAAATGCTATAATTATCCCCAAAGTGTCCCCCATGCTCCTTTATTGTGAACTCCTCCCTCTGCCCGTAGTCCCTACCAACAGTTGATCTGTACTTTTTCTTTGTCCCTAGAAATCATAAAAAAGGAATCATACAATATGTAGCCTATTGTAGTCAACATTTTTCACTTAGTATCATGCTTTGAAAATTCACCCATGTTGTTGCATGGGTCAGTAGTTTCTTCATTTTTCTTCATTTTTCTTTCTGCATACTTCCATGGTATCAGATTTGTTTATCCATTCATCCGTTAATGGAAATTTGGGTTGTTTTCAGGTTTTTGACAATTATAAATAAAGCTACTAGAAACAAGTCTTTATGTAAACATGTGTTTCATTTTTCTTGGGTATCTATCTAGGAATAGATCATAGAGGAAGTGTATGTTTAACTCTAAAAAAATTTTTTTTCAAAGTGACTATACCATTTTGCATTCTTTTTTAAAATTATTTTTAAATTTATTTTCAGCATAACAGTATTAATTATTTTTGCACCACACCCAGTGCTCCATGTAATCCGTGCTCTCTCGAATACCTACCACTTTGTTCCCCCAACCTCCCACCCCCCGCCACTTCAGACCCCTCAGATTGTTTTTCAGAGTCCATAGTCTCTCATGGTTCACCTCCCCTTCCAATTTCCCCCAACTCCCTTCTCCTCTCTAACTCCCCATGTCCTCCATGCTATTTGTTATGCTCCACAAATAAGTGAAACCATATGATAATTGACTCTCTCTGCTTGACTTATTTCACTCAGCATAATCTCTTCCAGTCCCATCCATGTTGCTACAAAAGTTGGGTATTCATCCTTTCTGATAGAGGCATAATACTCCATAGTGTATACGGACCACATCTTCCTTATCCCTTCGTCCTTTGAAGGGCATCTTGGTTCTTTCCACAGTTTGGGGACCGAGGCCATTGCTGCAATAAACACTGGGGTACAGATGGCCTTTCTTTTCACTACAACTGTATCTTTGGGGTAAATACCCAGTAGTGCAATTGCAGGGTCATAGGGAAGCTCTATTTTTAATTTCTTGAGGAATCTCCACACTGTTCTCCAAAGAGTCTGCACCAACTTGCATTCCCCCCAACAGTGGAAGAGGGTTCCCCTTTCTCCACATCCCCTCCAACACATGTTGTTGTTTCCTGTCTTGCTAATTTTGATGAAGCCAGCATTACCCTGATCCCCAAACCAGGCAAAGACCCTACCAAAAAGGAGAATTTCAGACCAGTGTCACTGATGAATATAGATGCTAAAATTCTCAACAAGATCCTAACAAACAGGATCCAATAGCACATTAAAAAGATTATCCACCATGACCAGGTGGGATTCATCCCTGGGCTACAAGGATAGTTCAACATTCGCAAATCAATCAATGTGATAGAACAAATTAATATGAGAAGAGAGAAGAACCACATGGTCCTCTCAGTTGATGCAGAAAAAGCATTTGACAAAATCCAGCATCCGTTCCTGATTAAAACGCTTCAAAGTATAAGGATAGAGGGAACATTCCTGAACTTCATAAAATCTATCTATGAAAGACCCACAGCAAATATCATCCTCAATGGGAAAAAGCTCACAGCCTTCTTGTTGAGATCAGGAACACAAGGATGCCCGCTCTCACCACCATTTTGCATTCTTATCACCAATTCCAGTCAGTCTGTATCATCATTACTGCTCCATATCATGTTTTATTTACCCATCCTGGTAGGTGTGTGGTGCTATCTCATTTAAGTTTTCATTTGCATTTCATTTGCATTTTCCCCACTGGGTATCACAATGATACTGAACATTGTTTGTGTTCTTATTGAAAACAGGAAATTCTGTTTCATGTACCTAGAATTGTGCATAGGTAGTGCTCCATAAAATGTTTGTTAATGAGTGAATGGATGACCTGTAATTCCCTGACCTCAAGGAATTTATAGCCTCATCCTGGAGATGAAGCCTGAGGTCCGGACAGATCTGACTAAGACTTCAAGGTCAGATCTGGGTTCATACACAGGCTTTCGGCAAATTACTCTTTATAGCAGCTTGACAAAGGACCTACTTCATTTTTTTTCTATATCTGTACACTGAGAAAAATTGCTCTTATAGGATGTCATGGAAGTCTGAGAAAATAAATATGCACCATTTTATAATGCGTAACCAATACATGATTAATAAAACAGTAGCTGCTATGATTATTTTGTTAACAGTAGTAATTGCAGATGGTCAAATAGCAAAATGTTATACTGAAATAAAAGTGCAATAGGACTTCATAGAAAAGATAGTTTTGTATGTCTGAAGTACTAAAGATTTTCAGAGAATGGGAAATCCATGCTGAGTTTAATGGTAAAGAAAGAAGTAACATTGGTTGAGAGCTTTCTGTATGTCAAGGACTGCTTACCTGCTTAACTCATTATAAGTTCTCTGCATTCCTGGTCGGTTTCCATTATGACTCTTTGGAGGATGATAAAAACTGGGACTCAGAAAGTTTCAGCAGCTTGTCTGGTAGTATTTATTGGATAATATCTGGCAAATCCAGTCCAAAGAGATGCTCAGTCTGTGCTCTCTGATCTCTCAGGTATCCTGGGGGTGTCCCAGAATGTGAGGAAAGGGCCTGGATCTGAACTTCTCCTCTTTCTTGGAACCTATTAGGTCTGTTTTAATGTGTTTTGTGTTTTGCACTTCCGGAGAAGTTTTCACAGATAAATAGCTTCTGATACTTTATAAAGTGTGAAAAATCTTGCACTACATTACCCCGTAGTTTTGTTATATGGAGACAGAAGAATAATACTTAATATATCTAAAATATCTCTCCCTTCCCTTTGCAAACAATGGGGTTTGTAATCAACAGATTCATCTCTTTTCTTGGTGCTATTTCTATTTGTTGTGTGTAATGAGTTTTGTATGTTTATTGCTCTTCTTTGAATACAGTTGAATTTTTCCATGTATCCTATTCATGCCTCAAAGGAGACCCCCATTCTCCTGTGATGGGCTCTATGCTGCTGCACCCCCTCCCCTCCCCACTCTATCACCTTTGTGATTATATAGAAGCTAAAATGGCTCTTGTCAAGCATCTGGCTGGCCTTCTCCAGGCCTTGTGTTTTCTGATCAGTGAAAGGCAGTCTCTAGGAGAAAGACCTTCCTCCCTGAGCAAGTTGCCTTCTTCAGCATTCAGCCATAATAGCCACCCCCTCCCCAGCTCTGGTAGCACTTTTCTCAGAATGTTTAGGGCTATTATAATAGACTGCCACCAGAGAGTCAGAATGGGGAACTCATTAGCTTTGTGAGCCTGCGTATGTCCAAAGAGAGTTTATGTGTAATCCCAACAAATTTCTTTTGTTTGTTCTTTATGTTACATTCTCTTTGACTAGGGTTGATTACACAGGAATCATTAACTCACACAAAACTGGAAATAACCCTCTGGGGAATCATCCTAGCCCAGACCCCAGGGAGGAGCAACATAATAGTTTTCTCTCCATCTCCAATGACTGTGTTTCTAATTAATGATAGTCTTGATGCTGTTTTTAGAGGTTCTTCTTACTTCACTACGACATCAGCTCCTCAAGGGAAATAGAGCTACTTAAAACCTGCCTTACAAGTTTAAGTTTCTATTATTCCTTTGCAGCTTCCTACCGAATTCTGGAGTAGCTCATACTCTTGAGTTACCATGAGAAAGTCCCACCTTTTTTTACATACCTTGAGTCCTTTTGCAAATTTTCTTTTACACATGCAATGGTTTGCACAGTATAAATGCTCAGAATATCACATTGAATATGTTCTTATTCAATCTCAGATGTTTTTTTTCCTGAAGATTAATCATTAAAATTGCAACTCAAACACCCCCCCCAATGCAGTGCAAAAGCCATAGCACATCATAGGTGTTCAATAAATGAAACCATGCCTTTTCTCTGTTGGAGCTCTAAGATGTCAGTATTCCGTTATTTGAATTGAATTACAAGAGTGGAACATTGTAGATATTCAAATGACCCAAATACAGTGAGGGTGACTCAGACATAAAAGTACAAAACCTGGGTTCAGGAAGAAAAAAATCATTTGAATGGTTTCTTGCAGTCACAGCCTGGTGCTGATGCTATCACTTCTAATACTGTTATTATTTTGACTACTATTTCTGTGATGACTGTCTCTGACAGTAAGTGCTTATCATGAGTCATGCACACTACCAAGCTCGTGATGTCCATCATTTCATTTGTTTCTCCAACAATCCCTATTAACTTTATTTTAAAAATGAGAAAACTGAGGCTTGGTAAGATTAAGTAAATTGACTGGGATCACAGGAAAGAAGGTATGAAGCCACAATTTGAACCAAGGTAGTCTAACTCGAGGACTCATGAATGCAGTTGGTCAACCTCGTTTCAACTGACCACCCAGTGCTCTCTCTTCTCCTCTTCCCTAAATAACACCAACATATTATTATGTTGGGTTTCAAATTTGAATAAGTTGTGGGAGTGAAAAAGGAGATGCTAATAGAAAAATATTGGAGGTTTTCATTTATATCAAATGTTGAAGAGTTAAGTTGTTATGTAAAATGTTTGGGGTAAGATCCTGGGGACTTGGAGGCTAGTTCTGACAATCAGTTATCTTCTAGGCAAAGTTATGGGGATGGAACAGTGAGCAAGGCTATATTTCTGTCCTCAAGGATCTTCTAGTTTAGCTGGGAAAATGGGCAGTGAAATGGTTATAACTCAGAAATACTTGCAGTGACTGAATTCATGGTGCACTGGGAACCCAGAGGGACCCACCTAATTAAATTGTAGAGATCATAGAAAATTTTCCCAGGGAAATTAAATCAGGCCTGATTACCCAAAGGATGAGAATGAGACAGGCCCAAGAAGATGGTGAAACTTAAGACTTCAATATAGGAAAAAGGAACACTGTAGGTAATGTCTCTGAACATTTTTCTTGCTCAGAGTAAATATGTTCTGAATAAATGTGGTTATCTATAAAATGAGGTTCAAAATGAAATGTCTACTGTCCTAAAGCAAAGCACATAGTTTACTCTAGTAAAATATAGGCACCCTGCAAGTGTCAGTGTTCCCTTCTTGTGCGAATGGCTAAGAAAATGGTCCTCAAGGGTTGTGAACTTTGGTTATAACAGTGGGATTGGGAGAGGTTTATTCTAGTTAGCTATTGTTGCATAATAAACCATCTCAAACATTATAATGTAAAACATCAGCCATTTTATTATGCTTTTGGATTCTATATAACCAAGCATTCAGCCAAATACTAGCTTGATAAATTAAACTGATAGTTGGTTAAATAAATTATAGTATCAGCATGGAGACAAGCACCCATCCTTGGGTTTTAGTTTCAGCCCAGCTGTTGACAAGCTACAGCACCTTCAGCAGTTCATGTCTTCTATAAGCCCGTTTCATCACCTGTAAAATGGAAATAGGAAAAGTAACCAACAGTACATAATTATTTTAAGGAGTAAATGAGCAATGGGTTAGTTATATAAATCACTTAGCACAGTGTCTGATGAGTAGTAAGAACCCAGGGAGCGCCAGTACAATGGGAATAGCTGGTCTTCACCATGTGAGGTTTGGGGTCTTGTCTGGGAAGTCTTGAACAATTGGAGGCTAGAAGTACATAGAGGCTTCTTTTCTCACATGCCTGAAACCTGCATGGAGATATCTCCAAGTCTTAGCTTAACTGGGCATGTAGACCAGATGACTTGTATGTGGGTCTCACCATGTGACTTGGGCTCTTCAAAGAATTCCAAAGCTGAATTCCAAGATAGGGTGTTTCAAAGGGAGCACTTAAGAAACATGTGAGATGGAAAATATTTTATGGCCAACTTTGGAAATTAAGATCTGATACTAGACAACCCTGAAATAAAGTTTCTTTTTTAAACAATGACAGAGTCTGCAGAGACTTACATCACCTCGTCTAGAGTACGTACCTGGGATGTGGAACTGCTATGCCCATAGTGGGATGGTAACCCGGGCTCTGTCTTGATGAGACACATCTTTTTGCTGCTATTGGTGGCTGTGTTGTTGGAGTTTCTGGAAGTGATGCTGGTGGGAGGAAGGCTCTCACTTGAGAGACAAAGGACACTCACTTTGTGCTCACTTTGAGCACAAAGGACAGGAAAAATGCTGGAAAAGGCAGAGGCAGAACATACAAACCAGGGGCAGGAACAAATGAATAATGGTCCTTGGAGACAGCCAGGGTAAGTCTATGCTAAAGGCTTTATTTATATTTTATGGGGTGTGAAACAGGGTCCTTCATCAGGGCCTGGCAGTGGTTCTCAAAATTGGACACAAGAAAATACCAGAATTTCAAGGGAATTTTTTCAAGGGATGGGATCACCACCCCTTATTCCAAACCCTTGAGACTATGTGTTTTAGGATTCAAAAGTTTTTGGATTTTAATACTGTACGTTAAAGAATACTCCCAGTAGAGCCTGAGACGCCACTCCATTAAAAAAAAAAAAAAAAATCTATATAAGCATAGGACCTGGCCACCATACTTAATAGGATTTCCTTAAGAGTAGAATTTGTGTTTTAGTCACATTTCACTTTTGGTATTTATCGTAGTGGCCGATATATACTGATATATACCAGGTGCTCTATAGACATATGTTGAATAAACAAATAAATTAAAACTACTGAAATAATGTCAAATAGGAAATACATGTGTAAAATACTGACTATAATATCTTGCCCAGGGATTCTAAATAAATAAATAAATAAAATAATGTGGCCCTGTTATGGGTATAATTTCTCCTGCCAAAAAGAATCACCAATGATAGTGTTTAAATATTATGACATTGGGGTAGAAAAGGCAGATTTTTCCAATACTACTCTCCCTCAAGATATTTCCTAAGAAGGCTTAGTTTGGTACAGAAAAGCAATATAATTTCCATCTAAACAATTAGATACTTCTGTTCTGTTGGTTTATGTTGTTACTTTGTCTTGGGAGACTAATTATATAATTAAGAATGTAGAAACGGTGACTGGAAACCATTTTGTCCAATGATTCATTGTGTGACCTTGAGCTCATGGTATGCTTTTGACATCAGCTTTGTCATTACTTACTGCAGCTTCTAGCTAGAAGACACCACAGCAAATTAGCAAAATTTTCTTCCAAAGTGACAAGACAGGGAGTTTTAAAAAATTATGTATGATCATCTTAAGCAACTTCCCCCAGTGCCTAAACACTCCCTTGACCGTAAGTCATATCTCCCTAGTAGATGCATTTTCTCTCTCAGACAATCAGAATATATATAGTAATTTGTGCCTTCAATGCATAGCAGCTGGGAGAATTTGGTGCCAATTACTTTTTTTTTTTATTTGCTAATATCATTTGGCTTTCTCCTCAAATGAAATTTAAAATGAAACAGTTTGGCAATCCACATTAGCACCATCTAGCAATAGTCCCATGTTGGTTCCACTGCGGTTTGATAATTTACAGACTCATTGGGTTGAAAGGGACTTGGCAAGCTTATCTAATTCAATGGTTCTTAAACCTGGCTGAACATCAACATTTAATGGGAACCTTTAAAAAATACAGATTCCTGGGCATAAAGCCCTACTGATCAGTAGGTCAGAATCTGCACAAGTGGGACCTAGAAATTTGAATCTTTGCAAAGCTTCCCAAATGATTCTGATAAGCTATTATTTTGCTCTGCCTTGGATATATTTCTAATATATCTCTTAGCCCAATCTAGATCTAGCTTAACTGTCACCTCCTTGGAGTGGACTTTGGTGATAATTCTATTTCATATCTTCCTCACACCTTGTAATTTGAAATTACTGCTTTGATCCATATTTCATCTTTAGCTGGAACCCTGAGAGTAACTTCATTAGCTTGTTTGCTTATATGTTCATTCATTCTTTCTTTCATTCATTCCTTCATGTAAAGAATATGCTGCAGTAAAGCCTTCGGATTCCCCAGTGATAATTTTCAGACCTCTCAGAGGTGAGTGGTCATGATGTGCTGTGATCAGTTTTAGAGACAAGAGGCTAGAAGAGATTCTTCAGAGCATTGGTGCTTCCAGAAGCTTATCATCAGCAGCATTTCCTCTTTGATAAAGCCCTAACAATGAGGTTATTCTCCTTCTCTCTAAAAATATGCTGACTCCCATGGCACTTTGCTGATGTCCATCTGTCTTAGCATCATTGGTCTGTCAATCTAGACATCATAGATTAAAAGAAAATGCATTATATTATAACATCTCCCTATTTAAAACTCTTCAATGGTTTCTCACTTCGTGGAGATAAATTAGATTTCTTACCATGTTCCTGTGCCCCTGCATGATCTTACTCCTACTGATCTTTTGACTGTACCCCATCTTGTTTTACTTCTTATCCTCTGGTTTCAAAAGCTCCATTCTATTTTGTGAACATAAAGTTTCGTGCATCTGGACTTTGACATATTACTTTTCTCTCCTTTGGATGTATTTCTAATATATCTCTTAGCCCAGTCTTTAAAGCTAGCTTACCTGTCACCTCAGAGTGGATTTCCCTCATCACTCAACTCTTTATCTTTCTCATACCTTGTCATTCTCCAGTTTATTATATATTTGGTGGAATATATATTTATTATATATTTGGTAAAATATACTTTCTTTGTAGCAAAAATCAAAAGTTGTTATGTTTTATTGATATATTCATTGTTCATGAGTCTATTGTTTATGTCAGCCTATTAGAATATATGCTTTCTAAGGACAGAGGTTTTGCCTTTCCTCTCTATTGTGTAATCTCTGGCTCTCAGTATGGCCTGGTACAAAGCGTATTTGTTAAATAAGCAACAATGGTTCCCAATGATCAGACTCTGATGAAATCAGAAGTAGCTTTTGTCCAATTTGCAGTGACATAAGAAACTCTACTCTCTTGGTATGCCAGGTTGACTTAATAGTTACAATTGTACTTAATCATAGAGGCTTACAACTTAAGATAATCATCTTACTAACCTGAGTCCTTCTTTCTCCAACTTAAGTCCACATTTCTTTCATACTGACATTAGGGAAGCAAAAACACCGAGGCACACCTACAGTGTAGTCTTGATAACTAGCTTACCATTAGTAAATAACACCCTTGGTTTGAACATCAAAAGTCACCAAAACAACTGAATGAACTGCCTAATGAAGATGTATTATCATTTCATTATTTGTACACAGCAACATAGATTTTTATGAAGTACCAAGTCTGGAAGCATTTAGAAAGTTTTTAACCTTTTCATATTGAAGTTTATATGAATCTAAACTTGAAGCATGGCTTGTGGAAAAAGCACTGGATGAAGTCGTAGCTTGGAGTAATTATTTCAGTCTTTCTATGATCTTTGAAATGTCATGTCAAATATCTGAGCCTAAATTTCTTCCTCAATAAAATGGAGATAAAACCTAACCCACAGAGTTATTATGACATTTAACATCCAAATAAAACTCTGTACATGGGTATATTTTGTAAGTACCAAAATTTTGTTCAAAGCTAAGGAAACATTTTATGAATGGTAGCTACTAGTCTTTCACGTAAAAGGTCTTGTTGGATTTCTAGTATATATAGACTTTGTGCTAAGTGCAAGAGATACAGTGAACAAAATTGACATGGTCCATGTCCTCACGGAGTTTTTATCTAAGATACAGAGAAATGGTAAATATTCTCAAATAAATATAGCCCCATTACTTTTGATAGGCATTGAGAATGAATGATACAAGGATTACTAAAGAGACATACCGTTCATCAATAAATAATAGCATAGTTGTGAAATTGATATTGTCCTAAGACAGTCCTCTATCATGCCAACATTACTCTATTAAAATTCTTTTTCTCTGAGGAGAATAAAAGAAGTAGTTGACCTCTGAAAAAGAGAGTAGCAGCATGTGTTGGATACAGTCTAATATGTTAGAAATTGTTTCCAAGTTCAGATTAATGTAGTTCATGGAAGACTTGGAAAATAAAGGAATTTCATTGGATAAAATATATCAACTCTTAGCTCTATCTATACATTAAGCCTGGAATTTCACCCTTACTATTTGTGACTCAGTTTCTGTTCTTCGTTAACATCTATTTTCTGAAAAAAACTCACCCTCATGTCTTTCTTTTTTTACGATTGCCATAGTCTTGGCCACTTATTAAGGTGATTGTAATATTCCTCCAGTTCATGTCTGTGTTTCTACCCTCTTCTTTTTCAATCTAAGTGATATCTCTTCTTCAGAATCAGATGGTCAATAACAGTTCATTGTACATAAATCATAAAAGCGATTGGAAATTTTACTACATGATGCTTGACAAAAAGACAAAAATCCTAACAGATAATCAAAAGGAAAATAATACATGGAAAAATATTCACAGCACATAATGAAGAGAAATGGCTGACTTTATTAACATGCAAAGAGCTTTTAAAAAATCAATAAGAGAAAGACAAATGACTTATAGAAAAATGGGCAAAGAAGATGAACAAGCAGTCCACAGAAAGAATCATGAATGGACAATAAACATGAAAAAGAGCACAATTTCACACATAATTAAGGAAATGCAAATTAAAACTTTAATGAGGTGCCATTTACCACCTATCAGAATGGTATAGATCAGAGTTTGAGAATCATACATATTGACAAGGGTTGAGAAAACCAGATCTCACATTAACTATTGATGAGATTGCAAATTTGTTAAAAAAAAAAAAGTCAATTTGGCTGTATCAAAACTTAAGGGATGCATACCCTTTCATAGAGTAATTTTAATTATTAGATTATACCTTAAATATATACTCTCATTCACTTATGAAAGTATGTTTCTATATTGTGTATGTATTTTATATTGTTGTTTGTGTTTGTTTTGTGTGTTTTTTTTGTCTATGAACATTATAAATGTCCCTCAACAAAAGTCTGGTCAGCTGTATTTTCTATATTAATATGCACTGGGTTCTTTGAGAGAGTGCCCAACAAATAGCACACCTTTCTTGCCTGAGTTCAGAATCAATTGAGAAATAAAACGAGATATAGCATAGGTGTGGACCAAGATATCCTCTTTAAAAGACCTGTAGGGGCGCCTGAGTGGCTCAGTGGGTTAAGCCTCTGCCTTCCGCTCAAGTCATGATCTCAGGGTCCTGGGATCAAGCCCCACATTGGGCTCTCTGCTCAGCAGGGAGCCTATTTCTCCCTCTCTCTCTGCCTGCCTCTCTGCCTACTTGTGATCTCTCCCTCTGTCAAATAAATAAATAAAATCTTTAAAAAAATTTTTTTAAATAAATAAATAAAAATAAAAGACCTGTAAATTAGCCTGTACTAGAGAATGTGGCTTTTCTCTACAGACAGATTGGCTTCCTCCAATGCACACTAGTCAGGATATCCCTCACAGCAAAGCTTGCTTTTGTAGGAACCTTTCCCAGTGCATGATCCCTTGGGCTGTACTCTCTAAAGAAAAAAGGTAAGACAAGAAGCATGCCCAATTTATTCTTCTGGAGCTGACCAATCATTAAAGTGATCCCAGTTTTAATGGAAAAAAAAAATCTGAGTTCACAAAGCATACTTAACTAACTCAAATTTTGGAAAGCTGATCAATACCATCAATAGGTTACTTTTGTGGAAGGCAACCGATCAAGGGCTTGGGGCAACTAATATTGTTTATATTATATCCTCTGGGTTTTCCAGATTTATTTTTGCTATGCACATATATTATTTATAGTAACAATAAAAATAATGTAAATCATTTGCCAGTGCCTGGTTGCTGCAACTGAGTGGGAAAAAAAAAAAAAATTCATTTTCACTCACTTTGTTCTAAGCCATTTTTTCAACTTTGACTCTAGCTAACACCTAGACAGGAAACCTCAGTACCACCAAATATTTACATTATCCCTGCCAGGGTTATTTGATCAGTTGACAAAACACTCCCTACTTACTCCGTCTGTCAAAAAACTGTATAAGAAGTCACAGGCCAATGCTACTGTTGGGCAGAAAGATTGATATATTGTTTCTCAAACATGACATAGGAGTATCTATCAATGACATTTAAAATGCCTTTTAACCTGGAAATTACCAGGTTTTTGTGATTTATCCTAAAGCCATCAGCATGGATATGAATAAAGACTTAGTTTCTAGGATATCCAGCGGAGTATTGTTTTAAACCTCAATAACATTGTTAATATTAAATATCCAATATTACAAAATTAGTTAAATAAGGTAAGAGACATCCTTACAGAGGAAAACTTGGAGTCATTAGAATGAATGTTCTAATGTTCTAAAAATTGTTCACAACACATCCATAAGTGGAAAAGACATAGATACAATACATTATGTAAAATATGCATCTGGTTGTGTGTATAAATTCTAAAGGAAAAGATGTAGAGGAACATACTCTAAACCATCACCGATATCCTCCCAGATAATGAGGAAATCACCTAATTTTCTTTTGTTTTCCTACACAGCTGTATCTTTTTCAAATTTCTCCAATAAAATATATTACTCTTTTTTCTAAAGGGAATTAGTCATTTTTAAAACAAAATAATAAATTTAAAGCAAAATAATAATATGGCAGGATGCCACCAATTTCAGGACCCAGCTAAGGAGTCATCTGTTACAGGGAGTCTTCCCATGACCATCTATTGTAATTCCTTAACCTCTCCATCCACATGTTTTTAGACCTTCTTGATTTGTGTTTGACTCCTGCCATAGACTGAAAAATCCTCGAGGGCAGGAGCCACTATTTTCCCAATGGGGAAACACCAATAATTCCCAAGAGTGATGCAAGGAACATGGCTGCTGATTGACCTGCATGAAGTATCTATATTGCTTTCAGGTTAAAAAAAATTTTGTTTCAAAAAAACTGATGACAAGACAATAGATACACCTTTATTACCTAATAAAATTACCTATTGGGGGGAATCCCTTTATTTAAGAATTGTTCAGTTTCTGCTAAATCCGTGTGAATAGACACTCGGATTAATGTGGAAACTGTCAAACCCAAGTTCAAGTGGGCACCCCAAAAGTTTCTCCACACCTCGAGGAAGTGGCGTGGCATAGTAAAAGTCATGTGTCCATAAGGAAAGTTTTGCTATAGAGAAAGTTCAGAGTGCTCCATCAACCCAACCCTCGTACAAGTCTGGGGTTATTAATAAAGACCCTAGTCATCTAGTACCTGTTCACAGTCTTGCTTTTTGAGAGAATAAAAGCTGCAAGATGAGCCGTGGCAGTTTTGTGCCTCTCTAGGACTTGTTAAATTTCTCTCTCCCTCTCCTCCTACCTCTTGAAATCTTAAGCGCCGATGCTTTATGTTCTGGCTTGTAAATGAAGCCTGTTATTATCATTGAGATAGTGTTTTTATGGCATAAATAATGAGCTCAAACAGGGGAAGCGGCATTGGGTGGAATTACTGCCTGAGCTGAAATGGAAATAATCAATATGTCCTCACTTACAAATCTCATCTGCATGTCAACTCCATCCTGCCGGCTGTCTCCCTACAGATTCATTTCGCAGGAGGCCCAATAAAACATGCGGGTGGCATTGATCTGTTTTATTCATAGCCAGAGATAGAAATGCATCATTTGAAATTAATAGGAGGGCTTCTGTTTATAACCCACTCCAGAATGAGTAGCCTGCAATGCAGACCATTAAGAAAGGAACCTTCCACTGAGAGGAAGAGATGACCCTGGGGAACAGGGATCAGGGACCCATGTTTGAAATCCTCTGTGATGTCATTCCTATCACTACTCATCACACTTCAGGATTCTGCAACATGAATGCTATAATTACTCATTAGAGATTTTTCTGAAATCAGCCCAAGATTCTATTATCAGGTTCCATATATTTTACCAAATTCTGTCTTCCTTTTTTATCTTTAGTCTTGAGCAAAGGTTGTGCAAAACGAACACTAAGACACAATCTCATAGAAATGGATAGAACACTTAGATATTGTCTCTTTCAGTCTTGCTCCTCATTGTGTTATGTGTCCAACATTACAATGGGTCGACTACTACATTTGAATAGTCCTAGATAAGGGAAATTCATTATTTTATAATATAGCCCCATTTGAAAATACAGTTCAGAAAACTTTGGCTTTTCTACAACGTTGTAATAGAGCGCCTGGGTGGCTCAGTCAGTTAAATATCCAACCCTTCATTTCAGCCTCAAGTCACGATCTCAGGATCCTGAGATTGAACCTTGCACTGGGCTCCATGCTCAATGGGGAGTCTGCTTGAGATTCTCTCTCCCTCTCCCTTTACCCCTCCCCCTGTGCTGTCTGTCTGTCTCACTTTAAAATAAGTAAATAAGTTATTCTTTTAAAAAAAGTTGTAATAAAAATTATCTCCTTGGTATTTCTGAAGGAGATAGGTATATTCCCTGGAGTCTCCCAGAGTAACCTATGGCTTTCCTGGTACAACAGTATTTTAAAGGCAGAATAAAAAACCAACCATTAAAACAGCCTATAATGGCCTAAATCTTGCTTGCCTCTTTGACTTATCATGTACTACTTGGTATCCTCACCTCCAGTTCTTAGAATACATCATGCTTCCAACTTCCTAGATTCCCTTCACTATTTGCCCAGATAACAGATTCTCATTTTTCAGACCTCAGACCAGATGCCCTCTCTTCAGGGGAGATTTTAGTGGTTTTCCCAGGCTGGATCAAATCCCTCTATCATATACATAATCTTATCCAATATATTCCTTTATAGCTCAATTTTTAACTAGATGTTTTATTTTGAGGTCATTGTAAAATCATATGCAATTATAAGAAATAATATAGGGAGGTTCTGTGTTCTTTACCGAAGTTCCCCCAGAAGTAGCCTCTTGTAAAACCATAATACAAAAACCAGGATGTTGCTACTGATCTGTTCTACCAGTTGCATTCATATTTCCCCAGTTTTCCTAATATGTATGTATATATGTTCCATGCAATTGTGTCATATATTTAGGTTCACATACCCACCGGCTCATAGAGCACACAGAGCAGTGCATCACCACAGAAGTCCCAAGTGTTGCCCATTTCCATTTACATCTTCCCCCTCTTCTTGCACATAACCTCCAGCCATCTCTAATCTTAGCAACTGATTTGTTCTCCACTGCTTTCATTTTATCATCTCCAGATGCTATGTATGGCACCATACATTATGTAGCCTTTGGGGACTGGCTTTCTGTAAGTCTCTTGAGGTAAAAAATGGAGATACATATATATGTGTGTATATGTATATATAAATGTACATATATATGTATGTATGTATAAATGCATATCACTTTTTCATTCTTTTGTATTGCTTAGTAGTATTCTATGGTATGGACCTGCCACAGTTTGTTTAACCATTCACCTCCATTGAGGGTGTTTTTTCTCTCTAGTTTTTGGTGATTACAAATCAGACTTCTAGGAACACTCATGTGTGAACAAAGGTTTGCATTTTTCTGCAAAAAAATGGGTAAGAAGGCAACTACTGGTTTGCATTCCCACTGCATTTTATAATTCCATATTTGAGCTGTTGGATGCATTTACAACTGATTTGGTCACACGTCTGGACTCCATAACAGCAAAGGACTAAATCTTTTTGTATCTGTGACACTTAGCACCATGCCTGGCACTTGATTGTTATTAAATCAATACATATAGAATAGTGTACATAAGTATATTGTTTTAACTCTCCTTACTAGTGTAGGGGATTGATCTTGAGTCCATGCTTTTCAGTCGCGTAAGTCCCACTAGGTTTCTTGAATTGCACCTTTCTTTCCTGGGGCCTTTGAGTGTACTGAGATTCTGCAGCCAGGAATTCAGAAGAAAGTTTGTCTGGATGACTCCTACAATTGTATCCATGGTCTCCTGCTGAAATACTGTGTGTTCCTCTAGGGACTTGACTCTATGAAGCTTAAAGGGGAAGAGAAAATAATAAGTTAAAAAACAAAAACCAAAAACAAAACAACAACAACAAAAACCACCAGAGACCCATTTTTGATAACAGAAAGCTTTTACCTACAAGGTGGTAGAAAATAACCTGAGAGATCTAACAGTAAACTAAAGACAGGAAAAATATTTTACAAACAACAGAAGAACTGTCTCTTAATTTTCTTTCCTTTATGTTCCTGTCAAAAGGTAGGCTTTCTAGAGAAGTCCACTACTGGGGGGGGGGGCAGAGAAGACCTGAATTTCTTTTATAATATTGTATGACTTTGCTTGGAAAAATCCATGTCCCAGAGCCTCAGTTAAAAAAAAAAAAATAGTGATAATAATTTTAAGAAGACCCTACGAAACAAGACAGGGTAAGGTAATCCTGCAATCTTAAAGCACTATGTAAATGCCGATGTCCATTTCTGCCCACGAGGGAGTGAAAAACAGTCTCCTGTAGCACCTTCACGTCAATTTAGTTCAATAGACCTGAACTGGGCATCTCCCATGTTCTGGTACTGACTCTGTGCACGCATGAGTGTGTGTGTGTGTGTGTGTGTTTGGAGTGGGGGTCAGTGTGAAGGCAGAAGCCCTGTATTCTTCTGTCACCACACAAAGGAATACTTGTAAAAAGATGGAAACAGAAAATGCAGAAAGCCAGAGGAGGGGCACCTCATCCAACTTGAGAAGAATGAGAGAAGACTATAGGCAAAAGAACAATTATTTGAAGCAGGTGCTGCTATTTGAGTGGGACTTGAGGAAAGGTGGGATATGGACCTTTAGAGATGGAGGGGATGGGGATACAAGAAGAATGGGAACAGAAGACCCAAGGGGTGGAAAATGAAAAGGAATTACGAATATTTGAATTGGACAGAAGAGTTTGATGAGTGTACAGGAGTAATTAGGCAATTGAGCCTCATTATAAAGGGCCAATACATTAAGGTGTAAAATTTTGGCCTTTAATCTGTTGGCAGAAAGATCCATTGACAATTTTTGAGAAAGGCGATGGTGGTAGCTAAAGGGATAGAGAAAAAAAACCCAAGGACACCTGGGTGGCTCAGTTTGTTAAGTGTCATGATCCCAGGTTCCTGATGATCTCTTTGGCTCAGGTCATGATCCTGGACTCCCCACTCAGTGGGGTTTCTGTTTCACCCTTTTCCTCTGCCCCTCCCTTCTGCTCTTGTGTTCTCTCTCTCTTGCAAATAAATAAATAAAATCTTTAAAAAGAGAGAGAGACTAGGTGGAAACATGTTGGCTGTGGGCTAAAAAAGCATGTCTGAGCAAAGTCAGAAGTCAGGGCACTACAAGCCAGGTAGAATTTTCAGGAGGAGCCTGGAGGGTGTAAGACAAGAACACTTCATGAGGTGTCTAGTAGTTCAAGTTAGGTAATGAACATAAACTCCACAGATAGATCCAACACTGTTTAAATCCTCATTCTTCTATATTTGCTGTCTAACTTTAGGCAAGTGAGGTACCCTCTCTGTGTTTTAGTGTCCTCACCTGTAAAGTGTAGTCGACAGATTCCGATTTTTATGATTAAGTAAGTAGGACCATAGTCTCTAGCACATAATCATGCTCAATAAATTTTAGCTATGTTATTATCTTTACTTCTTTTTATTATTACCTAGGAACCTATATTCTGTCTTGTGTGCCAGAAAGGTCATGCAAGGTATTGTATTTTAGAAAGATGACCTTATCAATAATGCAGACAGTGAATTTGAAGGAGATAAGACTGATAACAAAGGTGGCTGTTTTTGTAAACCTAGAAGGAAGAAAAAATGTTGAAAACCTGGACCAGAGAAGGGGTAAACCTCACATATAGCTCACAGGAGCCACCCCGTTTCTTAGAAACACATCTAGCACAAGATGGATTCTCAAAATAGCTGATGAATGAATGAATGAATGAAATGAATTGAATGGAGTAGAGCAAAGTGGCAAATCTGAAAAAACTCTAGAGAATAAACTTTTTTTTTTTTTTAAGATTTTATTTATTTGTCAGAGAGAGAACACAAGACAGGGGAGAGGCAGGCAGAGTGAGAAGCAGGCTCTTCACTGAGCAGGGAGCCCAGTGAGGGACTCAATCCCAGGACCCTGAGATCATGACCAGAGCTGAAGGCAGATGCTCAACCTACTGAGTGACCCAGGCATCCTGAGAATAAACTTTTAAAACTGAAGTGTAATATGCAACCACAATTGATCACATATCATAATATATACCTTCATGAATTTTCACAAACCGAACAAACCCAGACCACCATCTCCCAGATCAAGAAACAGAGTATTATCTCCACCCTCCAATCTCTCTTTTGTGTTCTCTCTGTCACCACCACCCACAAAGAAACTTGTGTCCTTGTCTTGACTTCTAATAGTGTGCATTATATGTACCTTTTTTTTCTTTTTGAGAGAGAGAGAGAGTGTGTGTGTGTGTGTGTGTGTGTGTGTGTGTGTGCAGAGAGGGGCAGAGGAAGAGAGAGGATCTCAAGCAGGCTCCATGCCCAGTGCAGAGCCCTATGTAGAGCTCAATCTCACCACCCTGAGATCATGACCTGTATCAAAATCGAGCGTAGGAGGCTTAACCAACTAAGCCTTTTTAAAAAACACCATATGGGGGCGCCTGAGTGGCTCAGCTGGTTGAGCAATGGACTCTTGATTTCTGCTCAGGTTATGAGCTTAGGGTCCTGGGATATCAGCCCCAAGGCGGCCCCAGACTCAGCAAGGAATCTGCTTGAGGATTCTTTTCCTCTCCCTCTACCCTTCCCCATGCTTGTGCATGCATGCACACACACTTGCTCTCTCTCTAAAATAAGTAAATATATCTTTTAAAAAAATCTACATAAATGGAAGCATATACATATATACTCAATTGTGTCTAGTTTTGTATCTTTTGCTCAATATTATATTCATGAGATTGGCTCAAATGCCTGTGTGGAACACTGAAACTTCATTCTCACTGCTGTATTATTTTCTTTCTGTAAATATACATATCCTCTTTCACTTATGAGGGGGTTATGTTCTGATAAACCCATTATAAGTTGAAAATACTGACAAATTAACATACATTTAATACACCTTATCTGATCATAGCTTGGCCCACCCTACCTTAAGCATGCTCAGAACACTTACATTATCTTATTGTTGGACAAAGTCATCCAACGCAAATGATTGTTTTATGACAAAAGTTGTCATATTTTATGACAAAGTGTTGAATATCTCATGTCATTTATTGAATAATGTAATGAAAGTGAGAAGCAGGATACTTGTATGGGTACAGGTGGTTGTTAATGCATCAATTCTTTACCCTCATGATTGCTTGGTTGACGGGTAGCGTGGCTTGCTACCACTACCCAGTATCACAAGAGAGTATCTCCCACATATCACTAGCCCAGGAAAAAGTTCGAAATTCAAACTATGATTTCTACTGAATGCATATTGCTTTTACATTATTGTGAAGTCCAAAGATCATGAATTGGGTTATTGTTAAGTTTGGGGCCATCTGTACTAGATCTATTATTCCGATGATGGCTACATCGATAGTTCCCACTTGGAGCTATGATTGATAATAGTTAGATGAACATCCCAGCACTTGCCTTACAGTGAATGTGTGAATGCATTTCAGTTGCGAGTCTACCTAAGAGTTTAGTGTAAATTCCATTTTTTTAAAGATTTTATTTATTTATTTGACAGGCAGAGATCACAAGTAAGGAGAGATGCAGGGAGAGAGAGAGTGGGGGGTAAGCAGGCTCCCCACTGAGCAGAGAGCCTGACACAGGGCTCCTTCCCAGGACCCTGAGATCATGACCTGAGCTGAAGGCAGAGGCTTAACCCACTGAGCCACCCAGGCACCCCCGTAAATTCCATTTTGATAGATACTTGTTGTATCCTGAAGTGTCTGGTCTGGTTTATACTCCCACCAGCAGTGTGTGAGCGTTCATTGTTGTTGTTGTTAGCTGTTATGGCATTTGTGATACACTAATGCTTTAATTTGCATTTTCCCAGATTACTAATGAAAATGATCTCTTCTGGTTTACTGGCTATATAGATATCTTCTTTCATGATGTACCAATTCAAGTTTTTCGTGCATTTATCTATTGCCTGATCCGTTTCTTTTTTTCTCTTATTTATTTGTAGATTTTTTTATGCATTTATAGGACAATGTAGGAAATTCTTTATTGGATGTTCACACCCCAAATGCTTTTTCCTGCACCAGTATTGAGTTTGTACTTTTTTTTTTATTGCTATCTTTTGATGAACAGAGCACTTAATTTTGTTGCAGATGAATCTATCTATATTTTTATTATTGTTGTTTTATCTTTCTGTTTAAAAAACTTTTTTCTATTTCAAGGCTTAAAAAATGTCTTCCTATGATTTCCTCAAAAATCTTTATTGTTTACTTTTCACTCTTAGGTCAGTAATCTATGTGGAATTTAATTTTGTGTAAGATATGAGATAGGAACTCAATTTTTTTCCGTGATGATATCCAATTAATCCCCCGCCCTTTATTGACAAGATCGTATTTCCTCAACATTGTAATGACACCGATATAGTGCACTAGGTAATCATATTCTTGAAAAAATACCCTCTTCTACTGGTCAGCTAATCTTAAAATGAACATTATGCGGCATGTTTGAGGAAACCAAGTATTTGAAAAGGGACTTTGGTAGTGTTTGTTGTCCAAGAAAGTCCTCAGTTTGTAACAAACTAAAGATTGGCTCTGAACACAATAGCAGACAGTTGTAGCTTCTATTAGTTTAAAATTCTTGGAATGAGATCTGGTTTGAAAGCTCCATGCAAATGGCTGCAATTTTATTTGCCAAATGTGTGAAAAATGTGTATCTTCTCATTTTCCTGAGGACACATAAGTTAGGCTCATTTTTTCCATGCATCGTTAGGCATAACGTGTTTCTTCTCATGCTTCTTGGAAACCAAAGTTCAGCCTGGTCACGGAGTATAATGGTCAAGCCTGTGGTTCTTGCAGAGAGTGAGATTCTAATCTCAGTGCTGCCCTGGTTCAGTATGAGATCAGGGACAGAGACATCTCAAAGCTTGGTGCCTTGTTTTCCTCAGAGTAAAATGAAGATAATTATATATATATCTCCAAGCTAATTAAATACCCAATGTATAATTCCCTTAAATTATTACAGTTGTAATAATTTAATTTGGGGAAAAATATGTGTGACAGCATATTAAGATGTTAAAAACCCTGTTACATAAAGATATCAAACTTGTGTGCTGCTTTACTCTTAGGTTATATTTTGTCCTGGGTCTGTAAAGTCTTTAACTAAAGGTAATGTGTTTTATTAAAGAGTAATAAAGATTGTAATGCAGAGAAATTGATAACTGCCTTCACATCACATGTAAATTTCAAAGGAATTTGAACTAAACTTTTCAAACACAACCTCCTTGGCATAGACAGATTCCTCCTGGCCTCAGGCAACTCTCCTGTGGGGTGTACCGAATGTGAAGGCATGATTAAAATGATGATTTTTACATTTAAATCTTTTTTTTTTTTTCCTGTCTGTGATGTGTTTACTTCCCTCTCCCCAGAGTCAAATTTTTGAATTAGGAAAATGGAATTTTGCTAATCTATTAACAGAAGAAAAAAAGCATGAGATTCCATATGGACGTAGCCTCTGGTCTTTCCCCAACCCAATCCATCTTACTGCAGAAAGTCTCAACTTCCTGGAGCATTAGAATTTAATTGAGGGGGGAGGTAATTTCTCTCTCAACTTTTTATTTTGAAATTATTAGAGATTCCAAGGGAGTTTCAAACATAGTACATAGAATCCCAAGAATCCTTCACCCAACTGCTCCCAATCTTACATAACTCAGTAATACTATATCAAACCAGGAAATCACCATCAGTATAATCCTGTTAGCTAGACTCCAGATGTTATTCAGTGTTCGATTTTTAGGCACATATCTGTGTCTGAGTGAGTGTGTGTGTTGGTGGGGGGGGTGTCCATGTGATTTCATCTCATATGTTGATACACAGAACCATCACTACAATCAAGATACACTACTATTCCGGGACACCCGGGGGAGGGGGCTCAGTCAGTTAAGTGTCTGACTCTTGGTTTCAGCACAGGTCATGATCTCAGGGTCCTGGGATTGAGCCCTATTGGGGATCATGCTCAGTGGGGTATCATGCTTGAGATTCTCTCTCCCTCTGTGCCCCCTCTCAGTGCTCCCCCCTCTCTCAAATAAATAAATAAATATTTGGAGAAGAAAAGAAAGATAAACTAGTGTTTCCACCTCACAAAGGAGCTCCTTTGTGCTGCTCCTTTATTGTGGTTGCCTTGTGGGTGTCATAGATCTCTTTTACCTGCAGGATAAATTTCAGACTTCTTAACCTAGTAGTCAAAACCCTTCAAAGGGAAGGAATGACTTTAAACAGCAGTGCCTAACATATTCGTCAGACCTGATTCGCCTGTGGGCAGAACCCCTGTGCATTCAAAGATTCATGCCCAGGTGTTCGTCTCCCCATAAACTTGCTCTAGGGATATAGGTAAACGTTGGCAGAATACTTCCAGGCATCCTTACTGTCTCTAGACCACTTCATTTCCATGCAGGTGTGTGGCAAAAATATTTTACAAGGACCTGAAAAATTGAGGAAGGTCTGCCCTTTTCAGATTTCTTGATTTCAGTTCTGTTACCTGCCATTGGATAAGTAAGCCTGGCTGCAATTTTCTCCACAGAGGCCATTTTAATTCAGACTTAGGAGAATTCATGTTCTTCCATACAACCTCTTCCAAAACTTACATTGAACATTGTGTCATGCTTCCCTGAGTATTAATCAAAAAGCACTCTGTAAAAATCTATTTCCCCCTCTACCTCTATAGCTTGTTCAGATAGGATCATAAAGAGATTTTATCTTGTCTCCACCAAAGGAAAGATATGTGGTGTGATCATCAAATCCCATCTAAATTCCTAATATCCAAACACGTTCCAAACATTTTGCTAGGCTCTAGAGACTTAATAGTAGACAAAACAGATAGTACCTACCTTCAGAGAATTTACAGTCTAGAGGAATAATTCCTTTTCTTTTATTTTCTTTTTTTATGAGAAGGCAGGGAGGGACAAAAGGAGAGAGCAAATCTTAAGCAGGGTCCACGCCCAGTGTGGAACTGCATGCAATACTTGCTCTCACTACCATGAGATCATGACCTGAGCTAAAATCAAAAGTGCTTAACCCACTGAGCCACCCAGGAGACCCTGGAGGAATAATTTTTTTTTTTCCTTTTTCTTTTTTAATTTATTATTTATTTATTTATTTACTTACTTATTTTTAAATTTTATTTTTTCAGTGTTCCAAGTTTCATTGTTTTTTTTTTTTTTAATTTATTTATTTATTTGACAGAGAGGGAGAGAGAGCACAAGCAGGCAGAGCAGCAGGCAGAGGGAGAGGGAGAAGCACGCACCCTGCCAAGCAAGGAGCCCGACATGGGGTTTGATCCTAGGACCCTGGGATCATGACCCGAGCCGAAGGCAGTTGCCTAACCAACTGAGCCACCCAGGCACCCCCCAAGTTTCATTGTTTATGCACCACACCCAGTGCTCCATGCAATATGAGCCCTCCTGAATACCCACCACCAGGCTCACCCAACCCCCCTGCCAAAACCCTCAGTTTGTTTCTGAGGGTCCACAGTCTCTCATGGTTCATCTCTCCCTCCAATTTCCCCCAACTCACTTTTCCTTTCCATTTCCCAGTGTCCTCCATGTTATTCCTTACTCTCCACAAGTAAGTGAAACCATATGATAATTGACTCTCTCTGCTTGACTTATTCCACTCAGCATAATCTCCTCCAGTCCCATCCACATTGATACAAAAGTTGGGTCTTCATCCTTTCTGATAGAGGCATAATACTCCATTGTATATATGGACCATATCTTCTTTATCCATTCGTCTGTTGAAAGACATCTTGGCTCTTTCCACAGTTTAGCGACTGTGGCCATTGCTGCTATGAACATTGGGGTACAGATGGCCCTTCTTTTCACTACATCTGTATCTTTGGGGGTAAATACCCAGTAGTGCAATTGCAGAATCATAGGGAAGCTCTATTTTTAAATTCTTAAGGAATTTCCATACTGTTTTCCAAAGTCTGGAGGAATAATAATTTTTTTTTATTTTAGATTTTTTTAAAATTTATTTGACAGAGAGAGAGAGATATCACAGGTAGGCAGAGCAGCAAGCAGAGAGATAGGGAAGCAGGCTCCCCGCCAAGCATAGAGCCTGATGTGGGGCTTGATCCCAGGACCCTGAGATCATGACCTGAGCTGAAGGCAGTGGCTTAACCCACCCAGGCGCCCTGGAGGAATAATTCTTAAGGTAGTATTCACATCTCCAACACATGTTGTTTCCTGTTTTGTTAATTTTGGCCATTCTAACTGGTGTAAGGTGATATCTCAATGTGTTGGAGAGGATGTGGAGAAAGGGGAACCCTCTTACACTGTTGGTGGGAATGCAAGTTGGTGCAGCCTCTTTGGAGAACAGTGTGGAGGTTCCTCAAGAAATTAAAAATAGAGCTTCCCTACGACCCTGCAATTGCACTCCTGGGTATTTACCCCAAAGATACAGATGTCGTGAAAAGAAGGGCCATCTGTACCCCAATGTTTATAGCAGCAATGGCCACAGTCGCCAAACTATGGAAAGAACCAAGATGCCCTTCAACGGATGAATGGATAAGGAAGATGTGGTCCATATACACTATGGAGTATTATGCCTCCATCAGAAAGGACGAATATCCAACTTTTGTAGCAACATGGACGGGACTGGAAGAGATTATGCTGAGTGAAATCAGTCAAGCAGAGAGAGTCAATTATCATATGGTTTCACTCATTTGTGGAGCATAACCAATAGCATGGAGGACAAGGGGCGTTAGAGAGTAGTAGGGAATTTGGGTAAATTGGAAGGGGAGGTGAACCATGAGAGACTATGGACTCTGAAAAACAGTCTGAGGGGTTTGAAGTGGCGGGGGGGTGGGAGGTTGGGGTACCAGGTGGTGGGTATTATAGAGGGCACAGCTTGCATGGAGCACTGGGTGTGGTGAAAAAATAATGAATACTGTTTTTCTGAAAATAAATAAATTGGGGAAAAAAAAAAAAAGGTAGTATTCACATCTGATTATCTCGATATGGTAGTGGCTGTTTCAATGTATTATTATACATAGTACAATATTCATTATATATTGGATGGATGGATTCACCAGCAAGTGAGTGATTGAAGGAACAAATGCCAAATTGAGAGATATTAAGAAGTTTTTAGTCTCTTTGTGTCCCCCTAAATTCCATTTTGTACGATTTAGAATGAGCTGAGCCTTCATAAGAAAATGTCCTCTTTGAACTGTAAGATGGGAAGGTACAGGCAAAGGTTGAAATTTCTGGGCAGTTTTTCGAATCGCTTTACAACCAACCTCCAACCTGCCTTCTTTTTTTTTTTTTTTAAAGATTTTATGTATTTATTTGACAGACAGAGATCACAAGTAGGCAGAGAGGTGGGCGGGGGAGCAGGCTCCCTGCTGAGCAGAGAGCCGGATGCTGGCTCAATCCCAGGACCCTGGGATCATGACCTGAGCCAAGGCAGAGGCTTTTAACCCACTGAGCCACCCAGGCGCCCCCCAACCTGCCTTCTTTTGGAAGGCTGCACCCAGTAACAGATACTGGGCACTCCTCACTTCCTCATTCTAATTTACAGTGCAGCCAATTCAAATAGTATGCAAACAGAAGCATTACTGAAAAATAAGTATCAATTAGCATACAAAAGAGGAACTACAGAAGCTGTTTTTGGGTAAGAGGTCCTGAGAGAGCCCAACAGCCCACAGGCGGCAGTGGTAGTGGTAAACATCCAAGTTTACAACCCCTTTGGGGTGCCCGAGCAAAGAAAAGCAACTTCCTATTAGTGGTCCTAAAGCAAACTAATTTTACTTCCCTGGAAACTCATTTGGAAAACAGCATGATTGGGAGTGGGGGTTGGGGGAGAAACACAATGGGTGCGGTTAAGAAAAAACTATCACCCATCCAGAGCTCTGTAGAGCTGACCCTGACAAAATGTTAATTGTGGGCAGGTCATTTGTTCAAAGTCCAGACTGAATACTCTATTTAAAGCAAATGGAATTTGGTTATCTTAAGAGAAAGGCTTATGCCATCTAGCCTTCTGTGTGTGTCCTTTCAGCCAAAGGGCACTTAAGCAACCTAGGGTGGATATGTTGTTGTAACGGTTTTTTACAACATGCCAAGTTCATATGCTATCTCCTCTGTGCGGTGTCCACAGATCCTTATGGTCATCACGCATTCTGTTCTTCTGGGCTTTCTCAGTGTATTTTGGACATTTGATGGGTCCTTAGTGTGGCTGGTGAAGCCCTCCGAGATGGGAACCCTGTACATAACCATCCCTCACTACGCACCTTTTACTCATTGTATTTCAGCCAACTCAAAGGCGTCGTTAATTTCCTAAACCGGCCATGCCAGATCATGCCCCCACAGTCATATTGCTTCGCTCTGCCTGGAATGTCTTACCTCACCATATTCTACCAATAACTTTCCATTTTCAAAATAGGCTTCAAATCTTACCTCTTATGGAATTGGCACTTCTGCTTTTGTGGCCTTCGCTTTCCCATGGATGTACTTTGGCGATTAGATCTAAATCATCTCTGTTGCATTTTTTTTTTTAAAGATTTTATTTTTATTTATTTATTTGACAGAGAGAGATCACAAGTAGGCAGAGAGGCAGTCAGAGAGAGAGAGAGGAGGAAGCAGGCTCCCTGCCGAGCAGAGAGCCCGATGCGGGACTCGATCCCAGAACCCTGATCATGACCTGAGCCGAAGGCAGCGACTTAACCCACTAAGCCACCCAGGTGCCCCTGCATTTTTTTTTTTTTAATCTGTAATCTCAGTTCCTCAACCATGCTGGCCCCCCAGCAGGCAGCATTGACTGTACATGGAATAAAGGAATGAGTGTTGGTAAAGCAGCCAGCAGTTTAAAACCTTAAAACCTTGGGCGAGGAACATACAAGTGCTAAGCCTTCGTTTCCTCATGGCGGGGGGAACACTGAGCCACAGAGGAGAAGAGTAAGATATAAAGGAGCTGGCTGGTATAGGTATTCGATACCTGCTAGTTGCCTTGCTTTTTCCTCACCTTGAGTTGTGATGACTGAAGCAGAAACTGCATTAAGTAAGGCTAAGTGGCATTATTGACCAGAAGGAAGCAGAGAGCAGTATCTAAGGGGTACTAAGCCGTACTCTACCTGTGTGTGTGTGTGTGTGTGTGTGTGTGTGTGTGTGTGTGTGATGGGGGACAATCATTCTGCCTACTGGATGGGAGACAAAAGCCAATACCTACTTTTAGAGGAAACATTTTTAGTATAGATGTATCTTGACTTCATTGTTGGAGAATGAAAATATCCAGATAAACAAAAAGTAGTCTTCTGAGGCTCTAGAAATCATTAGGCTATGCCTTTTGAAAAGAACGATGTAGGTGTATTTGGGGGTGTCTGCAAAGGCTAAGCTGAGCTTCTGTTGTTGAGTACACCCCCAACTCAAAGGATCTGTCACCGCAGCCAGGCTTCAAGGATGTGACCCCACCTCTACGGACATACTGGATCAAATCTGTTAAAAATCAAAATTCAGCTGACTAAATTTGAAAATCCAATTGGCTTTATTCAATAATTCATGAACCAGGCAGCATCCCATCTCTCAAGAAAAAAGGAGCTCCTAGGAGTTATACGAAATCGGAGGCTTTTATAGGCAGAGGGGTGGGACAAGGAAGTTAAAATGGTGAATTAGTTCAGGCAAGGTTTTCTTTCCTCAGGGAAAAGCAGAGGGTCTTATGCAGAATCATCTCTCCAGTATATCAGGAAATGCCCTTCTGATTGGTTAAAATTCCACTCTCTTGAGGAGACTGAAACTGCACCTAGGTTAGACATCAAGTCTTGGTCGGGTTTAGCAAAAGTAAGTCTTTTTTGGGTCTGCTGTTTCTTTTTTAACAGACCCAACCCCAGCCAAGCTCAGTCAAGATTTTCCCCACCATCACTGTACCTGGGCTGAGAGGAACAGATCACTTTTTACTGGGAGCTTGACTGACCAAGATGAATTCTGGAGCACTGGAGTGGTCCTATTTTCAAGTATGCTTAGGGAAGCTAAGACTTTCATTCTTGATTTCACAGGCCATTATTTCCATGGGATACAGAGAAGTTATGAGAAAGGCGGGAAAAAAAAGTTTTACAGGGATATGGGTGGTAAATTCTCTTTTAAACACAGTTGAGTTTGACTAGGTACCTCACTACAGGATTTCTCAAAGCCTACAAATTGCTAACATGTTTTGTGATTCCCCAAGATATGGACAGTGTAGTAAAGCATAGCGTAGTTATTTCCATCTTTTAGACCATGGCAAAGCCATGAAGCTGGGGTTCTGTGGAACACACTTGGGGATTATGTGTATGTAGATTCTGAAGATGGGTTTTGGTCCTGGTTCGCCCAATGACTCTCCTTGTGACCTTGAGTAAAGCATTTGACCTGTCCAAGCCCCTACAACAGGCACATAGATTTAAATCTACCTACATATGACATCATTTGCTGTCTTCATATGGCTGAATGAAGAACCCTGATCCTTGTATTTATTGTTCACAGAGCTCCATAGCAAACAGTGGCACGTTCAAAGTCTATTTAAGGAGAGTTCAGTCCAGGGACTGTTACAATCATGTGGGTAGTATGAAGGGACAGAAAAGAGGACTGAGAAAGCACCCCAGTACTAGCAAGAGCAGGGCATTCTCAATGCCCTTGAGTCTGAAACAACAAGGTGAGGAAGCAGTCACAGGAACCTACAGAGAGTTCAGTCGCTGGCAGTAGGAGAAGACTACCTAACAGGAGCAGTGAGGGGAAGCAGTTAACCCATAGTTACCCAGCAAGAGAGACCTGCAGAATATATAACCCAACTTCATTTTTTCCCTGCCTTTCATATATGTTGCCAACATCACCCATTGGCTGAACCCACCAGTAGGCATGGGGCAAAAGAGCCCAATGATAGTAAAATAACAGTTTCCTGGCTCATAAAGGAGGGTGGGACAGTAGGTCTGTAGGTGCATAGATATAAGCAGTTGGCAAGTTGGCAACCAAAGCAATTCACAAATAAATCAAAAGAAAGGGAGTCAAGATGATGACACAATTCTTTGGAGAAATTGTGAAATCATACCACCAAAGATGACATCAAAGCGAGCCTCCCCGAGTCTCTCCAAAGTACGGCCCACATTTGCTACATGTTTCAGAGGGTTTTCCCTCATTTGGGGAAATCAAATATTTAAAAGCAGACCCACTTTGAAGTCTCTCAGCAAGCAGCAAATCTGGGACTTGATAGATCTAGTTATTAAGAGTCAGTCCATCTGAGCAATCTGTTTCCCTGCCTTTCTTGCTGTGTTGGTAATTTTACAAAAACTGCTGAACTTGCTCTTCTCTTTACAGCAGATTGTATACAGAGTAAAGGATGTATGTTGGTTGTCCATCACCCTTTAGGAAGAATCCCTACCCACTTCTTTCAACTAGTCCGAACCTTCTCATTCAGACATTTAGAAAAGGGAATACAAGGGGAATCATCATTAAGGAAGCAATTGTGTATATTTGCATCTCACACTGATGCAGGCAGAAAATAATGTCATTTTCCCCAACTCTGTTATCATATACCAAGATAGGCTCCAGCTACTGTCTTGGATTGTTCCAGATTGAGAAATCTTTAGTCAGAGACAGCTCAGTGGCCTGTAAGATGAAAAAAAGAGGCGGGAGAGCTGAGAAGGCATCTCAAAAATGGATTAAAAAGTGAAAAAAGAAAAAAAAGAAGAAAAGAGAGAGACAGAGTGGAGCCAAGAGTGGAGAAGGGAGGGGTGCAGGCAAAGAGAGGAAGGGAAAAAAACAAAAATACAGCACAGTTCCCAAACGTGAAACTTAGTTTCTAGATATTTGTTGCCAAGAATGCAGCCCAGGAACTAAGGATCTTTTCACATTTCTCTTTCCATCTGAATTATTATTGAACTATTGGGCACAATTAATTGTGAATTACACCCAACAAGTGCATACCATCACCAGCACTGAAGAGAATGTTCACCATATGCCAGATCATAAATGCCTCCTTCCCATAGGAGTGACTTACCTCCTCAGCAAGAATCTATTCATCCTATTCTTAATGATGCTTACCCCATTTTTTTTTTTTTTAAATAAAGCACCATTTGAAGCAGAGAATGCGGAACACTACTGCCGTAGTCTTGGGAAGACATATTAGAATTGCAAGCAACCTTGACCAATTTGAAAGACAAATGTATTCTGATATAAAAAACATTTAATAATAAGGAAAATTGCAGAGCAGTTTGTACTGGTTGACCTACAAAATTCACCAAATTCCATGCACGAGCCTGGCCATGTGCAAAATTCCAGTGGAGGGGGAAAAAAATCTAATAATCTAAGTAAATTTCACAGTATTTAGCAATCAGAAAGATGGGATTGGTCTTGCAAATGTAAAGAGACTACATGTGGGGTAGAAAAGAAAGGAGAAGTTAACTGCCTTTCAAGTTCAACACCTAATTCATGAATTATATTAAAGACTGTGTCTAATTCATAGCCAAATATTTTAACCATATGATTAAGAATTTTGAACAATTTCAAATTTCTTGAGAAAGATATGAACCCCTAATAGAGCACTGATTGAATTGTTTTGTGCCAAGAATCAAAGATCCCCAATGCTGCTTGCTCCTCTCATCCCATTGGTTCTCTGACTTTGACCAGATGGACACTGCCTGTTTCCTTCTCTCTCTAAACTGACCTCCTGGACACAGTGTCATCATCTGCTTAAACTCATGTCCTATGACAGGCACATCCTACTCAACTGCCCCTGTCCTAGTTCTGCTCCCATCTACAAGTGTGAGTGGCAATCAATCTCAGTAATTACATATGGAATTACATACGGAAAAGGAAGGTGGACGCCCCTTTTCTAAATGTCAGTTAAACCACCAGTTTAATTCAATCATAGTTCACCTTGAAGAGTTAGATAGGTAAGGCTTGAGCTTGAGCTAATACAAAGAGATGGAGTAGTAGGGAAGAATACAGAGGACCAGGGGACAGTAACTTCTATTCAGAGCTTTTTTCTCAAATGCCAAGGGAGCGCTTGTGCCAAACTCATTTGTCTCGTTGATAGGAGAATTTAAAAAGTACTTGTCATAAGAAAACACAGAAAATAATAAGGTCATTTGATCCTTTGATCAACACTTCTACATCTATTCTTAGAGTGTGTGCTGGAATTCCTGGCCAACAACGAGTTCTTTCTTAATGACTGTGCTCCTCTTTGTCCTAGCCCTGATTGCTATGGAAGTGTTCCATCTTTGAAAGTTCTCAACATCTCTGCACTTAGCACAGAGCTTGATGCATTATACATGATTAGGATTTGCTTGATCAATGAAAGTCATTTCTTCTGTCAAAGAAAGGTATTTCAGGGGCGCCTGGGTGGCTCAGTGGGTTAAAGCCTCTGCTTTCAGCTCAGGTCATGATCTCAGGGTCCTGGGATCGAGCCCCGCATCGGGCTCTCTGCTCAGCAGGGAGCCTGCTTCCTCCTCCTCTCTCTGCCTGCCTCTCTGCCTACTTGTGATCTCTGTCAAATAAATAAATAAAATCTTTAAAAAAAAAAAAGAAAGGTATTTCAATGGAGAATAGCTATCACAGTTTTTACCCTTTCTCAGCATACTATCTTAGTAATTATAGCATTATTGTAAGATTCAACTAAATTAATGCTCTTAAAGTGCTTGTAACAGTGTCTGTGTGTTTCAGATTATTTTTATTTCAAGGCTTCTCTTGCTATTCAATCCTTTCTAAACTTCCTCCATTCAAGACCACTGTTTATTTCACAAGAACTAACACTTTTCTTTGTTTGGGGTCACAGCTGATGCATTCTCTTATAGTATGGGGATATCAGCAATAGCTAGAACATTTCCTTTGACAGAGAGTCTAGGATGACCAAAGACTGGTCAAAGTTAAGGTTCCCATATTACAGGATGAATTGTGTCCCCCATTCATGTGTTGAAGTCCTACCCCCAATACTTCAGAAGGTGACTATATTTAACAGATAGGACCTTCAAAGAGTTAAGTTAAAATGAGGCCATTATGGTGAGACTTAACCATTATGTCTGGTATCTTGATAAAAAGAGAGTAGGATACAGACACACACCATGCAAAGACCACGTGAAGAGCCCGGGAGGAGATGGCCATTTACAAGCCATGGAAAGTGGTGCTCAGAAGAAGCCAATATGGCTGACACCTTGATCTTGGACTTCTAACCTCCAGTACTGTGAAAAAATAAATTTCTGTTGTTTAAGCCACACTGTGTTATTTTGCTATGGGGACTCTAGCCATCTAATATCCCCTAAGACTCTGGGATGTCTAAGCTGAAAGAGGGGAGAAACCTAAACGCAAGATGTGGCATTGCCAGTGGTTACTGTGTAACTTGAAGAAAGATTCTCAGGACTGAGAAGCTGACACTCCAGACAGACTGGCCCCTGGATTTGAGCTTCACCCTTATCTTCAGCAAAGTGACTAATCTCTGTGAACCTTAGGTTTTTTTCATCCACAAAGGGAAAACAAGCAACTTACATCATCGAGTTTATATGAGAGTTCATTGTAAAAAATAGATTTTAAGTAGATTGTGCCATATTGCACATACAATGAGTACTAGTAAAAGTAGCTCTTTTATTATTAATAACATTACTATCATTACTTGATCTTTCAATGTCTTGGTTTTAATATTTGTAAAAGAAGATATCTGTGCCTGACTAGCAGGGTTGGTGTAAAGAAGAAATGCATGAATATTGATGAATACATATTTGCATCATGTATCATGATGTGAGTGGTCTGTCCCAAGTACAAAGGATAGCTTGTGTGTTCTTTGGACAGAATTTGAAGACGGTAATACAACTGAATAAAATTTAGTCTCCTTTAACAATGTCAGTGATGAAATATACGTGGGGTGCATCTCTCCCACCCACCTCCTGTGAGACATTGTAAACTAAAATGAGCCAAATCAAAATGAGATTAAAAAATGATTGTTATAATTATATGCTCTTCACATCTTCTGAACACTCTATTAAGTGCTAAGCTAAGCACTTCGCAAATTATGTCGTTCAGTCTGTAGCCTCATCCTATAAAGTGGGTTTATAAAAGGGAAGTAAGGTATTCAAGGTCATGAAGTACACAATGGGACATGCCATTGGAAGCCATGGAGTCGGACTCCCTGAACCAAACTGGTTTTGTAATAGTCCTCATCGTGATTTAGGGAACACCCACTTTCCTCCCTTTCCTGTGCAGTGTACAAACAAGAAAGAAGCATCTCAGATGTTTAGCTGGACCCCATTATTAGCCTGCATATCTCCAAACTGATCTTGGTGACTGTCATTCTTGATGTGACCTATTCACACTGGCCCACTGTCTGGATCTCACTCATTTGGTGATTTATGGACCATGTTAGTGTAATTTAGTGTCTTAATGCTCCTAGTCAAGGACCATCAGATGTCTTCCAAAGCCTCCGATGTCCTTCAGAGAGAAAGAAGTAGAATTCATATGTTCACAGCTTTCGTGATCTTTCAATGAAAGGAAAAGAAAATGGGGCAAAGAATCAATAGACCTAGGCCTTTGGCTCTGAAACTTATTAGTTATGTGGCTCTGCCTCTGGCAGTTACTTCCTCTAGCCTCCATATTGCTACAGCTGCCACTCTTCGGCTTTTGACTTTTCACCTTTTCCTCTGGTTCGTCAGTCCCTAGAAAAATAAAATGTAATCCTATATAAAAATAATGTCTGTTTATTTGAGATCCTAGAATCTAGAGAGGCCATAGTTGAGAGTCTGCAAACATTTGACTAATAATGGCTGTATTAGAGGGTGGAGTTAAATAAATTTCTTTTTTTTTTTTTTAAGATTTTTAGTTATTTATTTGGGGGGGGCACAAATAAGGGGAAAGGGAGCGAGGCAGAGGATCCTGATGTGGGGCTTGATCCCAGGGCCCCAACATCATGTCCCGAGCTCAAGGCAGACACTAACCGACTGAACCACCCAGGCACCCCTAAGGCAAGTGTATGAATGAGCTGGCTGGGGTCTGTAGTTGTCTGCATACCTGACTGCATTTATGGATAGTCCTGAGAAATGAGCTCAAGATTTTGCCTTATTTTAAGAACTACTGACTAAAAAATGTGAATGTGATTCTGTATTTTAGAATAAAGAGAAAAATATCACGGAGCAAAGACAGACCATCTGTGGGATTGAAAGAAGCTCAATACAAAAGAGTATTTCAGAAGTGAAGAATAATATCAAAATTCTTCCTAGGAAGGGACACTGTCAAAAAGAAGTAGCTATACTTTTATGTTGCATTCCTGTGGCTTTCAAGATAGATACACGAATCTTGACTCCAAGAGGAATACCAGAGTTTATCTATTTTGGTCCTCAATATTCAGTTGAGGAAATCATGGCTCAGAGAGAAGAAGGACTTTGTTAAAGATCAAACAACTAATTAAATTTGAGTATTCTGACTCCTTTTTTCTTTCTATGAACCTATTCTTTCAGTGATTTTCCCCCTCTAAACAGTTAAACTGTTTCTTTAGTGAAATATATTACCTACGGAACCCCAACATGAAAACTGAAATAATGGAATTTTTCACATTGAAGGAGGTCTTGGGGCTCTGGAACTGAATCATATTCCCTAACGCTTGGGATATGGAAGAAATCCTAGTTTGAAATCCGCTGGGAAAATCCCTGCTAGCTTTCATACAAGCCCTAGTGCAAATTAAAAATGCAAATTAGTTAAGAAAATTTTGCATGATCCTTAAATAAATAGATCCTTGCAGGTGAGAAATTGAAGGGTGTCCCCAGTTTAAAACTCCCTTTTAAGGACACAGAGGCACAAAATATACCCCTCCTCTAAAGATTTCTAGCAATATGTCCTTGGTCCCTGCATAAGCTGTCAGAGCAGACAATTGTCTGGATGGATGATGGATGACATTTTTTAGATTTTTACTTACCCTCAGCGGTCTTTGGCATGATATATAAAATGTCTGTTTTTTGGTTCCCGTCTCAGTCTTTTCTTGCTTGCTTATGTAAGGGACAGCATATCTCAAGGAGATTATTCTTGTTCAGGGGTGGCACTTACTAGGTCTTTTCAGTCTTGTCACCTGAATGGTGATGGGAAAGCTGTGCTGGGTCCAAAGTCGTTGTTCTTTAAAGTAGCCAGGGTGGAGAGTGAGTGGGCTAGCCTTCAGTGTGGAAGTGGAAGGGACCAGCCCCTTCCACAATGATACTTGTGGAATTGTTCATCACAGGATAGAAGAAATGAAAGCCTTTTATTCTTTTATGCCACAGAATGATTTTTCAAATGATTTTTTTCACCATCTTACCTGACCCTCAGTTTGTTTCCTGTGGTTAAGATTCTCCTATGGTTTGTCTCCCTCTCTGATTTCATCTTGTTTTATTTTTCCCTCCTTCCCCCTGTTCTCCTCTGTTTTATCATATGAGTGAAATCATATAATAATCGTCTTTCTCTGATGGACTAATTTTACTTAGCTTAATACCTTCTAGTTCCATCCACATCATTGCAAATGGCAAGATTTCAGTGTCTTGATGGCGAATATTCCATGTATAGGTATATACCACATCTTCTTTATCCATTCATCTATTGATGGACATTATGCTCTTTCCATAGTTTGGCTACTGTGAACATTGCTGCTATAAACATTGGGGTGCAGGTGCTCCTTCGGATCACTACGTTTGTATCTTCAGGGCAAATACTAGTAGTGCAATTGCTGGGTCATGGGGTAGCTCAATTTTTAACTTTATGAGGAACCTCCATACTGTTTTCCACACTGGCTACACCAGTTTGCATTCCCACCAGGAGTGTAAGAGGACTCCCCTTTCTCTGCATCCTTGCCAACATCTGTCATTTTCTAAGTTGTTCATTTTAGCCATACTGACTGGTGTGAAGTGATATCTCATTGAGGTTTTAATTTGTATTTCCCTGATGCTGAGTGATGTTGAGCATTTTTTTTTTTTTTCCTTGCCTGGTGGCCATTTGTATGTCTTCCTTGGAGAAATGTGTGTTTACGTCTTTGGGGGCAGACGGTATTTTAGCCTTGCTCACAATGGTATTCCCACAGAGCCATCCCCAAAGCCCTGAAGCGTTGATAAATATGCATATTTTAAAGAGTTAGTTAATCAGTTATGGAATGTGAAACTTAAGTAAAATGGAGGCAGGGACATTCAGGATCAAGATAAGAAAGAAATCTCTAGAGGGTACCTATAGCCCATGACCTGAGAAGCAAGGGGTTGATAGTAGCCAGTTGAAGGTAGTAAGTCAAAGAAGAAGTTGGAAACAATTCAGACCAGAAAATACCAAAGATTTTTTTGTGAAAGGGGAACCTTAGGCCAAGGAATCTTCAGGGGAGACAATGAAGATATGGGGACAAGAACTGCAGCCAAGCTAGTATCTGGCTAATTCTACTGCACTGCCTCTTTATTACCTGGAATTGCTTTTATTGGCTCCTGCAAGGTGATTGTTTTCTAGAGCACCTTAAAGGTCCCTCCTGATACCTGATAGTAACTTTTAGGCCTTTGTTCAGGGACTGTGTGATGAAGATAAGTCAAAGTCTGCATGGGTATAACCCAAATGGATTCAACTCTTGTGTGATCCATCTTTCCAAATGTAATAGCCCAGGAGTGAGTGAGAACAATGTGCTGGTTCTGAATTATAATAAAATGGAAGTTTCCTTTCTCCTGGCAGAAGTCTGATGGCCATCAAATTCTTATCAAACATTCCTTTGAATGTGAAATAATCTTTGAGACTATCTCAGTGTAACCTCAATCATTAATCACAGGATTAAACTTACTTTGCATTTTGGAGATACAGAAAAAGGAAATGGCACACATACAAAAATTGTGTTTGTATATACAGTTGTATATGTATTATATGTATTATATACATAAATTGTGTATATATATATATATAATTGTATATATGTTATATATATTTTATACATGACTGTATTATATCCTTTTTGTTTATCACACTGAGATATATTTCCATAAAATGAAAATTTTAAGGAAATAATCTGATTAAGTTTTGCCTTCGTGTACCTAGGAGATGCCTAGGAGGATTTTGTTTTACTAATTGTGGTATTTCACATAGTAAGATCCTTCCAGACTTACGCTCAAAGTTTCCATGATTCTGAGCTACATGCTCTCCCTGCTAATAGAAAGTTTATCAAACGACTGATTTCCTTAGTGTTGTGTCTGCAAAACCCTTCGTAGCTATTAATCTAAGCCTTTTTCCTTTTCATTTTAAAAACTCACGTTTCTCCAAGGAAAATTCAATCCACTTAATCCTCATTGATTGGCATTTAGTGCAGCAAGATGATGTTTTGTGAGAAGTCTGGGTGTCTAACCAGCAGTTTGATCAATTTGTTATGCTTCTTGTCATGCTAATCATATTTTGCACCTGGAAACCATGTTTCCCCTCAAGTCTTCTAACTTCATTTAAAGCCCATGTCTTTTCTAATTTGACAATGGAGAAACTGAGGCATGAGCTATTGACTCTCTGAGCTTAGTCAGTTTTATTCACAGCTCTGTGCTACTGGAATTCCAACACAGCTCTTTCTCATCTTTCCTTTTAAAAGAAAAGGTATCTTTTTTTTTTTTTTTAATCTTTATGACTCCAGTATGTTCTGTGCCCTTGAAATACTTATTTAAGTTTTCAAGAAGGAACCATGGTTCCTTCTCCTATAAAATGGGAGAAACAATATTTACCACAAGGAGTTTTTATAAAAATGTATTAAGTTGACTTACAACAAAGAACCGAGTGTAGTGCCAGGAATATAATAAATGTTCAGGAAATACGGAGGTGGGGATACAGAAGGGAAAGACATAAAAGTAGTGAAGGCTCTCTGAGAACTTCCCAAGACAGGCTTCTCTAAGTCTAGTGCAGGTGAATCAATGTTGTCTGCTGTGTTTTTAAAAGTATAGATTTTGGGGGCACATTTAAAAAACCAACAGAATCAAGTCCCTAGAAGTGCAACTCAGGAATCTGCATTTTTTTTTTAAGATTTTATTTATTTATTTGACAGACAGAAATCACAAATAGGCAGAGAGGCAGGCAGAGAGAGGGCGGAAAGCAGGTTCCCTGCCAAGCAGGGCTCGATTCCAGGACCCTGGGATCATGACCTGAGCTGAAGGCAGAGGCTTTAACCCACTGAGCCACCAGGTGCCTCAGGAATCTGCATTTAAACCCTCCTTCCCACACATGATGCCTGTGTACCCTTGGATGACTAGTGTTTGTAAGTCTACAGACAAAGCTGTAACCTTCCCATGGAGGATTCTAAAAGTCCAAGGAAGCCCTAAGCAGAGGACATCCATTGAGTGGACAGGGAATTTTAAAGGAGTTGGAACTGACTAGATGGGAAGGTGCTCAGCAAACAGAACAGAAGGTAAAACTTGCAAGTCTACCTAGCAGGACCCTGAGAGGCTGTCTCAGGGATGGAAAACATCTAATGAGGCAGGTACTTGTGAAGGGATAATGCCAGGACTTGCTCCCATCCTTGCTTCCAGATACATGGGTTTTCTTCTCAACAGTGGGGAAGGTGTGCTGGTCATTTCCATAGAAGAGGGGATGATTTAAAGAAACCTCTTTAATACCAGCCTTCTTTGGCCTCTGTGGTTTGATTCAGCATCCGTCTTCCTTTCTGTTGTTCTGGCCTAACATTATGTCTCACCCATTGTGTTTGTTGTTCTATCTTGTATCCTTGACTTTCTTTCAAATTCATTGCCTCTTTTTAACAAGGACCTAAGGAAGAAATTCATGTCTGCTTTTTATACCAAGAATATTTGTATTTCTAGATAACTTGCTTTTGTCAAACGTAAATGCAACTGATTGGTTAAACTAGTTGCCCTTTTCCAGCTGATTAGTAGGAAACTTGGAAAAACTAACAGAACATCATGCCTGCTTTACAGGGGTCTAAAGTTTAACTCCATTTCTCCATTTCTTGTTCAATTGAACATGCCATATTATGTTTTATATGTCTTTGAATAAAACGTTAAGGGTTTTTGTTTTTTTTTTAAAGTAGTATATATCTAAAAACTCGAAGATTAGTTTAATCCCCACCTTTTACACTAGTTTGTACAATTGCGCCCTCTCTATTTCCCTGTTTAATGTTGGCAAAGTATGTAATTCCCAAATTTTAACTTAGTCTTTTTTTGCTTTTAAGTAAAATAAGTGAATTTAGGCAGCATAAGCAAAAATAATGGAATTTATTATAAGGCTATTGGAATGGCTTATTTAATCCATGGTCAGTTCTATAGATGGGCTCTCAGGAAGGACTAGGACAGTGGTTCTAAACATATCTGTGCATTGGAATCACTCTGATTTAACAATACTAATGCCCATGTCCCATCTCCATAGATTATGATTTAATTGGTCTATGGTGTAGTCTAGACTTTGGAGATTTTAAGAGATTCCCAGCTGATTTAATAGACATACAGATGTAAAAACCACTGGATTAGAAACAGAAACTGGAAAGTCTTCAGAACTCTTTTTTTTTTTTTCCCTCATTTTATCACTGATTTCTGCTTGATTTTTTTTTTTTTTTCCTGTCTGGACAGAAGTCTTTTCAACTCTGTGACCTACACTGAAGAAAATATGGTCATGCTGCAGCTCACAGATTTTCTTATTATAGGATCAACTGCTAAGAGATCCTCAAGCTCAATTCCACATTTCAGTGAAAAAATATTGGATTGACTCATCATAGACCTAATTGTTATCCCACAGACAAATAAATGTGATAAGGGTGATAAGCAGAGTAATTGTTCAAACACGGGTACTAGTTGCCTAGCTCCATGTCTCAGAGAAAGGGTGAGTTTCCAGAGAAGCTGGAGGTACTGTGAGCTGGATGGACATCCAGGAAAGGTATACATTTTTTTAGAGGGGCCCTGCTAAGGCCTAAGAATTCATCCTGTGGTTGACTACCTTCTTCATTCCCTAAATGTAGAACTCCCCAGGGTTCCCTCTGTCTGTTGGGATGTCTTTAGAGTAGTATCGCAGTCAGTGAGAATTGAAATGATTGCAACAAGCATTTACTCAGTGCTTATTAAGGACCAGACAAGGAACATGACATTTTCAGTAGCCATGACTTTAAATTCTCATAGGACTTCTATGGAGTAGCACTATTATATCCATTTTATGGATGAGGACACTGAGTCATAGACAGGTTAATATCCAGCCAAAGACCTTCAAATTAAACATGGTGATGCAAAGTTTTGATGGGGGACAGACAGCAGAGCTGTGGTTGTTAATTTCTTACACTGATGTAGAAACTGTTGCTCCCTCCTCAGCGATAATCTTCGGGAAAACTCAACCTTATACCAGTGGATACTAAGTTCTCCTGATTATCAGTTTGAAATACTCATGAGAGCCCAGACTACAGCTTCTACAGTAGTATGTTGGACCAGATCTTTGGACCAGACTCTAATAGCCAATTGGTTTGTTCAATTTTGAAACAGCTCTGTTGAGAAGATCATAGGCCTAAACTATTAGGGCCTTGGTATATTTGAAACCAATGTTTACACCCTCACTACCTACATTACCTCTGATATCCCCATTTTCCAAAAATGAAGGTCTAGAGACTCAGTAAAGCTAAGTGTCTTATCCATAGTCCTAGAGTGATTGGGACACTCTTGAACTTTAACAAAAAGGCTCTATGAGATGCAGTTAGTTCTAGTTGATAAATTACCTTGAGTATAGATTTGGCACTGAGCTGTAAAGATAGATTTCAATTGCCTGAAAATTAGCACAAACAGGATTCATACACTTCCCCCCACCCCCCAATGGACCCACACACTGTCCTTATTGTTTGTAGTAACAAATATCAAGATAGCTCCATGTGGCTAATGCCTATGCTTGGAAGAGTTCACACCCAACTCTGCCCCCATTGGCTTGTTCAACTGCAGCACTGTGCCTAGCTGTCTTTTGGAATGTTTGTTAATTAAATGCTGATTTGTTGGTGTGCTCTTTCATTTACTTTATAGTTGTTTTCTTATAAATATCTTTATTAGTTTCATTAATAATTAAAATTTACCACGCAGTTTCCAAAAATCATGTCTTTATTGGAAATAAACAAGAAATAGTTAAGCAGCTGCCTTCGGCTCAGGTCATGATCCCAGCGTCCTGGGATCGAGTCCCACATCGGGCTCCTTGCTCGGCAGGGAGCCTGCTTCTCCCTCTGCCTCTGCCTGCCTCTCTGTCTGCCTGTGCTCGCTCGCTCTCTCCCTCTCTCTCTGACAAATAAATAAAGAAAATCTTTAAAAAAAAAAAAAAGAAAGAAATAACACATTATTACCACTGTAGGAGAGAGACATTCTCATTTCATGTTTCTAAGATCTGTTTGGGGCTCCCCCAAGGTTCTCTTCTATCAACCTCATATCTCTGCTTATTGTTTTAAAGTCTTGTCTTAGCATTACCTGGGGGGAACAGTCAGTTGAGAGTCTAATTCTTGGCTTTGGCTCAGGTCATCATCTAGGGGTCGTGAGAGACCTCCATGTCAGGCTCTGTGCTCAAGGTAGAGTCTGCTTAAGACTCTCTCTCCCTCTCTTTCTCGCAAATTAATGAATAAGTATTTTTTTAAAAAATAAAAATTTAAAAAAAACAAAGTCTTCTTATATACAAGGTAACATGAAGTACTTCCCTCAATTCTCTTGCCTCTGTGTGGCATTAGAGAGTGTTTACCTTCTGATAAGGAAGTGTTAGTATTTCTCACTACCTTTAATGAAGGAGCCCTTTTTGCTATCTAACTGAAGTATTTTTTTTTTAAAGATTTTATTTATTTATTTGAGAGAGAGACAGTGAGAGAGAGCATGAGCGAGGAGGTCAGAGAGCGAAGCAGACTCCCCATGGAGCTGGGAGCCTGATGTGGGACTCGATCCCGGTACTCCGGGATCACGACCCGAGCTGAAGGCAGTCGTCCAACCAACTGAGCCACCCAGGCGTCCCTGAAGTATTTTTTTTATAAATTTCTTTCCAGTGATGAATGCCATGTGAATAATAGCTATAACTGTTCACTTAAATATGGAATTGGGCAACATTGGGAATATCTCATCTCCTGAAGACTACTAAAGATACTGAGGTATTGAAAACTGTGTGGTATCCTCTGCATTGGTTGTATACTATAAGCTACAACGGTACTTCCTCACTGACAGCTGAAGCTCTGTTTGGGGGTGCCCACAATTAGCAGATTCAAATAGCCATCTCATCTCTTGAGACCATTTAATTTCTTTATGAATATTGAACCAAAAGGTTCTGCAGAATTTTTCTGCTTACATAAAACCTGCCTGTGAGGTCTACCTTGGGTCTTCATACCTTAATGATTATTGATGCTTATAATACCATCTTATTTTATTTTTCTATATTCCCCTTGGCAAAATTGCTTATTTTCCACCAAACCCATTCTCTCCATCTTTACAATAATTTAATTCAAGTTGAACTCATGGCGCCCAGCTAGAGGCTCCATTTTACAGTGACTTACAGCTAGGTATAGCAATGGAAATCAGGTTATTGACAATGGGATGAAAAGATTTGGCTTTGACTTCACACCTTCACTTTCCTGTCATTGGGATCATAGATGAACCTCTGACATAGCTCCAAATGTACAGATAAGACCAGCACTAATGATGGAGCAGAAGATGCAAGGAACCCAGATCTTCATGTAACTTGCTGGAATAGAGTCACAACCAACCCGAAATGCTGGTCTGGTGTTAACATGATAACTTACATGTGCTTAATGCCTTTTTTATTTTGCAGTCTCCCTTTCTTGTAGCAGCCAAACATGTATCTTAAATAATACCCTCCTTGAAACTTGATAGAAACACAAAATTTCTATCTATTCAACTAACCTGATTCTCACACTAAGAATTAGAGGAAGGGATTTGTTATTTATTATCTGTGTTACAGGGATTAGGAAAGTTAGGCTCAGAGATGTTAATTGATTTGCATGGTGCCAGGTAATGTGGTAAATCTGGAACTTGCAGGAGCTCTGATACAAAGGACAAAGGTCTTGTTCATATACTATCTAATCTCTGCTCTCCTATAACTTGCAGTTTAAGATACAGTGAGGTTTGGAAAGCAAAATAAGACTTTTCTGTCTCTGAGAAGAGATTGACATTTATATAATTAGCTATGGTATGAATAGGAAATGAGACAATTGTAAGAACTGTAGATATAAAATCACATGAGGACCAAAGGTAGATGAGACTAGTAATTGGGGACATTTGGATACAGCTCTGCAGAGAAGATGGACTTTGAAGCAAGTCTCAAAGGATGGACACAATTGAGTAACTGCATGTGTGGTATAGGAAATGCATTTCAGACAGAGAGCAGAGAGGAAACTATAAGCAAAGGCAAAAAAGGCAGTCCAATAAATGTAGGTGGTTTAATATTGGGAGGCAGCCACATGTCATTGGATGTACTTGGGCTTGGTAGACAGATGTGGTTTTACATGCTCCCTCTGTGGGATTCTAGCTGTGTGACTTTGGGCAAGTTGTTTGACTTTCCTCAAAGGCTCCATTCCTTCTTCTGCAAAATGGAGGCAAAGAAATCTACCTAGGGGGAAAAATTATATTAATACAGCTTTTCCCTACTGGAAAAAAATATATTAATCTGTCTTTTGATGATTATTACTCTATTGACATGGCTGAACCATTTTGGGAAATTTTTGCAGACTCTGCATGGGTGCCTGCTACCCATTGCACTGCCATAAGGTTGCCTATAAAAATAACATGCACAGGAGCACCTGGGTGGCTAAGCTGGTTAAGCACCTTCAACGAGGGTCGTGATCCAGAGTCCTGGGATTGAGCCCTGCATCAGGCTCCCTGCATGGCAGGGGGTCTGCTTCTCCCTCTGCTGCTTCCTCAGCTTGTGCTCTCTCTCTCTCACTCTCACTTCATTTTCTCTCAAGTAAATAAATAAACCTTTTTAAAAAAAAAAAAAAAAAAAAAAAGCATGCACTAGGCACCTGGGTGGCTCAGTTTGTTAAGCAGTTGCCTTTGGTTCAGTTGCCTTTTGGTTCATGATCTCAGGCTCCCTGCTCAGCGGGGAGTCTGATTCTCCCTCTGTCCCCATGCCCCTGCTCTTGCTCTCTCTCAAATAAATAAATAAAATCTTAAAAAAAAAATAACATTCACAGAATCTATTTGATACAAGGTAAGGATCTTAGATTTTTTTTTCTTTTTCTTTATTTCTTTATCTATTTATTTATTTAAAAGAGAGAGACTGCAGGAACATGGGGAGGAGTAGGGGGAGAGGGAGAAGGAGAGAATAGGAAGCAGACTCTGCAGTGGGGCAGGGCTGCAGTGGGGCAGGGCTCGATCTCACAACCCTGACCTGAGCCGAAACCAAGAGCCAGATGCTTAACCAACCAAGCCACCCAGGTGTCCCCTGAATTTTTTTCTTAAAGAACTAAATTTGTACAAATAAATAAATACAACAGGTGACACCTCAAACTCATTTTCCTATATCATCATTGTCATTTTTGCATTTTCATATGTGAATCCCCAATTTCATTGTTTTAGGTCTTTGCAGTGTCTCTGCTTGCACACACTTACTAGTAATAGGAGTAGTAAAAGTAATCTGTTCTCTGAGTAAATCCATGAAAATGTTTTCCCCCATCCCCATACTTTGCATAACCCCCCCCCCCCCAGGGAAAAGTGCTTCTCTTCTCTCTGCAAGTTGGGTTTGAAGAGGATTCAACAATTGTCTTCATTTCCACAATGTTATAAACATTATTTTTTTCCTAGCTGGTATTTTCTGTTGTGGTACCGCTGGATTTTTTTTTTTTTTAGAAGAGCAATTACCCAGGTAAAAACCTTTGTTTCCCTTACCACAGGTGGCCAGGAGTGATGTCATACTGTGGTGAGTGTGCAGTGGGTCTGAGACCAGATGGTCCAGGTGCTTAAGCATTCAGAGCAGTAGATGCAGACTAGTGGGATCATTTGCAATTAACTGCAGCATCAGCAACAATTTTTTTGGGGGGGGGTCTATGTTGTTTTTAGTCCTACTACAGTATGTCTAGAAACTGTGTCTTTCCCAGTCAGTGGACTGAAGGAACTAGAAGAGCTTTATTTATTTTATTTTGTTTCCACCTCAGATTTCTTCTCTCCTTATGACTTTTAAATAAGTCAGTGAAAACAGTAATGTCTAAATGCAACTTACTTGCACCTCTTAAGCTCTTCATGGAAAAAAAAAAAACGCTAACCGTGGTCCTTAAAATATTTGGTTCTTGGATTTCATTGAGAAAAACAAAGCAAGTTCCTGAAATACAGGGCGAACCATCTCAAGGTGTTCGTTGGTCTAGTCCTGTCTGTGGCCCTCTTCTGCCACTAGTTAACTGTGTGACCTTGGGTAACTTACTCATTTTCCATATTTAAGCTAGTTTGTGTTTCCTGGTAAATGAAAATTGTAATGAGATGATTTTTAAGGCTCATTTTAGAGCTGTTTTTATTCTGTGATGCAGGGCAAGACAAACTGTAAGTAAAGGGGAAGTAGGCAGGTGGCAAATAAATGCACTATTAGGAAAATTCAATGACATGCTGGGTTAGACTAGCATCTGAGCGGCTAAGCCTTCTCCTCCTCAGTTATGGTAATCTTGGTAGTGTGTCAGGTTTGAGAGAGCAATGCTTGTGTCTCTAGGCAGAGTTTAGCATGGTGGTCAATAATTCTACTCATGCGTCTCTCACATTCTGCTCTCTGCTTTACCTTTCACCAGGGTGGGCCCAGCAGGCAGTGCCTTCCTGCTTCAGTTCTGTGCTGTCCTCACGCCTGTGCTCAGGCCCTTCCTGTTGCTGTACCTCTTGCAAGCACCAAGGGAGCTTGCATCCTGTCAGGCACTAAAGGGGAAATTTCTTTTTTTTTTTTTTAAGCAGGGTTTTTTTTTAAATTTTTTTAATTTTTTATAAACATATAATATATTTTTATCCCCCGGGGTACAGGTCTGTGAATCGCCAGGTTTACACACTTCACAGCACTCACCATAGCCCATACTCTCCCCAATGTCCATAACCCCACCCCCCTTCCCCCAACCCCCCAACCCCCAGCAACCCTCAGTTTGTTTTGTGAGATTGAGTCACTTATGGTTTGTCTCCCTCCCAATCCCATCTTGTTTCATTCATTCTTCTCCTACCCCCTTAACCCCCCATGTTGCATCACCACTTCCTCATATCAGGGAGATCATATGATAGTTGTCTTTCTCCGCTTGACTTATTTCGCTAGAGGGTAATCTTTTATTCATTTCTTAAACCCTCTGATATTGCCAATTTCTCATTCCCACTGTTTGTTTGTTTTGGAGTTATTTGTTTACCTCTGTTGTTGTGTTCTTCCATATTTTGCTTGGCAAAGAAGACAAAGTTTGAGTTGGAGAGCTGTGTCAAACTTGCAGCGATAGAAAAGTTCTTACAGAGATACAGTTTGGTTGCTTAGTTATAGGGAGGGGGATGGTGGGAGAGTTAATGAGATCAAAGGCTAGATAGGAAGTTAGAAGTCAAACAGTGTTTGGCGTGGAAAGTGAGTACTGATAAGGGCACAGTTGGGATTTATTATTTTTAGTGATAATGATATTACCATGTAGCTTAATATTTTTCATTTATTATTAACTCTTCAGAACCAGTGTGCCTGTTTTATTTTGGTCCTGCTGGTTACTAGCTATGTGACCATTGACAGATTACTTAATCTTTCTGTGCTTCAGTTGTTGTTGTTTATTTAAATAATTTTTTTCATTAAAAGAAAGAAAAAATAACTCACAGGTTTGTTGTAAACAAAAGAGGAAGTTGGGCTGAAGTCACCCCTTGTCTCGGGCTTCATGGTCTTCAAAATGTTGAAGGATGGGAATGCCTGGGTGGCTCAGTTCGTTAAACATCTGCCTTGGGTTCAGTTCCTGATCTCAGGGTCCTGGGATGGAGTCCCATGTTGGGTTCCTTGCTCAGCGGGGAGTCTGCTTCTCCCTCTGCCTGCTGCTCCCCCTGCTTGTGCTCTCTCTCTCTCATAGATAAGTAAATACAATTTTTTTTTAAGATTTTATTTATTTATTTGACAGAGACCGAGAGATCACAAGTAGGCAGAGAGGCAGGCAGAGAGATAAGAGGAAACAGGCTCCCGCTGAGCAGAGAGCCCAAAGCGGGGCTTGATCCCGGGACCCTGAGATCATGACCTGAGCTGAAGGCAGAGGCTTAACACACTGAGCCACCCTGGCACCCAAGTAAATAAAATCTTAAAAAGAATTTTTTTTAAAGGATGAGCATATAGAAATTGCTGGATTAATCATCATCATCCCATTATTATTATCATTGTTATTCTCTGTTAATCTTGTGAGATAAGAATAGTTAAGGGAAAGGAGTGAATAACGATAAAGTGAGTCCTCTGAAAACTTGAAGAGTTTATTGATTGGAATCAGACAGCACTAAACCAGATGTGGCTGGGAGCCCTTCTTGGACAGGATAGCTTTGGGAAAGATATTTACAGAGAAAAGGTACAAATAAAGTAAGGAAAATTATTGATTGGCTATAGCTTAAAGCCTTGTTCGCTATTCATGATTAGTAGTCCATAGGTTTCAGTTTCAGAACCATGTTGTGAAGCTTAGGTTTTGGTTTGCTTTTGTAGCCAACATGGCATTAGGGCCACCTCAGTCTAACGGCCTCCTTGCTAATTAATTTAACACCGTCCACATTTTACAAACAATAAATCAGACAGGACACGTTAGTGACAACAGAAAACTTAATGACTAATGTACTTTTTTTTTTTTTTTTTTGGTAAGCAAATAATGTGTTTCCCAAGCAGATCGTGGAAGGGGACAGGAGGCCCTAGCTTAGCAGCCTGGAAAATAAGACCACAAGTCATCCTCACCCAGTGCAGACTCGGCCATCTTTCCTGGAGCAAACCTGGGAAGATTCACTTCTCCCAGGCTTCGTGCTGAAAACAGCTTCCCAGGTCAGAAGCCTGGGGCTCAAATTGGCCACTTTGCACTAAGGTTCTTTTCCTGCTGATCAATCCTGACCTTCTGTTTTGAAGTTTAAAAGCCTCCAAAGCCTTCTTGGACATCAAATAGCTCTTACCAAATGCCATTTGGGCAATTTAAATGCAAATGAATCGGCAATATTTGGGCTGCTTCCAGTTAGCTTGCTCGTGCTTTCCCAAACAAAAGAGGAAGCTGGGCTGGAGTAACCCTTTGTCCTGGATGGCCTGGTGTGGAAGTAAAATTGCACCGGCCATTTGTTAAAAATAGTACTATAGATTTTATTCAGTCTCCTGTAGCAGGTGAAAGAGACTTCATTACAGAACTGAGCTCAGTTCTGCTGAAGCAAAAGGCAGGGCCGTTTTGTTTTTAATATTTTTGTATGTATGTATGTATGTCTGTATGTATTTCTTGCGCTGGGTGAGTTAGTGGAAAATTACTGGAACACACTGGGGGAAGGTTGGTCAAGATGATTAGGCTCTGTGTATGTGTGTGTGTGTTGTTAGTGCTTTATGCCAAGTTTGGTTCCTACCCAACCATGGACACTGGGAGATGGTGGGGTGGGGCTTCAGCATTATCCCTGAAGATAATGTTTCAGAGCAAAGGCTCCTAGTCTTTAAGGGAAGACATTCCTGAATTGTAAAATATAAGAGGCTGGGGGAAGATTTACATCTCAGAGGGGCACAGAAAGAATTTGTCCGAATTTAGTAATGCTGAGGGAAATGCTAAGGTTGTCTTAGTGGTCTTCAAAAACCTTAAAAATGTTATTGAAGACAGTGGACTCCCATGCTCTGAATCTAGCTTGCTTTGGTTTCCAAACAAATGGAGGTATTTTCATGCTAGAACAGGATATAATACAGATGCACAGCGAGAAAGAAACATACATCTGAAGTAAGGGGAAAGGGATCAGGTGTCTAGTTTTGTCTGTGCAGTTCATTATATGGGTGGTCTTAGCAAATCACATTCGTCTTCCTGGGCCTCAGTTTCCCTATCTGTAAAATGAAACAGCTGACCTCTGTGGTTCTCTAAGGGACATTTCAGATCTTTTATTTTCGAAGATGATATGACTCTATAGAACTCTGATGAGGAGGAAAAAGCGCTTAATGAAGGTAGCTGCATTTCTTTTTGGGATAAAACTCTTTCTTTCTGAGAATTCTTAAGTGGACTTATGAAAGGTTTTGAGAGGGAAAGAGGACGGGTATCACCTGGTTGGGACATGTTAAAACTGAGGGACCCAACCAGAAATAGCCCCACTCATACGTAGTTAGCTTAATTTTCAACAGGGATGCAAAACAATTTAGTGGGGGGGGGAATGTTTTCCGTAAATGGTTCTGGAACAATTGAATAGACAAGTGGAAAATATAGTATCCACATTATACTATATAGAAACTGTAATTCCAGACGGACCATGAACTTAAAGTACAAACAGTAACTAGAAACATCCAAGGGGGGGGGGGAAGGGAGAGAGACTATCTTTAAGAATATGAGTTTGGCAAATATTCCTCAGAATATAAAGGCATTTTTGGAAAATAAAAATTAAATATAAAAACAACAAAAGCCTGAAGTACCCGAATTCCTGAGTACAAACATTCTTTTCACAGGGACTTTGGGCTCCTCTTGGTTTCCTAGGAAAAATATACTAGGGCCCAGAAATTTGGGGAAGGTAATCATGTTAATAGCTGTAGCCGTCCCACATTTTTGGACGTGTTCCAGGCACTGAGCATCTCACCTGTTCTAACTCAATTAATCCTTAGTGCAGGCCTTTGCAGTAGGTACCATCATTCTCATCTACAGATGAAGAAACTTGCTCAGATCCTCACAACTGGAAAGCAATGTCCCTGAGGTGCAGCCCCAGGGAGGCTGACTCCAGGCAGTGCGGCAAAGACCATCTGTGGCACAGACGGTGAGGGTAGGTCCCAGGCCAGGAATCACTGAGCCAGGATCCAGTAAGAGATGCCTGTGGAGAGAAGGGAGAATGATGCTGTTCCTTAGTCTTACCAGCAATGATTTCTGATGCGCAGTTTTAAGTTCCTCTTCCCTGGTGTTTTTTTTTTTTTTCTTTTCCCCCTCCTTTGTCCCTAACTTTTTCTGGGGGAAAACAAATCAAAACAAAATAAAAAACATAGGCTTCACCAGAGGCGTTGGGTTAGAGGTGCTGGAGGACCCAACAGTGGGGGCCCAGCTTGTGCATGGGCTGCAGGTGAATCAGAAGAGGAGAGGAGAGGGGAGGGGATTTAAGGAGAGGGGTGGGGACGCCTGGGTGGCTCAGTTGGTTAAGCAGCTGCCTTCAGCTCAGGTCATGATCCCAGCGTCCTGGGATCGAGTCCCACATCAGGCTCCTTGCTCGGCAGGGAGCCTGCTTATCCCTCTGCCTCTGCCTGCCTCTCTGTCTGCCTATGCTCGCTCTCTCTCTGACAAATAAATAAATAAAATCTTTAAAAAAAAAAAAAAAAAAAGGAGAGGGGTGAAGCTGAGTGAGGGGAGAGAGAGGCCATAGAGATGGTGGCAGGATATAGGACAGTCAGTGTGTGGTAGGGACAGAGGCCATCCAGGGCAGACGAAGACCTAGTTGTAAAGAGGAGTTTGAACTGGAAGGTGACAAGCACCCAGCAGGATCATTTCAGCTTCGTTATTTAGGGAATACTTGGGGTGAGGAAAAAAATCCTAGGTTCCCAGAAATTGTGGGATGTATCCACCCTTCCCCACCCCAGGGAAGAATGGGTCACTTTTGGCTGCTCTGAATTTCAGAATATTTAGGTTCCCGGCAACCTCTCCATCTCTGGAACTGTGTTGCAACATCACCATTCTGAATCCTTCTTGGTCTTCAAAGATCAGTTCAGATCTATTGCTCATCATAAAGATTTCCTATCCTTTCAGTCAACATCGATTTCTGCCTTCTTTGAACTCCAAGAAGCACTTAGAGGCCAAACTGCCCAATCTAGCACTTGCTCTAAGTTTGCATTGTAAATTAACTGCTTTATGTAAGGCGGTCATCTCTCCCAGACTGAAACAGGCAGCTTGTCTTGATCTCATTTTTCTTTTAAACATTGTCTAGCACCAGACTGGGCACACGGTGCGAGCATCCAATCTCCTTGCTCATAAAGCTAGTTCTGTATCTAGCCTTGTAGCCAAATGCACACAACACTTTACAGAAGGTTTTCGTAAACTTTTGTTGAATCAAATGGTCCCAACAACTTTATCCTTAATCTAATAAAAGATTTAAGGTACATTTTCCCCCACAAACTTCTCCTTCTCTTTCTTTATCTCTTTCTCTCTCTCTCTCCTTCTTTCTCTCTTTCCCCTCCCTTTCTCTCCCTCCCCCTCTCCCTCTTTCTTTCCCTCTCTGTCTTTTTCTGTCCATACCCCCTGCACCTCAACCACAAGTTAGATAGATCCCGTCTAGGATGATTTTAACATCAAGAGCCTGGATATAGGATACACGTCCTGATGGCAGATCTGCCAGCGTTTTGAAGTTGAGCACAAGGGAAAAATTGAAACACAGTCTTTTCTCTATGCAAAGTGTGCTTTGGTTTTGCATAATGCATTGTGCTTCAGGTGCCAAGTTCCAGACACAAGGAGAATTAATGGAATAACATCGGTAAAGGGCTTTAGACTCCTCAGAGGAAGTTCCCCAGCCTCCTTAAAGGTAATATTATTCCAGTTATAGAGTTTAGTTAAAGACAACAAAATAATATTTTCCTGACTTTATTGCTAATTTCTCCATGTTTGGCAAAGCAAGCTGTGCTCTGCATTCACAGGCTCTGTCACCCTTGTGGGTCCCAGATTTGCACTTCAGAACAGCCTGCACCAGGGTACCTATGAGTGGGAACTGTGGGGGTAGAGGGGAGCATGCATTTCTTTTAATATTTCTGTGCCTATAGCTCTTGTCACTCTGCACGTTTTATTACCTATGAATACACTTTTATTTCCTATTGAATTGCTATGTCTTAGGGGCAAGGGACCATACTGCCTTGCTCAATGTTGTGTTCCCAGGGTCTAACACAAATGCCTGGCATATAGTGGAAGTGTCATAAGGAGTAAGTGAATGAGGGTGGCTCAGTCGGTTAAGCATCTGACTTTGGCTCAGGTCATGATCCAAGGGAGGGTCCTGGGATCAGGCCCCACAGATCTGCACTCAGCCAGGAGTCAGCTTCTCCCTCTCCCTCTGCCCCTCCCCCCACTCATGCACTCTTTCTCCCTCTCTCTGTCTCTCTCTCTCTCTGTCAAATAAATAAATAAAATCTTTAGGAAATAAAAGAGTAAGTGAATGAATGAATGCATATACCTTTATCCAATAAAACTTAAGACTGAGAGACTGAAGGAATCTAGAGAGACCAAACTAACCTCTATGTTAGGATGGGAACATTCTATGAGCTCAGAGGAAAGGCTTTCAGAATGTTAACTGAGATCTGCCACCTTCTACTGGAAGCAATCTAAATTCATTACAATGTGCACATTTCAGTGGAGGCCACCAGAGACCCTGCCTTGACCTACAAAGCCTCTGTGATCTGGCTTCTATTCCTTTGATCCTATCTTCTGTTACTCTCCCCTGTCAGACTGACTCTGCTCCAGTTACTATGATCTCCTTGCACTTCTCAGATATACCAGCCCTCTCCCAGGTCAGGCCCTTCACACTTACCGTGCCCTCCATATGGATGGTTCTTTCCAAGATGCCCTTTCTCTTCATGGACTCACATGAACAGGCTTCACAGAGAGATCTTCAGGGACCACTCTACCTAAAACACCATCTCTCTTACTCTCTTCTTCAGAAAGTCCATCTCTTAGTCTTCACAGCACTTAACACCACCCAACATTTATTATATATTTAGTTATTATTATTTTTTTAATGTACTAATTCTGCCATTCCCCACTCCAGTGTTAGATCCATGAGAGAAAAAATAGTTTTTGGCTTATTGCCACTTCTTCATAATAATATTTGCATGTAGTAGATATTTAATACATGCTCATTGAATAGATGGATGGATAAATAAATGAATGGATAAGCTTTAGCGTGGACTATGGGCCTAACACTGTATCAGGAGTTAAAAGAACTTCAGGTTTTAGGTCACTCTTCTGTTCTTTCTAATCTAGGTCTCAGTCATGTGATTTCAGTTTCTGAATCCTAAGTCCACCATTAAGGAAATATAGTTAATACTACCTACAGTGTCTCGGATACCTGGGTGGCTTAGTAGGTTAAGTGTCTGCCTTCGGCTCAGGTAATGATCCCAGGATTCTGGAATCAAGTCCTGCATCCAGCTCTCTGCTCAGTGGGGAGCCTGCTTCTCCTCTTCCTCTGACCCTCCCCCCTGCTCATGCTTGCTTGAACTCTCTCTCTCAAATAAGCAAAATCTTAAAAAAAAAAAAATACTGTCTATGATATCTAAGTTAGAGAATTGTTTTGATACTATAATAATTATTTCTAATAATAACAACAATGATAGCTAAAATTTACTGAGGTCTTAATGTGTGTCCAGCATTTTGTTTAGTGTTTGGATAATTGTTCTCTTTCAATATTTTTTCAAAAATTCTATTTTCCCCATTACCCTTTTCCTTGTTTGTAAAACAACGATAACAATTATCTTCATTTTGCAAAAAAGAAAGGCAAACAGAAGATACATATAAGGGGGCACCTGCGTGGCTCAGTTGTTTGAGTGCCCTACTCTTGATTTCGACTCAGGTTATGATCTTAGGGTCATGAGATCAAGCCCTGCACTGGGCTCTGGGCTGGGTATGGAGCCTACTTGATTCTCTCTCCTTCTGCTCCTCCCTGCTCATGTGCTCTCTTTGTCTCAAAGAAAAAAAAAAAAAAAAGAAGGAGATAAATATAAAACTATCTTGCAAATAGTAAAGCCCTTTGTGAATGAGAGGTATTCTCATCAACAAATTGTGTTCAGTTCCATAGTGAAGGTCCTCTGAGTTAGGCTTTTATATCAGTGCCTTCATTCATACCGTGTATAGACACAAAATAGGTGCTTGGCACAGATATAGTTGCTGACAAATGTTTAATAACTGTCTCTCTGAGGGAGAAAATCTTCTGTAGCATCTGCCAATTTCCATGGTATAAATGCTCCCATCCATCCTGTTGGTTACATGCTACCAACTCGGAGTCACTGAATTTGTAATTGGATGTAGATGTTGACAGTCAGTTCTCTTCAGCCAGAAGCATGTTCCCGATGTGTTAGTGTTACACAGTTTTCTAATAGCTGTATTTCCCTCCAGTCACCTCTCTCCTTTCTCTACAGGGCAACCAAAGTGGTCTTTCTACATACAAGATATACTCTTTGGTTCGAAATTCTTCATGACTTGCCACTCTCTTATTGTCAAGTTAAAGATCAAATGTCTTAATATTGTCTTGTCCTACAAAACTCTCCATGAGTTCTTGGCCTGTTCCCTAGCTTTGACTATTTTTTCCAAACTTAGTCCTTTGCTTCCACCACTCTTGAAGAAGCAAAAGTTCAGGGAGGGTTTCTGCTGTGCTCATCATTGTTTCCTCAGTTCTTAATGTAGCACCTGATGTTTGTTGGGTGAAGTATGATTGTAAGATGTTATATTCTAAGTACAGAGTCTTCGGCCTCATTATACGATGTGACTGTGCATTTGCCCAGTATATGCACACATTTCCAACTTCCAGGATTTAGCTTGGCAGAAAGCATTATTGAAGTTGCTTTATGTCTGGCGCATTATTATTCAATCGCATCTCCCCTGGTGCAGAGCTGGCGGGCTGCTCCTCCGTGACAGATGTGCTTGCTTTTGTTGAGTCACCACCACAAGGCACATTATCAGTTTTACTAATGTTTGCTCTCCTGTACTCTAACAGGTAGTGTGATTCATCCAGTCAGTGCAAGTCAGGAGATGGATGCACACAGAAATCTGAACCATGGGATGGGTTGCACACAAAATTTCATCCCCAGGGGGAAAACATGGAAAACATGACTACTGCGTGCATGGGTAATATGTGGACATATAAACAAAGATAAACACTCATATTTATATTCTTGATTATTTGATTCTGGAAGCATTGCAGATCTGAAGGATTGGGATGGATCTTTTATTACTTGTTGCTAAGGACCAGTTTGCCAGACTGTGCTAGACTCAACACATCTGAGTCAGCTGGAGATAATTTTCATATTCTGTTTCCTCTGTTCAGAAATTAGATACCTTTTTTTTTTTTTTTTTTTTTTTTTAGGAGAGCAATGGAGAACCTGGGAATCTGCAGTTTTTAAAAGCTCCAAAAGCTCTAGAACTGATTCATACAGGCATCCAGGCTTGAGAATGCATATTTTATACCTTGTATACCTCATATGGGTAGAGGGACGGTGTTTCATTTGCATGCCAACTTGAACCAGTTGGACATGGTTGCCTGGAGTTTTACGTTTGGAAAGAATCTGAGGAAGCTTCATGAAAAGTGCCATGATTAACTAGTGATGGCTTTAATGAGCTTGCATGGGAACATAGCAGTATTTACTCCTTGTAGTTGATGACCCCTGCACTGTCCAGCCGCATAAGTTCAGTCCCCTTTACAATGACTGGAACTGTGGCTTCTCAGTGTCTCCTGGGACATTTGCAAGGAAAAGTCCCAGTGCTCTCAGGATAACATACTCCATCTCTCCATGGCTCTTTCTCATTTGAATTAAAGATCTCTTCCTGGGGATACCTGGGTGGCTCAGTTGGTAAGTGACTGCCTTCAACTTGGATCATGATCCCAGATTCCCAGAATCAAGTCCCACATCAGTCTCCCAGCTCCACGGGGAGTCTGTTTCTCTCTCTGACTTCTCCCTTCTCATGCTCTTTCTCACTCTATCTCAAATAAAATCTTAAAAAATCTTAAAAAAAATATTTTTCTGAGGATTCCATTCAGACTGAAATTTTATTCCTTGGGACCAAGCAAAACAAGTCTACAACTTTTACCTGTGATGGCCCTTCACCTATGGTGTGGTTGTGATCATAATACCTTTGTTCACATTTGTTCTACTTCAGGATAAACTGAGTCCCATTCTTTTTATGACAAATCAATGACCCCTACCCAATGGTGGTCATTTTCTTCTAGACATTCTTCAGTTTGATAACATCCCATTACACATGTGCTGCCCAGAACCAGACATTCTTCTCCAGCTCTGGTCTAAGCATCTGTAGAAAGAATAAGATTACCATCACCATCAGTTGGTTACCTAGTTAAATAATTACTTAATTATGGTAGCCTTTTTGGCAGGTATACTGTATTGCTGACTAAAATTCTGTTTTTTTGACAATTTTTTTCCCCATATGATTTTCTGCCAGTCCTTCTTACTAGTGCACTGGAGTATCAAAACATAAAGCCTACATTTTTTTTTTCTCTTTAAATTGCATCTTGTTACAGCAGGTCATTCTATATAGCTCAGGAATATTCAATGTATTGATAAAGCTACCAGTATTTGAGGTTAAGCAGTTCTGGGTTTGAATCTTGGCTTTTCTTCTAAGTAGTTGTATAAATAGGAGATTTCCAAGATACCGTTATGTCGTAGTCCTTTAAAAAACAACTGTAAACCATGTAACATCATCTTCTATTATGTATGGATTTTTAAAAATTATTTCCTTGTGCTCGCTTCAGCAGCACATATATTAAAAATTATTTCCTTAATATCTCCAAACATGGGTAAAAATAAGTGTATTATTTAACATATTAGAACTTTCAAACATTGGGGCACCTGGGTGGCTCAGTGGGTTAAAGCCTCTGCCTTAGGCTCAGTCATGATCCCAGAGTCCTGGGATCAAGCCCCACATTGGGCTCTCTGCTCAGCAGGGAGCCTGCTTCCTCCTCTCTCTCTGCCTGCTTTCTCCTCTCTCTGCCTGCTTCTCTGCCTACTTGTGATCTCTGCCTGTCAAATGAATACATAAAATCCTTAAAAAAAAAAAAGAACTTGCAAACATTGATCATTGCCTAGAGAAGGGAAAATTATCCCTTAAAACACATTAAGCCAGGAGGTCAAGTCATCTGCCAACCTCCAAGAACATGGAGATGAAAATGACAGACTGTGCCCCATCTGAACCTTCATTCACCACCACTCAATAACCCTTCTTAGGGCCCAGATCAGCAGCACATTTCTTGCCAACCATCATTAAATGTCCAAGAAGACTTTTGTCATCACCCTCTGCTACAGGAATCTGGGATATATGCTTCTCGGGAGTCACCAGAAAACGTTTTGGTATATGAGGGGGAAGGCCATGGAAAGCAAGATACTGGTCATCCTTAAAAACGATTTTGGCTGGGATTTCCTTGTGAATGGTCTTCCTGAACACTGTGTATTTGCCAGTCCACCTGGCCTGAGTCTTGGCAAAATCATCTGCCATCTTGGCCTTTCTCCTGTGTGGCCGCCCCAGAAGCTTAGTCTTTTTTTTTTTTTTTAACTTTTACTTATTTATTTATTTATTTTCCAAAATAGTCTACCCTCTAGAGTTATTGGGATACAGTATTCTCGATGTGCTATAGTCTGGAATATGGCAAAGATTCAGGAAGTGCCGATTATTATTTTCCTGTCATCAAGTTCATTTGCTGATTTCCACAGCTTCCTGTTAGTTAACCCTTGAACAAAACAGATCTGATTTGTGTGGGTCTACTTTGACACAGTTCTACGCATATGCAGATTTTTTTATGTTACAGTACTATAAATACATTTTCTCTTATGATTTTCTTTTTTTTTTTTCTTGACATTTTCTTTTCTCTGGCTTACTTTCTTGTAAGAATACATATATAGTACATATAAAATATGTGTTAATCAACTGTTTATGTTACTACTAAAGCTTCTAGTCAATAGTAGGCTATTGGGAAAGTTTCTGAGGAGTGAAAAGTTATACATGAATTCTCATCTGTGCTGGACAGTTGGTGGCCCTAACCCCCACATAGTTCAAGGGTGAACTCTACATGTAAAGTCAAGAAAATGTCCTCATGTCTGCTTTCATTAATTCAGCAGCACTATCAAAACTTATTAATTACCTGCTTTGTGCTAGACACTCTGCTAGACACAGGGGGTTCCTTGGTGAATGGGAGAGACAAAATTCCTGCAATCATAGAACTCGCAGTCTGTTGGGAAGGAATACAATGAAATAAGAAGTTATAATAGAGTGTGCCAAAGGCTATGCTAAAAGATATAGAGTATTTTATGACAGACTTATGTATCTCCACTTAGTATTTATTAAAATAAAATATGTGTTGTAGTGAGGTAGGCAATTTCCCCTCTCTCTGGCCTCCATATTTCCGTAATTCTCCCATCTAGAAGGTTGATGTCTATTATTATGTTTGAAAGAGTAGCACAAAAATCTGCCATACAGGAAACGCTATGGACTTCATAAATCACAAGATAGAATATCTTCTTTTTTTTCTTTTTTGTGTATCTAGTGCTAAGCACAGTGAGTGGCATGTAATAGGTCCTCAATAAATATTTGTTAAATGAATAAATGCACCCGGCTATGTGTTTGAAGTTCATGAAAGCATGCACATGGCCACTCACTGACCTAAAGGTTATTCTCCCAGGTCCTTGCTGAGTAAGAAAGAAAAGGGATTGTCAGCCTTGTTCTCCTTGCCTGACCCATTCTGTTCTACTCTGATATCCTTTAGTTCCCCATGAATAATAATGAAAGAGTGAACAGCTGAGATAAAACAGTTTAAGTTTTATAGTTTAGAGCAGTTTTCACTCTGGATTTTTAAAGTGAAATGGGAAAGTTGTGTGTGTGTGTGTGTGTATGTGTGTGTGCTCGAGTGTGTATTTAATCAGACTCTCAGCCTCTTCATTTGGGCATTGGTGACAGATACCCTCTGCAGGTCTCTTAAGCCATAACACCTTCCAAGTAAATGAGGCCATCACAGACAGAAAGCATAGCATTAAGTGCTGCACTGCCCAACTGAACTGCAGTGAGGGACAATGAAAAGTAGTTTTGTTCATTACAATCTGATTCTCCATCTGTCTGGGGTGGTCCTTTATATCTCTCCATCACTGCACTTACTTTGCTGGCTCTGACGAAGAGGTGAATAGATTACATTCCTGAGCACAAAGACACAGACTGCCTCGTTTCACACCCTCCCCCTACCCTGAGTTTAGCACCTAGAATACTCCAGACACTGATGGAGACTAAGGGGCTCAGTAGCAGGAGGGAAGCACTACAAACTTACTAAGGCAGCTCACCACTGAATACTTGATTACTCAAAAGTTGAAAGCTAATTATTCAATGAGAATTGGCATTTGGGGCAATGAGGACAGGTAGGTGCTCAGGATCTGGCCACTGCCCTTATGCCTTGGTCCAGTTATACTTAGGGGTGGGAGGGCATGAACATCAGCAGGCAAAGGGTCTGAACCTAGGATTGGATTCCATTAATGGGGAACGTGATCCGTGAGGGGAGCAGTAGGAAGTCAGTATACATAATCAGCATAGTAGGTAAGGAGGCAAGTATACCAAACATTTTATGTGGTTGCCCCAATGTGTGGGTTTGTTTCTGTTTTGTTTTGTGTTGTTTTGGTTTTATTTTTTTCCTAATACCACCAAGCAGTTCTCAGATACCAGCTGGGCACTCCACAGTCTAGCTCAATTCTGACACTGTTCACCTGGAGACAGAATCAGTCCCACAGGTCAAGGCCTCAATCCTACAGCGTGGCCATCCCCAGGCCCCGTTCAGTTACCAATTGCAAGTCCAGTTTGTCACTTGTGCTTCTGACCCAGGGGCTGTAGATCAGTGGTTCCTGCCACCCTTTCCTTGGTCTTAATTCATTTGTTAGAATGACTCCTAAAACTCAGAAAAATGTTTTGCTTCATAGATTAATGGTTTATTATGAAAAAATATAGCTCAGGAACAACCCAATGAAAGAGATGTGTAGGCAAGACATAGGGAAAGGGTATGGTGCCCTCTCCAGGGTACCCTTTCTTCAGCCCCTCCATGTGTTCTCTGAACCCTGTCCTTTGGAGCTTTTATGGAGCTCTCATTACGTAGGCATGATTGATTAAACCATTGGCCATTGGCAACTGATTCAGCCTCCAGCCCCTCCTTCCCCCCCAGAGGTCAGCAGGGTGGGGCTGACACTCCAGCTCCCTAATCACAAGGTTGGTTCCCCTGGCAACCAACACACACCCCCCCACCCCCCCCCACACCCCCACCCCCCCACCCCCCCCCCACCCCCCCTCTTAAGTGCTTTCCAGAAGTCTCTCATTTACATAAATTCAGGTGTGGTTGAAAGGGGTTTATATGAATATCAATAGAGTTCTGTCACTCCTACCACCTGGGAAATTCAAAGTGTTTCAGGAGTCAAAAACAGAGATAAAGACCAAATATGTATTTCTTATTATAAATCACTCCATCACAGTCACCAAACACAGTTGTGACTCCAGGTTTACTACCAGAGATGCCAGGTGCTGAAAGAATTCAAAGGAAAGGTGTCTCTAAGAAGAAAAATCTGTACAATCCAGAAGATAGATAGATGGATTTGGTAACATAAATTAGTAGATTATAAGAGCCATGAAGACCTGTAATCTTGGGCCCAGAAGACGGGAAAGTTGATACAAGTCAGACAAGATGCTAATTCAATAAAATTAGTAGAAAAATGAGTGGAATTCTAAAATATAATTTTCTGTGCAAATAATCGAAGATAATTCAGTGTTAAGAGGTCATTTTTTACTTAAAAAATTAAGTAGTATTTCTATAAACCTGACAATTGGTTATTATTAAGAATGCTTAAAACTATTCACATGAATCACTATTTTAACTATTCAAAACTGATATTTAGGAGTGCCTGGGTGGCCCAGTGGGTTAAGTTTTCAGCTCTTGTTTTGGACTCAGGTCATGATCTCATGGTCATTAGATTGAGCCCTGTGTGGGGCTCCAGGCTCAGTGTGGAGTCTGCTTCAGATTCTTTCTTCCTCTCCCTCCACCTCTGCTCCCCCCCAAATAAATAAATAAAATCTTTAAACTTAAAAGAAACATTTAAAGCAAACTTAGGTACAATCAGGTTAATCGTACACCGTAATGTTTTATTGTTTCTTCATTTTTGTAATTCTTGTTCTGATATAAGACTTGACATTTCCATTGAGAGCACCAACTTTCTCAGTGGAAAAACTGAAGGTATCTTGCTCATTTTCCAACTAGAAAAACAAATGGGAAGATCATGGAAAGTCCCAAGGGACAAAGGTAAAACTCACAGAAATAAAGCTCCTGGCCCTTTACTTCCACTTGAAGTAGAAAGGTTCAACTTTTATATGTTGAATGTGTTAGAGTCTGTATAAAATCTTAATAAAATTTTTGATACTTTTGGAAGTTCATAAAACATTGAACTTCAATGACCCTACTCCTGCTCTATGATTCCCACTTTTAAAAAAGATAAAAATGTACACATTTAAGTTTGCAAAGCATGATCTGAGAGGTCACCTATTACATATTTCCACAAGAAGTTAATGTGATAGAGTGGTGGGGGAGAGGGTTAGGAACTAATCTAGCTTCAAATGGTAGTTCTAGAATTTCTACATAACGATAGCTAACCTTTATGTGGAATTTATCGTGTGTCACACACTAGTCACAGCACCTAAAATAAACTCTTATCATCATCACACAGATTATAGCGTGGATATTATGATCATATTTGATGTTACTAATATTTTCTATTTCACAAATAAGGGAGGGGAGATACAGGTTAAATATCATTTCTAAAGTCACATGGTTTAATAGGATGCAGAGCTGGTAATTTCACCTCCTGCAGGCTGCCCTCAGAATCTGTGTTTTTAATCATGAGGTTATCCTGCCTTGAGTCTATATGTCAGGAACAGGGAATTTGTCTTGTACCAGCAGCAGGATGAATCTTCATTCACTTTTCTCTCTATGGTGCACACCATTTGCTTATTCATTCGTTCATTTGGCAACTATTTATGGAAGTCTTACTATGTGCTACAGTATGACTTAGATACCTTTCCTCATTCCTTGATATTTACTTAAATAAATTCATAAAAATTATTTTCTCCTGCAGTTTTAATTTCCTTGGAGAAACCTAAAGCACTAGGCAGTGTAAACCAATATGGACCTGCATCTTCCATGGGTTTACTTACTGACAAACGAATGGGACCCAGTCTTTGTGAAACCCAAATATATATCATAGCTTGGGGTCATTCTTCCAGAGTCTTCTTTTTTTTTTTTTTTCCAATTTATTTATTTTCAGAAAAACAGTATTCATTATTTTTTCACCACACCCAGTGCTCCATGCAAGCTGTGCCCTCTATAATACCCACCACCTGGTACCCCAACCTCCCACCCACCCGCCACTTCAATCCCCTCAGATTGTTTTTCAGAGTCCATAGTCTCTCATGGTTCATCTCCCCTTCCAATTTACCCAAAAGCATATACCCTCCCCAGTGTCCATAACCCTACCCCCCTTCTCCCAACCCCCCTCCCGCCAGCAACCCACAGTTTGTTTCGTGAGATTAAGAGTCACTTATGGTTTGTCTCCCTCCCTATCCCATCTTGTTTCATGGATTCTTCTCCTACCCACTTAAGCCCCCATGTTGCATCACCACTTCCTCATATCAGGGAGATCATATGATAGTTGTCTTTCTCCGCTTGACTTATTTCGCTAAGCATGATACGCTCTAGTTCCATCCATGTTGTCGCAAATGGCAAGATTTCGTTTCTTTTGATGGCTGCATAGTATTCCATTGTGTATATATACCACATCTTCTTGATCCATTCATCTGTTGATGGACATCTAGGTTCTTTCCATAGTTTGGCTATTGTGGACATTGCTGCTATAAACATTCGGGTGCACGTGCCCCTTTGGATCACTACGTTTGTATCTTTAGGGTAAATTCCCAGTAGTGCAATTGCTGGGTCATAGGGCAGTTCTATTTTCAACATTTTGAGGAACCTCCATGCTGTTTTCCAGAGTGGTTGCACCAGCTTGCATTCCCACCAACAGTGTAGGAGGGTTCCCCTTTCTCCGCATCCTCGCCAGCATCTGTCATTTCCTGACTTGTTGATTTTAGCCATTCTGACTGGTGTGAGGTGATATCTCATTGTGGTTTTGATTTGTATTTCCCTGATGCCGAGTGATATGGAGCACTTTTTCATGTGTCTGTTGGCCATCTGGATGTCTTCTTTGCAGAAACGACCAATGGAACAGAATAGAGAGCCCAGAAATAGACCCTCAACTCTATGGTCAACTAATCTTCGACAAAGCAGGAAAGAATGTCCAATGGAAAAAAGACAGCCTCTTTAATAAATGGTGTTGGGAAAATTGGACAGCCACGTGCAGAAAAATGAAATTGGACCATTTCCTTACACCACACACAAAAATAGATTCAAAATGGATTAAGGACCTCAATGTGAGAAAGGAATCCATCAAAATCCTTGAGGAGAACACAGGCAGCAACCTCTTCGACCTCAGCCGCAGCAACATCTTCCTAGGAACATCGCCAAAGGTAAGGGAAGCAAGGGCAAAAATGAACTTTTGGGATTTCATCAAAATCAAAAGCTTTTGCACAGCAAAGGAAACAGTTAACAAAACCAAAAGACAAGTGACAGAATGGGAGAAGATATTTGCAAACGACATATCAGATAAAGGACTAGTGTCCAAAATCTTCCAGAGTCTTCTATGGATAGCTCCCACAGCTTCATCTGTGGATGTGAGTGGCCTGGGAAATGCTATAGACTCAATGAAAAGACAGTACTTAGAGTTTCATTGGGGGGGGGGGGTAGGAGCCAGAAGTGGTATTTTTTTTTTTTCATTTGTAACAATAAAATTGCTTTTGGAGAAGGGACACTTCAAAATGTGATTACTCAAAGAGTCCTCTTTCTCAAAGTTAAATTCACAAAAGGGGAGTTTATGTCCTTAGAGAAATCAATTAATCTACCTTCTTTAAGATGGGTGTCCTTTTGGCTTTTGTATTGGGTACAATCTCATTTTATTATTATACAAAACCAATAAAAGCATGCCAAGCAGTCTCCTGGCAGGGAGCAATAAAAAAATAAAAGAAAAAAAAAAGGCAGCATTCTGTGTTAGATAAAATCTTTCATTATATACGACCAAAATGCCATGTATTTTGCAATGGTGAAATGTATTTGTGCATTTTACACATGTGATGTGAATCATTTTAAAAGCCCTAATCACAGCACAGCAGATGCTAATAAATTTTCAATCTGTTAGGCTTTGTTTTCTAGAGAATGAATTTGATTTGCGATGCAAATGTTACATGGGTGATTGTGTTTAGTCATGGAGATTATTATGGCAGGTCTGGTACGCTAACCTCTGGGGTATTTTTTTACTATCTGATAATGTTTGCAAAGAATCCACTTCCTAGGGTACCATGCTTTACAGCAATGGGCTCATTCACCTGTCTTACCCCCTTTTAGGATTCTCTTTCCAGCTTTGTAGTATGTATTAGGACCTATTTATCAGGGGTCTGTAACCTCTGTAATACACCAAATGATTGGAATCTTAATACAGAGCTATCTGCTTTCCTTTCCACTGTCTCATTCTTAACTGTGGACTCTTGGGTGATTCTTATGTGGATTCCTCCTTTAGCAATTTCAGTAGGCAGTCAACTAGTTTGAGCTACTCACGTTTCACTCTGATCTCCAAATCTTGACTTTGGCTCACATGCTGATAATGGCCCCATAATCTGGCATTCCTAATACAGTTCTCTTTATGCATACTGAATATAGTTTGAGTTTGAAAGAGGATCAGTGATCAGAGGCCTTCAGAACTGAGGGCTATAGCTGGAAGTAGGTGACTAGAAGTACTTGGGGAGTTTGATTCTAGGAAGAGCAAACCCAAGACAGAAACTAAAAGAAATCTATAGATAAACACAGAATCTGAAATTTAGATGCTTACCATAGAATAGAGAGGGACCCAGAAGCTACAGGTGAAGTGTAATATGAGCCAAACTGGAACAGAATGTACTGTGGCAAAAACCCCAGAGAACTGGAAAAGTAAAATGGTATATCAAGATACCATTCCAAATCATCTCAGAAGGATGTTCCTGGAAGACTCAATGTAGCACCAATAAATTTGTATCTCCACTTCTCCATATTCCATTGTTTTAATTCTAAGAAGATTGTATTGTATTGTATTGTATTGTATTGTATTTAGGATTCATTTATTTATTTTGAGAGAGGAAGGGAGAGAGAGGTAGGGAGGAGCAGAGGAGGAGGAGGGAGAGAGAGTCCCAAGAAGACTCCATAAGGAGTACAAAGCCTGACATGGGGCTGAATCTTAAGACCCTGAGATCATGACCTGAGCTGCAACCAAGAGTCAGATGTTCAACAGCCTACACCAACCAGGTGCCCCTCAAAGAAGATTTTAAATGCATTAATTGATACCTGACAATGCGTTCCAGCTAGTGGTGGAAAAAAAATTTGAAAATGGAACGCAGAAGAGATTCTTTTTAATGTAAGTTAAAGTTTAGGGAGTTGGAGATAACTTACTTTAATTTCATGCACTCACCTCCAGAATTTACATACAAACATATATATTTTTAATAACTTGCATTTATATAGTTGTGATACTGTGCCTTATGCATATTCCTGACTTTAAGTCTGTAGCACATTTCATTAACGTTTCATAATTTAATTGACAGTTCTCCATTTAGGAGACTTTTATGTCATATTCTTATTTCCTTTTTTATAAACAATGACACAAAGAACATCTTTCAGCAAATGCATAATTTATATAATTGACTCATTCCTTGTTTGTTTGTTTTTTTAAAGATTTTGTTTATTTGACAGACAACCAGAGACCACAAGCAGGGGGAGCAGCAGAAGGAGAGGGAGAACAGGCTCCCACTGCAGGTCTGGATTCCAGGACCCTGAGATCATGACCTGAGCCAAAGGCAGACACTTAACCAACTAGCCACTCAGGGGCCCCTAACTGACTCATTTCTTTAGATACAGTTCCCAGAAGTGAATTCATAGCAGTCTGTAACAATGGTTTTATAGCTTTGGTTCACCATACAGACGTGTTTCCCAAAGAGATAATAATGTACACAAATGCTGGAATTCTGTATATACCAATTTCACCATAACCTCTTTAGTATTAGCTAGTTATATATGTATTTTATGTATATATGTGTGTATTTATTTATTTAAATACTTTGAAGTAGCCTCTCCCGCTAGCGTCAGTCTTGAATTCACAACCCCAGGATTGAGAGTTCCATGCTCTACTGACTGAGCCAGCCAGGTACCCCTATAATTTAATTTAATAGGTGAAACACAGAGCACCCTACACCTAAGTTATAAAACATAAAAGCTTTTCAGTATAACGTGGTGTTAGCGTTGGAAATATTCAGAAGTAATTAAGCCCGATTCTCTTATTATTTTAATTTACACTTTTATTAATTTTTAAGCTTTTTACAAGTTTTTATAGACGTAATTATTTAATAGGTTTAGGTTTACAGGGAAAAAAAAAAAGGAGTGGGAAGTACAGAAAATTCCCATATATTCCCTGCCCTGTACCTCTAATTTTGTCTATTGTTAACATCTTACATTGATACTGATGAGCCACTATTGACACATTAACTAACTCAAGTCTATAATTTATATTAAGATTTGTTCTTGGTGTTGTAAATTCTATGGATTTTGATAAATGTATCCTTCATTTCAGTATCATTCAAAATGGTTTCATTATCCTAAAAATTTTCTGATTTTCACTTACTCATCCTTCCTTTCCCCTTCCCATCCTTCCCTCTGAACCCTGGCAGTCTCTGATCTCTTTGTGGTCTCCATATTTTGTTGTTATTGTCCTTTTCCCTGATATATCATACACTACAGTTGGCATCATGCAGTGTGCAGACTTTTCAGAGTAGCTTCTTTCATCAAGCCAAATCCATTTAAGTTTCCTCCATGTCTTTTCATGGCTTGATAGCTTCTTCTTCTTCTTCTTCTTTTTTTTTTTTTTTTAAGATTTCATTTATTTATTTGGCAGACAGAGATAGTAGAGAGGGAACAGAAGAAGGAAGAGTGGGAGAGGGAGAAGCAGGCTTCCCACAGAGCAGGGAGCCCGATGCAGGTCTCCATCCCCGGATCCTGGGGTCATGACCTGAGCTGAAGACAGACACTTGACAGTTGACCCATGCAGGCACCCTTAGCTTATTTCTTTTTATTGCTGATTAATATTTTACTCGATGGCCATATCATACTTTGTTTATCCATTCACCTGTTGAGAGCGTCTTCATTGCTTCCAATTTGGGCAGTTATGAATAAAACTTCTATAAACTTTCCTGTGCAGGTTTTATATGGATATAAGTTTTCAACTCATTTGGGTAAATACCAAGGAGCATAACAGCCAGATCATATGGTAACAGTATATTTAGTTTTGTAAGAAACTGCCAACCTATCATCCAAAGTGACTTCACCATTTTCCACTTTTTTTAAAGTTCAAGAAATAGTACTAGAGAAAGCCAGTGATTTATTCAGGGTTATTCAGTGCATTACTGTGAGAGCAGAGAATTGAATCTAGGTTAACTGACTCCTTGTTCATTGGTCCATTACATTACCCCCAAGTAAGTCCCTTGGGTGTCTCATGGGTTAAATCTCTTTGCATACCAAAACAAACCAAAACAAAACAAAAAAAAAACCCCAACAACAACAAAAAACCCAAAATACCACAAAACCCCACAAAAAACGCCCCAAAACAAACAAACAAACAAACAAAAACCCAGTACTTACTAGTGTGTATTTTTTATTATTGTTGTAAAACACATACCTGCGGGGCACCTGGGTGGCTCAGTGGGTTAAGCTGCTGCCTTCAGCTAGGGTCATGATCTCAGGGTCCTAGAATCAAGCCCTGCATCAGGATCTCTGCTCAGCGGGGAGCCTGCTTCCTCCTCTCTCTCTGCCTGCCTCTCTGCCTGCCTGTGATCTCTCTCTGTCAAATAAATAAATAATATCTTTAAAAAAATGCTTAAAAACACATACCTGCATGTTCATGTTTCTATACATCAATCAAAAACATGTTGCCCTTTTAAAAATGAAGTTTAGACCCTGTGGTAGATATTAATGTCTTAATTGCTTATTTGCATCAGCTGTTCAGGAAATCTTCCTTCCTAAGTGAAATTCAGTAGAAATTTAGTATCTTTGGCTGCATCTTCTCATCACCATTGTATCCATTTTGAGTATGTGGTGGGCAGAATTCTAGATTGCCCCCCCATTGGGTGCAATGATAATGATGATGTTACTTTATTTTTTAATTTTATTTTTTTATTAACATATAATGCATTATTAGCCCCAGGGGTACAGGTCTGTGAATCACCAGGTTTACACTTCACAGCACTCACCATAGCACATATCCTCCCCAATGTCTATAACCCCACCACCTTCTCCCTCCCCCTCTCCCCCCGGCAACCCTCAGTTTGTTTTGTGAGATTAAGAGTCTCTTATGGTTTGTCTCCCTCCCAATCACAATGATGATGTTTCTTTAGATGGCAGTCGTTTTTTTGTTGATATAATTAAGGTACTAATGTATGGATTTTTAAATATGGGAATAATCTAGGTGGGCCTATTTCAATAATAGGATTCCTTTAAAAGTTAGCTCTTGCTACCCTCTGCATCTGGTCAAAAAGTCAAAAGATTCAAAGTGTGAGAGGGATTGGATTTATGTTTGCTGGCCTGGAAATGGAGGTGGGCACATGTAAGGGCTGGTGAGTAGTCTCTCAGAGCTGAAAGTGACCCCTAGCTTAGAGACATCAAGAAAATGGTGACCTCATACATCCAACTTCAAGGAACCAGAAGTCTGCCAACAGCCTGAATGAGCCTGGAAGCGGATTCTTCCCCAGAGACTCCAGATAAGAGCACCGCCTGGCAATAGCTTGATTTTGACCTTGAGGGACCCTGAATTGAAAACCCAGTGAGCTGGCAGAGACTTCAAACCTACAGAACTGGATGTTGTTTTAAGCTGCTGAGTTGTAGGAACATTTCACACAGCAACAGAACATTAATACAGAGGATAATTCAGAATGACCATCTTTCTCTGGACAAGCTCAAGAGGCTAGATACCCTCCCCTCTTCCCTAATACACAGAATAAACATAAGATTGAAACTCAACCAACTAGTCATTTGCTCCTAGGATTTTGTATTTGAGCATTTGACTCCAGGATGGTAAGAAGAGTCAGAAGCCAGGAATTACAGATGCAAAATTCTCATGAGACTATTCCTAAATCTGGACAACTGCTGTACTCCTGATGGCCAGCCATTCCAGCAGGTTCATCCTTAAATTCTAAACATGAACTTCCAGATATCCACGGGAATGGTAAATTTTTGGATATACATCTCCAGTAATTCCATTTTGCTTGGATTACCAAGAGTTATTTTCCTGTTGCCTATAAGAAATAAGCCAACCGATAGAAATGCTGAACAAAATAAAAACCAATTATTTTCCAAATCTTTCAGTCACATTCAGCAACCAAACTAATTTCTTTCCAGTCTCATTTGCTTAATGGAACATTTCATGACCTCATAGTGCCAGTACCAATCTGTTAGGGCCAACCCCATCTGCTTAGTTCTACCCACTATTTTCTGTGGATAATATCTGATGCTCCAAGTCTTGGAGAAATGAGAGTCAGGTATAGTGGTAATGTTGGACATTTAGGAATAGTGAATTAGTCAATATTTATAATTTTGTTCATTAAGTAGAATCTGAGAAGAGTATTCCTGTTATTTGAAGAAACATCTGCTATCCCAATAGTATAGTTCTATTAAAAGTTGTCAATCCTAGTATCTCTCAGTCCTATTCACACTGCAGGCTTGTGACCAAAACAGAACCAATCATATAACTCAATTTTCTAGTTGTAGGTTTGATTCAGAGATGGACACATGACCCTAAGTGGACAATCAGAATCATTCCCCAACATTTTTCCCAATAAAGCATGTTTAAACCTAAGTATTTCATCTTCTTTGAAATGATTGCAAATGGTATTATGTTTTAAATTTTCCTTTCTATATGTTCATTGTTAGTATATAACAATGTGATTTATTGTGATTTGTTTTTGAGTGTTGCATTTACTTGTTCTAGAAGTTTCTGTAGATTCCTTGGGCTTTTCAAAATAGACCATCATCTGCAAATAAGGTCAGTTTTATTTCTTCCTTTTAGATAAATATGCAGGTCATTTATTTATTTATTATTCTTGCCTGATTGCAGTGGCTAGAATTACCAGTATTATGTTGAATAAGAACAGTGAGAGTGGACATCCTCATCTTGATGCCAGTCTGAGAGGGAAAACAGACAATATTTCATCATTGTATATGATAATAGCTGTAGGATGTTTGTAGATGCTCTTTGTCAAATTGATGCGTTTCCCTTGTATTTCTAATTTTCTAAGGAATTTATTTTTATTTTAATCATGAATGGGTATTAGCATAAGCAGATTTTTTTTTTTTTCTTTTTTGAGAGAGAGAAGGCAGGAGGTAGGGCAGAGGGAGAGAGAAAATCTTAAGCAGGTTCCACACCCAATGCAGTGCTGGATCCTGGGCTTGATCTCACAACTCCTGAGGTCATGACCTGAGCAAAAATCAAGAGTTGTATGCTTAACTGACTGAGCCACCCAGGCACCCCCTGGATTATTTTTTTAACCTGGTTCTAGGTTTCTTGCTGGAACTAGAACCTTTTGCTGAATTTCAGGGACATAATTCTCTATCCTTTATCCCGGCTTGCCCATTTTCCTGGACTAGGGCCTGGGCTGTGCTTCTAGTATCCATCATCCCTTCAAAAAGCAATCATTTTGTTGTCTTCCATACCCTCAGGATGCAGAGATGTTTAAGACCTGAGGCCTGTTTTTAAGGGACTGATGAACTAAGGGAAATGAGAATGATATTAGAGTGTATGCTCTAGATAGATATGGTGAGAAAGTGTGCAATGGTGGGCATAGCACCTTAGTACGACTCTGAAAGATTAGGATGGGCTTTTTGGAGGCTTAGACACTTTCATTGAATTTTAAACTTAAGTGTGACCTAGCCAGAAAAAAATGATGGGATGAAGATGGTATGAAGCAAGGGAAGGCATTTTATACATACACAACGGACTTCAAGCCTTACAGAACTGAGTCAGATTTGAAAAGGGGCATGCAAATGTCTAGGTTGCAGCAAAAATAGGTTAAAGTAAAAATGAGGAAGTGCTGCATGGCAAAGGATATTCAATAATGAAATCGTGCTATTATTGGAGTTAGAATTAAATAGATCCTGGAGACCTTTAAAAAGAAAAGAGATACCTTTTGAATGCTTTAACTATAGGCCTACACTGAAAGCTGAGACAGAAATATAATGATACAGTTAGTATTTTAAACAGCTCAAAGCACTTTCATGGACATTATTAGAGCACAGACATCCAAAATTACCGAGCCCTACCCAGTCTTTACAGTGCCCCCTCTCCAGATTACCATCCTACCATAATCATGAACTCATTCGCAAGAAAAACAACAATGTCTGTAGGCAGCAGGTAAGCAACCTGAATGATGACATTCGGTTAAGGTAAATGAGAGGAGATGATATTTCCCACAAAATGGTATAACTCAACCTCATGGGAGCTATTTGGCCATTAGTTGTTAGGTTATTGGAATTTATTTCCTCAACCTAAATACAGGCAGATAAAAAGGGATTTTTTTTTTAACTCAGTAATTACTGCCAATAAAGACAGAAAAGAATGAAGCCCACATTGCCAAACCCAAGTTGGGTAATTCTACTGAAGAGAATCTTCAAAATAACAGGTAAATATGAGACCATAAAAACGCATTATTACTTAGCTAATATGCTCATTGATTGTCTACTGTGTGGCCATCATTGTGCTAATAACTGTAGAGAGTACAAATGAAGCTGACCCTGTGCATTTCCTGCCAGAAATGGAAGATGAAAAGCTAGTCTGTACATAAGGTCAAGGTCGGAGACTGGTGGAGAGAGAAAGGGAGGTGAGAAGTGTTTTATCAGGAAGTGAGGAGGTGATGGAGGGCGATTTTACTGCAGAACAAAGAGGCTTGGTTAAATGCTTGGGCCGAGCAAACGCAACATGCTTAGATAATTCAGTCTGGTTAGAATGTAATGTTTAAGAAATAAGTGGGGAGAATATTTTTAGTGCCATATTGAGATACCCATACAGTAGCCTGATGCTATAGGGGACTTAGGATCCTGTCGATCAAGCTTCAAAAAGCAGGTTATTCTCCTATCTTACTCCTGAAAGGAGTCAAGTCTTCAGTCTCTTGCCTTGGTAATTCTGTATATAGATATCTGTTTGGCCAGTTGGTGACTATCATTTTTTTTTAAATATCATAATGCAAATACTTTGAAAAAGATGTAGTTTATAAGACACATTTACTTTGCAGTGCTAACTAACAATCTGTATTTCCCTGGTGTATGATTCAGGAGAGTTGAAGTTACAGTAATTAGAAATGTCTTGATTAACCTTCAAGGCATTGTTTCATTGTGTTGAGGTGAAGATGTTTATTTTATTTTATTATCTTTTTAAGATTTGTATTATATAAGGGAGAGAGAGAACATGCACGCATGAGTTGGGGGGAGGGAAGAGGGAGAGGGAAAAGCAGACTCCTCACTGAGCAGGGAGTCAGACACGGGGCTCAAATCCAGGACTCTGAGATAATGACCTGAGCCAAAGGCAGACAGTTAACCAACTGAGCCACCCAGGTGCCCCAAGGTGAAGATATTTAGTAGGCATTGAGCTAGGACGCCATTTATCATCTAGTAACATTCTTCAGCATTTGTCATATACATACCAACCAATATATAGTCATTTTCTCAGTGATTCACTTTCCATTGCTTACAATTAATCTCTCCACCTAGATACAAGCAATAACTCAATGCCATTTTTTGTATTTAAATCATAAGTATGTCTTTCTTAGACTTGTTCAGAGACAGTAGGGAGACAGAGATAAGTGAACCAATTACATTTCCTCCCTGATATTTTAAAATATGTGACCCAAGAAGAGCTGAGCATTCTGGAAGAAGGTAGAACAGAGATATCATGAGTCAGTACTGCCTTAAAAAAGCAAAAGCCGCAAGTGAGTCAATGCCTAGGAGAGTCAGTGGTACTGCTACAGCATCTGCTTATCTTCCAGTGCCTAAATTATGTTTTCTTGTTCCTAAGAAGCTGCACTTAAAGATTATTTCCTCATTTTCATAAATATTCTCCACACAAGATGTTATTCCTTGAGGTGAAATTAATGATACCCAAAGTCTTAGCTAACACAATTAGACTTGGTGTCACTGGGTAGAAGGTGTGAATGTGGCCCTTGGAGATGAGAGGATTTTGTCTTCCAGATAAGGCCTTGGAGCAGGCTGGGATGGTGGTCCTTGTGTCCCCAGAAGAGGTATTAGTTGATGCAAAACAGAAAGATGGCTTCAATGGGGAGTAATTCAAGGGGTGTGAGGGCAGTAGAAGGGAATCATTGTTGGTTTGTTCTCAAGCTAGAAGGTCACAGAACTTCAGGGTCATGGTTGACCTCATTCCTGGTAAGCACAGGAATCTATAGAGAACGATGAGTAAGCAGAGGAGTAGGTTGGAGAGGGTCTAAAACCAAACAGACAAAGAAACCAACCAACCAACCAACCAACCAACCTTCCCAACCATTCTTGGGAAGAGCAAGAATGACTCAGAAAAGAAAGAGAAAAAACAGGAAGAAAAAGAGAAGAGACAGGATCCTCAGTTCCAAAACTTTGTCCTTACTGTGCATTATATCCTGTCTTTGGATACTGTAACTATGATTAAAGCTCTCCTACCGTGCCTCCATGCCTCCATTCACATTACCATGTGTGCGCGCGCGCGCACACACACACACACACACACACACCAGTTGCTTATGTTACTTTGAATGAATGGCTCTTTCTTTGAACAACTACAGTACAGCCACCTATGTAAACCTGGACTGAATTCAGTTTAGTAGCTCATTTAGGGTTACACATCATGGTAAAGGATTTGGACTTGACTCTGCAAGCAGGCATCTAGACTAGTGCTTACTTTTCCCCAACATTTTGTTATGAAAAATTTTAAGCATGCAGTCAACATGGAAGGATTTTCAGTAAATACCTCACACCTATCACCTAGATTGTACCATTAACATACTATCATACTTGCTTTATTAAATATCTATCCATTCCTTTTCCCATCCATTAATCTGTCTTATTTTTGGTTCATTTCAGAATAAATTACAGATATACATATGGTTCCACCTAAATTCTTCAGCATGCACATCATTATCTAGAGTTTGACATTTATTTATAGTTTTGATGTAAAATGTACATACAACAAAGTGCACAATTTTATATACCTCTATAATCAAATCATTATTCAGATTAAAGTAGTGCATTGTCCCTCAGAAAGTTCTATCATGCCACTTACCAGGCAATCCCTTTCCCCACCCTGTATAAACAACCAATGTCTTCACTATTTTTCTCTCTAAATTTGTTTGCCTTCATTACAATTTCATATGAGTGAAATTGCACAGGAAATGCTCTTTTGTGTAAAGCTTTCTTCATGCAGACAGATGTTTTTGAGAGTCATCCGTATTGTTGCATGATAATTCATTCCATTTTACCAGTGGGTCAGTACCAGTTTGTTTATCCATTCTCCTACTTGATAGGCATATGAACTGCTTTCATGTTTAAGGATTTTAGGACTAAAGCTTAGTTTAGGGGATTTTAGGAGCTTGGGAATTTAAGGACTAAAGCTTTCAGGAAAATTCTTGTACAAGTCATCCTGTGAGCATAGGTTTTTATTTCTCTTGAGTATATACTTAGAAATGGAATTGCTGAGTCAGAGGGTAGGTATGGGGTTATGTTTACTTTCAAAAGAAAATGCTAGACTCTTTTTAAAGTAACTGTACCATTTATATTCCCATAAAAGTTACGTATGATAATTCCACTTGCTCTACAATCTCCTCAGCCTTTGATGTTGTCACTCTTTCTGACTTTAGTGGATGTATAATAGTATCTTCGTGTTATTAATTTTCAGTCCTTAATTACTAATGTTGGGAAATTCTTCTTGTGCTTACTGGCCAATTGTATATTTTCTTTCATAAAATGTATGTTTATAATTTTTGCCCATTTTTGTCCATTTTTATTCGATTGCCTATTCACTTATAGTGAAGTCTGGTGATGTGCAGACATTTTATTTTATTGTATTTTTTAAAAGATTATTTATTTTAGAGAGAGTGTGCACACATGGGGCAGGGGGCAGCAGGGAGGAAGAGAAGGAGAGGGAGAGAGACTCTCATGCAGACTTCCTGCTGAACCTGGGGCCTGACCCAGGGCTTAATTTTACAACACTGAGATCACGACCTGGGCTGAAAACAAGAATCTGAGAGTTAGATGCTTATCCCACTTTGCCACCCTGGTACCCCTGTATGAAAGTATTCAATGGTGATATCTAATTGATCATTTTCATCTTTTATGGTTATTTCTTTCTTGTTGTTGTCTGAAAGACCTTTGTTCACCTGCAAGTCTTGAAGTTAATCTCTTATGTTTCCTTATAAAACCTTGGTTGTACTTTTGCTCTTATGTTTAGGTCTGTGATTCTTCATAAGCTAAGTTCTGTGTATAGTATGAAGTAGGAATTGATAGTCTTTTTTTTTTTTAATGAACTCTTTGTTATACCAGCACCATTTCTTGGGGGAAAATATCTATCTCTGTCTTCTACAATGATTTCCTGTTGCCTTTGTTGGAATGGTTTAGGTTCTTTATTCTGTTCCACTGACTCATATGTTAATCCTAATTTTACCACTGTACCATCCTGATTACTACAACATTATAGTAAGTTTTGAAATTAAGTAGTGTAAGTATTGCAACTCTATTCTTTTTCAAGATTGTATTATATATTCCTGATCCTTTATAAATTTTAGAATCAGCTTGTCCACTTCTATGAAATAATCTGTTGGAATTATTTGGGGATAATTGACTTTTCTTAACAATGTTGAGTTTTCCAGTATATGAACCTGTTATATCTTGTTTATATCAATTATAAGTGTTCTTTAATTACCCGCAGCAAAGTTGTGCAGGTCCTGTACATAGCTCCTACGTAACTCTTATTGAAACTATTCTCAATTTTTCTTTAAATGATGTTATTGTAAATAAAATTATTTTATTTTAAATTCCATTTTTGTTGTAGTGTATAAAAGTTCAATTGAGTTTTGGGTTACTTTTTTATCCTAAAATCTTGCATAATTCATTTACTACTAGCTATTTTTCAATTACTTGGGAGTTTTTATAATAATCATGTCATCTGGCTCATTTGATACAATGAAACACCATATTTTTCTGCCCTCAACAGAAATGCACTGTTAGAAAGAAAAGAAAGAACGTGGTAAGAACTGGAGTTTATAATCATTGGATAGATATTCAAGTTCTTTTTCTCTTTAAATCTGAATTGGATAACAGTAGGAAAAAAATCCAGAATTAGATGGAAGAAATTCAAGTATTTACTCACTCCTCATCTAAAGAATAAAACAGACTTCTTATTCACATCTTATAACTTAGTAAAGGGAGAAACAGCACCTTTCAAAGCTCCCTTTTCTCTTTTATTTCTGAATTCCTGAAAGCCAGTTATGTTCGTAGACTCCCCCTTCCAGAGCAGAATTTCTGGCTATATAATCTTGGATAAAGAGGTTTATTTCCCATTGAATGGGATTTCTCCCTGATAGGACAGCAAGAAAAAGTGAACTACAAACATGGGAAGTATAACAACCACCCATTAGGTAGTATAGAGTTTAAAGACATCAGAGGAGCTCAGTGGGCGAAGGTCAGCTGCCTGGTCATACAAAACCCCATGGGGTGCCATAACCTTTGTAGGTCCAGATCCATTTGAGGACTGTCTTTGGGTTTGCCTATCTCATTGTTAAAAATGTTTCAGAGTTTATCAGATTTAGGAATGCTGGTTCACACGAAGAAAGTTCTGAAGAGACCCATGACTAAAACCAGAATAACAATGTACTAATTTATACTGAGAAATATAAATCTAACATAAATTGAGTTTTATGTCAGCCTGGGCAGTACATTCTCTCCCAAAAGGCCAGATACGTAGAAAGATAAATTAGCAGAAAGTATGCCTGAACAGCACAGGATTGAAACAAGGCAGAGGAGTCTATATAATGCAAATACTTAATTGCTTTAGTTTAATAGACCCTGAGTATCCCTCTCCATAACTGGCATACTCCAGCAACTACAACCAGACAGATGATATTTTTAGGCTGGAGAATGTTCTTTCCTGCACAGAGCACTTCTCTGTAATTCCATTGAAGGACACTTCCAGCCTATTTTTATGGCTCCTTTCTGTGGTTAGAGTTTTATCTTCCATTAGATTACTAAACTGATTCAGAACAATTCTGTATTTTTAGTTACTTGGCATTTTCTTGCTCATACCCATCATGGATTGATTTCATAGCCTACACATTAGTAAATAATTTGATCTACCTTCTTTCAAAGTTCTTACTCTCTTTGGAGTGTTTTGATTTGTGTCCAGTTGAAAGCAAGGTGCAGTTCTTGGAATATCCTGTAAATTCTTCTTCTTTTTTTTTTTTTTTTTTAAAGATTCTATTTATTTATTTGACTGAGAGAGACCATAAGTAGGCAGAGAGGCAGGCAGAGAGAAAGGGGTAAGCAGGCTCCCCGCTGAGCAGAGAGCCCGATGCAGGGCTTAACCCCAGGATCCTGAGACCATGACCTGAGCTGAAGGCAGAGGCTTAACCCACTGAGCCACCGAGGTACCCCGTACTGTAAATTCTTATTGAATCTTCAGAATGGTCCTGAGAGGGGGTCATCATTACTATATTTTCCTTTTACAGACGTGAAAACTGAGACTTAGAAAATTTAGCTGATTTTTCCATTGTTAGCTGAAACAAATATGTATACATGCACATACATATATGTGTATATATTACACATCTGTCATGTGTCAGGCATGGCAGGAGTATGGTGTAATAAACAGCCTATTCTTATTGTCTGTCTTAAAGCAATTAGTGAGACTTAAAGAGTAGCACTGTGAAATTTAAACATGAGACATTTTGTAGCCTCCATTATGCTATATAAATGTTAGGAAGCTTTGTTTCCTCTGAGGCTCATTTTGTGTAATGGCATAATGAATGTGTGAATGAATGAATGACTCTGCACTACCTTTAGTATTGCTTCTTTCTATAAATAAAGGAAAAGCAAAGTTGAATAAGTATGTTCAAATTTTTAGAAATTTCAAATGACCAGGGCTCCAGTTGTTGCAACTTTTAATGAATTCCAGCCGTGTTCTGGCATTGTGCAGGATACAGAGGAGACATGACCCAGACTAACAGACACACCATCAAAGTGGGACAAAGGCCATCAAGATAACAGAAGGAGAAGGTGAATAACTTGTTCCAAGAGGAAACAGCTGGAGCTGGTTTCTGAATGCTAAACAGTTTTGAGTTTCTCTTTGATTCAAGAAAGCCAAATCCTCACAACTTCAACTTTGAGATGTGTTCTGAACATCCATAAGACCCCCAAACTGAGTTGGGAATCTCCTGTGGAGAGGTTTCCTTGGGTTATTTTCTTAACTCTTCTCTTCTGCATTGGTTTGTCGATGTAAGAGAAATGGCCTTTGTCTGATATTTTCTTCTCTGATCCCAGCACAATGCTGGAGGGGCAAAGGTCTTGCAACATATAAAGGGAAAATATAAGACAGATTGACTGGTAAGATGTTTCAGTTTAAAACAACATCAATAGGTTCCACTTACTTGGTTCTTAATATATACTAGATATTATGATGAGCACTTAATAGAGTGTCTTATTTAAACATTAAGTCAACTGTGGGTAGGTGGGCTGTCATAGTCTACATGGTGTAGGTGAAGACACTGAAGTCCAGAAAGGAATAGTGATTTACCCAAAGCTGGTAACCTCTGAGCAAGAACTGAAATGCAGTCATGGAAAGTTCTTAAAAGTCCAGGGACTTAACCAATCCCCACAGTGCCCCTTTCTGGTAAGGGCTTGTGGACTGCATTTGCCGTAATAACTTCCTTCCCAGCTCTGGCCTAACACAATTGTCCCCTTTTCCTGTATCTTCTAAAGTAACTCTTTTGACTCTATTAGAACATTAAACATTTAGTGTTATTTTAAGTGTCAAAATATGTATTTCTGCACTAGATTCTCTTCTCCTTGAAGGCAAAGACAATCTTTAGAACTGTTTATTCCATCATGATTGCATAAGACCTTATGTAAGACAATCTCTATTGAGCATGGGCTGAATTGAAGGTCATTTGTATTCTTGATGAAGGTTAAGTAGTATATAGCCTAACAAGAAGATGTCATAGGTTACCTGTTTCATGAGTTTTGCTAAGATCATCAATCAGAGATGTGTCCCAATTCATCAATAAGGAAACCTTTTGTCCTAATTAATAAGCAAGTAAACCTTGCCAATCACTGTTATAAATAAAGAACACACATCTACTATGCTCTTATTATTTTGTCATACACTATGGGAACATATAATTCCTCTCCTAAAAAAATCTATAGTCTTGGAAAAAAGCAGAAAACCATACTTTTTGAGGAAGAGGAATGTGTGCATGTGTATTTTCTGGGCCTATCAAAATGTTTGTCCCAGACAAATGCTCAGATCAAGTTTGTTGACTGACATTTAAAAACAGAGGACAGTGATGTCAGCAAGACAACCAAATAAGATGTCCCTCCTTCTCTCTTTTTTATAATGCAAAGCATATTTGCTTTTTATAATGCAAACTCACCTTCCACAACCAAAATTTAGCAAGCATTGACAGACAAAAGTGCCCTTGTGGGAGTTTTGGGATTCAAGTGGGGGATTTTGCAGTCCAGAGGGAGGGGCTTTTGAGAAGGCAGAATCCTACCCAAGTGGCCAACTTACTGACCCTGATGACAGCTACAGACCTAGAAAAAGCTCTGTACTCATGAAGACTCAACTACAACCTGCTGGGCTTTTGTTATACCAGTACCATATGCTAAGGACCCAGAAGGAGTCATGGCCACTCAGGCATCAGGTACTAGGCACACAGACATATGCCTGTGGCTGTGGACCCTGGTGTGGCCTGCAAAGTGCCCAGCCTCTTTCAGCCATCATCTGGGAGCCCCTGGAAATAAGCCCTCCAAATTTGGTCAGACTAAGGATCCAGAAAGCTCCCTGTAACTGGGTTACAGCCACAGTCTATGAACAGTCCTGCAGTGCAGGGACCAGGACCAACTCCTCTCTGTACCCATGGAGATCCTGAAGGGCCCCATCACACTTTGCCAGTAGCCCAGAGGCTCCTCCTCAAGGAAGACACTCATGTCTGCAATCCCCAAAATTCTGTTAGGGTCCTATATTTGGATCCAAGCCCTTCAAGCTGTGGCACACTGACAGACCTGTCAGCTTAGGGACCAAGCAGGAGACACCCCTTTCTGCATGTCTGAATTCTAGGAGATCTTAAAAGGTGCTATGCTCAGCTCCAACACTCCCATCCTCAGTCTATGAGTAATGTTGCTGGCCCAGGGAACTAGCAGGAAATACTCCATCTATATACCAAGAGATCTAGAAAATGTGTTAATCTTATTTCCAATCCCCCCCCCCCCGCCCCAGCTATCGCCTGTGAACAGCTCTACCAACACAGACCAAGTAGAAGACACCCACATCTACACCTCAGGCGATCTGAAAATGGCTCTATACTCAGCTCCAGGCCCTACAGCCACGGATAGGGGCCAGCCAGCCCACTCAGGGACCTGACACATGACACACCCACCCGTGCCTCCCAAGCCACATCTGCAGATTTCAGGCTTGGTTGTGGAACCTGAAATAGCCCTGGAGTTCTGTCCCAGCCCCTCCTGGCTCACAGTGCAGAGCCAGTCCTGCCCACCCCAGGATGGATCAGGAAGCAGCCTTCCCAGGAAATCGGTGAGAGCCATACCTTTCTGCACATCTGGTCATAGGCCATCTTAGGACTAAAATGAGGACGCTGAAGCAGACACTTGTCTCAGTGTCACCCTACCAAAGTATCAGAGTCCCATCACAGAGGGACTGGACAGGATCCATACTCACCTGAGCCACTGGTAACAAGCCCAACAGCCATAGACCCAGTGATAGACTTGTAACGAGTTCCAACCCAGCACAACTGCAGTTCTGGCTGTAATCCCACCAACCTGGAGACAGACAAGAGAAGGTCTTTACCTGGTGAAACCACCCAGTGAAGACTGGAAGCAGTGTTTGAATATAGATTAAAAAATAATAATAATAAGGAGACCTGATGCTGAAGAATATTAATGATAGAACTGAAAAATGTGTGTGTGTGTGTTTCAAGTTGTCATTTGTAGAACTTAAAAACTTAAATTTACATAATATTATATGTCAATCGTATCTCAATAAAGCTAGGGAGAAAAAGAGTATGAGTCATAAACCACATACAATGAAACTCAATTCCAGATCTTTAAAAGACCCTTTTATAAACTTGACTTTCTTAGTTTTTGGCAGAAAATCCAGTTCAATCTTCTGTCTGAAGCTGCCCTTAGTTCCCTCTCAATCCTATCTGAATTAATCTACTTTACGTCTCTCTAAATCCAGAGGGTTCATTTCCTTTGACTTGGAAGGTCCTAGTTTCCTAGAATCAGATTTTGTTTCAGAAGACCGGTGCCTTCTAAGGAATTCACATGTAGGAAACAGGACTACAAAAAGAAAGTCAGCTGACATAAAAATGTCACTTTACAAAATGGGCTGATTAAATAGTAAAAGGTCATTAATTCAGATTCTGTTAGAATTCAATCTAAGCTGAGTGGAATTTACTTTCCTATGCCTATGAACACATGATTTGGCAAGAGAAATAGTGTGGCAATATTAGAGGAATATATATTTTAAAAAATTGACAAGTTGCTTCCAATTATACGTTATCAGCAATAATCATAACGCCACCAGCAATCCATTCATATATTTTTATTGAATCATATTGCCTAAAAACCTTCAAAAGCTAGCACCTTATTTATCTAGTTATTTATTTATACACTGTCTAGTTCCAAAAGGAATTTGAAGTGGCCAACATAACTTTTTTAGCCCAATTCAATTGAGCACCATATATTTGTAGATTTCATTACAAAGAACACCTGCATGTCTGTCTCAATTCACAGAACGCAGTCATCTGAAGTAGGTGGGAGAGAGTTCACAGAGCCCTTTTCTTAAGTGAGGGAACTGCGGCTCATATGTCTTGATGACTTGTCTAAGCTCATCATATAGACGGATGTAGGCAAGAGCCTTGTGAGGGCCACAGTCTGGAAACCTCTCCCCTGGTTACATTCCATAATTAGCATACATGTTTGAAAACAAAGGTCTGCTTTCCAAAAAAACAACATGGTGCCTTTCATTCAGATACCTCATTATTCCAAATAATTTCTCTAAAAATTAGCACCCCAGCCTTGAGTGTGAGTAGCACTGAATCACAGAGATAGGACAGGAATCCCAGGGTCAGGATGCTTGGGCATGGGAATCTGTGAAAAGTCAGACCTGGTCCTTGTCATAAACATCTCTGTTTTCATTTCCCTCCTCCCCACTGGCCCAGGCATGCTGTCATCCAAGCTCTTCTTACCTATGAAAGAAGCAGCTACAACAGTCCATCAGCTGGACCCTCCCTGGGTTATCCACTGGAATTAACCCCTCATACTTCCAGTGAAGGTTTGTTTTTGTTTCATGTGTGTGTTTTCCTTTTTCTATAGAGATTTAATCAGATCACCTGCTCCTGCTTCAATACCTCTACTATCTCTTTGTATTAGGTTATAGAACATAATTCAATTTCCTTAGCTTGGAATGTAAAATCCTTCAGGATCTGGTCCCAAATTAACTTCCCTTCTTATGCTGCTCAGAAGATACCATGTGCCTCTTAATCTGTGGGTATTTAGTTTGTTTTAAGCCATTTTACATTTCTTCCTCATGCCATATTTGTTCATATGACGTTTCCTCTTACCATGGATGTGCTCTGCCCTTATTCCACTTTTTTTTTTCTTAAAGATTTTATTTATTTATTTGACAGAGATCACAAGTAGGCAGAGAGGCAGGCAGAGAGAGAAGAAGGGAAGCAGGCTTCCTGCTGAGAAGAGAGACGGATGTGGGGCTCCATCCCAGGATCCTGGGATAATGACCTGAGCCAAAGACAGAGGCTTTAACCCACTGAACCACCCAGGTGCCCCCGCCCCTGTATTCCATTTTTTAAGTGCAAAATTTCTTTGCAGCCTTTAGGATTACAGTTGAAATGATATCTCCTATCCTTATGGAGAACTTTGCTGATTCTCTAGGCATCATAAACTACTTATTGTGTTTTGATGGTGAATGATGAAGCATCATTCACCATTTACTTGAGTTAGTTTACAGGTGTCTCTTATCAAAAAATTATTCATGAAGAAGATTGACTTGAGGGGGAAAAGAATCAGATACATATTCAAAATGTGTGCATAACAGTTTTTTTCCATTCTTTATATAACAACAATATGTCCAAAAATTGGACAGTAGCTTAATAGAATCTTTATTTTTAACCATAACTTCATCTTTAAGATTCTTATCTAGTTTCATACCTTTTAAATCCATGTAAATGTCGGTGACTCCTAAACATAAGCCTCCGGCTTGGATCTTTCCTCTCAGTCCAACTGCTTGTTTGAGGTCTCTCCTCAGATGTGCTACATAGATCTCAAACTGAATATGATCAAGAGTGAATTCCTGATATCCTCTCCCGACCCAATTCTGCCCCCGTATTCTTTCTCATCTCAGCTGATGGTACCTGTCTCCTGCTGGTTCAGGCCACACACTTTGGACCCTGGAGACCTCTCATTCACCTACTCATCCTATCCAACCCATTGGCAAATCTTTTCACCAATACCTTCAAGATACATACCTAACCTGATCCTTCCTCACCAAGTCCATGGCTATCCCATTCACCCAAGATAGTTCTTACCTAGATAACTTCAATAACCTCTTAAAATCTTTTTCCAGATTTTGCTCCTCCTCCCTTCTATGTATTCTCTACCCACTGAGACATCCCTTACAAATAAAAATCCAGATCTTTCCCTTCTCTACCCCAAATTCTCAAAAACTTCCCAGTCATCTACAAGAAACTCTGAAGACCTTCTAATGACCTTCCTGGCCCAAATCTGACCATTGATTCCATCTCTGATACACCCCTGGGTTCTCCCCTTCATTTGGTTGGCCCCAGCCATGCTGGCCTCCTTTCTATTACTGAAACGTACCAGACTCACTTTTGCACCTTGTTTGTACTTTGACATGCCCTTTGCCTGGACTGCTGTGTTCTTCCCCCAGTATCTGCATACCCCCCATACCCCCACCTACTCTGTCTCCTCTTTACCTTCTGCCTGGTGGCAACCATCATGCATTCCCAGCCAGCCCATCTAAATCTGCACTCTTCAGCTCTTGATATTTTCTTATCCCTTTGCAGGATTCAGTTTTCATCTTATCATGTCATATATGGTCAGTTTTGCTTTTTATCTTCTCCATTTCCTTTCTGTCCACTAGAAACTATGCTTCCTAAATTCAGGGATTTTGAATTTTGATTTTGATTTCTAGCATTTGAAACAGAGCTGGAAAAAATAAATAATTACAAGGAGATTAAAAAGAAAGGGAGGAAGACGTGTAGGAAGGAAAGGAGGAAATTCCACCTATTCTATTATATTTATTATTATGAGGTCACTCATAAGAATGAGGCTGATGTATACTAATGATAAGGAAATATTTTCAAAATATCTTACAGGGAGAAACTAGATTTCAGAATGGCATGCATAATGTTATTCCAGTTTTTTCATGTAGCTAATTTTATGAGGTTGTAGATATAGAAAATGAAGGCCGAGAAGGGCATATGCCAGTAAACAGTGGTTGTCTCTGGAGGTGGTATAAAATGGCACTTACCATCTTTGTTTTGCATTTCTGTATAATTTGCATTTAAAAATATGTATGTATTAAAATTTTAACAGTGGAAATTCGATATTCAGTGATGGTGTAGATACATATTTTTTGCACACTGAAAGCTGTTTATAATATACTCATCATGCTGAAGAGCAGTTTAGAGAACAGTAATAATGTAAGCGCTAATGTTCAATTTGAAAATCCAAATACCCTTCAAATTAAATGTATTTTTTTCATATTTGTTGCCAAAACACATTTGGTCACAAAACCTAACCTAAGCTGACATGAATTTATTTTTAGACATTAGCACCATTATCGTGTGAATATTCATGATTTTTACTAATTCTGCCCTAGACCTGCTGTGGATGGTATGTCATATAATAAATATGCTCCAAACTAACTTTCTAAAATCTAAACAAATTTTGAAACACATCTAACCTCAAGGTTTTTTACATAAGGCATTTTGGATGTATTTTATGTATCTTCACACCAAAACTACTATTTCGGGTCGGTATGATTTTGATTAACATTTTTTTTTTTCTGTGTTTGCTCAGTTGAATCTTATACTTTTTTTTTCTTTCTACAAGAAACTTCTTGTGCAATAAGTCTGCAATAGGATTTCTTGTGTAATAATAAAATAACATATAATTTAAATTCAATTAAAACCTTAGGTAGTACCTCACAGGCATGGAACAAAGTGTTTTAAAATTAAGAGAGCCCTTGCCTTAGCTAAGTGTGGCTTTGTACTTGGCCTCATGTAACCAGCCAACCCTAAGATTTTGTTGACGCAGTCTCCACGTTAGAGGAAGGTATCTTATTAGATTATGCAAGAATGGGTAAATTTGGATGAGATAGGGATATAGAAGAGGACAGATTCCAAGAATAGTCTGGGACAGGTTCCGCCTCAGGGACAATACTGTAGGGTTGACAGATGCACAATCCTGGCTGGGTTGTAGCACTTAAGCATAGGGCAGCAGCGTTTCCCCAATCCCAACACTGAGGGCTGGTTTCCACTCAAGACAGGAGGGAGTGCTGCTGATATTAATAGAAGGAGCGTGTTCTTTTCCTGTTCAGCTATTTAAAGAAATGTTCAGCTGCAAGGTGTGCTGATTTATGCAGGTTATCTTCTTCAACCCAGATCGAGCTCCCCGCGTCTCCCTCCCATTACATCTCCCCCTTAATGGATCTGTAACTGACTTTCATTTTGTGATACAGAATTTACAAGAAAGAGGGTGTGTGTGGAGGGGGCCCCTGTTACTGTTTCTAGGTGCTGCTGATCACACTTGTGTAGGGGATAAACACCCTTAATTGGGTTCTTGGCTATAAATGCCTCGTAAACAAATTGGGAAGACAATCAGGCAGTGTTAAAGGAGAGGTGGGAAATTATTGTCACCCACTGGGTGACCCTAGATTGTAATAAAAATGATTCTTCATGGGAATTAGAAATGGAACCAGCTCCTCAGGAATGGCCTAGAAATGTGGCCAGCTAAAATGTAACAGCGTTAGACCCCAAAATGAATGCAATATGCAGTGTGGACTTTGGATTTTCAAAGTCCCTTTGCAGCCTTCAAGGGTCAGTTCAATCACTGTTTCCTCCTTAAAGCCTTCCCAAATTCCCACTGCTTGGAATTAATTTCCCCTTTCTCTCAATAACTATTGTTCATGTTTTCCGCATCTATTAGACTGTTTATGATACTCTTCCCACTGTCTGACTATAAAATGATAGTGTTTATTATGGAGCTTCTCAAACACTAGTTTATCTGTGCACTTGTTTGAGGCATTTAGCCAAACCTGCCTGCTGTCCATATTTCATTTACTTAATAGTCTCTTTATATTTACTAAGTTTTTAAAAGATTTTTATTTAGTTATTTACTTGAGAGAGAGAGAGAGACAGAGAGAGAGAGAATGATCAGGGGGAGAGGCAGAGGGAGAAGCAGACTCCCTGCTGAGCAGAGAGCCTGGGGGCAGGGCGGGGCTCCATCGCAGGACCCTGGCATCAGGACCTGATCCTGAGCTGAAGGCAGATGCTTAACTGACTGAGCCACCCAGCTGCCCCTATATTTACTAACTTCTAAAAACATTTAATTTCTTCTTTAACCTCATCTATAATAACATCTATAAAATTAATATGGTACTGTAATTATATATGTACATATATATACCCATATATTTGAAAGGAATTGAAATTAAAAAATCAAGGAAGAAATAGATATGTAACTATCAAAATTTTAAAATATTTTCACGTATCACCCTAAACCATTTAGAATATCATCAGTAGTTCATATACTACGTATTAAGTTCATACCAATATTTTTGTGAAACTGTTCCATTTGCACTGTTCGGTCCTAGGGTATACGAACCATGTTTTACATAATGCAGTGTATTTGGTATTTTTTGCTGAACACCTGCTCTATGCAAGCTAGTATGCTAGAGCACACAATTCTCAGTATTCAAGACATATAATATTTTAATATTGTAACATTTTGGTAGAGTTCTAAAATACAAAATATTAAAAGTCAAAGTGAATGCCAGGCTTCCATGATAAACAAAACATATAGACAGCATCAATTAGAGGCAGGAGTGATGATGTCTGGCTCAGGGACTTGTTTAGGAAACTACTGAAGGTAACATATTAAGTATCTAGTCTATTTTCCTCTAAAGCCCATGCTTTCTCATTTTGCACTACAATTGTGGAAAGCTTAATTTTATATCTTCATGTTTTCCTGATGGAACTTTTCTAGAGGAGCCCTTTAAATCCCTCCCCACACCTTGCTCCTCCCCAAAGGAGGAGGAGTCACACTTGAGTCGTGGAATGAAGTCTATGGATAGTGCTCTTTGGGACCTCATGCCTTCATGTGTACCTGTGAGATAGTTCTTCTGTCCTCCTGTCCCTGTGTCTATACTGAGTTGGGTAAGGGTAAATCTGAGGGGAAGGTTCTGCAATACTGCTTCAACAATAAAGAACCTATACATACTTCAATCCCACCTGTCTTTACTTTGGGGACAATTTCCTTAGTTACTTCTGAACTTAAGGAAAGGAAAAATGTGCTTTTGATTGGTCCCTTAAGCCATAACATAATAGGACCTTCCTATTTTGAAGTGCTTTGCAAACTCCAGAACATTAGAAAAAGCATATTTTTATTATATTTTATGAGTTATTTGTAATATAAATTCACTGCTATCCTTACTAATTATTTTAAATAAAATATGTACAAGTACATAGCTTAGTTCCTGAGAAACAAAAGATACTCAAGACGTGTTATTTGTTTTCCTTTTTCATGCCCTCCTCCTACCCCTACCTCTTAATTACCAGCAACATAATATCGTGGTATTGTCTATCCTTGGCCCATACATAGCTGCTGACTCCAACCCTCTCCCTTCATCCCCTGGCCCTCCAGGAAAACATCAAGTTTAGCATGGTAATGTAATTAAGGTCATATTCTGCCTTCAGTCATCAATGTGCAAATGCTGTATGACTAATGAGACAGTCTTAACAGAGTCCCCGAAACTGTATCCTCCAACCAGACTAAATAGGCACGGTGTCCTCAGCCCCTTTATGACAGGAATGAAAATGTGTCCACCCCTTCGGGCTCTGGCGGAGTCAGGAAAGTAAACAGAATCACAGTTATAATCACAGAGGTTTTCAGAACATGTGTTTTAAGAAAAATCAACTTCATTCACCTCTATTGCTCTCCTCAGCTACGTTGTTGCTTCCTTTCAGAAAGCTGGACTGGGGTAGCAAGATGGAAATTCAAGGACCACGCAGACACAGTGGCCTCAGGTGATACGCAGGCATTGGTCAAGAATGGAAGAGCCATTGCAGGGTGTCTGGGTGGAGAGGAATGGCCCCTGTGAGACTGGAAGGAGGTGGCAATTCAGCAGCGGTTGCGGGTTTAGCTCATTCTATCTCCTGCACCATGGTCTGTGCTGTCTACTCTCCAGAGGGGTGTTTTTTGGTTTGTTTGTTTTTTTTTTCCCTTTGTATTTTTTTCCTTCATATACTGAGATTATGGTAACAACTACATGATAGGGCTCATGGAAGAATAAGGTGAGGGACGGTCCGTAGCACAGCATAATGCAGTGCTAAGAATAAGTAGGACATAAATGTTGGTTTTCTCAATATTTTAAAATCATAGACCCTATCTTTTTGTGATTAATCTTAGGCATCAATCTTCCTACCAATTTTTAGCCCTCAGCCCTCATTGGTGTAATCCTAACAATGATATAACCTCATCATTTCCTCTCTTGCACGGCTGGAGAAAAGCAAACAAACAAACTTGACATAGTTTTCTGCTGCTTCCTTTTTGGACTTTCCTCAACAATTATCTCCAAAATATGTGGGAGTGATTTTTCAAAAAAATATGATTCTCATCCTAAGGCTTTCCTGATTACAATCCTTCAGTGCTTTTCTACTGTTTTTAGAAAAAACATGGCAAAATACATGACATGGCATAAAATGTCCTACACAATCCAGCTTCTCCCCCTAATGTCCCCTGGCTTGCCTTTTGTCTTTGGCCTCTACCCATGCCTGTCTTTCCTTCTTGAAGTCACTCTTCTTTTTGTCTTAGGGCCTTTGCATGTGCTCTTTACTAAACTTTTTTCTAGGTGATGTCTTTGTGTTTCTCACATCTGCTTAGGCATCAGTTGCTCCAGGAAATCTTTCTTGACATCCCCTCTGTCCCATCCCAGATAATAACGAGTCCCTTTTCTGTATGATTTTTTTTAATTGTGTGTGTTTTTGTTTTTTGCAGCACTTAACCCAAGTTAAGGAATTATATGTAGGTGTGATTACTTTGACAGTCTTCAATCCCTCTTCATGAGGGTGTGGACCTTGTTTTTTGAATATACTCTTACTTTCCTCGATCTGAAATTATTTGGGAGGCACTTTATTATTTTGTTAAGGTACTGGGCTATCACTCCATGAAAATGTCCTGAAAAATTAATATTAAAATATATTAAATCATCTGCTTATGGTCATCCAGCCATCAAATCATCAAATACTGGGATGTTAAATTGGTAGCAGTGTCAACAAAATAAAACAAAAAAAGTTTTAAAGGAGGAGAACTGAGAATGGGGATGCAATCTGCTCAGAGCAGGCAAGGAGTGGACAGGAGCACTCCAGACCCTCCTCTCTTTCCTCTGAAAATTTATACTCAGCCTTAATACTTTTCCACTAGGCACAGATTGGTCCTTCTCAATATAATTCTCCACCAGCTAGTTGAAACCTGTTGACTAACCCAGCATATATTTGAACCACAAGATTTCTTTAATGCTGAATGATGATGAATATTATACTATCAGTGTGGTGGTAGAATCAGAAAATGATGGTTTGGCTTTTTTTCAAAAAAAAATTCCTCTCATTTTTCTGAAGATCTCTTAAACCCATGTTATCTAGAAAAGCCATGAATATATAACCAAAACTGGATAAATCATTGAATAAATTAACAGTGAATGAGTGAATGAATGAGTGAATATAATTCAGTCATATGGGAATAACAACTGTTCTACCCTTAATGTTGACATGAAGTCCAGAATGCCAGGTAGTATCAGCATCTCTGTCTCTGGTTTATTCCAGAATCAGTTGCAGGTCTGACCACACTTGGAAAGCTGTATGAAATAGGACAGAGAAGACAGAACATTCCAGTTTCCCCTTGCTTAGTGGGAGCTTTATTCCAGGATCTTGTTCCAGTTCTGATTCTCTGAGCATTGTCAACATCCTGGTGTTACACTAAACATGAGGAGATTCAGAATGATGTAGGTTACTTGGCCTTCCTGGACTGCCCAGGCCACTCTGTCTCCAGGCAAAATGGACTACCCCAGCTGCTGGACTTTATTCCTGTTCTATTAGGATTTGCCTCCTGCCATCAAACAGAAACACTTCTGATCCACAGCTGAGCTCCTGCAATCTTTTTGACAGCTTATCCACTACGGGGATTTAATCTGCCCCAGGTAGATCAAAAAGAATTGATATGAATTTTTTGATTGGGTGCCTCTCTTTTTTCTCTCCATCTCTTTACCGTTCGGCAGCTGAAGGGGATCCATCATGATAATTTCCTGTTATTAGGTTTGAAGTGTTTTGAATGTGAAATGCCTTTTCACTTAGAAAGAATTGATGCCTATAACTTGTAATGTGTTAGCAGTTTGGTAGAGTGCTTGACAGCCCAAACTGCATTACAGGTAGCTAATCCCCATGGCTGAGCTCCATTAAAGAATAGATCGTATCTGTTAATACAGCCATAGAGTGTGGGTCATTGTGCTGAAAGGCAGTCTAGCTGCTGGGAGAAAGATTATTATGTGACTTTATTCTATTTTAAACTTGGAGAATGTATGGTAGATATACTAGTCATGATTGATTAAAGATACCAGAGGGGATTTTATGACTCTCCTGGTATGTGCCAGGTTTATAATTCCCACCAGGAAGAAAAATGTCCCCAATGGCTTAAACAAGACCAATAGCAAATATCAAGCTATGGACAGCTACATAGCTCCTGTACATTCTTCACTGTGACTTCACTCATATTTCATACTATTCTTTGGAAAAGATGAGAGCCTGATGCCCTGTGATTCTTAATGTTTATACAAAGTACTCCATAAAAGAAAAGTTTCTGATCCAATATTGTGGCCCTGGTCCAATGTGAGTTATTCTTTTTTTTTTTTTTCTATTAGACCAAGAAAAGTAAGTACCTTTCCATTTTTGTGCCATATCTAATCTTGGGGTTCTTTATGAAGGTCCAAGAACTGTGACAATGAGTATGTGACATGGTTCGCTAAGAATGACCACCATGGGCACACATGGGAGAGTAGAGGCCAGTAGGATACCTATTTGTCATCCTCAATATAGACTAACTCAAGGACAGTTTGACAACCATAATCTTTGGAGTAAGTAAGAGTACAATCAGGTTTATGGTTCTCGCTGATTCATGCTATCTATAGAAAGGTGCTGTAGAGTGAATATTTGTGTCTCTTTCAAATTCATATTCCTATTCCAAATTCATATTCTAATCTTCAATGTGATAGTATTTGGAGGTGGATCCTTTGGGAAGTGATTAGGTCATGAGGTTGGCACCTTCAGGAATAAATTTAGTCCTTATCAAAGAGACCTCAGAGAGCTCCCTCCACCTTTCTGCCATGTGAGGGTACAGAAAGAAGAAGACCATCTGTGATGGGAAATGGGCCCTCCCTGGACAATGAATCTGCCAGCACCTGGATCTTGGACTTCCCAGTTCCAGAACCATGAAAAATAAATGTTTGTAGTTTAAGGCACAGTCTGTGGTATTTTTGTTATAGCAGCCCAAACAGACTAACACGATTAGAATACCTGGAGTCTGGATTATCAAGTAGCACCCATTTCATTGTATTAAATGTAGTTTTTAGAACACAGAGCATTATTAATGGAACTCCATTAAAAATAGCCCATTCATCAATTTCACTGAATCAATTTCACTGAGAAGGCATTTGTACAGTAACTTTGAAATTCCATAAGAGATCAGAGAAGTGCTGACCAGATGTCTAGCCTTCAAGAATATTCACGTCATGACAAGACACTAAATGCAGATGTGTGGAATAGTTCAATAACCAGTCAGATGGGATTCAGATACCAGAATCACAGTAATGTATGGTCTCATAAGCGGCTTTATTATATGACTCACACAAAATGACTTCAGAGTCAACTCAGAGTCACTTGAGGTAGAAAAGATGTTTCTCAAATTCCACTCAGTACTTATTTCTTATGAACCAGGGATTGTTCAGAGATTGCTACTGGTCTAGTTTAAGTCAGTGGGAACATTTTTCTTCTTGGTGGGAATTATAAAACTGGCACATACCAGGAGAATCATAAAACACATACAGGGAGGGGGCGCCTGGGTGGCTCAGTGGATTAAAGCCTCTGCCTTCAACTCAGGTCCTGATCCTACGTTTCTGGAATCGAGGCCCGAATCAGGCTCTCTGCTCAGCAGGGAGCCTGCTTCCCCCTCTCTCTCTGCCTTCCTCTCTGACTGCTCGTGATCTCTCTTTCTGTTAAATAAATAAATAAAATCTTAAAAAAAAACACACACACAGGGAAATTTTGGTCAGTGGAGATTATTATATTTACCAAAAGTGGCACATATTTTTAAACTATTTTTTATTCAAGTATAATTAACATACAGTGGCATATTAGTTTCAGGTATACAATATGATTTAATAATCCCGTACATGTCTCAGTGCTCGTAAGTGTCCTCTTTATCTCCTTCATGTATTTCACCCTCCCCTCTTACCACTCACCTTTCCTCTGGCAGTCACCAGTTTTTTCAGTTTGATCAGCAGAGCAGATACCTGGATTCCCAGTCTAGCGCTAGAGCTGGGAAATTCTAACATCTTTATTAAATAACTTTTTTAACCAAATGTATCAAATTTTAGGGCTGTTCAGTTACTTAATAATCTCACTTATTTAATAATTTCTTACTTAAGACCAATAGGGATTAATATAAATTGGATACTTCAGTTTAGTAGACGAGTAGCTTTGGGTTAATTCTCTGTGCCTCTGTTTTCCCATCTGTAAAAGGGAGGGAATAACGTTTACCAAATTAAGTAATTGTGAAGATTAAAAGGAACACCATGTGTGAGACCAATGTGTTGGACACACACCAAATGCCTTACCATTTCTGTACCTGAAATTCTTGCCAGTCACAGAAGAGATGCAAAATCTCATTGGTACAGCTGTCTTTCTGTGTGGAGTTCCACCTGCTGAAATGATTGAGAACTGCACTTACAAAACAGAAAAGGACATGATTGTAGTGTATCTTTATGAGCAGTAAGTCTAATGAGCAGGTGGACAGGAAAATTCATTTATTTTCCGTTCCTGATGAATTAGCAAGTATTGAAAGAGTATATTTTAAATAAAATGTAGGTATACTAGCTACTAGTTTTTCTCAGGAAATCTTGCCTGGTAGCAATAGCTCAAGATAATTATGGTCCATGACTCAAATGCTTGTTTCTAAACCAACTTCAGGCCTTGGAAAGAGAACAAGCTTCTTTTTTAAAGTTTATTCCTTCTATTCAGTGCTTTAGTTTCATGTGATATTAGGACGCAGTTGTTCCTCAACTGCTGGCTAAGATCTCTGTAGTAGGAATATTTGGGTTCTGGAAGGTTCTTCCTACTTCTCAATGATATTTCTCTGTCATCGTGTCTGCCTAGACTCCCTGCACAAATACTGACAAGCCAGTAATTAAAGTCCTCTCTGGGACACTGTTTCTTTCTTTCTTTCTTTGATTTTTAAGATTTTATTTATTTATTTGACACAGAGAGAGATCACAAGTAGACGGAGAGGCAGGCAGAGAGAGAGGGGGAAGCAGGCTCCCTGCTGAGCAGAGAGCCCAATGCGGGACTCGATCCCAGGACCCTGGGATCATGGCCTGAGCCGAAGGTGGAGGCTTAACCCACTGAGCCACCCAGGAGCCCCTGGGACACTGTTTCTTGTCCTAGGAGGAAAACAATGCAAATGACCAGATCACAAATGAAACCAAAAGACCTCATACTCACAAGATCCAATGTAGGCTTCTGCGACCCATCTTTCATACGCTCAATTACAGTCATTGCTTTGTAATCCTCACAAAGAGAAAAATAGGAACCATCCAATTTGAATGAAAATAAACACCAGTACTTGAATGTGCTAAGTAAATGTTAAGATAGTGCAATGATGACACTCATAGTTTTTCTGTATTTTGGTTTTCTACTTTGATGATTTTTTTTTTTTTCTGAGTTTCACAGACGTACAATGATAGAACTATGACTTTTATCATTTCAGCAACTGGCCAAGTGCATTTTCAACATTTCTGGAATATTTCCAGCAGTTAGATATTTTTGTTGCCTTTTGGAAGTTGATGCAACGTGCCTTTCCCCTTTGCCTGTCATCCAGCTTAAATTACTGTGTGTCCCTCTCAGGGAGGGGCCACCTCCTCATTTTGTAACTTCTGCATCTGCGTTCTAGACACGTGCTCAGAGCCCTGCCCTGAACTTGCTCTGAAATTTTCTTGCAGACAGATTGCCTTGAGGCCAAATATTTGCCCCTATATCTGGATTTCAAAGGAAGCCTTCTGGGTTCTCTAAGGTTGTGTTCCATCTGCTTCCTTGTCTGGATATCCTCCTGGGACTTCTTGATGATAACATATTTTCCACATTGCCCTCCTGTCTCCTATCACTGTCCAAGCTGGGGATTATTTTAATTTGCCAACCTGGACTTCCTTTCATCATTGGTGAAGTAGGTCAAATCACTGCTTCTGGGGGCATTCCGACTTTAAGGATCAGTCCCCCAACAGTTCCAGTTGGTCATTGTCATTTATATATGGGAAATTTTATATATATATATATATGTGCATATATATATATATATATATGTATATATATGTATATATATATGTATATATATGTATATATATGTATATATATATATATATATATTCTTTGAATATATATATATATTCTTTGAATTTTTTTTCCTTTTTACTCCTTTTCTCATTAATCACAATGAGGCTGAATTTTCACCCTCTTTAAAAAAAGTGAATACCACACCCCTGAGAAATTGTACTAGTAGTTAGCTATATATATATATGTATATATATGTATATATATATATATATATTCTTTGAATATATATATATATTCTTTGAATTTTTTTTCCTTTTTACTCCTTTTCTCATTAATCACAATGAGGCTGAATTTTCACCCTCTTTAAAAAAAGTGAATACCACGCCCCTGAGAAATTGTACTAGTAGTTAGCTAATACTAACCTTAATAACTAGAGTTTATTGAATGTTCGTCTTGTGTCAAACACTGTAGGCACTGCTTTATGACCCTTATATCCTTTAATACAGTAACCTTGTGAGGTAAGTACTTTTTAACTATTTTTCCAACTAAGACAAAGCAAAAGCAACAAATAAAATCTGAGGCTTATAGAGATATCAGATCAACTGCTCAAGTTCATACTGTGAATAAGCCACGGAACTAGAACCGGAGTCCAGACCTGATGGTATTAGAGCCCTGATGCCTACCCGCCAACAGATCCTACCTCTTGACCAACTGAGTGGAAATCGTTTTTAAACACATTCTTTGAGTCACAGTGGTTTTCAGGGCAAGAGAATGAGCAAAGAAAGGAGGAAGGAAAACGATCTCTTATCTCCTGTAAGCAACATGTAGGTGACATCACTGATATAATGATGTTAGCACATTAGGACTTTTCTTCCCTGCTAGAAGTTGCCAGATTTCAGAAGTTCTTTTGAAAATAAATTTAGAACTTTCCATGGCATCCTTCCTTTCACGCATGTGACTTAACAGATGTGTACATCTGGCATCTAGTATTGTGGCTCATGCGGCTGCTTAGATCTGGAGACTTAGCAGCATTTGTGGAGGGGAAGGGCACAGGGATGCTCTTATGCAGAAGTTTGATGATTTCTTGGACCATTCTGCACCTGTTCTGTTTCCTCGGCTCCTCACATCTTTTGGCTTTGCCAGGCCTTTGCTTTTAGGAGCTCCATGACGGTACAGTTTGCAAACTTGCAATTTCACACCACATTTGTCACCATAGCAACAAAAAAACCCTACAAAGTGGAAAATTTGTTGAATCAGTCACCAGATTTGTGGCTTGCTGGTGTCTGATTAGACACAGGACAGTGTCTTGGGTAATCTGTGCAATGGACTGTTTTTGTTTTTATTTTTGTTTTTCCTAAGTGATTTTGAACCTGACCTTCAGTTCCTGACCTTCTTAATCCCTCCTTCACTGAAGTTATTTTCTTCTGACCCTGGCTGGCCAGGGAGACCTTTCCCCCTCCCATGGTATCAGGCCTGTTTTCAGTAGGTCTTCCTTGTGCAGAAAATGAACCCAGAATGAATTAACTAATGTTAAGAAACAGTGTTTCTCGATGCCTGGCTGTGTTGGTCATGGCCTGGCTGTGTTGATCAAACAGCACAGAGATAATTGCATCCACATCTGAATGCTGTACCTTAAGAGAGGGTTACACATGAATTTTAGTCAGGCAGATCCTGAGACCGGGTATCAGGATCCAACTAGGAAATCTGTTCTTGACTGTCAAAGTTTGGTATGGAACATAAGAGATTCATGGTGACCATGGTCTGAGGGAAAAGGCCATCTAGAAAAATGAACTAGTCAAAATGTCAGGCTTAGGGAGGAAGCCAGGCATTTGTGTCAGTACAGAGTAGCAAACTCAAAGGATAGAGTGAGAAGGCACATATAGGTGAGTAAGGGTCTCCTTCTGCATTGCCTAGCTAGCTTCAATATTTCAGACCAACTGTGTGCCAGACACTAAGATATCAAGAGAAAGTAGAGGCTTCCTCTGAAAGCACCCTTTATGTCCACATAAAATAGATGATGCACTGCGCTCAGATTCTGCAACACTCTTCTGTCTTGCTGTCTCTACCTCTAAATTGCCCCTTCTCCATATAGCTGCAGATTCTACCATCCTTGAGAACTAGCTAATGGGACATGTCCTCCCTGAACTCGTTCTTCTACACCAATCCCCAAATTAATAGGATGCCTTCTCCTTCGGAGTACCTAGGATAGCTGATCTCTATTTCTGTGAATATATTGCTTGTCTTTTTATTTGTATTGGAGTTGGTACTCCGGTTGTGTGTGTGTGTGTGTGTATACAACCCAGATCATAAGCCATAAGAACAGGGGTTATGTTCAGTTCACTCTCATCCCAACAACTACCCTATTTGCAGTTGGTGCCATATGTACATGCACAAAGGAGAACACACAGGTTTAGAATCATGTTTACAGTGTACTTTATCTGGTGTAAATTATCAATGAGCAGGATTTGTGTCTAATTTGCCTTTCCCTTGTGCCAAGTATGATGCTTTGAACGGAGTACATTCTTTGTAGATCTTTGTTAAATGAATGCTGTCAAGTTTATGAACTAAAGAGATTTCCCAGTGCATCCAAAGAGCCCAGACCAGTTTCCTGCTTATGTAGATCAATGCAAATAATTATGCAAATATAACTAAAAGGATTCAGGGAAGATGGAATACTCGTAATAGAAATGACTCACAAATGTCACTTTCCCCACACCACTGCTGTTTCCCAGAATCCCTCAGCCTGCACATGCCCGATAGAAGCTCCATTGCTCTTTCCAGGAACAAAGATGAAGGAAGGATGTGCTACCTCTGGGGTCCCTAAGCCCTTCTTCCTAGCTCCCTGTGGTGACCATGACTAGAGGGACCCATGCAGCCCCTAAATGAGAACTTTACAGCCAAGTACTGCTGACACTACTTCATTATGAAGATGCATGGGTTGACTGCTAGCTAATGAATGCCAGTGCTCGGAAGGATAAACTCGGCTTCTCCCTGATACAATTTAACATCGTATTTCCCTAATTTGAGCCTGATTTAGTCGCTGGGGTATTTGGACGCCTCTTCTATGGTGCCGATAGTTAATTAAACAGATGTTGCAGAGGGAATCATTAATTTAAGTGCTGCAGATGGGAGCGGAATGACTTTGTGAAGTTAATGTTTCAGCAAAACAATGGGCTTCTGTCATCAGTTGGTATAAACTGAGTAAATTAAGAGAACAAGTAGAATAGGGTAGGTCGCTCTGAAGAAATATCAATTATTCATTTTAGGAATCACGCTTCTCTTCTGTCTGCATTCCCAGAAGGGGAAAAATGTGGATGTCTGCAAGGAGGGAAGGTAGAAGCAGGAGGAGAGCAGATTGAAAGAGTCTGAAGTGTTAGCTATGCAAAGATTTTTAATTTTATCAGGGTTTATTTTGTATATGGGAGTGAATGGTTTAGAGATACAGATTGTGCCAGATGAATCAGGAAAATCTGTGACAGGATATATAGTTAGGAGAACACACCACTGGAAGACAGAGAAACATTCCTATCTATTTCACTAAGAATTATTCATTAGTTCAGTAAATATTTATTGTTGAGAGGCACTTTGGGACAGGGAACATGGCAATGAACATGAAAGACAGAGTCCTTGCTTTCCCAGATCTCAGTCATTCGGGAAGAATGTATAGATGCCAAGTGTTCATCCAAAAGTCGTTTCTCACACAAAAGCATACAAGTTTATCACAGGTATGTGTGGGGAAGAGAAATAACATTCACTGAACAACCTCTATGTGCCAGGAATGTGCTTGCACTTAATATTTGTTGTAAGGAAATTTGATAAATGTACAGGGAAACTGAGAACCTGGGAAGCAATATGCCTTCCCAAAGTCACATAGGTATTATGGAGAAATTGCATATTAAGACTGGTTTGGGAATGAATCCTCAAGAAGCTTACAAAGGGGAAAAGACACATTATGCAAGTGTATCTGTCCATAATACAAGATTTAATGTGACTTGTTATATAATGAAAGCTCTGTGAAAAGTCAATGAAGGAGACATAGATGCCCACAAGGACAATCACAGAAGGAATCATGGAGGAGGTGGTATTTAAGGTAACTGTTGATGAATGAGTTTTACTTCAACAAGCCAAGATGAGAAGAGGGCTTATAGAGGACCCAGATTTCATCAAGTCTTTTCATAATCAGGGTAATTTTCCTCACGGGACAGTCTGAAATCTGTGGTTATCAGCCTAGCCTACAGTAAGAGTCAGAATGATGGCTCTGAAAGATGTCCCATTCCTGATCCTCAAAATGTTGCACGTTGTACATTGTGCCTATGCCAAGGGGGAATTATGGCTATAGTTGAAATTAAGGTTGTCAGCTGACCACCAAGGTAAAAAGATTATCCTGGATTATTGAGATGATCCAAGCGTAATCACTGGGGTCTTTAAATAGGGGAATTGGGAGTCAGAAGAGTCACCACCAAAGACATGGCAGCATGAGAAAGACTTGACAGGCCACTACTGACTTTGGAGATGGAAGAATGCCACACGCCAAAGAGAGTGGACAGCTTCTAGAAGCTGGAATATAAGAAAACCTATTTTCCTTTAGAGCCTCCAGAAATGAACACAGTCCTATCAGTGCTTTAAACTTCGCCCAGCGAGACTCATTTTAGAGTTGTGACCTCTAGGACTATGAGATTAAAAAAATACATGTTTTAGGTCATGAAGTTTATGGTAATTTGTTATAGTAGCAACAGAAAACTGGCAATCGGGAAGGTTTATTTCCTTATTGGTTTGATTACTTTCTATCAGATAAGACCTTCTTATTTCTTCCTTTTTTTTTTTTTTTTAAGATTTTATTTCTAAGTTATCTCTACACCCAATGAGGGGCTCGAACTCACAACCCCAAGATCAAGTATCACATGCTCCACTGACTGAGGCAGTCAGGCATCCCTTGTCTTTTCTGATTCTACTTTTAAAAAAAATTTTTCCACTTTTTTTTTTCTTAATGAAATCATATATTACATGCAGCAGACCCTTGCAGTCCATTAAAAATGTTTTTGTATTCTGGTTGTTCTTTCATTCCACAAATATTTCCTTAGATTTCCTGAGATAAGATAATGAATAAAATAGATGGAATCCCTTTACCCCTGGATCTTACATAATGAAGAGAAGGGTGAGGTGTTGACTTTAAACAAGGGGAATGGCCTGTCGCTTGCTGTGCCAGAGAATACAGGAGCAAAAAGGAGGTACAGAAGAGAATATTATTAGCTTAATTTTATTCATATTGAATATGAGCTCTTAGGAGGCTTTTGTAGATGCAGGTTTGTACGTCCAAAGTGAGAAATGGGCTAGAAATACTAATCATCTTAGTTCTTTAGCATCTGTCCCAATTATATTTTTCATACAGGTTGGGCCACCAGAATTGTGCTATACATGGCACCTGATGATCTCCCTGTGATTTCCTAAAGGCAGTTGACAGAGGCTCCATCCCTGTGTGGAACACACATGCCTCTGGGTCTTGGAGCCTCACTGCCCAGGATGAGTATTACGGAGAAAGGATGGTGGCAACAGCCAAGTGGGATACAGAATGACTACTCTTCTCCATCTCAGCATGGTGCTGAGTACACTGGCTGTGCAGGGTCCACTCGTGTGCCCTGGCTCCAAGGGTGCTGATTAAACTCTGTGCTCATGGATCCCCAAGGCTCTGTTCTGCTGTGGCACTGACTCAGCTGGGTAAATAGGTTTTATTGCTGATTAGTGCCTTGTGATGGCCCCACCCTATTATTCTTAATCCACTCTTAGTAATAACTGGTTGCAGGAATATACTCCAACCCCAAGCTAGATTGTTTTCTTTCTGCTTCGGATGGGTATACAACTCCCACTGTCAGTATGCACTTAATGGCAAATTTGACCAAAACTTCCCAGGATGCTATAAGGCTCAAGAATTGGACCATGTGCCTATCCGAATAACTCGTCCCTCTTAAACTATTGGATCAGACTGGAACAAACTACAAAATCAGTCATATACATGTGCTCAGACATGGAAATATATGTTTAAGGTCTAAACAATACTGGGAATGAAAAATTTTAAGAATTCAAGTCTTGAAAAATGAAAATTGAGCCTCATACACTATTACAATCATTGCTAGCTATTTTTGCTTGTTTGTATATTTGTTTTCCTTTTTATATGGTAATTGTAGGATTAATTCACACAAGCTGCTACACATAAACTAAAATTGAGAAGAGAGTGTAGAGGAGTCAAATCACATGCAGCAAAACATTTTAAAGTCTTTTAATTAATTAGAGCAACACCGCAAAAATCAAGAATGAGCTATAGGGTATCTCTTATTCCCTGAAGCAACTTCTAAATTGTCCAATTTTATTTTTTTAACCATAACTACTGAACTACTTTTTCAACATCATTTCTTAATTATTACCTTCTTACCGTTAGTCAAATAATCTCAGAAATAAGAGACACTAGTTAAATGCTATCATTTTCTACGTGGGGTCACTGAGACCCTAAAAGGGCTAGTAATTTCCCCAAGTTTGCATGTTAAGTAGTGTCATTGAACCTAGATCATCTAAGTCCCCATCCTGCCTCTCGTCTTTCAACAACATGGTAAAGTAGGTGCTCTGAGGGACCCTCCTGCTTTAGGGAAAGAGGGGGAAAAAAAGAAAGAGCTGGATTATAAATAGGACAAAATTTGGATGCAACATTAGTTTCTTTAAAGGTAGGGAATATTTCCACAAACACCCTACTCCCCCAAACATAGATATCTATACGTTGGTGGAAGCTGGGACAAATGGGTCTATGGGAGAAGTGACAAGTGCTTGAAGGTGGGTGTCTATAGAACTCCTGTATTAGGGTTACTGAATCCTGGGCCAGCAGAGTGGTAAAAACCCAACTTTCTGGCTTCACATCAGCCATGGCCCACATTAGAACAAATATCCCAAGGTTGGGGCACACATGGGGCTGAAGATAGATTGCTACCTCCATCTCAAAGTCTTATTAACACAGCACACAAGCAGGAACCTCATGCTATGGCAGTAGAGATGGGCTGTTGATGACACCCATTGCTGTGGGTTTCTTAGAGCCATTTTGTGGCAAGACACCAATCACAAGTGAAGACATTTCTGGGTCAGGATGAACTTTAGCCCAGAGGAAAGTACAGCTGTACGAGAGAAGGGCTTTCTTTCTGTACACCAAAGAATCACTCTTGTGAAGACGATGATAGTGCTAATGATTATTATTTCTAGTAATTATAGCAGTCTGTCTTGTTATAGTTCTTAGCTTCTGGAAGTTTCTGACATGTGCTAATGAGGACAAGGTTGCAGCCTTGACGGACATGGGGGTAAATTCATTTCAGTCCTGTCACCAATACTGTCAGTGAGTACTACTGATCATAAGGGTCCCAGATATGAGAAGTGTTGCTGACTCTGGTTGAGCCATCACTCCCCTGGTAATGCTCCCTAGCTCCAAAGTTGCAAGAAAGAATTTGGCATCAAGATAAATGGGTCCATTTGCTTCAATCTTGCCTAATCATTGTCCCAAATGCCATCCTCCGAGTTCCATGAGGACACAGATGAAGTCTTTCTCATTCATTACTATATGCTATAGGCTTGGCTAAGGGCTTGGCACATAGAAGGTAATCCTTCACTTTTGGGTAAATGAATTATTTTTAATCAATTTACAAAATATTTGATGTAATACCCTGAAGGGAGTCCTGCATTTGGAGCAGCAAGAGCCAGGTGATATTAGCAGATTTTCCATTAAAGGTTGTGGTTTGTGGAAGGTATTTAACCTTTCAGGATCTCATCACCTTTTTAATTTATAAAATAGGGCTTGGAAACATACTTCCCTTAATTGTTTTAAGATTTTATGAACTGTAAATTTCTCTACAGATATTAGATACTATCATAAGTTTATCACTTAATGCAGACATATGAGGAAAGAAATAAAGGAAAAAGCTGACAATTACTCACTACCAATAATACACTAAGCACTTTTACATATACTTCAATATTTTAAGCAGCAGCATTGCAAAATAGGTGTTAGTATCCCTCATTATCAAGAGGAAAACACAAGGCTTAGGTGGAGATTGCTTTTGACCTGGTTCTAAAGGACTACAATGCTTTCCTTCTTTCCACTCTATCTTGCGGCCTCCTAGCACATGTGAAAGAACAGAGAACAATGATATGTCAAAATAGAATTAATTACTTAATTGTATAGTACCAAATATAATATTCGAGTTTAGAAAAGTGGGAGAAGAGTGATGCCAGGAAAGGATTTATAGATAAACTAGGGTTTTGGAGGATGGGGAGAATTTCTTCATCTGATTAAAAAGGGAAGGGTGGATTTTTTAACATATATGAAGTGATCAGCACCCAAGAAGAAACAGAAACAGTCATAAGTACTAGGGGAAACCCCATTTGCACACCTGGGTCAGGACATTATAACAGAGTAAGGGAAATAGAGTTTGATGATTTTTCTTCATCTAGATTATACATAAAAATATCAAGCTCTTTGTGCACCATCTTTGTTATTACTTACCCAGGTTTTCTGATCTTGACCTTGAACAAGCAGAAGCAAAGGATAAAGGTCAAAACTTGTCACTGAGGAAGCTGGTTGTAGCATAGTGTACCCTGAATTTCCTCACAGCTAGTCCCCCAAATTAATCAGGGAAGTATTATTGGGAGTGATGAAGAAATGCTAAAATTCCATAGTTTAAGCTGTTTTATACAGATGTTAGATAAAAATGTTTCCCCTAAACCCTAGAGTATTAAGGATATTCAGGGAATATAAAACTGAATTGTACTTTATGTGATTACCAGTTGCAGCTGTTGATGTACTAAAACTCATGGACATTGCTGTTATTATAGTAGTTGATTGTCTGAACCTTCTGTTTACCCTTTAATTGAAACTTTCATTTTAGTAATTTTTAATTCCAGTTATACATCACAATTACTCATAGAAAATTTAGACAACAACAACAATTATACGGACGAGGGTGCCAGCCCCTGGAATTCTGATTTAATAGATTAAGGAAGTCATAGATTCTGGAGTTTGAAAATTTTCCCCTGATGATCCTCATGTAAAGCCAATATTGACTTCCACTAGTATAAGTAATCTAAATACCTGGATCCATATGACTTGTAAATTAATAGTACATTTTTAGAGTAAGAAGGTTCCTTTAGCTCTCTGAACCCTATCCCTGAGTGCACATTAAATTTTTGAGGAATAGGTTCTTGGGCTTCTTTTCCATTTGGATGTAGGAAAATAGATTCTGTATTTTTTCTTAAGATTTCAGTTATTTATTTGTTTGTTTATTTATTTTTATTTATTTAGAGAGCACAAGTTGGGGGGACAGAAGGAGAGGGAGAGTGAACATCCCAAGCGGACTCCACACTAAAGACAGAACCCCAGGTGGGGTCTGATCTCAAGACCCTGAGATCATGACCCGAGCTGAAGCCAAAAGTCAGACACTTAACCAAGTGAACAACCTTCATGCCCCTAGATTCTGTATTTCAAGAACTTCTTACTTTTTCATAATTTTAGATTTACAAAAAAAAATTGCACAATTTAGTGAGTGCTTATATTCCCTTTATCTTAGTTTTCCCTAATCTTTACATCATCATAACCATGGTACATTTGATAAACTAAAAAAATAAGTCAGGTATATTGACTTTATTCAGATTTCACCAGTTTGCCTTTGATGTTCCTTTTCTGTTCTAGGATTCAGTCTAAGATACTATACTGCATTGAGTGGATTCTTAAAGACAACTTCAAAGGTGATTTTGGTATAATCAGTCCTCATACTAGTGTTTGTAACTTATTAACCCAGTCCAAACTAATCAACTTTCAGATAATAAAGCACATTCATTAAAGACCCAGTCTTGCCTCATTTAATCCAAATATATGGCAAAAATGGTAAGGCTTATGATTCCTGTTTATCTCAACATTCTACACCGGATTGTGACTAGGCTCCAGATGATTTCAAGGAAGTAAATGAAACTCCTTGGAAATAATACCAATCATGATACTCGGTAGGAAGGAAGAGACTCAAAGACCTAGTAGAACTTGTGGAGTTCTTATCTCCTTGGTAGTGGTTTTGAGTAAAACTGTTAGTTTTTAAATTAATTTCATATATAAATTAATGATTAAGAACATACCTGTGATCAAAAATTTAACCACAAAACACAAGATATGCTTCTTATTCAACATTGCCAAAAAGTATTTTCCACTAACTTACAGAAATAATAAATGGTATAGCCTTCTGTAATAGCAATGAATTTCAAGGCCTGAAAAGTAATTATAAAAACAAATTCTAATTCTAAATTAAATTCTTGGAAATCTATTTTCCTTTCTCTGTAAACAGCATATTTATCTCAAATAGCTATAAAAACAATGTATGCAGTTGGAAAATGTAAACATAAACACACCCACAAATATGCAAGCATGTACAGGTGCATGCATAGACTCACAACATAAAGTCTCTCAGCCCTGGATAAAAAAAACCATTTGAGGTAAAGTCCTCATGCTCTCTGCTTATGGTGCCTTGATTCAACTCTGACATTGCTTGGACTTCTTTCATAGTTGGATTTACATCTTTAGAGCTCCGCTGGTTTAAACCATTGCAACTTGATGGAAACTTTAATTTTCTTCTTTCAAGGTGCTGAATTTCTAATATTCTGTTGTTCAGCATTAAAATCAATGTTTCAAACTATTTGTAGGTACTAAATTCTGACCAAGCAAGGGGAATATAGAAAAAAACTGAGAACATTTTCAGAGGAAAACAGATAATACCCTTATCACCTGAGTTTTTTGTTTGTTTGTTTTATCCAGGACTTTAGAGTTTGCAAAAATATTTCTTATTTGAGTTTTACAACAAACCTGGAGATTCTGTGGATACTTTCATTCTATTCATACCCTTCCTTATGAGTCAAACTATTAGATAATTCTTTGGAGGAGTAAAATTAACAACCAAGAAAAGTTCATTCATTACATACAAAAATCCACTTACTACTTAGGAAGTGTCGGTCTTTGTACTGGGTTCCGGTAATAGACTTTTCTTAACCTTTGGAAACCCTTGAGAAACATATAAAACACCCCAAAAATATAAAGAACTTTAAAAATGGCTTTTACTATGAAATAAGAGGTGTCCTTTGGGGTGCTGGATCACACATTGAAAATCACCTCTCTTCTTGACTTCTCAATTGACTTTGTGCTCATGCAAATAAGAGGGTACCTCGTTATAGGACTCAGGACAGAGACAATGCATGAGACCAAATACTCTCTTTGAGCAGAAAGTTTAGTGAGTATTAAGCCAGGGCCAGCTGTGAGATTAGCTAGAAGACAGGATTGTCAACATGCTATGATTTGTTGTGCTTGAAACATCTCCACCAATCCATGCCCTTCTAAACTATTTTTCACCTTAACATTGAAAATGTGTCTAATATCCTGGTATTAATCACTAGGTAGTTTAAGTGTTTCTAGATAGATGGTAGATTAGAGACCATCTAACCCAGTGCACTGATTTTACAAATGGGGGAAGTTGAGACCTAGAGAAAGGAAATGGCTTACCCAAGGTCATGAGCTATTTGGTGTAAGATCGAACTATAACATAGCTCACCGAAACAACACTCTGTTGTAAATGTCTACTTACTACTCCCCAACTTTATTCATGTTGCCACTGTGCAGCTGTTTCACACTAATAAAGAAAAATGGCCTTACACTTTCTAGGTTTATAGTCTCGTGGTTCATCACAGAATCTGTATTTTAACAAATTAGCATGCGTGATTCTAATGCACCTTCCTTGGTACAGGTTCACAACCAATGATGGAAACCCCAACTCTGGTTTCCTTTGTCAGATGCCAAGTGTTATGATCCCCTCAGGAAGTTATTCTTTTTTTCTATTATAAATATTTCACTATATACCGTAACTTAAATATGATCACTCTATTGTATCATTATTAGGACTCAAGACAGCTTCGACTGTTTGTTAGATGCCCAGCATTTCCTAAAAAGACTGTAAGTAGAAAAGGCGAGTGGCAGCCCTAGAAACACAAGATCTTGGAAATTAAATCAAGATGGCATCTTATAAATATTTTAGTTCAATCCTTTCTTTGACATGTGTCTCAGAGGAAATAAGAGACTTCTTCAAGATCACATAGTGATATTGTCAGATGTTGTATTTGCCTGTTAGCGCTGCCATAACAAAATACTACAGACTGGCAAGCTTAAGCCACAGACATTTATTTTCTCACAGTTGTGGAGGCTGGAAGTCCATGATCAAGATGCCAGTAAATTCCATTCCTGGCAAGAGCTCTCTTCCTGGCTATATCCTCACTTGTCTTTTCCTTGGTGCGTACACATGGAGAGAAAGAGCTCTCTCTGGTGTCCCATCTTATAAAGACACTAATCCTAGCAGTTCAGGGCTTCAACTTCGTGGCCTCATTTAACCTTAATTACTTCCTTAGAGGCCTCCTCTCCAAAGGGAGCCCCACTGGGCGTTATGGCTTCAGTATACGGATTTTAGGGAGACACAAACATTCAATTCATAATAATTGTAATTACCGGTTTTCACATTGATATTTAAAAGACAATACATAGTATCTAGGAAATGAGAAACATGCAATACAAATGCTTCTTATATAGTATGTTCCACATTCGTGTTTTCACTTCAGTGTGGGTTTGAGGTATGTTCTATATCTTACCTACATTAGAAGATGCTTGTATTGTGAGAATATAGGTGTATGGTAGAAAGAAGGGTAGAGGTGGAGAACAACACATGTTGTTTATACCAATTTGCATAAGCCTATCATTAGTATCTTTTCATAACTCTGTGTTCAGATGATGTCACATCAATAGCTTGAAATCAACGATAGGGAGCATTTACAACATGGAAATTAGCTTATGTGAGAAATCGGGGCCCATTTTACCCCATCTGCATTCCAGGGAGCTAGTTGTTAAACATTTACCAGCACATTGTTTAACATATTTGATCACTTACTTGGGAGTGCATGTGCATAAATAACAGCTTATGGTGGGATCTTTGATCAAAGGATAGACATTCTGATATATATCGTGCATACACTGGGGTATAACATAAGACAGGTACGGTACTGATGAATAATGGGTTAAATTCTCACTCTTGGTGGATCTGAATTCTGTCATCTATAAAAGGGGATGAAGTATCTATTCTTCAGATTAGTCCTGGCTTTTTATATGCATAGACTTCTGAGAAGATACTGCTATGTGGTTAAGAAGAAAAAGCGTCAGAATTTGAAAAAAAAATTAATATGGGGGAGGCCATGTGATTTAATAGCAAGTCATTAGATCCTATGTTCCTATCTATGAACAGGGTTGGTTCATTACTTCTTTATAGCATTTTTGTGAAGGATAATTACATCAGGTTGTAAAATGCTTAGCACACGTCCTGGCATTTTAAATAGTTGGTTCATGTTACTACTACTACTACCACTATTACCACTACTAATTCTACTACTATTCCTACCAAGGTATTTCCTTACTTTACTAGGTGCAAGGCAGGAGTTGAGAGACCTGAGAGCTGGAAAGCTATGGCTCTTTCTGGCTCTCAGCAGTCAATATTCTTTTTATTACAAAGCAACCAAACTGATGTTCTCTGCCACTAGGTTGGCACCTTTCCTATGCCAACAAGCTTGAAGTTACAAAATCCAAACTTACAAGAGCTTATATTCGAGTAGAGAATTAACAGCAATTAAACAGGTTTCATTGTGAACACCTCGGTGGAAATCATTCTCTCCAACTGATTTCTTTTGACAGCTGGCTATGGTCTAGAGACTAAATGAGAATTTCCAGGGAGGGAGACAAGAATGCTTTTGGAATCCAAAGCAATGTTTGAGGATGGCAAAATATGAAACTGGGCATATTTAAAATGTGTTTAAGAAGATAAGTTGGAAGACTCCTGCAAGCAAAAATCTATGCACGTCACATTTTAAAGAGGAAGTGGATAGATCTTTAAAGATACATTTAGATGGGTAAGGAGAAAACTATATAGGTCAAGAACTATGGCTTTGGAGACACGCAGGTCTGAATTTAGATCTGAGATATGTTCTTTTCTACATAGTTTAGCCTAAGACAGCTATGGATTTCTCATCTGTAATATCAGGATATTAATGTACCCTCCGCACAAGGCTCTTGTAGGGATTAAATAATACAGTGGGAATCACAGATCATGGTGCCTGGAACAGAGTACCAGCTTGATAAGTTGAAATTATTAAGTTTATTTTTACCAACATTATCATTTTCTCATCTCTTCTTTTTAGTTTTCTTCCCCCTCTTCCTCCTTTTTTCACCACAGTTTGTAATTATAAACATCATCCTCACTACCATCATCACCACATAAAGTATATGGAACCCTTATTGTGGGCTGGGCACTCTGCCTATTTAATACTCATTATAATCCTTAATTTACATACCTCATTAAAATTATTTTAACACTAATAAATGGAGATACAGAAAGTAAATTAATTAGCACAAGGCTTCATAACCAGTAGTAGAACTGAGTTTTCAGTCCATTCATTTTTTTTAATTCAGAGCTTATGTGCTCTTAAACATTTATATGTTCATATATTTGCTGATCATTGTAAAAATATAAATTCCAAATGTTCTTTCTTAGAATCATTGCCTTTAAGAGTCTAGTTTTAATTTTGTCATCTGGCTATTTGGATGGTGAATTGATTACAATAATCACTAAGTTTCTAATATTTTTTGTTTTTTAATTTTGACTATATGATAGCCTAAAAATGATGCTGACAATTCAAAATTGGGTTTATTGATTCACAAATATTTAAAGATTGATTACTGTATGTTAGCTACCAATTTTTATGAGGATAAAGTAGTGAAAATACAGAGAGGGACTGAATTACCATGAAGCCTACATTCTAGTGGGAGGAAACAATGAACTAATGAGAAGGTTAGAAAAATATTTTTCTGTAAATGGCCGGGCATTAAATATTTTATGCTTTGTGGGCCATATGATCTCATGCAACTACTCAACTTTGTCATTACTATGAAAAAGCAGTCATAGATAATACTTAAAGAAATGGCTGGATTTATAAATAAAACTTTATTTACAAAAACAAGTGCCTGGCCAGATTTGGCTTTTAGGGTATAGTTTGCTCACTCCCGAATGAACACATAAATAAATACATAAATCACAACAGTATTAGTTAGTGGTAAGTGCTAAATAAGTATTTAATGTAGGTAATGTAGCAGACAGTGACTTGGTGCTCTCTTCTTTAGAGTATAAGGATTGAGAGAATCTCTTGGAAATTTAAGCTGAAATTTTAATAAAATGAGAGACAGACATAAAAATCAGAAGGAAGAACATATGAGGAAAATGCAGAGTCTAGAAGAGAAATTTCTAAAACCTTCTAAGGGAAGAGGAGAATGAAACAGATACGGTTGGAGGGATTAATAGTTGATATATAGCCAAGGAATTTATAAACTAGGGCAAGAAGTTGTAATTTTATTATAAATGAATTGAGAAATCAAAAGCAGGTGTTAGACAAGAAAGTGACATAATTTGTTTTTCATTAAAAGAAGATTACTTCAGGGGATTCTAGGAAGATGACAGCTGTGACATAGTCTTTTATTCTCTCTCAGTCACCACCCAAAAGAAAGTAGGTAGCAAAACAAAACAAAAAAACACTGGATTATATTTGTAACAAACCTAGCCAACAAAGTATTTGCAGCAGTACCAAACTATAAGCAAATTACTAACATCCATAGGACCTTCATGATATCGTCATCTGTGTGGCAGATGACAGAGAGAAGCAACAGAGAACCAAAACTGAAAGTGATCAACCAATATTCGTTAGAAACACAGCATGTCATTTTGGTAATAGGAGAGAAAGGGATCTGGGCCAGAGGAAGACAGGGGCGTGACAAGGAGTAACAGAGATTGAGCAGGTAATCTGCACTGAACTATTCACCAGCACTCCCTTGCAGAACAGTGCTCACACTTAGGAGAAATTTCTGGAAAGATACCAAAATGGTGCAGGACAGTGACAACAGAGACAAAGGAAAGCTCATTTGCAGATAAAAGTTGTTCAGATAAACAAGCCAAGAAATAGCAGATAATAAGCCACCATATTTTTGAACATGACATGATAGTAGCAGTTGAGAGAGCTCAGAAAATAGTTATAAAAAACATCCTCAATCAAAGCCCTATTTAAAATTTCAGGAAGACTAATTTTACATATAAATAAATAACATAAAAGTATGGACTTTAAATCCCCTACCAAATTATTACAAGACAAAATGGAGTAAGGAGCAGTAACATCTCTTTGGTCCTTCAAAACCTCCCAGAAATATATGCACTCAGAACATGGTAAGACTGTAAATTATCTCACAAGATAAAAGATGTAAGTGATGTAGGAACTCAAACACAAGGGAAAGTCAGAATTAGAAAAAAACTAAAATGTGAGTTCATGCAACTAGGGGCAAAAATTAAAAGAACAAAGAAATAATTTGATATATGAAATCTTAACCAGAGGAAACACACAAAAAAATAAATAAATATGACACAATGATTTAAGAGAAATAGAGAAAAGGAGGAAAAAAATGAAGAAATTTTTTTTCAAAAAAATAAGAAAAGCTGACAGGCATTGAGGGTAAACAAAGATATCTTTGTTTTTAAATAAATAAGTAAATATTATTTATTACACAGTAATAGAGTCATTAAAGAGAAAAAAATCATTGGAACAGAATAAATAATGAAAGTTGTGATTCAAGAAACCTTTCTTGAAATAAAAAAGACTCAAAATGATAGATTACAAAAGTGTATTATGTACTTGACATTATTGACCCAGGAAGACCATACCAAGATATATACTTGTAAGATTATTAGACTTTAAATAAAAAAATCCTGGGATACTCATTTGGTTAAGTGTCTGCCTTCGGCTCAGGACATGATCTCAGGGTCCTGGGATCCAGCTCCACATGGGGCTCCCTGCTCATCAGGGAGCCTGCTTCTTCCTCTCCCTCTGCTCCCCATGCTGTGCTCTCTCTTACGCATGCTCTCTCTCTCTCTCAAATAAGTAAAATTAAGAAGTAAAAAGAAAAAAAAAAAAACAGGAAAAGTCCTTGGGACATGTAGGCAAAGATATCAAGTGACATAAGAGAAAGAAAATTTACCATCAAACTTTTTAACAGGCATATTTTATGCTGTAGAAAATGGAGTCATATATTTAATATTCAGAGTTGCTATCCAGCAAAACTGACTCTCACATATAAAGAGTGCAAACTCTTATCAATATTCAAGAACCAAAAAAATCGTGTTCTGATGAGCTCTTCCTAAGGAAACTCCTAGAGAATGAACATCTGACAATCAAAATAACTAGGAACACATTGACACGAGAATTAGTGTAAAGCTTGAAATGAATGAATTAAAAGTGGAGGATTTTTAAAACAGTGGAGTATAGTATGTAGTATATGAGCACTGCGTCTGAGCTATGTGCTCAGTGAGAGTACAAGAATAAAAATTGAGAGGGGAGACAGAGAAACAAAACACAACTTTCTTTTTAACTGCTTTTAGTGGTAAAAGTATTAGTATTTTTTTTCAATTTATTTATTTTCAGAAAAACAGTATTCATTAGTTTTTCACCACACCCAGTGCTCCACGCAAGCTGTGCCCTCTATAATACCCACCACCTGGTACCCCAACCTCCCACCCCACCGCCACTTCCAACCCCTCAGATTGTTTTTCAGAGTCCATAGTCTCTCATGGTTCATCCCCCCTTCCAATTTACCCAAATTCCCTACTCCTCTCTAATGCCCCTTGTCCTCCATGCTATTTGTTATGCTCCACAAATAAGTGAAACCATATGATAATTCACTCTCTCTGCTTATTTCACTCAGCATAATCTCTTCCAGTCCCGTCCATGTTGCTACAAAAGTTGGGTATTCATCTTTTCTGATGGAGGCATAATACTCCATAGTGTATATGGACCACATCTTCCTTATCCATTCGTCCATTGAAGGGCATCTTGGTTATTTCCACAGTTCGGTGACCGTGGCCATTGCTGCTATAAACATTGGGGTACAGATGGCCCTTCTAAGAATGTTGTACAGATAATGTGGGATAAGTGAATATAAAAGTATATGGACTATTTTAATTTTATTATTTCATGTACCCTCAAGGGCCAAGATTCTTGCTATGATAGAGGAGCATTGCAGAAGTTAAGCAGAAATCCAGGTTTTAAAAGGGTGCCTGGCTGGCTCGTGGAGCGTAGAACTCTTGATCTTGGAGTTGTGAGCCCAAGCCCACACTGGGTATAGAGCTGATTTAAATAAATAATAATGATAATAAAAAGAAGCAAACAAACAAAAACTCCTATAGTTTTAACTTTGAATAGGAAGTATCAGTAAAATAAATTTCCCCCACATGTACATTATCAATATCTTTGTCTATGTCGATACCTGTATCTATACCTATATGTTTTTTTTTTCTTCTTCTAGTTCTTCCAATGAAGAAACATTATCAATGACCAGACCAGTAGTGATGAGCACAGATAGGGTACCGATTGTGGCCTTGAAATATCAATTTCCACTTACAGAAAAAATAAAACAAGATAGCAAGTTGTCTTGGAAAAAATAACTACTACCAGGTCTGGGGACAAGAAATGTTTAAATCAATCCAGATATTGGGGAAGCAATCAAAGACCACTAAAGTCATGTCAAGATAGGCTTGGGAGTCATCCCAAGGAGGCTCTCATTGCCAAAGATAAGACAATTGCTCTCCAAAATAATAGTAATTGCCATTGATTGAAACCTGTCAAATATGTTTAAATATGTGAGTTCCTGATGAAACAAATTTAAAACAAAACAAAATAACAACAACAATTAATTGGTCACATTTGGAAGATGGCAGGGAACCCAGTTTTTCTAGGAAACTGGTAATTAAGAGAAAAAATTAAAATGCTTATCTTTCTCTCTAGTTTCTGTATGAATAGTACCACTAACTGCTAGCCACAGAGCAGATGAAGGAAGCATTTATTTACAAAAGTAGGACAACCTTAAAAAGAGAGGGAAATGAAACAATTTGAATATCAATGTTCGACAACTCCTAGCGAAGTAATGGGTCCAGACACTGACTTGTACGACCTGACAACTTCTCTAAAGAGAGAGACAAGCAGACTTGATGTGCCCCTGATGAAAGCCCACAGCACCACTTCCAGTCTTGCCAAAGCAATTGAGTGTGCAAATCATGAATGTGATTAGGCTCTATATCCAGCTGCTAATGTGAAGGGTGAAGGAATGTGTTGAGCTGTACTGTGGGCATGTAATCAACAAAAGCCAGACTGTGGGAAACTCTACAAGTCAAATCCCTTGGGCTAATCAACAGATAAGTTTTAAGAAAAAGAAAGGAAAAGGTTGGTTTCAGTGGTGATAGATTAAAAGAGATATAGTAAACATAAGTTAAAAATAGGCAAGACTAATCAAGGGAATCTGACGGCAAAATTTTTTAATTAGAAAATAATTACTGTGAAAGTCAGGAGAGTGGTTCCTTTGGATTGAGCAAGATTTTGAGTTAGAACAAGCCAGATGCCAACAGATGTAAATGGCAAGGTTCTATTTTCCTGGGTAGTGGTTTCAAGTGGGTTTGCATTGTAACACTACATTAATATCTATATTTCTATCTATATATGTTTTATGATTTTTATGTCTGTTTTATTTTACAATGAAAAATACTAAGGTAAAATATTTGTTGTTCTATAATGACATGACTTAAAAGGAAGTAAAAATAAAAACAGGGTATCCAATTAGGGAGGTTTTGGAGTAGTCCAGGTCTAATGATAGAGAAGAAATTTAATGGGATTCCCTGTCGCATGTCAGAGAAATAGAGAAATTTCTTGGGCTACGTTCTTCTTCCTTGTAGAAAAACACTTGACATTGAAAGGGATGTGGAGACAGATGTGCAAAGAAACTTGATTGACCCCTTAAACTTGGTGCCATTGGGGATTCTGCACATGTTCATGAGATAGCTACTTTTTAAAAAATGAATAGTGCACTCTGATAAAATCTTATAATATTTACCCAACTTCCTCCTTGGGCACTGCTTCAGTAGGACATTTGATAGTCACAGTGGCCAGATTGCATCTAAGACCTTTTCTACATTATTTGATTTATTTCACACTAGTAAACATTAGTTCAACTTGGGAACAGCATTTCAACTTGGGGGAAAAGGGTATAAAAAGGTGTTGCCTACAGGTCTTCCACAGAATCATTTATGTAACACGTATCATCAGTTACTAGAGAAGGACCTCACCTTATTTGCCAGTGCTGCTGTTACAGACTTGATAAACTGAATCCAAAATAAAATTCAAAAAATAAATTTATTACAAAAATAATTAATATCTACAAAAATAAATGATATTGATAATTTCTATATCAAACTCATACTTATATTTCCATATGAGGGGAAATATATCTTTATAATTTCACAGAAACCAGAAAGAATAGACCGTGTTAGGGGTTGGGAGAAGGACTGGGAGGACAGAAGGAAACAAGAATATGGTGCAAGAGAGAATTGAGTTTGATGTCTGGTTTACTAATTCCTAGTTGTGTACACTGGGTGAAAGTCACTTATCACTACTCAACCTTAATTTCCACAGTTGTAAAGGGTATAGAACAGGAAGGATAATTATGAGCCTTGAAAGAAAGAGCTTTTATTCTATGGGTCCATGCTCCTACACCACACAAAATTTGGTCCCTAAATGTTAATTTGTTTTGTTTTGTTTTACTTTCTTAGGGATGATTTTATGTGACCCTCTTTTACCGATTCTGAGCCTAGCTGCCTTTTACATGTTGGCTAAGCCCTGATGGATCAAATGTTGCTGCGTGTTTTTGATCCTGAATGGCTCACCCTTGACATTAGGACTGACAGTTCCCAGGACATCCTCTGTAACGGCTATGTTGATGCCAATGTGACCCAAGTGGCTTCCGTAATAATCCCTTTCCTCTACATAGTCACCTGCTGTCAGGAGCTGCCTGTGCAGAAGGAACTGATTCCTAGTCCCATCAGAGCCCTAATTAAAAGTGCACCAAATTAAACTTGAATGCATGGAAAACAATTAGCTCTGTCTTTTGTCTCTCCATTCAAATCCATAATGCAGAGCAGCCAGGTGTCATGTTCAACAAATCTCTACCACTTGATGGCTAGAGAAAAGAATGGAGTTGGAAAAGCTCCAAAATCTTCCCCTAGAGGGCTATTCTGGCCTTCCTATGTTTGCAGTGACTCAATTGTCACGATGCGTCTATTTGAATCCCTCTTTCTCAACATTATCATCTCCTATCTTTTTCTTCTTCCAAGGAAACATCCCTCAGCATGGTTCTCTTTATCACTACTTCCTCTGTCTGGAGGTTTGCAGAAAGTTTTTTGACAAAATGCCAAATATGTTTGTCTGGCATATTTTTAAAGGACTGATGGATCAAACACAGACACTGGTTCACCCTACGGTTGCTCACACATTACATGTGTGGATTAGTGGGAGGCACCCCGGCCATGGTAAAATTAGTTGCCCCGCCCTGTGTCAGTTGGGGCGTTATTTCCCCAATTATGTGCATCAATTATTCTACCTATAACTCTTTCATATAACTGACTAACCCTCGACCTCACACTAATTTCAGTAAGTAGGTCTCTACGTTATAGAGGGAAACCAAATAAACCGCCCAATTACCCTAGCCCAAATATCCCCCAGACCTGGAAGATGATGATTTATCATTAATTCCTGAGGAAAATGACTAGGAATCCAAAATTAAATCAAAATATACAAGCAAAACTAGCATATTATCGAAAATAAGATCTTAGGGAGGAGAGATTTTAGAGCTAAGGAAAAAAGAAGAGGCAAAGGATTTTTAGACTGGGCAGTTTTGAATTCAAACGTGAGTTTGACTACTTACCAACCGTGTAAACTTTGGCACATTATATAACCTCTCTCTGTGTCAGTTCCTTCACTTATAAAGTTGTGACAACAAAATAGCATCATACTATGTAGCTGTTTTGAGGATCAGAAATGTATTTATGTATTATCTCAGCATGATGTCTCGAGTATATGGAAGCTGGTCTTACGGATATGAAGGAGGTCAGTCTGGCTAGAACCAAAAACCCATGCTGGGCTGTTGTCTGGAAACAAGACAGAGGAGATGATAATCTACAGAATGCGGTAGAGTAAAATTTGCAGTTTCTCCTGGTGGTACTGTGATTCTAATGATCTAACTTAATGGCCACCTGATTAGATAGATATGTGGGAAGGTCATAGAAGTATTGGAATAAATGGAAGTTCTCTTAGCAATATTTAATCCCTAGTAAGCATACAGCACAAATGTGATAGCTCCCCACCTTGTCCCCAATGTAGACTCTGTCATTTGGTCCTTGGGCTCTTTCCCAGTGATTCAGAGCATATTCTCAGAATTCTGTTCAGTTCTTAATTTATGTAAATAATTTATTACAGCTATTATAGCCTACAAAGCCTCTAGTTCATAATAAGTGCTAATAACAAACTGAGCTTTGTAATTTACAGGTTTTCCCAATCAGAAAATGTCATTCACAGATACTCACCCATGCATGTACCTTCCAGCTTCTATGAACAACAGTCATGGTAAACAGACAACTCTGGTCCAATCCATACAGCAGTGGGGAGAAACAGTTATAGGCAGCCATACATTCAAGTACTAGAATTTCTGTTGTCCCACTTGAAGGCACAGAAAGACTCAAAACAGTACTAAAAACTCAGTAACAATTAAGAACATCATCACTACCACAGTATAACAATGCCTCACAGATTCTATAAACTCATCTACGGTTATTAAACCATTCACTTGGTCATCCTTTGGCACTGTTTTGCCATTTGAGGAGAACTGTTTATGGCCCTATTGAACTTTTTACCATCTCATGAGACTCAGGACTCAAAGATTTTAGTAAATGTCCAATCATTCTTTTTGCTAGCCTGATGTTTTACTGCACCTCTTACTGGTAGCAAGAGGTCAGCATTACACAAACTTCTCAGCTCGGTGCTTCATCAGGCATCACCGTCGTGATACGTCTTTGAAGTTATAGCTAAAGGGAAATAGAAATCAACATCTGGTGATTCTCTTGTGATGGGCTTGCAGTACACCAGTGTGCTGTTGGGGACCGTTTTTATAGAAAAACAAAGCTGCCACTATAAATCACGAAGGGAGATTGGACTGGTTAAGAGAGGCCAGTCCTTCAGGGAGAGTCTTTGGGACTTGACAGGCAAGAACAAATCCTCAAGAAAATCATCCACTCTGTAGCCACAGAGGGGAGATCCTCACTCCTCTCTGTGTTCTAAAAAAGAAATAAGGAAACCTTCCAGAACAGAGTTTCATAATTATACCCATCAAGAAAGATATTCCCAAGTACTGGTTTTCAGTGGGAAAGGGCACCATGCAAGTAAAATTTAAGTAACACTCTGGAAAAGACAGCATGGGTTGGAGGCTCTTCTAGCTTTTGCCCTCTGCTTACTATTGACCTTTTTCTCTCACTGACTCCATACGTTCCAAACACTGCCTCTTTTATAGGAGAACAACTTCTCTCTTAGTATGACACAAACTTCCATCTTATGTTCTCATGTCCCAAGAGTTAGCAGTCAAAGACTACACTACCTTTATTTATTCCACCTGTATTCATCCAGACTCTGTGTCACTGGACATCCTTCATTGTTATGAAGCTTGTATACACTTTAGAGATATTGCATAAGTGATTTCTTCTTTTTTTTTTTTAAATATTTTATTTATTTATTTGAGAGAGAGAGACAGTGAGAGAGAGCATGAGCGAGGAGAAGGTCAGAGAGCGAAGCAGACTCCCCATGGAGCTGGGAGCCTGATGTGGGACTTGATCCCGGGACTCCAGGATCACGCCCTGAGCCGAAGGCAGTCGTCCAACCAACTGAGCCACCCAGGCGTCCCGTGATTTCTTCTTATTAATGGTCTGTTGTCTTAACTTGGAATTTTGAGAGGTGCTTTAGCTGTAGTTTCTCATTTACTTGATATTTGGTAATTTTCTTGTGTGTATGACATTTCAATCCCTTTACTTCTTTCTTGCTCTCTTATATCTTTTGTTTTTATTTACTAATTTATACGTGTTTTAATTTTTTTCTTTAACTATTATCATGTAACCTCGAATAGGTTTAAGATTGTCTTTATAATCACACCTCAGAAGCATATCATATACTAACACATTCAAAGGACTTATGTCAGAAGTTAAGAATCTCATTCTTGATTCTGCTCTTAGTGATGACATAGATTTCTAAAGATATCTCATGCGTGGTATGGACTGGCTACTCAGATCCCTGTTATATTGTTTCTTAACTGGGTCCTAAATTCTATTATCTGCCTGTGTCTTCTCAACATGCTCTTCATAGAATATTTTTTACCTGCTGGCCTGGTGAGTTTTCACTGTTTCCTCGGTTGTATTCTGTTTTGTTTTCCTCTTTCCCACTGACATGTAAATTACTGATACCAGAATCTCACCCCACCCCTCTTGTGCTGATAGTCCCTTGAAGATCATTCAGAAGAAACAGAACTATTCTGGTTGTCAGAATATTAGGTTATTTTATTTATGTCAGTATGAGGTAGCTTCATGAAAAAGACTGAACAGCTTGCAGCTTGATTCAAAAATACATTTTGTTGTTGTTGTTGTTGTTTAATTTAAATTCAATTGGCCAACATATCATTAGATTCAGATGTAGAGTTCAATAATTCATCAGTTACATATAACACCCAGTGTTCATCATAGCACCTGCTCTCCTTAATGCCCATCATCCAGTTATCCCATTCCCCCATCCACCGCCCCTCCAGCAGCCCTCAGTTTGTTTCCTAGAATTAAGAGTCTCTCGTGGTTTGTCTTCCTCTCTAATTCTTTTCCACTCAGCTTTCCCTCCCTTCCCCTATCAGGATATTTCTTATATTCTACATGAGTGAAACCATACAATAACTATCTTTCTCTGACTTACTGCACTCAGCATGATACCCTCCAGTTCCATCCACACTGATGCAAAATGTAAGTATTTATCCTTTCCAATGGCTGAGTAATATTCCATTGTATATATGAACCACATCTTCTTTAGCCATTCATCTGTCAATGGACCTCTCAGCTCCTTCCATAGTTTGGCTATTGTGGACATTGTTATAAACATTGAGATGCATGTGCCTCTTCAGATCATTACATTTGTATCTCTGGGGTAAATACCTAGTATCACACTTGTGGAATGGGGGAAGATATTTGCAAATGACACATCAGATAAAGGGCTAGTATCCAAGATCTATATAGAACTTATCAAACTCAATATCCAAAAAACATAATCTAGTCAAGAAATAGGCAGAAGACATGAACAAATATTTATCCAAAGAAATCATGCAAAGAGCCAACAGACACGTGGAAAACTGCTCGACATCATTCAACATCAGGGAAATATAAATCAAAAATACCTTTTGACTAAATTCCCTACTACTCTCTAACGCCCCTTGTCCTCCATGCTATTGGTTATGCTCCACAAATGAGTGAAACCATATGATAATTGACTCTCTCTGCTTGACTGATTTCACTCAGCATAATCTCTTCCAGTCCCGTCCATGTTGCTACAAAAGTTGGATATTCGTCCTTTCTGATGGAGGCATAATACTCCATAGTGTATATGGACCACATCTTCCTTATCCATTCATCCGTTGAAGGGCATCTTGGTTCTTTCCATAGTTTGGCGACTGTGGCCATTGCTGCTATAAACATTGGGGTACAGATGGCCCTTCTTTTCACGACATCTGTATCTTTGGGGTAAATACCCAGGAGTGCAATTGCAGGGTCGTAGGGAAGCTCTATTTTTAATTTCTTGAGGAATCGCCACACTGTTCTCCAAAGAGGCTGCACCAACTTGCATTCCCACCAACAGTGTAAGAGGGTTCCCCTTTCTCCACATCCTCTCCAACACATGTTGTTTCCTGTTTTGTTAATTTTGGCCATTCTAATTGGTGTAAGGTGATATCTCAATGTGGTTTTAATTTGAATCTCCCTGAGGGCTAATGATGATGAGCATTTTTTCATGTGTCTGATAGCCATTTGTATTTCTTGATTGGAGAAGTGTCTGTTCATATCTTCTGCCCATTTTTTGATGTGTTTGTCTGTTTCGTGTGGGTTGAGTTTGAGGAGTTCATTATAGATCCTGGATATCAACCTTTTGTCTGTACTGTCATTTGGGTAAATTGGAAGGGGAGGTGAACCATGAGAGACTATGGACTTTGAAAAACAGTCTGAGGGGTTTGAAGTGGCGGGGGGTGGGAGGTTGGGGTACCAGGTGGTGGGTATTATAGAGGGCACAGCTTGCATGGAGCACTGGGTGTGGTGAAAAAATAATGAATACTGTTTTTCTGAAAATAAATAAATTGGGAGAAAAAAAAATACCTTTTGACTGAGCCTTATGTATATCATAAAGCACTACTCCCATACAGCTCCTTCTTGCTGACCTTTTACCTTGCCCTCTTGCTGACCTTTTACCACCATTACCCAAACAACCAACATGTGAAGAAAACTTAAGGAAGTTAATTAGAAGGTATTATAGAAGAAGGCTGTCAGCCACAACACTTGGATTTCTGTTTCCCTTAGAGACTTTAGAATTTGACATGTCTACCTTTAAATTCTAATAGTTTTCTAGATTTTGGCATTGGTCAACCTGTCAGTACCTAGGGTATCCTTTATGCCTTCTATATTGAGCATCAATCTATGAGCCTACTATTAGAGTTGCCTAAATTCCACACCTCAGTTGAGGGGGACTAAAGGAGATTTTTAGATCTTAACTGAGTTCACTTGTGAAATAAAAAAAAAAAAAATAGGTTAAATGAGTTCTTAGGAGAACTTCAATACTAGAAATGAGAGTACAAGAAATATTAGACAGAATTTTATTCCAATTCTCATGTGCTTAAGCAGCATATTCAGAGGAACACTTTTAATTCTTCAGAGAAGTTGACCTTGATAAAGTCAATTTCCAGCACCTGAGTCTTCTGCACTTGAAACTTATGAGCCACTGACCTTTATATAGTTCCTAACTATGGGCTGTCTGATTCTGGATTTTAATATTTGGTCTTTGGTCCCATATTCACTCTTCTCCCATAGCACTTTTATTATTTTTGTCTAAATACATATCACTATTCATTTTTATACATTACCCCTCAGTCTTTAACACTTAACTTCTCTTTCTTCCATTTGTTTCTCCTAAGGCAGAATCTCTAGCGGGTAACTCCTGCTTGTAGCTATGTTTTTTGGGGTCCACTAAGAAGTAGAAACCTAGAAGGGATAAGATTTACAGCAGATTTATTAGGGAAGGGACAGGAGAAGACAGGCTTAACAATGCGATGCAGGTCTGACATCTGTGAAGGGGGAGAAAGAAAAAGATGGAAGGGTGGAGCTTCAGACTATGGGCACAGTTCCGAGAAAGATTCGGCTGGGCCAACAGAAGATCTTGAGCTAAAGTAACCCATCCAGGTAATCCGTTTATCTCACTACAGTGGACCTCATTGCACTCAGCCATTGGCTGGGATCAGCCTGTGGGAAGCAGGCATGGTGTATCCATGGGGGCAGTAGCTGGGGACATCAGTCAGATATGCCCCGTACAGTAAGAGATCTAAAAATTTCATTTCTCTGTCTGCCACACCAGGCTAATGAACAATAGTGGAATTTAAGGCAGTTACAGGAGATATTTTTGGCCTAAGGTCTTTTCTCATGATGTTTCATATGTAATATTCAGTCTAGTGCTGGCTCCTTTTTCTCTTTTAAATCTTAACTCGAATATCAATTCTTCAGGTAATCTTCTCTGACCACATCATTCAATGTTGCTCTCGCTCCTGAGCAACTCAATATCACATTACCCTGTTTTATTTTCCTCCTGGCCTGAATTACGATCTGACGTTATCTAATATATCTGAGTACTTATTTATCGTGTGTCTTCCCCACCCCGTTAGAGCTGCAGTCCAGTCTGATGTGTTGAGTACTCTATTGTCAGTGCCTGAAAAGCTCAACAGTAAGCCTAGAAGGAATCATGTGCACTCTAAATATTGTTATTAAAACTTTTTCCTTCTAATTCTGTCTTTCGTTATGGATTGTCTTTCTTTAGACCACCCAAAATACCAGATTACAGACTATGATGCCACGATGCACCGTAGCTGGTATTATCACCTCTTTGTCTCTCACTAGTTTTTGAGCTCTGTGAAAGTGAAGGTCATGTTTTATATTGCCTATAACAGTGCATGAAGTATCTAGTAGTACTGAGAAAGGAATATTGATAAACAGTAGAAGGAACGAAGGGAAGATTGTCAATGCATGTGTTTGATATGCACTATCTCTTACATGTGTAATGACCCGTGGGCCAGGGGAGTATAACAGATGCATTTGAGTGCACATACAACTATGGAAGAAACACGGCAGGAAAAGATGGCAGATAGTCCAGAGAACTGGCAGCTGTAAGAGCAACTGTGAGCAAAGTCTACAAGATGACTTTTCTCGTTGCAGGAGGCACGTCCATTTGGTGATCAAATAGGAACTACATGGTCAGGTTTGGAGAGGAAACCTGGTGTCTGCCTTTGTACTAGAGACAGGCCCTGAGGCTGCTGCCTGATTCCGGAGCCGGGGCAGGGGCTGATTGTTTCTGTGTCCGTCCTTGTGAGAGCAACTGCTTTGTTCAGTGATCAAAGGCCCATTCCATCCCACATTCCCACTTTGCTGTCACTTTTGTCCCACGCCCCTGGAGAGAGGCCCCCACGGTAAGCGGATACTATTTTTTGGCTTGGAAGGAGCCCTTGAGTGTGCTTGTTGAACACCCATCCTGTCAATTTGTTGTGACATTATTCTCAATTTTAAATCCCTGATTGAACAACTGTTGGGTTTCATTTTTTAGAGAGGGAATGTACTGGGACTCTGCATCGACAAGGAGGGAGGTAATGTGGTAAGAGCATGGTATGTGGTATTAAAATAATCTGGGTTGGACTTTAGCTCCGCTGTTTCCTAGCTGTGCTCTCTTGAGCCAGTTATTTATTTAACCTCTTGGCGCATCAGTTTCCATATCCCCAGAGTTTGAATTTCGATACCTATCTCATAAGATTTTTCCTGATGGATACACAGAACGAAGTGTGCTTTTGCAAACACACTTTCCAGCCCACACGGTGCTCAACACACAGTGATCCCCTGCAATGTCTCTGAAATAGCTTTCCCATAACCTTTATGACCACTCAATAAAATGAGTGTGCCTCTAGTGGAAGAGGAAGACACTTTTTCCTCCTGACCCAGACCCTGGAGCTTTTTGTCACCGGAGGATGCTCACGATTCTCTCTCCCGGTTGAGTTATTGCTTACGGAGGCAGTTATGAAGCAAAGAAAGGCTTTCAATCTATTTATCAAAGGCCTTGCAAGCATCTGCTTCAAGGTAGGTGAATCAATTAGGCGGTATTGAACGGCGGGAAAGTTAATCTGCATCCAAAGCGTTTTACTGCACAAACAAGTTAAATAAAAAATCAAGTGCAGGCCAATTGACTTTATTCCACTGTGACTGGAATTGAAGGAAGAGAAACCATTCTCCCTCAATGTCTTCTAATCCTTTCCTACTTCTGCCTTAGAGAAGGAGGGATAGTCTTCTGGGAATACGAGACTGCAGGTCCTGACATGTGACAAACAAGAATTGCAACGATGGCCATTACCTGAATAATTAAACACTCTTGTGGATATTATGGCTTTTTTGGTATCTTGGAGGAAATTTTATCCAGAAGCAAGTTTGGGCCAGTGGGTTTCTATTACGGGGAAACCATTGTTTCCCAAGAGATTTTCTTCTCTTTGCATATACCCTCATTAACTGGGGTTAGATTTTGTCTTATCTCTGACAGCTCTCTCTTTTGGCACCCTGAACCCAAGCAGGCAATAATCCTTAAAGGATCTATCTTTTCATATTAGTCACTTTTCCCCATTCCAATTGCCACTTCTCTATCCATATTCTCATTAACTCTTACTCAGAATACTCCTGGGGATTGTTTAACTATACATTCCTCTGTATCCTGACTCTTCTCTAGTTCATTCTACACATAAAAGCTAAATCAGTCTTCAGGACGGTGGAAAGAATACCACCATGTTCTTAAGTGCCAGGGAGACTCCATTTCACAGCTCGGCTTAACAATTTACTGACTTTGGGCAAGTTACTCCACCTTTCTTAACATCTACTCCTCTGTAAAGTAGGGATAATTATAGTCCCTAACGCACACGATATTTGCGAAAGCTAAAAGAGAGTGCATGAAAAGCATTTAGTATAATGCTTGGTATCTAGTAAATGCTCAATAAATAGACATCATAGGAATTTATTGGCAAATGACTTTTACGGATTATATCATTGCTAGGACTTTAGTTTCCTTGTGAGCAGAAAACATTATTATTTCTTCTCTGTTTGAACACAAGCAGGGACAGTCCAGTGCATAGGCACCTACTCATAGAATTCTACCTATATAATGAAGGCAAAATCCCAATTTTACTATCTGTCTTACAGCTCAGTATAAAGGGTGGAGGTATTTCTTCCAGATGGGGCAATTGTATAAAAAGACATGTAAAAGTGAAACACAACAAAAGTCTAAGCAAAATATTCTGAGTGAAAATGGCCTCATGCTCTCAAAATGATGATTTAGGTAGGGAAGCCATGAGATATATTGTGGAAGAGGATACCAGGGAGGGTCTGGAAGGTTCTAGAATTCTAGGTTATGAGTGCATGAACACCAGGGTGCTATTGAGAGTTTTGGGGCAGAGGGAGTGATGGAATGCACCAGCCAAGAGAAACGTCCACCCATTTAGGTCGAGGAAGGACAAAGCACATTGCCTTCAGAGCTCAGAACAAATCACCCAATTCTACTTCCCGAATTGTTCATCTTCTATGAGGCATGATGAATGCTGACTTTAGACTCTTTCCTTTGGTTCTGCCAGCAATTCAGTAGCTTAATCTTTTTCCAATCTCAGCTGTTGCCTAATAATCTGTTCCAGGCACAGAAATTTCATTAACTCCTCAATGATGTCCACAGGCTTTGACCATGGGTTTCATCTGTTAAGCTGCTTTTATTTCAGCTACTATACAAATTACCCTCTGCCTGGAGGGAGGGGACCACAACAGCCAGAAAAAAACGAGGGGCTGAAGAGGAGATAGAGGAGAAAAGAATGGCCAAAGCCCTTCTGTATTTCTCAAACAACTTCCCTCTTCTTAGTGAAAATAGATGTCCAGAGGAGAAATTGAATTCCAAAGCAATGAGTCTATAATGGAATGGCCCCAAATTTTCTCACTGGTAGCCTAAGTGGGGGGGTCCCTGTCTCAACCAGCATGATATGTGATTGTCTTATCATCCTCAGAAAACTATGTTATACTTATAGGTAAAATGGAACGGTTACTGATGCTGAAAATGTGGTTGAGTGTGTACTGGTTTCTGTTAAGTCTGAGACATGGTTGAGATGGGGAAGTGGAAAAGGAGGGAGGGTAATAGGAGGTCTCCACCAAACATCTCCTGCTTAAAGCCTCTGCCATGCTGCTGTGCACACCTTAGTGAATCATGCTGGGATTTCAGGCATAAGTGGAGAAAGCATTTTTGGATAGAAGTCATTCCTTCTAACCTTTCTTCTCTGAAGCCCCTTCTGATTTTCAGAGTGAGTTGCAACTTCCCCTATGTTTCTATGATACACTGAATCTTCTTCTGTATGCCTTATCAGAGTGCTTCTCATTATTTGATTAACATACATATTTTTTCTTCCCTTTTGAATTCTTTGAGGGTATAGGTCAAATTGTATGTGGCTAACAATAGGATGAGGGGACCAGAAATTGCCTATGTATCAGCAGCAGCATAGCTAAGGATAGAAGTTACTAGTAGGTAGCCAAAGAAACCAGAAAAAAGAGCAAGAGAGAGAGTCCATTTTGGATTAGAGAGAGTAGTGTATATAAAGTGACTGCTACCAGGTGGTGGTATCAGTAGATCTGGCAAGTTTTCTCTGTCAAATCCATGGGCAGATTTGTACATACAGATTTCTGTTATTGTGCAAATTCGAAGTTTAGCTAGACCCTCAGAAGCTTCTGTGGGAAGAGGTAGTGATTTAGGGTGGAGTAGGTACCCTGATGGTGTGTGTTTGCTTACTTAAGAATCTGGGTTGCAGCTCTACTCCTCTCCTTTCAGGACTTGACTGTATTATGACACACAAGAGAGGATATAGGGTTATTGGTGCTAAGAAAAGACCATATGAGGTCCTTTCTTATTCTGGGTGATGCTTCCAAAAAGACAATTAGAAGCCGTTGACTAGGTATGGGTTAATGGCAGCATTGCTGACATGTTTTCAAAATATCTCTCAACAGATTTTGGATCACAGTTTTATTTTGAAGTAAAATGACAGAATGTAAACATTTTTATAAAGGTGATTGGTAAGTTTTTGGTATGGTGTCTTATACTAAAAAGATGCCCTCCCTTTGCTTATATTGCACATTAACCATTTTTCATGTTTTGAAAGATAACTTTTATTTATAAATTACAAGACTATTTTATAATTTACTTGAAATTACCAGTTCAGAGATGTATTGATGGGATTCTATTTTGGGTGGCTTTTATTCTATTTTCTTTGAAAAATGTAGAGTTGGTTTCCCATCTTCTATTTCTCCATATCCCTCTATGAAGTATGTAGGCTGGCAATCTTATTTCACAAGTGATAGAGACTGAAAAACAGAAATATCAATCAGCATACTCAATGTCATCAAATATCTGTGATGAGACCAGAATCCAAGTCCCATTCTTTGCCTGAGAATGACTTACCGGCACCCGACCCCTCAAAAAATCCTTTCAGGTTATACTACTCTTTTTTCTTGTTTTAATTTTATTGAGGAATAATTGACAAATATATTCATATATATTTAAAGTATATGACATAATGATTTGATATGCATATACCTTGTAGAATGATTACCAAGATCATGACAATGAACACATCCATTACCTCACAGAGTTAACATTTGTTAGCGTGTGTGTATCAGAATGCTTAAGATCTACTCTGAGCAACTTGCAAGTATATAATGCTATTATTAACTACAACCACCATGTCATATATAGATCCTCTTTAATTATTCCTATAACTGAAAATGTGTACATTTTGGTCCTGGCAGGCACCATTCTATTCTCTATTGTAACTCTAAAATCAGGTTTTTTGTTTTATTTTGCTTTGTTTTTTTGGAATCCACATATAAGTGATGGTGTAGAAAATTTGTCTTTGCCTGACTTATTTCACTTAGCATAAGGCCTATAATTCATCCATGTTGTTGCACATGGCAAAATTTCCTTCTTTTTTGTGGCTAACATTTCACTGTATGTGCTATATAATATATATGATACGTCATATGTATATATCATATTCATGTCTATATGTCATAGATACCATATTTTCTTTGTCTGTTCATCTGTCAAAGGGCCTTTAGGTTGTTTCCGTATCTTGGCTATTGTGAATGATGCTGCATGAACACACGTGTGCAGATATCTCTTCAAGAAACTGATTTCAGTTCCTTCAGATATATATCCAGGAGTAGGCTTGCTGGATCATATGGTAGTTCAACTTCTAAATTTTTGAGGAACCTCTACACTCGTTTTCATAATGGCTATACTATTTTATATTCCCACCCAAAGTGTATCAGTTCCCTTTTCTTTACATTCTTGCTAACATTGTTACCTCTTGTCTTTTTGATAGTACCCATCTTATAAAGGTATTGATTCATTCTGGTTTTGATTTGCATATCTATGATGATTTGTGATGTTGAACATCTTTTCCTATGTCTATTGGCCATTTGTATGTTGTGTTCAGAAATATGTCTATTCAGGTCTTCTACCCATTTTTATATTGGCTTATTTGCTTTTTTTGATATTGAATTATATAAGTTCTTTCTGTATTTAGGGTATTAATACCTTATAAGATATATATTTTATAAGTATTTTCTCTTATTCTGTACATCACCTTTTTAATTTGTTGTTTTCTTTGCTGTGCAAAAGCTCTTTAGTTTGAAGTAGTCCTACTTGTTTATTTTAGTTTCTGTTACTGGTGCTTTAATATCTTACCCAACACTCCCTCTATTTTTGTAATTATTTATTTTATTATTATTATTATTATTATATTTTTACATGTAAGATCAGTCCTTGCCAGCATCCATACTTCCACTGTCCTGTAGGTCTAAAACTAATCCCAGTTAAGATTTCTGTAGAGCTCCTGAGTCCCCAATTTTTCAGACTTGAGTTACTTTCATTTCTGCTAACCTAGACCTTCTTCCTCAAGGAGGTAGCATATAGTGCTGTGGTGAAACTCAGTTTTCATAGGCAGGCAGAACCTCTGTCAGTTCTGCTTACTGAGATAAGGCTAAGCAAGTTACACTGCCTCTGCCTTCCACACTTGATGTGAAATTTAAATGTTGTAATGCATAAAAAAGTGAAAAGTATACAGTAATGGGTACATTTTTTATGCTACATCTGACTAACATTAGGATAGGTAATATTGGCTAGACCAGTGGTCAAGTTTATATACGAACCTGAATTCTGTCCATTGGATTCTCATTTTCTTTTCAGCACTTGAAACTGACTAGTTAACTGTCATCATTCTTCTCCAGTATAGTGATTTCTCAAAGTGTGGTGGTCAGACCATGTATACCTAAATCTCCTTAGGAGACTGTTTAAAATCAGATCTCTGGGGTGCCTGGGTGGCTTAGTTGTTTAAGTGGCTGCCTTCGGCTTGGGTCATGATCCCAGGATCCTGGGATCGAGCCCCATGTCAGGCTCTTTGCTCAGCGGTGATCCTGCTTCTTCCTCTCCCTCTGCCTGCTACTCTGCCTACTTGTGCTCTCTCTCCCTTTGTCAAATAAATAGATAAAATCTTTAAAAATTTTTTTTTAAAAAATTAGATCTCTGGGACTCACCCCTGTCCTACTGAATTTGTGCGGTAGAGCTCAAAACCTTCAAAGCCACAAGCTCACAGTTTATCCAGGGCTACATGATGATCTGAGAATCCTGTCCTATTCCAGGACTACTGTCTGTCGTGAACTTACAGGACATCCTTTCCCTGAGATTAGTGGGACGGTTTTCATTTGTCTGGATCTCTGAAAAATCTCCTTTGCTTTCATTTTGTGTTCAATCTAATTATCAAACATCTCCCTTACTCCAAGTAGGAACTTTTAGAGCTACAATTCTCCTAAATTCTGTCCTTTGTTGTTGTTTTGATGCCATATGTTGGGGTTCACCAGGTGACTCAGTTGGTTACATGTCCAAGTCTTGATTTTGGCTCAGGTCATGGTTGCAGGGGTCTGAGATCAAACCCTGAGTTGGACTCCATGCTGACTTCTGCCCCTTGCCCACCCCCTCTTAAAAATGAATGAATGAATTGAATGAATGAGTAAAATGTCATGTGTTGTCCCCAGACCAGACTCCATTCCATCCCTGCCCTTCAGTGAACAACTTCTGGCTGGATTTGTCAGTCTGCTCCCCTTTTCATCTGTGAATATATTTCTCCTCTGTCTTTTCCCCATAATATTGGGGTTAATCTCTTTACTCTATGAACACTCTTTTCTTTGGGTTTGACCACACCTCTGGCTTCTGAGATAAACCTGAATAGCTTAAATGGATGAATATGTGCCATCTCCCTTGCCATAGCCAGTGACTCAGATGGCCACTGATCTGATCCAGTCAGTGAGAAATAAGGAGATGCTGCGAGTGGGAAAGAGGCTGAATTTAAAATAACAACATGTGTTGTAGAGGATGTGGAAAAAGGGGAACCCTCTTACACTGTTGGTGGGAATGCAAGTTGGTGCAGCAACTTTGGAAAACAGTGTGGAGATTCCTCAAGAAATTAAAAATAGAACTTCCCTATGACCCTGCAATTGCACTACTGGGTATTTACCCCAAAGATACAGATGTCGTGAAAAGAAGGGCCATCTCGACCCCAATGGTTATAGCAGCAATGGCCATGGTCGCCAAACTGTGGAAAGAACCAAGATGCCCTTCACCCGGACAAATGGATAAGGAAAATGTGGTCCATATACACTCTGGAGTATTATGCCTCCATCAGAAAAGATGAATACCCAACTTTTGTAGCAACATGGACGGGACTGGAAGAGATTATGCTGAGTGAAATAAGTCAAGCAGAGAGAGTGAATTATCATATGGTTTCACTTATTTGTGGAGCATAACAAATAGCATGGAGGACAAGGGGAGATGGAGAGGAGAAGGGAGTTGAGGGAAATTGGAAGGGGAGGTGAACCATGAGAGACTATGGACTCTGAAAAACAATCTGAGGGTTTTGAAGGGGTGGGGGGTGGGAGGTTGGGGGAACCAGGTGGTGGATATTAGAGAGGGCACAGATTGCATGGAGCACTGGGTGTGGTACAAAACAATGAATACTGTTACTCTGCAAAGAAATTAAAAAAAAAAATAGACATGTCTTCAAAGGCAAAAGTAATAAAAGTGAAAATGAACTTTTGGGACTTCATCAAGATCAACATCTTCTGAACAGCAAAGGAAACAGTCAACAAAGCAAAGAGGCAGCCTATAGAATTGGAGAAGTTATTTCCAAATGACACTACAGACAAAAGGCTGATATCCAAGATCTATAAAGAACTCCTCAAATTCAACACTCAAAAAACAGATAATCACATCAAAAAATGGGCAGAAGACATGAACAGACACTTCTCCAATGAAGACATACAAATGGTTATCAGACAAATGAAAAAATGTTCAACATCATTAGCCTTCAGGGAGATTCAAATCAAAACCACATTGAGATACCACCTTACACCAGTTAGAATGACCAAAATTAACAAGACAATAAACAACATGTGTTGTAGAGGATGTGGAGAAAGGGGAACCCTCTTACACTGTTGGTGGAAATGCAAGTTGGTGCAGCCACTTTGGAAAACAGTGTGGAGATTACTTAAGAAATTGAAAATAGAGCTTCCCTGTGACTCTGCAATTGCACTACTGGGTATTTACCCCAAAGATACAATTGTATTGGAAAGAAGGGCCATATGCACTCCAGTGCTCAGAGCAGCAATGTCCACAATTGCCATCTTGGAGAGAGCTAAGGTGCCCTTCAACAGACAAATGGATAAAGAAGATGTGGTCCATATATGTATATGTATATATTCCTCCATATACATGGAGGAATGTTACGCCTCCATCAGAAAGAATAAATACCCAACTTTTGTAATCAACATGGGTGGGACTGGAGGAGATTATGCTGAGTGAAATAAGTCAAGCAGAGGAAGTAAATTACCATATGGCTTCACTTGTAGAACATAAGGAATAGCATGAAGGACATTAGGAGACGGAAAGGAAAAGTGAAATGGGGAAATTGGAGGGGGAAACAAAGCATGAGAATCTGTGGACTCAGAAACAAAATGAGGGTTTTGGAAGGAAAGGTGTTGTGGGGATGAGTGAGTCCGGCGGTGGGTATTAAGGAGGGCTCATGTTGCATGGAGTACTTGGTGTGGTGCATAAACAATGAATCTTGGAACACTGAAAAACAAAGTTGTAGAAAGTTTGCAATAACAAAAATAAGGTGATGTGGAAAAAAAAATTAAAAATATATATGTATTTTTGGGGCACCTGGGTGGCTCAGTGGGTTAAGCCTTTGCCTTTGGCTTGGGTCATGATCTCAGGGTCTTGGGATAAGCCCTGCATCAGGCTCTCTGCTCAGCGGGGAACCTGCTTCCCCTCTCTCTCTCTCTCTGCCTGCCTCTCTGCCTGCTTGTGATCTCTCTATATGTCAAATAAATAAATAAAATCTTTATATATATGTAAATATATAAATATATATAAATAATAAATATATTTATAAATATATAAATAAATATATAAACATATATATATATATATATATATATACATATATATATATATATAGTGGGGGGGGAATTATTGGAAGATACATTATTTTTTCCTAAGTCAGTGGCTCAAAATCCTATCTGTCTATTGAAATTCTTTGATTATCTTAAACCATCATATTCACAACTAATTGGGTTAGTTGCGTTTTCACCCTTAGTGTGGCTATGCTAGTCATTTGAGATTCAACAAGGGACATTTGTTTCTGTTTGTATTCTATTTCAACTTTTTTTCTCATCTTTGTTAATATTTTTTGATTATGTCATATGTCAATCTGGTACCAAGGGTAGAACTATATACAAGCTATCCCTAAGGAAGTGCTCCGCATTTTGTTCACCAAACTCCCACTCAAGTCCATTAATGACCAATCTTGTTAGTCTCTGTGTTCTCCTTCCTCCTATTCTTGGCACACAAATGAAGTAGAAATGTGTATTTTCTTATTTCCTCTTCTTTCTTACACAAAAGGTAGCTTCCAGAGATACTTTTTTTTTTGTGCATTTTTCTTTCTTTAAATAACAAGATATCCTAGCAATCTCTTCTTATCAGTCCACAGAAGATTTCTTCATTCTTTTTCAACAGTACCATATAGCACTGCTTGTTTTATACCATTCCAAACCCCCTAACCACTTTATTATATGGTCTTTTACATTATTGTTTCCAGTATTTTAAAAATTACAAACAAGGCTTCAATAAATAAGCTTGTGTATACACATTTTTGCATATCTGAAGGATGAAAATCGGGATAAACTTCTGATGTGGGGTTCCTGGGTCAAAAGGTAAATGCATATTTATTAGATATTGCCAAATCCTGATCCAAAATCATCGTACCAATCTGCATCCAGATCCTCATGCATGAGAGTATCAGCTTGTCCGTAGCCTGGCCAATAAATAGAATGTGTTCTCACACATTATATCAATCTGATAGGTAAGAAATGGTTCCAGTTTGCACACCTCTAATTATGGAGGAAAGCGAATATCTTCACACAGAATTTTCCATATTTTTTCTCTATTTCAGTGGTTCTGAACTGAATGTGCGTTAGAATTGCTGTGTGTGTTTGTGTGTAGGTGTATGAGAACACATGCACATGCATGTCTTCTGACATACGAGCTTTTTAGGTAAAAGATTTGTAGGTGATTCACTTTTGGCACAGCTGGCATTGTAAAGTACTGCTTTAGGTCATTCAGAATGAGGAGATGGGTGTAGAGCTGCAGCAGTCGCTGTGGTTACCATGGGAGAATCAGCTTGAAGAAGAAGCCAATGGGTAAAGAAGAAAATGGTGATTCACTGGAGTAATCTACATGTAAAGTCAATTCCATCTACCTATTCTTCTATATAAATCACTGGATTTTCCCCCATAAGTCAATATATTGGTTTTTTATGCATAGTCAGTAATTCTATTTCCTTGGTGCAGCATTTTTTTCTGCATAGAATGTTTTATACCCTTTCCATTCCTCTTCCCTCTTTTTTTTTTTATATCTTGTGCTGAATAATCCCTTCAGACTTTAATTGAGACATTCCTTCCCTCTCTTCTAGAAACCTTTCTTTCATCACTTCGTCACCTTCCTCATCACCTGTACTAGTTATGTGCATCTCTTCCTTGCTCTCTAGCAACCTGTATTATAATAAAAAATATATGCTATTGCACAGAGCCATACTGCTTTGTTACTGTCTATCCCTTTACACTGTGAGGCCCTTGTGTGCTGGGAATACTGCATATTCATGTATGTATTGGGGGAAGGAGGAACTCAAACTGCCTTAAATTTGAACTTAACAATAAGTACCTGGATGGCTCAAGTCAATCGAGCATCAATTATTGATTTCCAGCTTGGGTCATGATCTCAGGGTCATGGGATCAAGCCCCATTGGGGGCTCTATGCTTGGCAGGGAGTCTACTTGGGATTCTCTCTCTCTCTCTCTGCTCTTCCCTCCCCTATATCTCTAAAATTATAGACATTACTGCTTTGAAGAGGAAAAAAGTTGACACTGCAATAGGTATGTTTAAATGTGTCATACTTCAAAAAGTATATGAATGGTTGTAGGGAGTACTATGGATATCATTTATTAAAGAAATTATAGAAGGTGCCATGGAAATATGCTAGCAGTGGTGGCCTGGGTGAGAATTATTCAGTGCTCTATTTCCTGTGATAACCTGGAAAGAAACTTCAAGAAAGCAGTCTTCAAAATTTAGATTTTAGTCATATCTTATGCTGTGATGTGTCCACTGCTATATCAGTGTTCTGCCACACAAGTCTTTCAAAGAAATGTCTTCCCAACACAGCACCCCTGTAGCATCACTGTCTTGAAGAAAAGTAAATTATATCACATACAGTAAGACCAGCCCAGAGCAGAACACCAGAAGGAGCTGTGGCAGGTAAAAGAAAGCAGAGTCAGGTAAATTTGATAAAGCCAGGTGATATGCAGATTGATTTGGGAGGCCTCTTTTCCCTGTTTCTACCAGTCACATTGAAAAGACACCAGGCGACATCTAGAACCTTGTTTTTGAAAATCAAGTTTACTGAGGTATAATTTTCATTCAATTAAATACACCCAGTTTAAGTGTAAAGTTGATGATTCTTAATAAATAGGTACATCCATGTAACCACCACCCAGTCAAAAGTGTGAAATATTTTCTTTAATTCCAAAGGTTTTCTGTGCCTTTTCTTTGTCTGTTACCCCACCTTCCTCCTCTCTGTTTCCAAGCAAACACCGATCTGCTCTGTGTTTCTATAACTGTGATGTGACTTCTTTGTTTATATTTCTAAGGATCTGCCAAATGGTGTTCTGAGGAGATTGTATCATTTTACATTCCTACCACCATGCACAAGAGTTCTAGTTGCTCCACAAATTAGTTAACACTTTCTAGTGTCAGTCTTTTTACATTTTAGCTGGTATATTTCTTTGTGCCTTAAATCCTAGCACTTTATGTAAATTTAAGAGACTAGCTTAGGTGATTAAAAAAAAATAATAATAAGTTTCTGGAGATGTCTTCAACCATCCTTCTTCTCCCTACTTGTACATGCTGTTTTTTTCTTTCTATCAAGAGATACATTTTATTTCTCCTCCTCTTTAATCCAGGCTGGCATTTTGACTGGCCAAAGAAATGTAGCAGAGATGATATTCTGAGACTTATGAGAACAAGACTTAAGATGACTGACAGCTTCCAATCCCTGAAACTAAGGATTCATGTGCTATGCTGTTAGAAGCCCAGCCCACATAGCACTTAGATACTGGCTCACCACCACTGGTGAACTCTCAGTCAGCCAACAGCCAGCACCATGTATGTGAGTGACCCAAGTTAGACATTACAGCTCTGCTAAGTCTCCCGATGACCAGACTCCACTGACAGAAGAACCATCCAGCTGAATCCATTCAACACATAGTTGTAAGAAATAAAAAAATGTTTATTTTAAGCCACCTGCTTTTGGGGTAGTTTTGTTAAGTAGCAGTAAACAACCAAAATACTTGTATACAAAGTTCCTAGTTCAGGGCTCAATAAATATTTGCCAAGTAAATACATTCACTCATTCAACGTGAGTTGAATACCCATGAGTACCTTCATTGTGTACTTAGCACTGCTAAACATCACAGCATTGCTATGTGTCTTGAGAAAAAGAAAGGGCATTTTTTCCCCAATTTGAAGATGATAATAGCATTTAGTTATAACATTTAGGAATCCTTTGGCTGATAGCATTGACCCTCATTTAGCCATGATCAAGAAAGAGTCTCTTTATCCAAATCGGGCCCTTCTGGGAGTCTGGAATAATTTCCCTAGGCACCCAGTGCCATGAAACATCAATACCCACTCCTCTAGCACAGCCCTTGTAGCTCCTGGGAACCCAACAATACCCACTGCTTGAGTAACACAAGAAACATGACCTACTTCAGTCACGTCAGCAAGGATTTTTGTCTTGCAACAGTTCATTCTTTGAGTAAATGAGGTGCAATCTTGAATAGCTGTAGGGTAGTAAATTGATCACTGATGGAGCTCATTCGAGCAGCCCCCATCACCCACCACTCAGCTGCAGTTTACAGGCAGCTGTGACAGATTAAGTCCAAAAAGAGCACAGCAATTGCAGCTGCCTTCATGCCCAGAGCACAGGATGCCCTTTTTACCTTTTTTGAGAATGAAAGAGACAGAATGAACCACCATAACGCGCTCTGCCCCTGACTATGTTCCTATCCTTCTTGCTCCCACAACAAGGGACACTGGTGGCTCAATGATGGTTTGAGCTGGATGAGACCTAATGCAGCCCAAATTCATCCTTTACGAGATAAGGAAAAGGAGGTCTCAGGAGGCTAAGGGATGCTCTGCTAATCATACAGGGAATTAAAAACATTGTTAAGACCACATGTCAAGTCACTAAGATCTTAATCATATGTCATTTCCATTTTAACAACATGTCTTTCTGCTTCCCTAAGACTTGGGACTTTTTTCCCCCCAATAATTGCTTATGTATTAGAAGTAATCTGCCCATTTCCTTGAGAGCATAGATGATGAAGACCAGGATATGTGCTGAGACCATCTCTAAAACCTCATCACCTTCCTGTCACTAGCAACCCCTATCTAACCTACCTTTCTATTTTACTCATTCAGCAAAGTTTCCTGGGTGACTAAAATGTAGAAAATTCTATACAAGATATTTTTGGGGATGCAAGATTATAGAACACTACTTTCTGGGCTCAATAAATATATTTGGTGAGTGATAATTAATATTCAAATACCTGTAATAAAAATCACTATGTGGTGATTGTCCTGTATATATGATAATAAATAGTTTCACATTCCAATGAAATGAAACCTGATTGTTTCCCTACAACAGTGGAAGTCATACAAAGTCTACAAAGTGTGTTCCCCTGGAGCAGCTCCCTCAGCAGGACCAGAGAGGTTAGTAGAAATGCAGATACGCAGATTGGCACCCCAGATCTTCTGAATCACAATCTCTACTTTAATAAGATTTTCAGGAAGTTTGTACTCACATTAACATTTGAAAAATCTGAAACAGAGTAAAGAGGAGTAGAGGAAGGAGGAATGGGTTTTGACCAGTGTGATTAAGGGAAACCCTGCAGCTGAGGGCGGCAGAATGATGTGTTGATCAAGACACTTGGATCAGACAGAACTGGATTAAGCCAGAGGCATTTGAGCAAGTTATTTAAATGATTTATTCATAAAAAAGTTATAGCATTAGTGCCTGTCTCCTAGGGTATGTGGAAGTTAGGTGAGCATTGGGAATGAGAAAGTGGGTGTGGGAAGGCAGAGCATCAGAAGACCGTGATCCACGGCATTGTTGTAACTGAAGCTATGGAGAGGTGGAGCTGAGTTCATTGTTATCCAGGTGCTTGCCAGGGAGTGCTAATACCATTAGCAAACATTGAAAAGCAGAGGGAGAGGAACAGAAGATGATGATGATGATGATGATGATGATGATGATGATGATAACGATAACGCTTCTAGTCTTACCCTATGGGTGTTGACCCTTGAGCCTTATTCTAACTTGTCAATCTCCTGTCTCCAAAAAATTTACAAGACTGAAAACAGTGGAATAGAGTTAGAGGTCCCTTGGGAGTTTGAATATTTTTTTTCTCCCCTGAAATAGACACAGAGCAGCCCTTTAACTCTACTGTAAAAAGGCTCCCTAAATGCAGCTCTATTTTTCACACCACATAGCATTTTGCTTTATGCACATAGTCATGTAATGTAAAGGGTAATTCGGAGTTGATAAATTAGCAGCCAGGAAAAAGGTCTACAAGGAGCTTCAGTAAGCCATTTAGCATTTGGCGAGTTCTGTAGAGCTTTGGTCTCTTCCTACACCCAGAGGTAGTAAATATCCCTCTCCGGTTGGTACTTGCAGAGAGTGCCTCTGCATTTTGATACTCTGTGAAGTGCATTCCTGTGATCAACAGTCATTTCATGTTCTAGATTAGAGCTTCAGAGGTATACTTCGGAAGCCCCTTTCCATTCCGTGGGGGAAACTATAGCCCTGGGAGGCATCATGACTTCCCCGGATGCTTACCAGCTAGTTATCTGGGGGGGCGGGGGGAGGGGTTCCTGAGGTTAAGTGATTCTTTCTTTTCCTCCTTCCTTCCCCCATCCCTCTTTTCCCGCTCTTTTTTCTGTTTCTCCTTCACGACTTTATTGTTGGTGAAATATTACTGATGTTAGATAAATAAAACTATAAAATCAAATTAAGTCAGGGTTGAATAGGAAGCATACAGTTAGATGAGTTTGCTTTCTCAGTGACTGAGATGCTGGAGTCTAACACCTCCTCAAGTTTAGGAACCTAGATCCTTAACCGACATTGCCTCAATGTGAATCTGCCATATGATGTATCTGGCTAAAAAAAAAAAAAAAAAAAGGAAAAGAAATAAGAAACACCAGATATAAACATCATCTCATGCAGATAGATTAGGGCTGAACTAAGGGATAGTTGTCTCACTCAATTTAGCAGCTCCAAGTTGGTAAGTTAACGAGAAATGGAAGATAAGGTGAGGTTTTGAAAACTTGAAAATTGCACACATGAGCTCTGAATTCAGCATCATCATTCTTTTGTCAGAATTGGCTCTTCCCATCAGGACTCACGGTGGGCCAGAGCTCTGTAGAAGGAAATGGTTGCATTGGAGACTGTGAGGAATTATTTACAAAGGAAACCCACTTGCCTTGCAGGCTCTTTTGTAATGGACTCTTTATTGAGCTTATTATCTTGTTGATAACACACACAATCACTTTGCTACCAGTTTCCTCTTGTTTCAAGCCAACCTGCTCTGATCTTTACGGGAAAACACAGCGATCTAGTAGGGATACTGGACTAAATAGCACCTAGCCTGCCTGTATTTCTGTCTCCGCCAACTAATTGCTGACTATGAGCCACTTAACCTATCTTTGCTTCTACTTTACCGCCCACCAAATATAATAATTCTAGTAACTTCCATTCTTGGCAATTGTATAGAAATCTACAACTTCAAATCATTTTCTTATCCACTTTTTTGTTGGAATCTCAGAATCAACCTATAAGGAGAGCATTGATATGGACCTATATGTGATATAGATATAGTTTTTTTAAAGAAGAAACCCACAGGGTGATCAGTTAAGTGATTGCTTAAGGTTGTACTACAATGAATGATGAAGCCTATCCTTGAACTCAGAGTTTATAACTCTTGCTAGAAGATTATTTTTCAGAAAGGTAAAATTATGCCTCTCATACAAATGTAACATGAACACATTTATTTTGTTTAACTAATTAATTAATAAAGAACAAATAAGATGTTACAACTGGTTCAGAGGAAAACTCAAAAGTTTCATACATTGTAGTCACATAAGGAATGCTGAAATTTCAGATCTGCAAAACTGTTCAATGTCTATAGAGTGATAATCTGTTGCATTTCATGGATATGCTTTGCATTTCTGAAAATAACGATTATTTGTTTTACTGCAACTTGCAGTGTTATAAAAGCACTCAAAGATAATAAAAGGCAGAGATAACCCTGATGCATGAGCATCTTACAAAATATTGCACATTATTTTCTTAAACTCAAAATGTGGTATTCTCGTTGCAGAACACTACACTCTAAAGAGCCAATGATAGCCTTTTCTTCTTCATAACTAACTCCATAACTGATCATCATCTCTGATGTTTCTTAGATACATATCAATATTTTAGAATTGCTAACATTTGGTAATAGAGACAAAAATACTTAGGTAATAATGATATCGGTAATTAAAAAAAACGAGCATTTGTTGGCTATCTAATGTGTACCAATTGCCAATAGCATCTATCAATCTGTTTTTGTTTTTCTTATCTCATTTAATCATTTAAGCAATCTTATCACAGAGGGCTTACTCTAAGGAAACAGTCACAGATAGAGTAACATGCCCAAAATCATCCATAGAATATTCCATGGAATATGGTCCTAGATTTTAATTTTTTTGACACTTAAATGAATTAGATCATAGATAAGATACTTAACTGTCCTGTACTTGAATCTGGCAGCTAAAAATGGAGTAATTATATAAAATTATAATATTATTAATGCTACAAGGGATTCAAGAACTTTAGGAGGGAAAATGTTATATCAACCTGAGGATATATCACTTAGAGTTGTCTGTAAAGTCTCATTGCAAAGAGAATGATTTTCATCAGTTTCTCTCATTTGACTCCTACTGAAAGATTGTTGTGGAGGCGAGAGGTGAGGATATAGGACCCTGTTTAGCAGAAGGAAATACTGTTTTGATTAAATCATGGCCTTTAGAAGTGGGTTGAGCTAATACTTCGGCTGAGTGATTTACCAAGATTTATTTAACCTAGCTGAGCCTCCGTTTTCTCATCTTAAAATGGATAAAGTATCATAGCCAACCTCAGAAGGCACTATGGGTTAAATGAAATAATAATATAGGTCAAGCCCTTTGAATTGTGCTTGGCACATGGCAGGATGCAATAAATGGAAACATGTATTCTTCGCTATTATTATTAGAACACCTGCATTCAAATTCAACATCCTTCTTTAGTGTTACCTTATATTTTAAAATAATGATTGTGTCTGAAAGTAATTTTAGGTAATGGGCGTTTTAGAGGGCACACTTATAAACCTTCCAGAGTCTTACGCTCTCCTTGAGGATTCTCTTACACGCCTCAGGAAAAACTGCTTTTCTAGTTGAGAACGTTGCACCAGCTCTCCAATGTCCCTCTGAATTTGTGTTCATTATAAGGCAGGAGACTCGTCTGCCCTCTGACATCGGAATGGGGAAAGGGATAGGGTGCAGGTTAATTGAAACTGCAGTCCAGGTAATTCTTAGCCTTGTATTGGGATGAACAACCTGGGACAACTACTTCCTTGATATGGAGAAGATTACTTTTAAATTGCTTAAATCCAATCTCTCACTTCCATGAAAGGCTGCCATTCATAAGGCATTATTAATTTAATGCCATTCAGCTCTTGGCGATCTTTTGTTTCAGGTTTGTTATTGGACCGTGGGAGGGCTAGACATGGAAGGATGAAGTCAGTCTCCTCTAGGGACTTCCTGCCTGTCTAGTTGGGAAGCCCAGCATTCACGAGGGCACAATTCATGCTAGGTAGAGGAGGTTAAGATTAGAAATCGGATCCAGAAATTACAAACAAATGGCCAGGAAACCTAGTTGGCCTGTAGGTACGTGTATGTAATTTGAGCTCTGATGCAACTTTTTTTTTTAAAGATTTTATTTATTTATTTGACAGAGATCACAAGTAGGCAGAGAGGCAGGCAGAAAGAGAGAGGAGGAAGCAGGCTCCCTGCCGAGCAGAGAGCTGGATGTGGGACTCAATCTCAGGACCCTGCGATCATGACCTGAACTAAAGGCAGAGGCTTTCACCCACTGAGCCACCCAGGCGCCCCTCTGATGCAACTTTTATAAGTCTAAAGGAAAGAATCAATACTTTCCTAAATTAAAATAAAAATAGATCTCATAAGAAATTCAGGATTTCTGGTATCTCATTTACATGGCATTAACAATCTACCTAGCCACCTTCAGCCTGCAGGTGAGCAGTAGTTGCCCCTTCTAAAGGTTTAAGAAGTCTCTAGCTCACCATATGCAGCTTGAATTACTGATTTACCGTAACTAACTGGTCACTGTGTGCATTTGATCCTGTGACCATGACAAGAGCGTAATGCGTCCAGGGAATGAGATTCATTTCAGAGTTTATTTCAACGGAGTGATAGAGCTGGGAAATAGCAAACTAAAATTGGAGCATTTACTGTGTTTCACTGACTTTATATATATTTTCTCAATTAATTCTTGCAACAACTATCTTAAGGAGGTGTCAGTATAACTTCCACAATTGAGGAACACGAGACTCTGTATTTATTTAGAAGTTGTCTAATTGGCAGAGGTAAGATGTAATTCCAAGGTAGTAGAAAGAAAATGACCCACTAAGACTTTGTTTTTAAACTGATATCCGTACCTTGTGGTTTATAGTAGTCAGGATAGAACAGACAATTCTGGGGCACCTGGGTGGCTCAGTGGGTTGAGCCCTTGCCTTCGGCTCAGGTCATGATCTCGGGGCCCTGGGATCGAGCCCCGCATCGGGCTCTCTGCTCAGCGGGGAGCCTGCTTCCCCCACTCTCTCTCTGCCTGCCTCTCTGCCTATTTGTGATCTTTGTCTGTCACATAAATAAATAAAATCTTTGAAAAAATAAAAAAAAAGCAATGCTGTGGTAATAAACAAACCCTATGTATCAATGGCTCAACAAATAGTAGTTGGTCCAGTCAGGACCCAAGGCAACTTCCTTATAAGAAGTGGACTGTTGATCCCAGCAGATTCTGTCTTGTGGCAGCAAGAAGTTTCCATAATCCCTGTGGTAAGGAGAAGAGAGAACTCAAAGGTCTTGCATGTGTATTCACTGTTGCAGCCTGAGCATGCCACCCTGTTCATAATTCATTGTTCAAAATTAACAGAATGACTCTGCCAAAGAACAAAGAAGCTGACGAGTTTTTCTTGTGCCCAGGAAGGAGAAGGGTCTGCGTATAAATGCGTACCAGTAATGTCCAAGATGATTGTGTTGGCAAGTTACACAGACTCTTTGTCTCACTTGCCTTATTGGCAAAGGAGAATGATGGCTTTCTCACAAGATTTTATTGGTGCTTTGTGATGATGTTTATAAAGCACTGAGTACAGTGGATGACTTTAAGTGACCAGTAAACTCACCTGTTTGATTTGCTCTGTCTGATCAGGACAGCATGGGATCATAGTGCTTTTCTGTACTGAATCAGACAACTGAGTGGTGGCCTCAGTTCCACTAGTGATGATTATCTAGCTTTGGAAAAATCTCTAAGGTTTCATCTAAAGGGTAAAAGGCCTGAACCACATGATCTCAGGGTTTCCCTCTGCCCCCAAAAGTCTATGTTTACCAATAGTTTTCTTCAGAACAACTGGATGTACTGTCAGCCCCTGCCTAGCCTGGTCCTTTGATCCAGAAGTTATTCCATTTTTAGAAAAATTTAGAATTTTAGAAAATTTAAATTTTCTAATCTAAATCTAAAAATCTCAATTTTCAAAAAATTTAGAAAAATATTTTCCTGTGTGAGGATTACACCCTGCGGAGTGCCCAGCACTATGCTAGATGAAGAGTAAATGTTTGAATAAATGAATGATCCCCCTATGACACAGCTCCTGCTGCCATAACAAAATACCTCACAGCAGACTATTTCCTCACAGCTCTGGAGGCTGGAAGTTCAAGATGGAGGCACTGCCAACCTGGTTGGTTTCTGGTGAGAGCTCTCTTCCTGGCTTGACGATCACCCACCTTCCTGCTGTGTCCTCACATATGGACATATGTCCTTTGTGTACACACATTACTCTTCTCACAAAGTCACCATTCCGTTTGGATTAGTATTCCATCCTTACTGTGTTAATTAACCTTTATTACCTCCTTACAGGTCCTACCTTCAAATACAGTCACAGAATGGGTAGGAGCTTCAACATAAGTATGAATGGGGGAGGAGGGACACTTTTCAACCCATAACCCCCATAAAACCATGATAGTTGCAAATATGGCATTAGAGGATGGGCCATAAAAATATCCCTGAAAGGATTCCCTTTTCTAAAGAATACAGTGATTTTCAATGGAAAGAGCTCTCTCCTGGGAGCACTTTCTTAGATTCTTATCACTTCTCTTGGTCCCTTCTTCTTATCTGCAAAATTAAGGTAGTGACTAAGCAATATATAGGTTTTATCTTTGATCCAAGCCAAAAGATTAATGATGAAAACAAAAGAACTGAGACGGTGTCTGGGGATCAGTGAGAAAGTATAGAGTGATTAATTAAAAATGCCTTCCATGGGCACAGAAGGGGACAAAGATGATATATAGAAAGCTTATGTACCTGAAATTTTTGGACTAGATAAACTAAAAAAATTTCCAAATCTTACATTTTATCATTTTATAAGGAGCACAATTCCTCTCAGATAAAGGGGCCCTTAGACCCACAAAATCAGAAAGTAAATAGTATTTGTCTGGTTTTCGAGTCAAGACCTAAAAGCAAACTGGAAATAAATAATGTGGTGCTGCTATCCTAGGGGAGACTGTGTCAGGCTGCATGGGAATCCTTGCCTTAAAATTAGGGTTTAGGGCTTGAGGGGAGAACCTACAGTGTGTGTTTGCCAAAAGGGGGCAGTAAAAGCCAGGCTCAGCAAAGTGGGTCAGAGGCACTGAGCTGGACCCCAGGGCTCCAGCTCTCTGCTGTCCTTGCCAATTCCCAGGAGCGGGCACGAGGGGGAAAGCCTGAGGCTTAAATGACAGAGCAGGAGTGGTTTTAGCCAAGGTGCACTCGAACCATGTGGAGAGAAAACTATGGCTTTTCATTTGCTTTTAAATCGTTCCCCTCACCATCTTGAACTTGCTGACCTGTACCAGCACATTCACCCTAAGCGGGAACGGTAAATTGCATGTCTCTTGCTGACCTGGGAGGGCTGGAGCTGAGCACCTGGCTATTTTCATACAACCCCCTGCCAGTGTTTATTTCTGCCTCTTGGAGGAAGGCTTGTTAGGGAGGACAATTAACTCATCAGCTACTATTAGTGGGGCCTAATGACTGCCAGGTTTTTCTGGGAAACAGCAGACCTCTCTCCGCCCTTCCCAGAAAGGATTTCCTCCTGCCAGGAGGCTGTTTAATCAGAACCACAAACAGTCGTCAATAAGGGGAAGGGAGTCGTGTCTCTCCTGGAGGGAACACCGTGATTGCAGAGGAAGACTCCTGAGCAAAGCCTGCCTGCATCTCCCTGGGGTGCAGAGGCTCTCTTCCCCCCATAGGGTGGGAAGAAGCTGCTCTCTCCATGCTCCCCGTGATGACCCTTCTGGGATGCTGATCTTGATCCCGTCACCCGTCCTCTTAGTGGTTATAAATTCAGCCCACATTACAGGAAGATGCCTGTGTACGTTTCTTTAGAATTGAGTCTGTATTTATTCTAGACACCGGTATTAAACACCCCCCCCACTCCAGCACCACTCTCTTCGTGGCTACTTCAGTAACCTTCTGATTTCCTTTCTATGATTCTTACGCTTTCCATCCATTCACCACAAAAAAGTAACCAGAGAGATTTTTTTTTTAAAAGAGATCACTCTGCCAGATCACGATAACCAACTCTCTTAGAAATTCTCTGTGGTTTCCCATTGCATTTACAACCACGTCTCCACTTCTCACCACCTCCTGCTATGCCCTGCTTGACCTGAAACCTGGCCACACCGCGGCTCTCCTTCATGATACGATCCCCCATGCTCACTTTTTTCTATTTCTAGAAAATATAAAATGTCTTCCTTTCTCAGAACCTTTGCGTGTCTTCTTTGCTTTATTTCGAGTGTTCTTTTCACTTCCTCACTTGACTAAATTCTACCCATGCTTCAAATCTCAGCTTCAGTATCTCTCTTCTTAGTCTTTTCTGATCTTCACAGAGGTCGTAGTCATCAGCTGGGGCTACCATAACAAACCATCACCTTCGGCAATAAAAGTTTATTTTCTTAGAGTTTTGGAGTACAGAGGTTCAAGATCAAGGAGCTGGGCAAAGCTGGTTTCTCCTGAGACTTCTCTCCTTAGCCTGTCTTCTCACTGGTGTCCTTACATAGCCCCTTCTCTATGTGTGTACTTCCCTGATATTTCTTACAAGGACATCGCTTCCACTGGATTAGATTAGGGCCTCCCCCTTACCACCTCCTTTCACGGCCCTATCTCCAAATAAGGTCACATGTGGTCTTAGGGCGTTAACCTGTGAATTTTGAGGGACCCAACTGAGTGCATAACAGAGGTCTTTCCTGGTCCACATTCCCTATGGTATTGTCTGTTACAGCACTCAAATCTTCCATTTCATTTCATAATTTTTTTTATTTTTTTTTAAAAATCACTATTTAAAAGCATATATTTAGTTCCCTATTTATTATAAATTCCACTAGATGGGAAAACTTGACTATCTTTTTTGTTTGTTCGTTTGTTTAACCACTCTATTTTCAACACCTAGAACCAGGCACACCACAGGCACTCAGATGTTGATTGAATGGAAGAATAATTTGGTTGTTAAATAAGAAGAAAATAAAAAAAGAAAATAAAACAAAATATCAAGGAAAAAACATAATCTCACAACATTATAAAATTTGGGCCTGAAAGAATGGAAGAATTTGTTCCCAAGCCATTAGAAGAGGATTTTAATAATAAAAAAAAAATCAGTATTTTATGAGATCTGCTCTAGTTTTTCCAATTATTACCCCTCCCCCTAAATTTTAGCTTCTCCAAATATTTCCTGATAAATGGAAATATTAATTTCCATTAAGTCAAATTGTGCTCCCTCCCCCAATAAAAGATATATCCAACCAAAATCAGTGAGTGTGAACTTATTTGGACACAGGGTCTTTGCAGATATGATTAAATTAAGGATCTTGGGATGACATTCTGCTAAGCTAAAGTCCAATGGCAAGTGTCCTAATCAGAAAAGACAGAGGGTGACTTGAGACATGGAGACACGGGTAGAAGAGAGAAAGCCACATGAGGACAGAGGCAGAGATTAGAGTGAATGTGTCTAAAAGCCAAGGAATGCCAAGGTTTGCTAATAGCCACCAAAAGCTAGGAAAGAGGCCTGGAATGAGTTCTTCCCCAGAGCTTCTAGAGAAACTAACACTGCTGACATCTTGATTTCAGACTTCTGGCCTCTGGAACCGTGAGAATATACATTTCTGTTGTTTTAGGCCACAGAGTTTTTGGTATTTGTTATGGCAGCCTTAGGGAACTAATACAAATGTTTCGTAATCAAATGAGTGTGGGAAAGGCCTATGTAATCTCAGAGTCACCATCAATCTAGATCAACATGTTAGCAGATGGGTAAATCTTGCAGTGGTTTCTTAATGGTTTGGTGGTAAGCAATATTTTTAAAGTCTGAAAATTACTATAATTTGGAAAAGTGCACATGTCCAATACATTCATAGTTTTATATACAATCCCAAGATTGGGAACCTATGAAGCCCAATCAGAATCTAGATTAAGAATGCTCATCGAGGAGCACCTGGGTGGCTCAGTCAGTTAAGTGTCTGCCTTCAGCTCAGGTCATGATCTCAAGCCCCAAGTTGGGCTCCCCATTCAATAGGGAGTCTGCTTTTCTCTCTCCCTTTGCCCCTCCCCCTTGCTTATGTGCTCTCTCTCTCTCTCTCAAATAAATAAATAAAATCTTAAAAAAAAAATGTTTACCTAAAATGTATCTTATTCTCATCTTCTGTGATACATGGTCTGAATTCAGAAAGATAGGAGGAGTGTAGATAAACAGAAAGGAAGACCGGAGACTTGGCATGGGGCAAGAGTAACGGAAATGCTGAGTTATGTAAAGAGCAATTATTTGGAAGACTTTGAGCCATGCACTAAAATGTTGTGCACTTTGTCTTTTAGTTACTAGGGACTCATCAAAACCTTTATCTAGAGGAACCACAACAGGTTACCTGTATGTGTCTGAATGAACGTTAGCAATTACATTTTAGGGAGCTCAGTCTGGCACCATAAGTAGTATATATTATCTTTCCACAACAAAACCATAGTGCATGAACAATGTGATCTAAGCTGGGACATACACCGCACTGGTATTCCAGCAGCAAAGACATCCAGGGGATTGTGCTGGGGGACATATGGAACATCGTGAATTGCAGTCTTTCTGTGCAATTCCAAATATGCCATTATATATTTTCCAGTTGTTTCTTCCACAGCAATTATTTTCCCCCATATGGGCCACTGTGTATAACAACAACCCAATGAATGGACCTCTATGGCAAATATTATGTTTAAAAAACATAAAAAGTGGGGAGCAGGGGGTAGTTGGAATTGTTTGGGAAAAAGAGCCAGTCTCTCTCCAACTAGTGGTCAGTTCTCCATTCAGGGTTTCTTTCTCCTCTTTACAAGGTTAAAGTGCAACAGCTAAGAACCTCTGTAGATAAGAGAGAGAGAGAGAGTGCATTTGGCCCTGGAAAGCAGGTATCAGGGAACATACCAGCAGACTCTGTAATGTAAAGGATATACTGATCAGAAAAGACATGAATTTGGGAGAGAAAGAATCCAGGCTCTAAAGTTATTTACTGCATAATCTTAGCCAAGGGCTTTAATATATCTGGGCCTCACTTTCTTGACCTTTAAAATGGAAAGAATACCCACCTTCCAGGGATGCTTTGAAAGTTAAATGATGCAATACATACAGTTCTTTTGCCATAGATTGTGCAGAAAATATTGTCTTTTTCATCTATGTAGAGGTTGGGGATACAAAAGAAAATTAGAAAAAGACATGCTAAATGCAAGTCTCTCAATGTTTGGTCTTCCCTTATATGGAGTCACATATTCCTGTGCTCAGGGGACTTCTCATCTTTTTAGTATCTACAAGCCTTCACCGATCACTGGAAGCAAATAGAACAGGATTCAAAGCCCTAAAGTCACGAGTTTGTGATAAAACTTTAAGCAAGTCATTTGCTATACCTGAGCTCTGGTTTCCTTATCTAAGAAAGGGGCAGCATAGCTACCCTAGAGCATCCTTTGAGCTGAAATGCTTTAATCACATTTAAACTCATCGTGAGTCATCCCTCCTCTTAGTTCTTAGAATTAAAAGTATATAGTAGTTCATGAAAACCTTTTAAAATATATATATTTAGGGGGCACCTGGGTGGCTTAGAGGGCTAAAGCCTCTGCCTTTGGCTCAGGTCATGATCCCAGGTTCTGGGATCAAGCCCCGCATCGGGCTCTCTGCTCGGCAGGGAGCCTGCTTCCCTTCCTCTCTCTCTGCCTGCCTCTCTGCTTACTTGTGATCTCTGTCTGTCAAATAAATAAATAAAATCTTAAAAAAGTAAATAAAAAATATTTTTTTTCAGCTCTCTTTTGCTGGATTATTTTCCCAGCTACTGGTGATCAATTCCATTTTGAACACCTACTGTGTGTTTGATGGGGCGTGTGATTTGATTCTAATAGTGACTTGATGAAGGAGGTAAAACTATTATCCTTAAATTTCAAATAAGGCAACTGAGGTTTGATGACCAGAAATGGCTTTCTGAAGGTTTTATAGATAACGAATCAGAGCTGGAATTGGAGCTCAGAACCGTTTGTCTGACTGAGAAGCCTGCACTCTTTAGGTCTCTTTGACCCCTGAGAGTACACAGTATGCCTCATCTGTATACCCTTAAATAGGTAGATCCTGTCACCCTACAGAAGAGGTGGAAGGCACTGATGTCAGTAAACACTCTGAGCATATGATTTATCACTGTCCAGTGGTGGAAATGGTTTTAAGAGTAGCTATCAAAAGACTTGGGTTTGAGTTCTGTCTCCGACCTTGAATAAGTGCCTCACCTACCCTGAGCCTCTGTCCAATGAGGATAATACCACCACACAAAGCTTTAGTATCCTTGTCTGTGGAATAGGGATAATGACAGGGTCTACCTTATAAGCTTGTCCTGAGGATCATATGAGATTATTGATTTAAAAAAAATGGTGGCGGTGTCCCTGGAGAGTGGAGAGTATTCAAAAGATAAGTCCCAGCTATTCTTACGTGCAGTTGTGAATCACAGTCTGAAACTTCCAAACCAGTAGGTCTTAGGGTTTATGTCTTTTGATGTGTTTCAAGGCACTGGCAGAGTATTTGTGTTGTCTAGAGATTTTCAACAGGGAAAGAAGGACCATCAATCTAAGCCTCAAGAAACTGAGCTTGTAGCAAGAGACACAAATGCTGTCATCATCAGAGCTGGAGCTAACTCAGTCACGTGCTGTCAAAACAGAGGAAGCCCAGCCTTGTGAGGGGAGTGTGTATCACTCAGGGGTGCTGATCACAGAGGACTATATGGTGGGTGAAACAATCATGTGGAATTAGAATACATTGGCTCAGGTTTTGTTTCTGGAGCTAACCAGCTGCCTGACCTTGGGCAAGTCACTTTAGCTTTTTGAGCGTTGGTCTTCTCATCAGTAAAATATAGGTGTTCATACTAATTTCATAGAACTTTTGTAAGGCTAAATGAGAAGATAATTAATGCAGAGCATGGCATACATTAGTAATTAAGGAGTACTTATAGGGAGTCAGTTTTCATGCTTTTATTTGTGTTTAAGCAACTTGTGACCCATTTCTGAAAAGCTAGGCAGTTGGCTCATAGAAAAATAGAATTTTCAATTTGAGTAGCAGTTTCAAGATAATGTTATCGAAGATTCCTTCATAGGTTTCATCTATCCTTGTTTGTTCGTTCAGTTATTTTTGCAACAAACACAAAATGCTTGTTCTGTAAAAATCATGGGGAAAGGGGGAAACCGGAGAAGAGAGCATTTACTATTTCCTTTTCTACCTGTTTTTTCATTCTTTCGTAAGGGAAGAATCCTTCCGACTACAAGAGACATAGAGGGCCACGTTTATAGATGGACAGAATTACTGCGTATTAAAACGTTATGTTCCTTTTCAAGCTCGTATCTTCTGCACTACCAAATCTGTACTATCAGTGTAATTAAAAAGGACAGAGAAGACCTTGGGGAGGTTCAGACAGGCAGATTGTGCCTGCTTTTAGCAAGACCACTAAGTGGACTAACCATAGCATAGGGTTCTATACCAGGAAGCTAGTCCTATCAAGGTAAGATTTCAAGATCCAGCAACTGGCATACACTGAGGTAGAACCCTGTGAGCTTCAACCTGGTTCTACAGAATCCCCACTGTTGGGTTAAATATGTCCTGGACACTCACTCTAAAAAAACAAAAACAAAAAACAAAAAAATAAACAAAAAACTCTTATTTGATTTTTGTCTTTCCATGTATAATTCTTAGAACCAGAACTAATTGACAACGGAGAGTCAAGTATTTCTGTTACTTCTCATCCAGTGGTTCTCAGCTGGGGGAAGGGTGGCCTTTGACACTGTGTGATGACATTCTGGTTATCACAACTGAAGGGAGAGGGGTGCTCCAGGCATCTAGTTGAGACCAGGGATCTTGCTAAACGGTGTAGCGTGCATAAGACAGGCCTCTCGAATAGAGAATCATATAGCTCAAAATGACAATAATGTTATTAATTAACACTGAAATCTTATTAACAGGTATTAGGATCCCTACTTAGCAGGCATTTAGAGTTTAGACCAGTCGAGATTCTCAGAGTTTTGTCTCCAAAATAACAGCCTTGGCATCCACAGGAAACTCATTAGAAGTGTAAATTCTCAGTCCCTATACCAGACCTGCTGAATCAGAAACTCTAGGAGATAGCCCAGAAACCTGTGTTTTAAAAAAACCTTCCACGTGAATCTGATGCTTACTTAAACCTAGGAACCACTGATTAAGGCTCTCTAAAAGATGTGAAAACACACACACACGCATAATTGCTTCAAAAGTGGGTACGATAAGCACCCAGTTAGAAATGTAGAGAAACAGGAGTCATTGATGTTGTAACGAGAGGGTGGCTTTTGAGCAGAGCTTTGGCAATGGATAATGTGTTCCCTCGTTGTAATGAGATGATGAAAGAAATAGCATAAACAGAGACCAGAGCTGGTAGACTACAGGTGATTCTCAAGGAATGGGAAGTTTAAAGAAGGAATACATCAAGTGACAGTGCAATAGGAAACACTGGGGTCAAACACGTTATCCATTTGAATAGTTTTGAGTAGCTAACTGAACTGATCCAAGTTAGTTTTAGGAATATCAATTTAACAGTTAAAAATAATACTCTTATGGGGCGCCTGGGTGGCTCAGTGGATTAAGCCGCTGCCTTTGGCTCAGGTCATGATCTCAGTGTCCTGGGATCGAGCCCCGCATCGGGCTCTTTGCTTGGCGGGAGCCTGCTTCTCTCTCTCTCTCTCTGCCTGACTCTCCGCCTGCTTGTGATCTCTCTCTCTGTCAAATAAATAAATAAAATCTTTAAAAAAAAAATAATACTCTTACAAGTCAAAAAAATGATAATAGTGGCCAACAGAAATGGTGTGCAATAAAAAGTAAGTGTGAAGGTAAAATTTTATGGGATAAAAATAATAATACCAAATATTTCTTTTCAAATTTTCTAATCAACCACTATACCAAGATTTCCATAATTGGGCAAAGAAACATCTTTACTCAAGAATTCAAAACACACATGCACATGATCACATGGACACACTCACACAACTGTAGGAGAAAACAGGACAAACTACACAGACCAAAGAGCCCAAAAGGGGATCTCAAGCATCCGTGCCTCTTAAGGGGTTAGAACTCATTCTCAGAGCAATAGTATGTACCCAAAAATCCAAGAATCAGGAAGAAGAAAGCAAGGACAAGTGGGCCAATGTATGATGACATTCTGGTTATCACTGAATGTGATACGGGCCAACGAGAATCTAGCAACAGACCCTATGGATTAGATGCCTGCATCAATGTGCAGGATAGGTGCTTGCCCTAATCCCACTACTTCCCATTTAAAATCCATAGTCCACCACTAAGAAATCGATCATTGGTTCAAATTTCTCCTATGGCATAGAGAAGAGAATTTCATTTTATGAGAGTTAAATCGTAAGAAAGAGTTGTTTTGAAATCAAACTAAAATCTCCTAGCTAAGTTGTCTGAATGTATTCTACATCTGCCATCTGGATCTATATGGAACAAACTTCTTCTCCTATGTACCAGCCTTTGATTATTTAAGGTTGTCTTTCAAGTTTCCTTGGTTTTTCCATACCAACAGAATATCCAACTTCTTTAAATATTCCTCATATTTCGAAATATTTTATAGTCCTTATCACTTGGGTTGCTTTCCTTTGGATGTACTTCAATTCAATTAGGGGACTCTAAAATCAGGCTCCCAGATCTAAACTCAATATCCCAGATAAAATCTTGCCAGTATGGAAAATGCTGCAATTACAGGCCCTATTATCCTGACACTATATTTCTATTAATGAGCCCAGGCCAGATATTTGGATAGTGACCAGAGTGATCTTTATTACTCAAACCAGGGTAGCATTTCCTCAAAGGCAATTGAAAATCTTCAGAAATGTTGGAGACCTTTCCTGAGGCTGCATAATTATATTTTTTAAATGCCTTCAATTTCCCATGACAAGTTTGGAGTGTCTAAAGATGGCAAAGTGAAGGAGATAAATAGATTATTGATCAGACAGGCTTGTAATTCCTTAGCGAATTGGATTTAGTTTCTTCATTGAGATCAGGTCAATGCCATAAATCTCGTGGAAAATCAATGCCACAGAGAGTGCTGTGAGTTGGACTTGAAGACGTTTCCCTGGCTGCTTCAGGACAGGGAGGTTGGCACCTGCTCCAAAAATAGAAAAGGAAAAGGACTGGAAAATGACTATATGAGGGGTTCGAATGTCGGGTATGTGAGTGAAGTGCCTGAATGGAGTCAAAAGATTTGGGAACTCTTGACTTGGCCGCTGTTCTATATGTGACCTTGGGCAAACCACTTCACATTGATCATCCTGTATGTTACAACGGCAAAGTTGGACCATACAAACAGTTCTCTATATCTTTTCTCCTCTTCTTTGTGGGGAAGAGTCAGGCAACTACTAAAAAAAAATTCTGAAGTGTGGTCACTCGATACAATGAAAGTTTAGTTCTCAGTCGCACAAATATTCACATGTAGTTTCTGCATCAAGTAGCTCAACTCCAAGCTGGACCTCAATGACTGAGGTGTCCCAGCTTTTTACATTGTGCAACTCTGCTGTTGCATAGAACCTTGTCATGTATTGCTTCCAACCTGCCTTCACTAGCACAGATACCTGCAGAAGGTAAGCTAAAAATAGGGCATGAGAGGGTGGGTAGGAACAATTGTGAAGCTGTTTGAAAAATGTATCCTGGCTTTTGCAATGAGCCCATCTATCTCCATATTCATAAAGAACCAGAAAACGTTAGAAGGATGATATTGGCATATAAACAATTTCAATTGTCTTGCCTAAACTCCAGCCCAATCTCCAATGAAACCTATTCAAAAGCCTGATGAAATTGGGCCACCAGAAGGAAAAGTCGAAATTTAGAGAGAAAAATGGTAGTTAGGGTGTCTGAACAGATGCACTGCAGATAATTGCATTTTAAAATTGTCTATTTGGTAATTCCTTGTTGAGATGCTCCATTTGTTTTGCCATATTTATCCTCTTTATTTATTTTGCATGGGGAAAAATGCATAACTGTTTAAAGACTTTGGGAAAAGTTATTCTGAGCCTGATGTTGTCACAAAGAGCATTGGGGGAAGACACAAAGTAAATTGAACTTGAGACTATGAGAAAGGGAGAAGAAAATAGAGGATCAAGGTAGAGAAGGATGGAGATGGGTTGAGTAACATCCAACTTGGTGACCACATAACTTCTAAAATACCATGAACTGTACTGTCTAGGATCTATACTTTTTACAGCAACACGACTCACTTTTAAAAGCATACACCAACATTCCAGTGGATTAATACAGTATGAGTTTACTTCTTATTCACATAATTATCATAAACTTGGTGTCTTAAAGCAACACACATTTGTTATCTTATAGTTCTGGAGGTCAGAGGTCTAAAATGAGTCAACATGGCTGCATTCCTTCTGAGGTCTCCAAGGGAGGATGAGTTTCCTTGACTTTGCTAGTTTCTAGAGACTGTGTTCCTTGGCTCATGAGCCTCCATCGCTCTCTCTAGTCTGTTTCTTTTGTCATATCTTCTTATACTCTGTTTCTTTTGTCATATCTTCTTATACTCTGACCTTCCTTCCTTCTATAAGGACCCTTTTGATTACAGTGGACTCACTCAGATTGATCCAGGATCATCTTTCCATCTTAGGACCCTCAATATGATCACATCTGTGAAGTCCCTTTGCCATGGAAGGTGGCATATTTGCAGGCTTCCAGGGATTAGGATACCCATGCCTTTGAGGGAAGAGGAAAGAAGTGCCATTATTCATCCTACCACAGGGATCATGGTTAAAGAAGGACTTCCCAGCCTCAACAGACAGTTTCTTAGGAAGTCCTGGGTGTCAACATCCAGCAAATGGAGAAGTGAACTGATGGCACATGGAAGGATTCTATGCCACTGGAATAACAGAAAACACGCGATGTGTACACTAACTCTTACGTCATTCTTTTCTTTCCGGGTATCCAGAACTCTCCAAGCACCGTGCTTCGCACACAGACTTAGGCGAGGGAAGATGTCGGTATTGCCTAAGAAAAGAGCACACAGAGGGGAGGGTGAGAATACAGAATGGGGGAGAAGAGCTATAGGCAATGTGAGTCATAACAAGGCGAAAATGTGCTTGGACGTAAGGTTTTATTCCCCTCATATTTTCAAGGGTGGCTGAGATTTCCTTCCAGTGGCACTAGCAGGCTTTCCCTGCTTGTGGCCTCCCCAAAATAGATCCTGAGTACCATGGAGCCCATCTGCAGTGAGAATTCGTTAGTGACACATGACAGCTATTCCTTGAAATGTGCTCAGTGATTCACACAGCTCACAGCGGCTGTGCAGTGGGGATTATTGGCCTGAAAATGACTTTCTTCCCTCCCTTCAACCCCCATCATCAGCTTGAAAAATTACCTTGGGACACATTTTTTATACTCTCTTCTCTGGAAGCATTATTTCAGTTGTACCTCTGATGCCCAAAGCCTTGTGCCTCCCCAGAGAGGAGTTGTGCCTCCTGGAACTGGCTGATCATACCACAGAGATCCAGGAAACCCCAAATGTCTGCTGAGCATGTAGTCTTCCAAGACCATCTATTGTGTATATGTTTCATCATCTCTATATGACTGACATGTCTTTCCCTCCCAGAAGTGCTTTATTATACTTTCTGCCACCATTTAAATAAATCTGGTGTCCATAATTTGCTTTTTTGGAAATAGATACAGATAGATCAGGTATGTCTAATTCCCCTTCATTGATTGGGTGATTTAAATTCTATCCCTCCCCACCCCTTCAACCGGTGTTTCCAAACTTCTTTGATAATAAGAACCACCAAGATGTGTTTTTCACTGACTAGATGACCAGGTATCTCTTTCAAAAATTATGACTCACTAGGTCCAAATCAGGAGTGTATGTTTCTAACTAACAATACATAAGCTTATTCTAATATTCAGGCAACTTTTGCAAACAATACAAACACAATCTAAAATGCAGAATGGATTTTTGTGCCAAGCATCTGGATTTAAATCCAAGGTCTAAAATCTACCAGTTAGATGAGATGAGCCAGTTGCTTCATATTTATGTAGCTGGGTTGATAAATATGTAACTCTACCCAAATCCAATTCTTTGGTCATACCTCTTATTCACTTTAAAGAGCACTTGTACAAAAGACAATGGCAATACATGTTATTTTGTACTGAATTTTATTCTACGGAGGGTGCTTTAAATTTTTAAAAAGAGGGACGCCTGGGTGGTTCGGCTGGTTGGGCGACGGCCTTCGGCTTGGGTCGTGATCCTGGAGTCCTGGGATCAAGTCTCACATTGGGCTCCCTGCTCAGCAGGGAGTCCGCTTCTCCCGCTGATATCTCTTCTCTCATGCTTTCTCATTCTCTCTCTCTCAAATAAATGAATAAAATCTTTTTAAAAAAAACTTAAATTTTTAAAAAGAAAAAAAAAGATTCATGTTGTCTGAAGCTGTCAGGAATTTGCATGACAGAGTAGAGGAACATAAAAACTGATCTAGGGGAAGACATAAACTCTGAGTAGGGAGAACCTTTCAAGTGAGGTCAGAAAGGCATTCTGATATGAGGAAGTGGTGATGCAACATGGGGGCTTAAGTGGGTAGGAGAAGAATCCATGAAACAAGATGGGATAGGGAGGGAGACAAACCATAAGTGACTCTTAATCTTCCAGCTAAACTTTAAAGGACTCTTAGATCATCCAATGATTGTTGATCTTCAGTCTGTGGCCATGCTTCCCTGGGAGTGTCTGTGTGGACTACTGGAGCACAGTGGAAGACTGAGTATGGACAGTGTTCTTTTGAATTGAAATTAAGGTGTCACTTAATCATATTTCACTCCTTGTCCTCTGAATTCCCTCTATTTATTTTATCCAATCTCCACCATCCCCAAGAATCACCTTTCAGACTCCTAGTCTGGCCACCAACAATTTGATTTCCTATTTCACTCACACCCTCACCACTGATCATCACTGGCACTTTCTAAAACATCTACTCTGTTGCAATTTAATGCTTTTGGATGATAGCTATAATGGCAAAAAAATTATATGGCGTCAAGTATGTTCTGGACATTTTTCGTATATTAGCCCATTCAATCTTCACAACAAATACTATTATTAACTCCATTTTACAAATAAGAAAACTAAGGCACAGGAAGTTATGGAGTCCAGAATCCTTACACGTTACACTAAGCGTACGGACATTTAATTAATGTGACGATAGCTAATGGCACCCCCTCCGATTCCAAAGATACATACATTTTAAAAGAATTGATTGATATAAAGTAGGGATAAATGTAAGGTTAACCTAAATAACCAGATAATGATTTCTTAACTATGCCTTTTGGGGAGGAGGATCTTCCTGTTTAAACAATGGCTTGGGAATTTCTGATCCTATTTGGCAAAGGAATCTAACCACCATATACCTCTGGGATCATCCTTACACATGAACCCAGAGCTGCCTTACAGATCATCTAGCTTCCCCCTCCATTTACAGATCAGGCAACTGCCACCGACACAGAGAATGTGGCTTGCTAGGATAGCATAGCTGAAAGCATGCAGGGCTCCTGACACCCAATCCACCCCACACCCAGGTGATAATGAGTCACTACCATTTCAGTTATTTTCCATCCACAAAGCTCTGGGCAAAAAAAGATTAGAATTTGCTGAAAGTGCAGAAGCTTTCATCCCACATATCCAGTCCTCAATTCCCTAAAGCTTTTCTTCCATGAGCAAAGAAGTAGCAAGGAAGACATTGTAAAGGCAGGGATCTGAGACATGTGAGAAAACACAGGTCGAAAAGTGATTGCTGGTGAAAAATTAAAACTTGCTTTTCTTTTTCTTCTTGATTCCCCTGTACATTGCCTTCCTGCAAACAGCAAAATTTCTAAAAGCTCAGCAAGGCACTGCTATCAGAGCTAAGACATTAGTTTTTGAAAAGAAAAACAAACAAACAAAAAACCCACATTGCATTACTGAAAGACCAGATGATGAAATATAGCATAAAAGGAAAATTGCCACATTTGTGTGTGTGTGTGTGTTCACATGTGCACATGCTAAGGCACACAGAGGCATAGAAAGTTATGGAGTTAAGCATATATATCTATATGTATATATTGATATATATATATCATATCACATGTCTTTCTGTGGAAACAAAAATTTATTTTGGAACAAAAAAATTGGAAACAAGGGCAGTGGTAGCAGAAAGGTTGAATTGAACAAAAGCTCTGGAACCAATCACAGGGCACATTTGAGATTGCATTTCCAGGCAAGCCTTGAGACCATTAAACCAAATATACGATATTTCATTAATTTTATCTTAGACCTCAGTTGGGAGAATGGTGTAGAGAGAGATATGGTTTTACAGACTTAACAGGACCTCGATAGTACATTAATTTTTAAGAAATCTTATTTGTTTACCTTTTTCATTTATTACTCTCAGCTGCGCTCACTGATTCTATTCGGTCTCACACTCGAGTCTCAGTAGCATAATAGTTAATATGACACGGGTCTTGTTCAGGATTCTACTTCTGGTATCCATCATGATTCTTGACACATGAGGCTTGATTAACAAATGCTCTATGGGATTGATTAATATTAAATTGAATTAATTTACGTTAAATTAATTGAGAAATGACTCTTAAATCTGTATTCTCTATTTTCATCATCACTAACTTTGGTAGAATTCATGATTATCTCTTATTCCTTTATCACTTCCAAAAATGAAATCCTTCCAGTGCATTGTTTAAATCAACTCAATCACAACACCACCACCCCCGCCCCCCAAAAAAGTTTCCCAGCGGCACTGCTGCTTACAGGATAACGTGTAAGTGACCTAGTATGACCATTAAGGACCTTTAAAGTCTTTGTTTCATCTCCATTTATTGACTCATCGATCACTACTCCTCCCCCTCAATTTTTATTTAATGTTATAGCCACATGCAATTACCATTTCCCCCTCAACATGCTATATTTTTTCATGCTGATACATGTTACCTATGCCACGTACTTTTCTACATACACTTTATATTATTATAGATGTCTTGTGTTTGATATTTCCTCCCTGGAATATTTTCCAAATCTACAACTTTTAAATCCCTGTTCCTTCTTTAAGATCTAGTGCAAACATGACTTTAAGTCTTGAATATTTTCCTTCTTCCCCAAAGGAAATGAATTTCTCTCTTTTCTGCAGTTTCATAGCACTTTGCACCAACTCTTGTTGTAGCATTTTTACATTTAATTTTTTTTTAAACATTCAATCTATCCTGCTGAACTTTGAATTTAAGGAGAGAATCATGTATCTTAATCATCTTTACCTCCCCCCCATATTTATCATAGGCTATGATACACAGGTATTTAAATATTCTCCAAATTCCTGAAAGGTGTATTTAAAAACCAGTGGTTACAAACTCAGAATCTTTTAGGAGCCACATAAGCAACATAAATCATTACCTAGGCTGACTGGGCATTTTGACAAACAAGCAGTTGCACACCCTCCCCTCCCTAAAGGACAGGTATATTCTTGTCCACGTGATTGTTTTCAGATGGGAAAATGGATCCAGTATTGCCAGTCTTTAAGAAAACCCAGAAATTGAAGGTTTTATTTGAAACATGTCAACTTTTAGAGCAGCACCTAGGCCACAATGGTCAGGATTCTCTAGCGGACAGCCGATTTGCACTCATGCTCTAATTTATACAAAACTGATTTTGTCTGTCATGTTATTCATGCAGTCAAGGAATGCAACTTTTAAAATATGTTTTAATTATTGGAATTCTCTCTTATGGCTCTCTGTATTCTATTTTGCAGCAGTACACGTCTTGGTGCCTATGTGCATGAAAAAATTTTGTTTTCAAAATCCTTTTTTGAGTTCCCTTCCCCTCCCACACCTTCTCATGTTATTTCTCAGCTTATCCTTACCACTCTCCCAGCCCCCTGAAGGAAATTAGCCTTAATTTATCCTTCTATTCAGTAAAACAGGAATAATAAGATAATTGCATAAGGCAGTCATAAGGCATAAACAAAGAGGTAAAATATCCCAAAGTGTAATGGTTTCTATTATTATTTCAGTAGGTATTAATTCCTTTTTTCTTGCCTCCCTTATTTTTTTTTTCATTTCTCTCTCCCATCCAAATAAATATTATCTTCCTGAGCCTCACTCCACCCAGACTCAGAAAGGGGTAAAACAGTGTAATTGTTCAATTACCAATAAAATAATTTTAGTACATAAGTTGCTCAATTACTTATCCTTTTTCAGTCATGTGTTTGAACCTAGTAAGGACTATCCATGCCTTGACCTGTTACTGACATGTCAGGCATGTGTTAACCTGGTGTAGAGGAGATTATCGGCATCAAGGCAATGGTTAAATGCATGTTGTTATTACCCCATAGTTCATTTCTTTACCAATATTCATCCCTTCCTTCATCCTACTTTAAGTAAGTATTTGATTGAATTATTTCATTCATTTGTTCATATGCTAATGATTCTCTCTCTCTCTCTCTCAATAAAATGAAAAGGTAACCTATAGAGTGGGAGAAAACATTAGCAAACCATACAGGTGATAAAAGATTAATATGCAAACTAAAGAACTTGAACAACTCAATAATGGTAATAATGATAATGATAATAACCTGATTTAAAAATTGGCAAAGGACCTGAACAGGCATTTTTCCAAAGAAGATATTCAAATGGCCAGTCACCATCAGAGAAATGCAAATCAAAACCACCATGAAATATCATCTCACACCTTTTAGAATAACTATTACTGAAAAGACAGAGATAAGTGCTGGTAAAGACATGGAGGAAAGGGAACCCTTGTATAATGGGTTCAATGTTCGTAAGAAGATAAATTGGTACAACTACTATGAAAAACAGTATGGAGGTTCCCCCCAAAATTATAAAAACAAAAACCAAAAAGCTACCATATGATCCAACAATTCCACTTCTGGGTATCTATCTAAAGGAAATGAAGTCACTATCTTGAAGACATATCTATGGCCCCATGTTCATTGCTGCATTATTTACAATAGTCAAGACATGGAAAAACTCCCTCTATCCTTGATGGATAAACAGATAAAATGTGTGTGTATGCATTCAGACCATAAAAACAAAGGAAATCTTGCAATTTGCAACAGCATGGATGGACCCTGAGTCCTTAAGTCATGGAGAAAAACATAAATAGTGTGTGATCTTATGTATATGCAGAAACTAAAGCAAACCAACTCATGGAAACAGCAGACTGGTGATTGCCAGGGCTGGGAGGAGTTGAAGACATGCTGGTCGAAGGGTACAAACTTCCCGTTATAAGATGCACAAATCCTGGAGATGTACTCTGAAGCCTGGTGACCATACCCGAGAACACCATATTGCATATTGGAAAGCCACCAAGACCTTAAAAGTTCTCACCACACATGCATACACACAAAATTCTAAGTATGTGAGGTGACATATGCGTTTAACTAACCTTATTGTGGTAATCATTTTGCAAATATATACACATATCAAATCATTACATTGTACAACTAAACTATCACAAAGCTGTGTGTCTGTTAATCTCAATAAAGCTAGAAAAGAAAAAAAAATGTAGTTAACTAACTTTCGTAGGAAAAGATTATACTTATGTTAAAACAGAAGTGGTTGAGGTGGAATTTTTCTTCTTCTTGTTCAAACTTTCTTGAATACATTTTGATAATAATATAAGACAGGTAATTGCATTTCCAGCAACGAATGACAACACAAGGATGAGAAGCTGAATACAGCAATCAAAGAATAGAAAAGGGGTAAAAAAAATCTGATAAAAGATCTGTTTCTAGGGAATTGTGAAGAGAAATATAGAAAATCAGACCTATAAATATAAATTCACTAATAGTTATTTCAGCTTCAAGACTCAAGATGCACCTGTTAATTGGATGTTCATACAAAACGAGATGTACCCACATGTTTGCTATGTTAACATGGGGGCACACTGGAAAAAACAGAACAGGGGATGTACTGTCTTTATTGAACCAGCTTTGTCAAATTAAAAAACAAAAACTAAACACACACACACACACACACACACACACAAAAAAAAAAACAAAATCCAAAATGTAATGCCTACTGATTAGCTTATATGCTGTTTTTGTTAGTCATGTGAGACATGATCCACAAATGTGGCAAATAATTTCACATTAACTGCTTCATCCATCCGTCCATTCAGTCAGTCAAATGTGGCAATCGGTCAGGCAAAAGGGAAAAGTGAGGTTATACTAAGAGGTAAGATAAGACATGATTCAGAGAAAGAATCATTCACAGTATGTTTTAAACTTGTCACAAAGACCACATTGCCAAGATCTTGATACCACTCTGAGTCAGCTTACTTCTCCCCATCCTCTTTCTTTCTCTTATCTGTTTGGAAGGGAGAAAGTTTTCCCCATCATCTTAAGATGATGCTCTAGATGCACATGAATTCCAACCCCCACCACACAGAAGGTCTTCAGAATCACAAACGCTTTGCAGCAAGGAAGGCTGTCATGGAAGAAGTAAGTGGCTAAAGCCCTGTCCTGTTTCCCAAGAGTATGATTAGGAAATATATTAGAATCTGATTATCTTATCTATTCTCTCTCTATTTACATATATCACAGTATCTTATGAGGCCTTAAACAAGCTGCATGCTCTGGCAAGGTCTTATTTTCTACAGTCTGCAAAATGCATTTTAGGACATGTGGTGTGGGAGTATAACTTTGGGGCTTTGTGTCATGAACCCATGTACATTCAAATAAATACTTGTTTTCTTATTCTGTAGAAGTTGATTAAAAAAAAAAAAAAGTCCATCGAACCCTGCCATGATGTCTTCCTTTCCTCTTCTACAACATGCTTCTAGACTTGTTTAGTTCTTCTTCCCCCTAAGGATTGCTCTTAGAATAAGTAAATACACCTACGACTCAAAGAGACAGACTAGCTATCAGTCTCTTGGGGAATTGCGATAGAAATGCATACTCAGGACAGGAGGCATTTGAATTTTAAAACCTCCCTTCCCTCCACCCCCTTCCTTCTGTGCTCTCAGCTGCCTGGGTGAGGGCCACAGAGGGATTCAGCTCCAGACTTGAGGTTGTCTCTGTCCTGACAACTTGACAGTTTAATAATTTAAACTCTTTCCATTCTCCCAAAGCACATGAACTGGCATTATCGTGATTTTCTTTACTCTGCCTTAAACCGTACTGTAGTCTTTGATATCATAGCAGTGTCTAATGATAATGGGAGGGTTTGGTTTTTTTTTTTTTTTTGGTTTGTTTTTGTTTGTTTGTTTTTGAATTCTTGTCATCGTAAGTCTTTAAAATAATAAGGAGTGAACAGAACCAGGTGTTTTTCTCATGTAATGAATTGTTATTAACTAAAGGGAAAGCGAGTCAATTTGGAGGGAGGTAAAGATGCATTCTAATCCATAGGGTCTGAGAACATCCTCTGAAACCTTGGAGAAATGACTAAACCTGTTCATACTTGCTGAGTTTTGAGTGATTAAAGAATTACATTCTCAGGAAGTCCTCTGAGAAAGCCCCAACAGAAGACATCATCTCTTAACATACAAAAACTGAAGAACAGGGGAAAATGCATTCTTAAATGGGCTACAAAGACTTAACTCATGTGAGTAAAAATCTTATTTTACTCAAATTACTTAAGTCAAACTTAAGGATCTGCTTTTGAAGGCTGATGCGTACAAAGACATCTCTGGGATAATTACCCATTTCTGTTGCACACTGAGAGGTACAGACCCAGCCCAACTATCAGTAGAGAGCATCCTTTGCTCACATTATTATAAAAGTCAAGGAAAACCAGGCTTTAGGGCCACTCCCTGGGTTCAATGAGGCTGTAAGGGAAAGCTGAACCAAGAATGCGGCCTGGAGTGCGGCTCTGCTAGGCTTCTTCAGAAAGGTGAGAAGCAATGACATATGTATCATGTGACTGCTGAGAGGAGCCCATGAGCATGAACAGCTTAGTAAGGCAGAATGGATAGGAAAGGAAAGGCTTTCTCTCTACACCATTGTATTTTTTCTTTTTCTTTTTTTTTTTTTTAAAGATTTTTATTTATTTATTTGACAGAGAGAAATCACAAGTAGATGGAGAGGCAGGCAGAGAGAGAGAGAGAGGGAAGCAGGCTCCCTGCCGAGCAGAGAGCCCGATGCGGGACTCGATCCCAGCACCCTGAGATCATGACCTGAGCCGAAGGCAGCGGCTTAACCCACTGAGCCACCCAGGCGCCCTGTATTTTTTCTTATTTGTAAGTATTATCTGCCCCAGTTTCCAAGACAAAAACCTTGCAGATTTTTTCCCACTCCTTTATCTGCCCATATCCAATCAACCATTAAATTCAGTTTCATCATCTTCAGACTGTATGCCCTAGACTTCACCTCTTCTCCAGTCCCACTGTCATGTCTGCACTGAAGACCATTAACTCGTGCCCTCCCCTTATTAGGAGGAAACTCATTTGTGGTTTTCCACTATCACTTTTGGATGAAAAGAAAAGTTAGCTTAGGAAAAATTACTTAAGAGATCAGCCAGTACAGGGATTCTGGGGTGGCTCAGTTAAGTGTCTACCTTCGACTCAGATCATGATCCCCAGGTACTGGGATGAAGTCCCATATGAGGCTCCTTGCTCATCAGGGAGCTGGGTCCTCCCTCTGCCTTCTGCTCTTCCTGCTTATGCTCTCTCTCTCTTTTTTTCTTTCTCTCTCTCGGACAAATAAGTAAAACATTTAAAAAACCAGTCTCTACAGTACAAGATATAGTTTCCTAAATATTCCTCAATGACCTCACTTATTTTCAGGTGCCTGTTCAGGTGGCTTTTTCTGAAGACTTTCTGATTGCATGCCTGAAGTATCCAGTATTCCAGAAGATCCAGAATATTTTTTAATGGTACCAATAGTAAGAAGGGACGAAGCACTTTGGAGGTAGTCCTTGCTTCATTCTGGAAAGAGCTATGGATTTATTTCATGGCTTTTGCAATAGCATTTCTGCTCTATCACAAACTTAATTCCTTAACATTTCACATAGCTGTGTACAATGTGAGGATATTACTACTTGTGTTCAAAGATTACACGAGATAAGGACTGGCATATGTTCCTACATTGGATGTTCCATAAATATGGGGGAGCACAAAATATATTGTTTATAAAGCTGATTAATTTTTTGAGGGATAATGAGGACTCCTGAGGGAAAAGCAGGATGACATCCATTCTGCTCTTACATTTTCCTTAAACTCCTAACCATATTCCACCAACATATAAATCAACATAAATTCTTGCATAACTAAGGTCACTTTTGAAATTCAAGTTTTAGAGTACATACCTTAGGGTAATCCTGGAATTCCAGATTCTAACGTGAATGGCTGAAGTCGTGGAACAATATCTTTAAGAAAGTACTTCTCCCTTCCAGTTGGTTGTCCCTCTGCAAACTCCATCCATGTTCACATTCGCCCGTCTGATTCCCTTATTCCACTTCTCCCCATATTATTGAGAAATATACTATGCTATCTTTTTTATTCCTTATTCCAATTTCCCTCTAGTTGATTATACTTATATTTCCCAAACTCATCCATCAGTTTTCAGTGATCTTTATAAAATCATAGATCTGGAAAAGGGCTTCAGAGATTCCTTTTTTTTTTTTTTTTCCATTTAGCTCTGGTTTAAGTTGCAGAAATGGAAGCCCAAGAAGACAAAGTAATTTTCCCAAAAATATGCTGCTATTTAGGAACAGTAGTGGACTTAAAACTTAGATGTTCTAAATTTAACTCAGCAAATGCTCTTTTCTTCACATGATGCTCCTTCTGAGTACTTTGGATAATTTGTTACATTGTAGTGTCATTTTTAACCTATTCTTAATCCCTCTGTAGATTCTATTTGCTTTTGTTCACTCACAATATATGAAATATATTAATCTTTTTGTAACGTCTGACCCAGTTACCTTGGACCTCATGTGGTCATTATCTACCTATGCTAAATGACCACAAGTCTCCTTAAAAATATTGGCTGATGTCTGAAGCTACTGGGCCTGTTATTACAGTGAACTCCGTCAAAGACGTTAGTCTGATACTGACATAAATACAAAGAAATTGGTGTATCTTTTCTCGACTTTAAAAATATCTTCAGTGCAACCTACATTATTGTGACAGTCCCTGCAGGTTTGGAGACCACAAGATTGATGACTTGAAATAAAGAAGAAGGGCTCTCTGGACCCTTCGTTTTCTCAGTGGCTGGCATTATTTTGACAAACATTTTGTCATTATTGCTTAACAGAGGAATTGGTCATATATATATATATATATATATATATATATATATATATATATCTCAAAATTATTACCTTCCCTGAATAATAAAAATCAATAAAGTGTCTTCTTGTGTGAAGTCTCCAGACAACCTTCTCTCAACAAATAATTAAACATTTGAATCAATTCCAGTATGAGCTTATTGTTCACAGCTTTATGAAACTTTCCTGCCTGACCATCTTTGCCTGGAATTCTGTTATTATTTAAAAGAGAAATAGCTTCTAATATGAGCTCTTGTGAAATTGAAACGAGCAACTCTGTTTCATCTGAAGAGCAAATCTAGGCAAGACTGGTATTGCCCAGGGAAGAGAAACTGGTTCAGGCAATTCGAGACCTGACTTGAACTATAGCCGGAACTGAACTAAGATTGAACTCATTTTTTTAAAACTCAAACACTAGGAGAGCTTTATGGAAAACAATGACAGGGAAATCTGTTTAAGCTGAGTTTCTTTAGAAGGAAAGAAAATATAAGTTAAAATGTGTGCACATGTGGTAATGATATCAACCAATACCACAGTATGTATAGATGTGGAATGACATCTGGGGAAATTTTGAATTAGACAAAATTAATGTTCAGAAATGGTTTCTTATTTTAGCCCTTAGCAACACATTCTGTTTAAGCCTTTCTATTTAAAAACTTATATGACGTGTACATTACTGAATTTAGGGGAAATCTGATGTTTGGGGTATGGGATCTCCAAACCTCCCCACTACTCTTAAAGACCAAAATTGTAGATCCTATTACATATGTGGACTTGTCTTCTCTTTGTTCTCTTTATTCCACCCAAAATGGTCCACTTTAGTTGCCCAAGGAGCCAAGCTGTCACCTCCACACCACCCACCCTCAGAATATTTGCGTAGGTATTCACCTCCACCTGGAAGAATCTCGTCTCTCTAAAACTTCCAAGATTAATATTGTTATCTTTTATGTCTTAGCTCAACTGTGGCTTTTCCATGACCCATCCACCAGTGGACCAGTTATATATATTCTTATAGCAACCTGTCATTTTTATAAATTCACTTACCACAGTTTAAAATTAGGTATATGTGGGACACCCAGGTGGCTCAGAGGATTAAGCCTCTACCTTCAGCTCAGGTCATGGTCTCAGGGTGCTGGGATTGAGCCCTACATTGGGCTTTCTGCTCAGCAGGGAGACTGCTCCCCCTCTCTCTGTCTGCCTCTCTGCCTACTTGTGATCTTTCTCTTGTTAAATAAATAAAAAATCTTAAATAAATAAATAAATAACATTAGTTATATGCTTGTGTAGTCATTTTATTAATGTCTGCCCCCCCAATGGGTTGTAAACTTCATGAGGACAATGTTATGTCTGTTATGTTCAACATTATCATATAAAGACTATTGGATATTTAAATATGTGTTAAATGAAAGAATGAATGGATTTCTTTTTTCTCTTTCTTTCTTTCTTTTTTTCTTTTTGTATTTAAACACTAGAGAAGAGAATGTGATTTGTTAAAGACTGAATTTCAGGAATTAAGATATTTTTGGTAAATGGGAGCTAACCTAAATTTCCTCAGAACCACTCTAAATTTTGCTTTAGAAGCAACTTTGCTTCTAAACTAGCCCTGCTATGGTCACCAAATCATGCCAACCATGACTAATAACCTGGTTCAGGTAACTAGGGATGCATAATCCTCATATTTTATTCAGAAGTTACTTATTTCACAATCCAAAGAAAGGTTTTCTGGGGTGCTGAGTTGGCTCAGCCAATTAGGTGACTGACTCTTGATTTTGGCTCAGGTCATGATGTCAGGGTTGTAGGATCGAATCCCAAGTTAGTTCTGTGTTCTCCATGGAGTCTGCTTGGGATTCTCTCCCCCATACTCTGCCCCTTCCTCTCCCTCTGCCTCTCCCCTGCTCCTGCACAATCTCTCACTCTCTCTCTCTCTCTATGAGGGAGAAGGAGGGAGTATGAGGGAGAAAAGAAAGTATGATTACATAATAACTAGCAAGATATTTAGAATGTCTGCTCAATAGAAATTTATAGTCAAAATAAACTTTGAAAGTAATCTATTCCTCCTATCAACTTCCCAGTGCTCCACCAAATTACAAATTAAGGCTACCAGTATTTTGTGATGGAAAGAACAGTGAGAGACTCATTCAAAAGGTGCTCATTGAACATTTGCTCCAAGCCAAGCATTGTACTTGTTTTTGTAGATACAGCAATAAAAAAACAGTAGTCTGATCTATTTATTAGTAGACCTGTGTTCCTATGACAGACAAATCAGTTTGTTTTTCAAAGATTCGGGTTCTTTTCATCTGTAGAAAGTACACGAACTACCTTAGATAATTGTTTTTAAAGATCTTACTATTTTATTTGAGAGAGAGAGAGAGAAAACAAGCAGGGGCAGAGGCAGAGGGAGAGGGTGAGGGAGAAGCGGACTCCCCACCAAGCAGGAAGTCCAATGCGGTGCTTGATCTCAGGACCCGGGATCATGACCTGAGCTGAAGGCAGATGCTTAATGATTGAGCCTCCCAGGCGCCCCACCTTAGATGATTCCTAACATTACTTTTGGTTCCAGCATAGCTCTATAATTTTTAACTTTAGGATATATTATTTTTTCATTTGTCCAACAAAGATTTGTTGAGCCCTTACTATGGATGTTATAAGCCCATTTTTAAGCATTGGAAATAAAACAGTACAAAAAACAGACTTTGGCCTCATGGAATTTGTGTTTTATTGGGGAGGTCTATAATAAGGATAAGCTAGAGCATATATTAGGAGATAATAAATACCATTGAAAAATAGAGTAGGGGATAACAATAGAGAGTTCAGGGAGTAACGAATACAATTTAAAATATAGTGGCCAGGGGTGCCTGGGTGGATCAGTGGGTTAAAGTCTCTGCCTTCGGCTCAGGTCATGATCCCAGAGTCCTGGAATTGAGCCCCACATCGGGCTTTCTGCTCGGCAGGGAGCCTGCTTCCTCCTCTCTCTAACTGCCTTTCTGCCTACTTGTGATCTCTATCTGTCAAGTAAATAAATAAAATCTTAAAAAAAAAAAATATATATATATATATATATATATATATATATATATATATATATGTATGTATGTATAGTGGCCAACAAAGACACCAAAGAAAAGATGAGATTTAAGCAAATACATCGAGGAAGTAAATGTGACACATCTAGAGGAAGAGTAGTTTAGTCAAAGGGAATAACTTCAAAGGATTAGCTTACATATACGCCTGAATGTTTACTGAAGATCAAGGGGGCCATTGTGGCTGGTGAGGGTAAAGAGTTGAGATCACACAGGTTTGACTTCCAAGTCACATGGGGCCTTGTAGGCCACTGTACTCTTAGTGACCTGAGGACTCAGTTGTTAGAAGGATTTGATCAAAGCAGTGACATTATCTTAATTGTGTTTTAACAGGATTAATCTGAATTCTATGTTTAGAATGGATGGGGAGAAGGGTGGTAAAGTTAGAAGTAGCAGGAGTAATTAGGAGGCTATTGTAATAGTACAGGTGAGAGATAATGGTGACTTGGACTATAGTGGTAGCAGTAGAGGTGGTGAGAAAGGACTAAATTCTGGATATACTTAAATGTAAGACCAACAACATTAGCTACTAGATTGGCAAAGGGGTTCAAAAGAAAGAGAAGAGTCAAAATGATGCCAAGATTTTTGGTCTGAGAAAGTAATTTTCCATTAACCGAAATAAGAAGGCCTCTAAGCAGAATAGTTTTGTGAGGTAGGGGAGGAAGAATTCAATTTCAGAATTTTTGTTTGCGGTGCCTACGAGAAAGTCAAGGGAAAAGTTCAGTAGGCATTAGTGTACACAAAGTTGATGTTTAAAGGAAATGGGAAACTTTAGGAGTCAGGAAGTATACATGGTATTTGAAGCCATAGAGTGAGATTATCAGGGGAGTGAGTAGAAACCAAAAAGAAGTTTAATAGTAAACCTGGAAGTATGTTGGATTTAAGTGGTCAGTGAGATGAAGAGGAGCTAATGAAGAAGACTGAGAAGGAGTAAGTGAGTAGTCTGTGAATGTGGAGGGAACCATGAGAGCATGATCTGGAAGAGAAGTGGAAAGAATGTATCAAGCAAGGAGGAAAGATCACCAATGTCAAATCTTGCTGATATTTCAAGCATGGCAGGGTGAACACTTTTGCCAGGCTCGATCACTTGATTGTATCAAAATGGTGGTCAGAGTGACTCTGGAAGACAGTGGTACGGATCAAACTGTGTTATTCTTTAAGGGCTCCTGCTCTTAGAATAGATTCTCACAAGCATCATACTTGCAACCTAGAATTACTCAATGTTCAATCAAATAGTTCAAGTGTCTTGATGAATAATATTCCATGGTTCATAGGGTATAGTCTCAGCTCAATGATTAGGAATTCACATTAGAAGCCACAAGTGACTAGTTCTTCCAAGAGTGAAAGCAGACCAACCTCCCTAATGTGATGACACCCAACCTTTGTATAATCTTCCAGGGTGTGTCATTCACAAAGCACATTGAAAAAAAAAATTATAAACTGGTATGTCCATCTTTTATTGGTTGTGTATTCCAAAAGATTAGATCATCCTCCCAAATATATATGGTTTATTTTAAGAACCTATGTTTTTACCACCCCTTCCCCCAGCATTTGTTGAGGCATTTATGTTTTCAACTATACCATGTCTGGGATGGCTTCTAGCATTGGCTTAAAGTTTGGTTTCATATAATTTGATTTAAGCTCTGGTTACAATAGAGCCTTTTGTAAATTAATGAAAATTAGACATATATTTCTTGTCTTGTTCACTAAGTTTCTTTTATGCATAAATTTGTTCCTTGTTCTTGGAGTATCCTCTCACCATCTTATGAAGACTACTATTGATCCTTTATTGTCTTTCTTCAGTGACATCCACTCTCTCCCAAATGTTACCCCATGTGCCCAGATGTTTTCTTCTCTTTACTACCAATGCACGTTTGTCTTACCTCTATGATTCCTCTGCATTTACTTCTACTTCAGTTGACTTTTTTTTTTTTTAATCTTTTTTCATTAGACTGTGGCCTTCTGGGCATGGACTCAAATGCTGACTTCTCTTTATATTTCTGGCACTCACCAGTTGTGTATCGGTTTTCTTTTGGAGATTGATGTCTTCACAGTTATGATACTGTCTTCAATCGCACATACAAACTTAATCCCCTCGTCATAGACCTCTGGGTTAAAATATTGAGCCAGTATCCTTTCTTGTATTCTGTAATCAATTAGTAATTATCTTTACAAACTACCATTCTTCAAATCCCATTGGTATGAGATTGAAGAGATATCTTCATACCATTTATCTTTTTTTTTTCTTGACCACACCATTAAGATTTTATTTAAAAGCAGCCCTGTTGCATCAAAATGGCAATACTTTAATTTGCAGTCTTGTGATTAACTACTTCTACACTGCTAACAGTTGAATGTTTGTGTCTCTCCTGCCCCACTTCTTATGTTGAAACCAAATATAAAAATATAATAGTAATTTTATGGTAATTTGGAGTTGAAGCCTTTGATAAGTGATTATGTCTTTCCAGAAGAGCTCTCATAAATGAGATTAGTGCCTTTGTAATAGAGACCCCATAAATCCAACCCCCTCTCTGCCATGAAAGTTTATAGCAAAAGACATCTGTCTATGAGCCAGGAAGTTGGCCCTTGCTAGACATTGTCTTGCAGCACCTTGATCTTGGACTTCTTAGCCTTATATATTTTTGCCTATTTATTATTTATTTCAAAGTTTTGCTGAAGTAACTTGCATGTCTGCTCCCTTGATCCCATTATAAGAGAATCTTCCAAATGATGTAATTGCTGAGAAATCTCTTAATAGATGTTACAAATTGCCTGATTTAAGTATATAACTGAAAACGGATCATAGATAATATAAATATTCTATTAATCAATTCTTTTTTCTTAAAATCTTTGTATATATTCTATGAGACAACCAAATTCTATATTCTCAGACAATGGCATATGGTTTGTATGGTACATATCCAAAATCAGACTAAGAATAGGAGCCAAGTCCTTGATAGAGAGACCAGATTGGAAGGTTTCAAGATTGGAAAATCAGACATACTCAGTGGAGTCAGCAGACACATAATCATCCCACTGAAAGGAAGTTGAATGCAAATCTTGATGAGTATTGAGAATAAATAAATGCATCTTAAGAGAGTCTGTGGCCCTTTAGTATCCAGGAGATCTAGATAGAGGTGATAGACAGGTGTACCAAAGACTAGGTGGATCATTATGAGGAGGAACAAGAGGGATAAGAGAATAAATATCCCATTTGAAAGACCTGGGATAGCACTGAAATGAATAATTGTCATTTAAAAATATATACAGAATACCAAGTGCTTTGTATACAATATCTATTTTGAGTTTTTCTAAGGTAGAAATAATCAGCCCCATTTTTCAAAAAAAGAAAACTCAAGTCTAAGTTAGGTTAGGTAGTTTGCCCAGTGTCACAAAGCTAGTAAGTATTAGTATAAGATTCAATGCAGATGTCTGAGCCCAACGCCAGAACCACACCACTACCTGGCATGCTAACCAAGCTGGGATTCAGGCATGTAAGTATATACATGAAACTGATTTACTGAAACTTAAATGTAAGATGGATATCCTATCAGAAAAATAAAGCAAACCCATTTACTAAAAGCCAGACACATTCTAGAGCTAGATCCCAGTAAAACCAACTTTATGTTTCATCTTCCAGATGACTGAGTAAATATTCCTGAGCCCTTCTGCAATGAGGCAGGATTGGTCCCAGTCCTCTGCATGCGGCCAGGCATGTATCTTTGAAAGCCAAATCACTCAACAGAGTAAAGAAAAGTTGAAGGTAGCAGGAGCCTGGGAAGGGATCACATGGAGTAATTGAGTATGTAAAGATTAGTTTCATTGTTATCTGAAACATATATCTCAAAATGTCCCCTGCTAATCAGCCAAATCCCACAAAATAACTATACTTTGGCTGCAAATGAAACATCTAATTGCCTTTTATTGGCTGATCGTGGAGCATGTTTATTTTATATAAAGATTTATAATCAAACTCACAACAAAATTCAGAAGCCAGGATATTGAATTGTTTATATGTGGGGGTGGGCTGATTGGGAGAAGGGAGTGGTTTGGATTGTGAATTCAGCCACGTTCTAGTACTTTTCCCTTGCCCATCACTGCATCCGTCCAAGGAAAGGTCACTGGTGATTGATAATTGCTACCAACTTGTCTGACAAAAATTAGAAATCTTTTAATGAATAGAGTAGCTGAAGGACTTTGTAGTCAGCACGAGTATCATACTGGGTTCATTCTCCAGGCATCCTTTACTTTATAGAATAGCTGTGTCCCAGCCAAGTGAATTAAATGTGATTTTTTTTTCATTGGCTCTTTTAAAAATCCAATCTCAACATGCCAATCCCAGAGGACTTAATGGGTTAGGGGTTCAGGTGGTAGTCAGCTTCATAGATTATCTAGCAATACTTCAACAATGGCAGCCCTTAGGAATCAACAGGATGTGAAAGAATGGTATTAAGCTGGGGATTCGGACAATTGGGTCATAGTCTGCCACTACCTACTATGTGGCCTCAGATATTTTCATTTCTCTGAATCTCAGTTCTTCTCGCTTGTGAAATGGGACTATGTCGAACCACTGATCATTACAGTTTGCCTGTGTTTAAGGGTTCTCTGCCATTTTCCCCTTGGTTCTAAAATCCCACATACCCTGTGAATCACATACAGATCCATTATATGTTCTGATGTTATTAAAGACTCTGGGTAAAATAAGTTTTGTAAAAGCTGTGTTGAAGTTGAGCAAATTTCTTTTCTTATGTATGGATGTTTTGGTGTCTTCAATAAACGAGACTCACCAAAAATGGAGGGCAAGCACTTTTTTTTTCCAGATTTCTAACTCTTTCCAAAAAAAAAAAAAAATGTTTTTCCTATGCTTCTGACTCTCAGGTTTTTAGACCATGCAAGTTACCTGCTTCATAAGGGAAAGATCAGATTTTCTCTCTTGAAGTTTGGAAATTGGGATTCAACCAAACTGAGACTTTTTCTCGAATGGTGCTGATAATCTATGGCTGCATCCAAGACAGAGGATTACAACTGAGTTCACCTGCATCTAGAGCAGGGAAGTATGGTGTATATATATAAAGAAGAGCAGATGTGAGAGCTTGTGTTCATCCAGAGAGAAACCTACTCTGTCTGGAGATGCCTGTTAGTGCCAGGTTGTGGACCACTGACAGGCCCCGCAGCCCCTTTTGAACTTGAGTTTTCTGCCCAACCCTCTACCATACCTATAATTTCCTTGGCCAGGGCAAGTCCCCATGTCTTTCTATTTCTCAAAACCACTAGCTAGATTTAGATACAGATGATATAATCAATGCATTCCCCTCTTCATGAGCTACTAAGAAGATCAGTGTTCTATAGAACATCATATGCATCAGCATAAGGCACAAGATTATCTAATGATGACATTGCTACTTCTGCTGCTACTAATAATAATATAAGCTAACATATGTGCCTAGCACTCATTATACAAGAACATTTCTTTCCTCTACTTTTTGCTTAGGTATTTATGTTATGCGATTTATAAGAAGTGATTATGCTTGAATGCTACCAATATAGCAGGTGTGGTTCTAGACCCTTCATAAACATTATTTATTTAAACAATAAAGTGGCTGAGGGAAATAGATATTCCTATCCTTGTTTCCAAAAAGAAGGAGAAGGAGAGGAAGAGGAGGGAGAAGAGGAAGAAGAAGATGAGGAAGGGGAAGGAGAAGAAGAAGAAGAAGAAGAAGAAGAGGAGGAGGAGGAGGAGGAGGAGGAGGAGGGGGAGGGGGAGGGGGAGGGGGAGGAGGAGGAGGAGGAGGAGGAGGAAAAGGGAGAGGAAGAAGAAAAAGAAAAAGAGGAAGGAGGAGGAGAAGAAGAAACAAGTATTCTGAGAATTTATGTATTTGTGTAAGGTCTAAGCTACCAAATGGCAGAGGTGTCTTCTTAGCCAAAGTCAGTCTGACCCTCAGGGTCTTTGCAGTTTTGTTAAGCTGTGGCTCACTAATTTACGATGATACACAGTCATGCCTTCCTCTCTCCTCTTCCTCCTCTCTACCTTATGTTCTTTCTGAATTCTTCCTCTCTATCCCCCTTCCTCATTTTGCCTTTCCTACTTCTCTCTCTCCTTCCCTTGATTTGTCCTTCTCCTGCTCCCTTCCTTGCATTGCTAGAATTGAGTATTTTACAGGCTGCCCCAGATATCCCTAAATGTTATCTCCTCTGCTAAGGCAAAGTGTGTCTTTTTTGGTCTCATTCCTCCTCTCACCCTGTCCCTGTTATGACTTTGTATTCTTTGCCAACCCACCCCCCAACCCCAGCCTCTGAGATCGCCTCTAAAAACCTGCATTTGTCCCAACACATTCCGAGGAAATGTACATTTCCCATAAGGCCCCCACTTAATTTTTATCACCAGCACCACTAAAATAACTGCTCTCCATACATTCATCCAAGACTTTCACAGCCAGCACCCCCCTTTCCTTTGCTTCCTTTGCTTTTTTAAACCTGTCAGGAAAAGGTGTTCAGAAATATTTCATTTTGTTGCTACTCAGAGCAGTGATTTTCCATCCTCACCATTTCAGGGACTGTGAGTCAGTGCTGAGAACTGGCTTGTGATTTCTTCAGCTCTGTTCAGACTGGAAAGTGCACAGAGCTCCATGCCTGTCTCTGTTCTCTAATCAAATGCTCCCAGTGTTTGATGCAGGTACCGAGACTGTGCCTTACCTCTACTCTCAATCCTTCAGCTCATTTTTTTTTTTTTAACATTCTCTGGAATCTTCCAACTGCTACAAAGAGCACACTATCGAAAGCTTGTATTAGACTCTCAAGAACATGACAAGTGATTCAGAGCAGGGTTATCACAGGATCAAACCTTAGAACCTCTATGGTGTGTTCTGACTAGTTCTATGGAACTTCCGTTTTGAAAATAACCTCCCAGAGCAGTCTCTGCTACAGACAAGACCTAAATGACTCAGAACAAATATTATTTTGGCCCTGTGATTTTTAGTTTATATTTGCATAGTAATTGTTTTGGAATTGTTAATCCCTCTTATGCAAAAAGGAGAAGAAGTACAAGGGCAGGAGGAAGAGAATGATGTAGAGGACAAGGTGAGAGAAAGAAGAAGAGGAAGTGGACTCTATGGCCAAATACATTTGGAAAACCCTGTGTTAGGCAAAAGTCTGCACTTTGTGCCTTCTTACAGCCTGTTTTGAGAATATTCTGGATGAGATTCTTCAAATTTTATAATCATTTTCGACCCAAGAGCTTTTTGTTCCCTATAGATGATCGCATCAAACTAGAGTTTTATAAAACATGCTTCAGGAAATAATGTACTCTTTGCTTCTTTATAGAATCATAGAACCATCAACACTATTCATGTTCATTCATTCATGCATACATATATTCATTCATTCATGCACTTATATGCTTACTCAACTTTTTAACTAACATTCACTCTGATCTAGGCGCCAGAGATAAAAGATGAATGAGATAAGATCTCAGTCCCTAAAAAATCCAAGTTCTAGTTTAGTAGATGGACATTCAGATGGAGAGATGATTAAACATTGCGGTAAGAGTAAGATCATGGAACTAGATACTGTGCAAGCATACCACAGAGAGAATAAATTTTCATGTAAAATTCATGGGTGAGTCTCTTATTCACAAAATGGGAACGATAATACTTCTTTCATGGGATTGTTGGAAGATGCAATCGACTACACTGGAAAATGACATGATTCATGTAATCTGGTGATTTGTGTTCTGTGGATTTAGGAGCAAGGAGACCATTAAAAGAACCTGTGAAATATTTCAGGAAAGAAGCACCAAAGGTATGAGAAAGGGAATTAACTGTAGGACCAGCAAGGGGTGACCAATGAGAGAGACATGACATCAAATCTATGTGAGAAATGGTCTTGACTAAATGGGACCAGAGAAGGAGCTCAGTAAATGTTTATGTTGAATTAACGCCATTGTTTGGGTCACAGCTGGATCTGAAGAGCTGATGGATTTTAGTCTATCCATGCAGAGCAACAGTAGAAATCTCAGAGATGAGTCAGTTCACTTTGCTATTTTTAGTATATTTTCCATTTCTCATCTCCAAACTTTTCCCTCTAGTCTCTGGCTAATTTCATCTCAGAACCCACGTTCCACTACTCCTGTGAATTGACTGCCCCCTTTGGGTTCTCTCTATACTCTGAACCACTGCCACCTTGTAAAGTCAAGTCAGCTGATCAGAACTCAGCATGACCCAGCGCTGGATTCAGGATGGCTCTTGCATCTGGCTGCACCTCCCACAAGGCAGGGATCTAACATGTTGCTTTATGATGCTCTTTTGCAAAACTGAAGTACAAAGTATACTATATAAAGCCAAATTCTCTTCTCTTGTAAACTGCATGTTAAAAACCTTTAAGTCTCAGCGGGAGGTTGGATCTGAATCAAGCCCCAAAATAGCTCTGGCAACTTTCATGAAAAAGGCAATACACATTTATTATATTTAATATATTTTAACATAATTTGGGTACATTTGCTGCTTGTTCAGATTTTTTGGTGAGGATTTTTTTTTTCCTTTAGAACTTTTTTTTTTTTTTTAAATGTATGATCTGATAGTAGAATGAGCAAAGAGGGGGAAAAATAGAGAAGACAACTTCCGCTTACGTGGTATCCACACCTTCCAGGTGTTTGTCCTGAATTTTATTATTTAAGATCCACTCTCTAGTAGCAGCTAACTGGGAGTGCAGCAAATTATTAGGCTTGTCCTTGAACTCTGCAGATTAATGAAGGGCACTAGTCAGAGAATAGTAAACCTCAGGAGCTACGTCAGAGACCACAATTAAATGGGGACTGTGACTGTGGTGTCAGTGTTTTCTTGTTGGTAAAATGTTTTTCACATATTTTCACATACCTCAAGAGGCTTCATTTCACATATGAGGAGAACGAATTGTGAGATTTTAAAATCTCTTTCCCAGTGTCATGCATATGGTAATTGTGGAAACCAGGGCATGCAATTCATGTCTTTTAATTCCTTTAATTATTTGAGTTCTTTCCACCAGAACACATGACTTATAAATCCCTCATTCATTTGTTCATTCATTCATGCATTCATTTAAGACTTATTGCTTTAAAAAAGGAATTATTGTGTTCCTATTATATGTTAGGTATTAGAAGTGTGGTTTTGAAAAATCTCTATATACATCCACTGATATTGGAGCTTGATGTTGGATTTACAGATGAGGAAGCTAAGGAAAATAAATATATAACTATAAATAAAATAACTATGTTGTTTTCTTTTAAAAAGCTAATTTGTGGTAGAACTGGGAAGAGACCAGGACTCTGGATAAGAAAAAAAGAAAATAAAGAAAAAAGCTACCTATAAATCATGGTTGCATAAATGAAATCTTATTTTCCACCTCCTTCCATTATAATGGTAGAAATGTTTTATCTTCACTTCTGATTGATTTCCAATAGGCAGTGGCCCTGAACATTTTTAACTGTCTCCCTTTCCTGAATAGACCCTCTCCCCAGCCAGATTCCTCTGTCTAGTAGATGACTTTTAAACAAACTTATTTGTTAAGAGGAAATCAATATTGTGGGAAAACACAGAAGTGAATGAACATTTTCTGATATAAGTCACATTTTACTCTATTTTTTATCCATTTGCATGTGTAGATGGGGAAAGTGTAGGTTGTTTTCTCACATTTGGATTTATCTATAGCGTCGTTTGCCTGCACTTTTAAAAATATGTTTGTATCAATTTATGTTTATAGGTACAAAAGAAATAATACATATTTCTATTTACACTTAGATCCTCCATCTTAGCAAAATTGCAGAGGAAACAATAGACACATAGAATAAGAAAACTGGAAGAGATTTCAATCACTAGTTCTAGTCATTTTTAATTTTTTGGAGATCAAAGCTTATTTTAAGAATTTGATTAATTATGGGGCACCTGGGTGGCTCAGTGGGTTAAAGCCTCTGCCTTCGACTCAGGTCATGATCCCAGGGTCCTGGGATAGAGCCCCGCATCGGGAGGGAGCCTGCTTGCCCCCTCTCTCTGCCTGCCTCTCTGCCTGCTTGTGATCTCTGTCTGTCACATAAATAAATAAAATCTTTAAAAAAAGAGAATTCAATTAATTATATTTCAATGGGAAGGCCTTTTCATTTTTTGTTGTTTTTACAGAGAAATATTCAGGAGGAAACAGCACATGTTGTCTTTAGGAAAATCAAATACACATACAGTGTTACAAAATATTGTGTATAATATCAAAGAGTACATGGTTCTCTGAAAAAAATGTATAACATTCTATGGTCCAGGGACCTCCCAGATAAGAACACAGCCCTACACTATAAATGCTTTGAGGACAGAGGCTCTGTGTCTGGGATTTAATGTCATGTTTGAAGCATCCCAAACTGTGTCTGGTTCATTATGGTTTTCCACACGCTTTTTCTGAGTGACCCAAAGGATATTATATTACAAGGGGGTGTAGGTATTATTTAATATGGTGCTTTCTTATTCACATTTTACCCCCAAAAAACCATTTCCTGTAATGAAACATGACGTAGATAAGAAATACATAGACTGGTAAAAATAGAACTGTTGTAGATGAACCTGGAGTGGATCAAAGCCCAGAATCTTGTCCATCTTCACTTGCCCCATCCTTGGGATTGGCAGAAGTTTCAGGGAATTCCTCCTTTTACAGATGAAGAAGTAGAGGCACTACTATATTAATTAGTGAAGGTCAGGCAGCAAATAAATTTGCAGAGCTAAGATCTGATTCCCAATCCCAAATGATGATTTTTTTATTGACCTATGCTGTAATCACGCCTTCTGAAAAGTTTATAACCCTAAGTTGAAAATGGCTGGCAAAACCAATGATCTAAGCAGACTTCCTCAACAGACACATGAAGAGACAGAGGCACATTTTTGAAGAGACATAAGCAAGATCTCTCAGTTTGGTCTTCTTTGAGCTAAGCAGCCTTAGAGTACAAGAAGCATTTGATTCAACAGATTTACATTTTTCAACCTGATGATGTATTCTAGGCATTTCTAAGTGCTGTAGATATAGTGATTAATTCCTGTTTTTAAGGGATTTGTGAGCTAGAAAGGAAGACAGAGAGAAAATAGTTCCAGTGCAACATGATATGTTATAAGATGATCCATCTCTCCATCTCAAGTCCCTAACTCATTGGCCGATCTTACTGATTATATTTCTGAAATCGGATATACCCGCATTTTTGCCACCCAAGTCCAGACTGTCATTACCTCTCACCTGGCTTGTAATAGTAGCCTGTTAACTGGTCTTTTGCTTTCATCTTTACTTCCCTGCAGTCGGTATTCAACACAGTACCCAGAAGAATTCTTTTAATAACGAAAGAGAGAGCATGTTACTTCTCTGAGCAAAATCCTCCAATAGCCTCTGACTTCAGAGTGAAAAGAGCTTACAATCAAAATAACACCCTTTAGAATCTGTCTCCTGACTGTATCTCCTGTCCCAACCCTTATTACTTCCTCATTCCACTCAGCCACTGTGAATCCTTGACTATTGTTTCTCAGACATACCAACTCAGGTCACCCCTGGCAATTGACGTTGCTCCATCCTCTACTGATATGCCTTTTCCATGATTTTGATGGAGCTCACTCCTTTGCTTCAATCAGGCCTCTGTTCAAACACGACTTTCCTAACATAGCTTCAAGGACCTCCAGATATAAACATGCTAATCACCACCCCCATCCTAGTCTACTTTTTCACTCTGTGTGTGCGCGTGCGTATGTGCTTAGGAAAATTATTTTTTGAGCAGATTTAGATTCACAACAAAACTGAGAGGAAGGTATGGATTTCCCATATACCCCTACCCACGTTCAGAAATAGCCTCCCCTCCTTATCAACACCTTCTACCAGAATGATACATTGGTTATAATTGATAAACCTACACTGACACATCATACTCATCCCAAGTCCACAGTTTACATGGCAGTTTACTCTTGGTGTTGTGCTTTCTATGGGATTCAACAAAGTCACATTGGCATGTAGACATCATTACAGTATCATACAGCCTATTTCCTCTGCCCTAAAAATCTTCTGTTCTTTGCCTGCATTCCTCTCCTCTACCTCCCCAACTCCTGGAAACCATGATTTTTTTTTTTTAACCACTATGATTTTGCCATTTTCAGAATGTCATATTGTTATAATCATAAGCATGTAGCCATTTCAAATTGGCTTCTTTCACTTAGTAATATACATGTAAGTTTCTCCTATGGTTTCATGGCTTGATACCTTGTTTCTTTGTAGCACTATATAATATTTCATTGTCCACAATCTATTTATCCTTTCACCTACTGAAGGATATCGTGGTTGCTTCCAAGTTTTGGCAACTATGAATAAAGCTGCTATAAACATACACATGCAGGTGTTTGTGTGGAAATCACTTTTCAGCTCCTTTATATACCAAGAAGCACATACGATTGCATGATTTGTGTATCATATGGGAAGGGTATGTCTATTTGTATAAGAAACCACCCAACCATCCTCCAGAATGGCTATACCATTTTGCATTTCCACCAGCAATGAATAAGAGTTGTATTGTTCCACATCCTTGCCAGCATGTGGCATTGTCAGTATATCAAATTTTGGCCATTCTAATAGGTACACAGTGGTATCTCATTGTTGTTTTAATTTGTATTCCCTTAATGATATGTGGGGTGGGGCACCTGGGTGGCTTAGTCTGTTACGCAGCTGCCTTCAGCTCAGGTCCTGACTGGAATAGAGCCCTGCATCTGGCTCTTTGCTCACTGGGAAACCTGCTTCTCCCATGCCTGCCATTCCCCCTGCTTGTCCTTGCTCTCTGTCTCTCTCTTGCTTTCTCTCTATGTCAAATAAATAAAGTCTTAAAAAAATGATATGTGGGGACATCTTTTTTTTTTTTTCTTAAGATTTTATTTATTTGACAAAAGGAGTGAGCATGTGCTGGGGGAGGGGCAGAGCCAGAGGGAGAATTGACTCCCCACTGAGTAGGGAGCCCAAGGCGGGGCTCCATCCCTGGACCCTAGGATCATGACCTAAGCCGAGGGCAGATGCTTAACCAACTGAGCCACCCAGGTGCGCCTTGGGGCATCTTTTTATATGCTAATTTGCCATATGTGTATCTTCTTTGATGATGTGTCTGTTACTGACTTTGGCCCATTTTTAAACCAAACTGTTTTCTTGTTGTTGAGTTTTAAAATTTGTTTTGTATTTTGGATAACAGTCCTTTATCAGATGTGCCTTTTGCAAATATTATCTGCCAGTCTTTGGCTTGTCCCTTCATCCTTTTCATTCTATTTTATCATTATTAATTGCACCTATCAGTACCTATCCTTAAATCTGTATTTCTCCATTATCTTTCTTCCCAACTAGACTGTAAACTCCTTGAGGACAGGGACTTTGAACCGTCCACAGCGATGGTCTCAGCACAATGTCCAATGCATGTATATCACTCAATATGTATTTAGGGAACAAATAAATTATGAATTAATTAATGAGTGCAAAGTAGGCATAATGTTTTGTGAGTACTTGGAATTTCACAATGTGAATGTTTCTGAGACAGCATATATTCCTATAGTTGAATATATACTATCCTATACTATATCCTATACTATATCCTATAGTTGAAGCTTAACATCTCTTTTGAAAATGTATTTGTGATCCTGAAATCCAGCCAATGCCGAAGACAGTCTTGTATCAGATGAATATTCTCTGGACCAGTTGGACACTGATCCTCCCCGACTCTTTTTGGGGATATATTCAAAATGGCCAACACAAGACTAGCTCCTATCTGTCTATTTATGGAAAAGATAAATTCTTTGGAGTTCTAAAAACTGGACTGGACTCCTAGCTTTGTACCTTAACATCTGGAAGATCTGAAAAACTTGTCTAACACCGAGGATCCCTGATTTGTAAAGGAGGTGGAATATCTCCTATAAAGATTTGCCATTAAGTATTAAATATAAAAGTATTTGAAGCACTGCAAATAGCTTTACCATAATTACCCTTAATATATTTCAGAGGTTGGGAGAATTTCTCCATAAAAATCACATTTTTCTAGATCTGAGAGCATTTAAGATGTTATTATTCTGCATCAAGACTGATTGTCAATGGCTTGGCCACTGGATTTCTACTTGTCCTTTGGGAAGCTCCTTCAAGTCTAATTGACCTCATTGTCGGGACATGTTTCTTAATATTTGGACAACATTTTCATCTCTGTGTTCCATACTCTAATTTCTATTTATACCTCCATGGGGCAGCATAATAATCTTCCTCCTTCTGTGTGTATGCCCTTCAAATATTTATGTTGTTAGTATGTCCCTCCTTAGTTATGCTCGATCTATGCAGACAGTATTTAGTTCTTTTAATCTTTTCTCATAAATCAGTCCCTCCAGTCCTTTAATCATGCTCCCTGATGCTCTTTGAATCTCTTCCAATTTCTTGACAGCTCTCTCGTGTTGAGATGCCCAGAACTATTTACAGTATTCTAGGTGCTGTCTGATCAGCCTCAGACTGAGCCACTTTCTCTCCTTGATGGTTCTTGACAGGCAGCCTCCCTGCCTGCAGTTCAAGGATGCTGTTTGGAGCCTCCAGTCATCATTTAAACTTGTAGGATCTTTTCCTCACCTTTCATTGCAGGTATCTTTGAGCATTCATTACAATCCAAGCAACCATTATATGATGGCGACTTTTCAGAAATGGCACGCAGTAATTATGAACTTTATCTTTTTGCGATGAGTGTCAATATTTAAAGGTGTGGACTTTGGGGAGGGCTGGATTACAACATAGATGTTAAGAGGCTTTTCTCTGGTGTCAGATTGCCTGAAATGGACTCAGTCTGAAATGCCTTTGCTGTCTGACCTTGACTAATTTACCCGTGTCTCAGTTTTTCCTTCTTTAAAATGAGAAAGAATACCTATAAAGTGACTCTAAGAAACAAGTGATATATGAACACTTAGAATAATGACTGAACCATTGGAAGCAGTCCAAAAAATAATCATTAGCCATGTCATTTAAAAATATTTAACTGAATTAATTTTAATGAAGTGCACATATTTTGAGTGTACAGTTTGGTAAATTTCAAAAATGTTTACCCCAGTGTAACCAACACTCAAATCAAGATATATACATATTGTCAGAGAGTTCTCTCATGCTCCTTCTCAGGAGATCAACTTCTTCCCCCAGGGAATCACTTATCTGATTTCCCTTAGCATAGCCCAGTTTCGCCAGATCTAAAAAAATCTTATCAGTTGAATCATAAGCTATGCATTTTCATATATCTGTCTTTTTTTACTCAACATAATGTTTTTAAGATTTATTCATATCATTGCACTTATCAAAAGTTTTTTTTTTATTTCTGGACAATATGCCATTATATGAATAGTATGCAGTAGCTTTAGCCAATCATCTGTTGATGAATTTGGATTACTTCCAGTTTTCCACTATTATGAATAATGCTACTGTGAACATTCTTATTCAAGACTTTTTTGACATATATTTTCATCCCATTACCACAGGATAAGTCCTCATGAGCAATGAAGCCATTGTGAGGTAGACCCAGAACTCCATTTATCACCTATATACCATATGCCCTGATTGTATCAGGGGGTATCTTGGATCCCTTGGTCTCAATGTCAACTCTTAACCAGTATTCCAGATCTCTAAACAAATTGGAGTAATCTCTATTCCCCAGGGTAGAATTGCTCCAGTGTGTATGGTCATAACTGTGGTGGCCTGTTAAATGCTTAATACTAAGATTTTTGAGGAAAAAATAAAAACAATAAAACCTTGATAAATAGCATTTGCCAGTTTCCATGGTGTAAGATTTTGCATTCATGGGTAATTAAAGCTATCCACATCATGTTACTGAACCCAGAGTTAAGAGGTGATATGCACAATTTGCTTTAGCACAGCAGTGATCCCTTTGAAGAAAAAAATGGGAAATGTATTTACAGCATATATTTGCAGAGTATTATAGGCTTCCTTACCAAGATGATCCTATCTTCCCTTCTCTCGTTGGCCTCAGACCAGAAGCTGAATAAGTGATCATGATTTCCCATTGCAGCCACTGATATAGCTTTATGATGACCAGCTCTTAAAATTTCTTGGTTATATAATCACAATGTGTGCTTTTGAGCTTCCTATTTATGTCAGTCCTAGAGTTGTCATGATTTACTAGCCATTTCCACAAATCCAAGATGGTTAAACGCCTTCTGCATGTCATCTTGACCCTGCTTCCAATGATGGCCAAACTATCTTGTGTCTGGTGGTGCTGAAACTTGGTCTTTTCTATCCTAAAATTTTATCCGCCATGGAGACTATGGGTCCCAGTTCCCTAATGCTATTTCCTCATATGGCCAACTCCAAATAAAAACAAATAGTAATTTGAGTTTCTTTCTTTCTTCCTTTCTTTGTTTTTTATTTGTCTATTTGACAGAGAGAGAGATCACAAGTAGGCAGAGAGAGAGGAAGGGAAGCCGGTTCCCTGCTGAACAGAGAGCCCTATGCTGGGCTTGATCCCAGGACCCTGAGATCATGACCTGAGCCGAAGGCAGAGGCTTTAACCTACTGAGCCACCCAGGTGCCCTGTAATTTGAGTTTCTTTTTTTTTTTTTTCTGCTTCATTTTTTAATTTTAATTTTATTTTTTTCCAATTTATTTATTTTCAGAAAAACATTATTCATTATTTTTTCACCACACCCAGTGCTCCATGCAAGCCGTGCCCTCTATAATACCCGCCACCTGGTACCCCAACCTCCCACCCCCCCACCACTTCAAACCCCTCAGACTGTTTTTCAGAGTACATAGTCTCTCATGGTTCACCTCCCCTTCCAATTTACCCAAATTCCCTACTCCTCTCTAACGCCCCTTGTCCTCCATGCTATTTGTTATGCTCCACAAATAATTTGAGTTTCTTAATGATACTTGTAAAGTTTTGCAGGCGAGGTGAATACAACACCAGATGGGGTAGGCGCAAGGCAAGATTTATTAAAGGCACTCTCTGGCGAAGTTTCAGGGCTCAGGAGAAGGGGAGCCAGGGAAGTAGCCCAGGGAGGAGGTGGGCACTCTCGGGTGAGGTTCTGTGACTCGGGAAGTGGAGGAAGTTGCACTGGGAGGGAGTTGGCGGAGGTCTTTTATTGGGCCAAGGCAGGGCATGGGCACACATCCATATATAGAAAGGTATTTGGTGATCAGAGGGTATGGGGGGAAGGTCCTGATACTTCTGTTTCCTGCATAGGTATTGGGTTACCTATGGAGACGTGACCTGGGCATACATCCTTTTGGCGGGGCAGTCAAGGGTTGAAGAAAGAAGGTCAAGGGGAGGGGGCTGGAAGATGGCGGCCCCGGCAGTCATTTCTATTCCTCCTGCGTTCCCGGAGCCACCAACCCAACAATACTAACATACCACCCCCTTAGCACATTTCTCATCTCTTTCTTGAAGGAAGTGGTAGTCCATTTGGTAGTTTTTCTGTTCTCACCTAATGAATCCTTGCTAATATGTTCACTGATATGAGCTTTCCAACTCCTTTCTCAGCACTTCACTAAGGCAGCTCTGGCATATCCACCTTATAACTTATGATCATGTTTAAGCTTCAGTGATTCATCTTTGCAGTATAGTAAGACTGACTCTAAGAGTCCTTCCTATGGTGATAAATCTTGAGGCATGGGAAAGTGACCATAAGAATAAACTTAAACTCTCCCTTACCTGGCCTTATATTCCCACTTCAAGATTCACTCCCATAGTTGCCCTCCAATCCTTTCAGTATGTATTAGCCAGGTTCTGCTGCTCCTTTGATAGAACCAGCCATCCCCTCCCATATGCCATTTTGGGCTATGCTAAGATAAAACTAATTACTGGTAAAGAAGCAATGGGAGGTAATGAGCAAAAATCTGAAGGAGGAGATTTTTCTGAGAGGTATCTGTTTAGGGGTGATATTTCTAGATAATGAGAGTCTACTCCTCTTTAGCAAGAAGAATGAAGCACACTTTCTCTCCCCCCCTCGCATGTGGAGAGTGCAGAATAATCTAGACAGTTCTCTTTCTCAGGAGCATTTACCCAGATATCCACTTTCCAAATGTTTGAGTTCCACTATTTATCAAAGCATTGAATTAACATAAAAGACTTAATGGGACTAAATGTTCCATCTCCTTTGTAGTTCCTTGGAATCACTGTATATCTAATATTGGGTCTGAATTTCATGATGCTCTGCCCTCTGGCTGCTGGAGATGTGCAAATCATGCTAACTTCCTTCTTTATTACTCTCTTTTAAGAGAATTTTGATTTTTGAGAAAAGAATCAACGCAACTTCTTTCTGTTTTGATAATGGTTCAGTCTTTTTCTAGATTAGAAATATTGCCATGGACACTTTCTGGCTTTCAGAGGGGCCCCTGTGCTGATAGTGATAAATTAAACCTCCATTTTTTATCCTCTACACCTCTAAGGCATTTTCCAAAATATATCCAGTTCCATCACTCTTAGAATTCCATTGTCCTCATCCCATGTAAGTGCAGGGCCTGTTCTAATATCTAGACTTTCCCCTTCCATTTCCCTCTTATTTCAATTCACCAGAGGTGGATGACTTATTAATAAGGATGCCACACCACGGCAGGGTTGCCACCACCTTACAAAGCAGCAAGCAGTCCCTGGTTTTTGTCTGAGCAGTGGTTCTTCCAGTTTCAGAATACCATCCTGAGGGTCATTTTCTAGACACTCTTCTGTACCCCAAAGCAGAGCCTGAGGCAGTGATTGGGAGCAGGTAGTTAATTTGCAAGACAATACCAGAAAGCACCTGCAGGAGGGGTGAAGAAGTGAGAGTGGGAAGAGAGAAAGAATTCTTTAATGGTTGGGTTACCCCTGCAGGCTACTGGAATCTTCTGAGGAATTACAGAATGTACCTGGGAGCTGTCCCATGAAGGGATGGGGAAGCTGGGGTATCATTGACCAGCCCCCATCCCTCATTGCCTCATTGGTTAAGGGTTGCTCCTGGGAACATTAACCCTTTGACATTTTCTGTATGTTCTAGCTGCTGGCTGACAAAACTCCTGTGGTTTTGGTTAAAGGCAAGCAAGAAAGCAGAGAGATGTACGCCCTTGAGGGAGGAAGTGCTTAGCATCATAGAAATCGTCCACTTCAACCACAGATGAATTTAGGTGGGCCAAAGTGACATTGGGTGGGGCATCAACAGTTGTCTGAAATAAATATTATATGAAATAATGCATGTTCAGTCTCAGAAGAGTGTCTGCCACATACTAACACTATTATCACACATCATGTATGATTTTTACCTTTGCCTTTGTTTTTACACTTTATCTCCTTCACTTCAGCTGTATGATGCTTGAAGAGAATCTACACTGTGTTCATGAAAATGCTTAGCCGAATTTTTGATATGGAGTCATTGCTTAGTAAACGTCATTTGAAGGAGTGTTTTCAAGGAGTTGGAATAAGGCAAAGGCAACCAGTGTTCGAGGACAATGATAATTAAGCCCATAGCTGACAAGTGTGTCAAACATGGTTGAACAAAAACAACAACAAAAAGGCAGTGGTAGTGGAGTTGAACTCCAGTCCTCCTTCAGAATGTGACCATGACACCCCCTAGACAGGTGACTGCAGGCCACTCCCTAAGCTGAAGCTTCCTCATTTGACCAGCAAGAGGCAGCATTCTTTCCTCAGACTAGTTTGTGGGGACTTTAGTTCAAGGTTGCTGGGAGACTGCACAGGAGCTTCACCCAGGCTTCCCTCTTTTACTTCTGCCTTTTAAGAGTTTTGACAAAAAAGCATCATCCGTACTTTGGATTCCGTGCTGCTAATGAGCCAGCCTCTGCAAAATTGGCCTCTCCGGAGCATAAGTTCATGGAATCGGAAAATCCTGAATTCCAATTGCAGTCTTCACCATTATTAGCCAAGTGACCTCTCTGACCCTCATTTTCCATACCTGTAAAACAAGACTTGTGATGTTCTCTGCCCCCTGTGAAGATGCAGTATCTAAGTTCCTCCTAATGTCTGATACATTGTAAACACTCAATAAATTTTTGCCGTGGTTTTGTGTCAGTCATCTGACTGGGCGCAAGATCGTTCTACAGACCTTCAGCATGGCCAAGTCCTCGCAGTGATTTTGTTCTACAGTTTCCCCTGGTAACTTAGAGATCACAGTGGTTCTTTTATGGGTTTCTGTTCAGTCTGATTCTGTTGGGGGCCAATACTTTTAGGAGTCCTTAGGATGGCACTTGACAAGAGTGAACTTTGAGATTCCTAATAGTTGTCAACAGGAAAAGACTGAGAGTTTGGAGGAAAAAAAAAGAGAGAGAACTATTAAAAGTTAAAAAAATATATAAAGGAAATAAGGAAACTTTTTATATGGAAATGTTAAGTAAGTAGAATTTATATATATCTGAGTTATTATCTGTGTCTTAGACTGCCTCCAGTGAGGATTTAGTGTTGCTTACAGTGAAGGGCTTATGTGGGAAAAAATTGTTGAGGTAGAAATAGGGGAAAAATTAATCAAAAAGAAAGAATACATAACAATGCTGAAAATCCTAGGTGAAAATAATTAATGCTTTATCAATTAATGCTTTATTAATTAATGCATAATTAATGCTTTTTGCATTGCTTATCCACTGACCACGAAAATTAGAAATTGGATAGAAGGAATAGCAATCGATTATCAAAAGAACCTGATTTGGGGGGTTTTGGTTGGGGACTTAGACTTCCAACTGATAAGCATTGAGTTTTAGACAAGTTACTGTATGCTACCCAGCCTTGTTTTTCCATGTGTAATGAGGTCATTGCAGTTAGTCTTTTTCAACATTTTCTTTACAACCTATCACTTTAACTTCTTCAACAAAGTATTACCAAGACCCAATCAATTTATCAATAGATAAAAATGGAGTTGGCATGTTGAAGAGGACATAGGTTTCTTATCTCCATTTTACAAATAGTAGTAACCTCAAAGCCATATTCAGAGAGACCCTTAAATAGAGAAGCATTGTCATTATGTTATCTTTCCTCCACTGTTTGTGATAAACTATATATATATGTGTGTGTGTGTGTGTGTGTAGTGTATATATATATATATATATATATATATTTATATATATTCACACATATAAACACACACACAATTAGGAAACATATTCACAGTGTATAATATATCTATTCATTTAATGAAGAAATCAATAGAATATTACATAGAGTCCAAAACAAATCTGTTAGGTCCATGTCAAGTAGTAAGGGTATGGTTGCAAAAGAAACAGACATGCTCTCCATATTCCTGTAGCTCACAGTGAAGATAAAACTTTGGCCAGGCGATTTAAAATGTGGTAAAAGCTATAAAGAAGATCACTTTTTTCCTGTGACATACACCAAACAGGCATACCTTGGAGACATGCGGGTGTGTGTGTTTGGTTAAAGACTACTGCAGTAAAGTGAGCATCAAAATAAAGTAAGTCAAATGAATTTTTTTTGTTGTTTTCCAGTACATATAAAATGAGGTGTGCTTATGTATAGTTAGCTGTCCAAATGCACATATTTCCAGTACATATAAAAGTTATGTTTGCACTATGCTATAGTCTATTAAGTGTACAATGGCATATGTCTTAAAAAAAAAACAACTTACATACCTTAATTTAAAAGTACTTTATTACTAAAAAAAAAAAAATGCTAACTGCCATCTGAACTGCAGCAAGTAATAATGTTTTTGCTGGTGGAGGTTCTTGCCTTGATGTTGATGGCTGCTGATCAGGGTAGTGGCTGCTGATGGTTGGGGTGACTCTGGCAATTTCTTAAAATAAGCCAACAGTGAGGTTTCTACATCGATTGGCTCTTCCTTTCACAAACAATTTCTCTGTAGCATGTGATGCTTTTTGATAGCATTTTACCCACAGTAGAACTTCTTTCAGAATTGGACTCAATCCTCTCAAACCCTGCGCTGATTTATCAACTAAGTTGATGGAACATTCTAAATCCTTTGTTGTCATTTCAACAATCTTCACAGCATCTTTACCAGGAGTAGATTCCATCTTAAGAAACCACTTTCTTTGCTCATCCATAAGAAACAACTCTTCGTCCATTAAAGATTTGTCACGAGATTGCAGTAATTCAAATATAATAATAATGAAAAAGTTGGAAGCATTGCAAGAATTACCAAAATGTGACACAGAGACACGAAGTGAGCAAATGCCATTGGGAAAATGGCACCCACAGACTTGCTCAACGCAAGATTGCCACAAACCTTCAATTCACAAAAGATGCAGTATCTGCAAAGCACAATGAGAATGAGATGCACCTGTGTACCTAATAAGACCTACCAGAAGAAGGTAGGAACAATTTTGACCAGAAGAATTTTAAATTCAATGCTAGACTTTCTTCTCCCTAAGAGAAAGTGTAGCAGTTTGTCCCAAGGAACACTTGACCAGCAGGGTTCCTGGAAGTTCTCAGGATGAAAATCAATTCAGGTTAATGCCTACCCTAATAAGTCAGGGTGTTCACTCTGGAGATAGGGGTCAAGTATAAAGACAAATTTCTGCCATAACAATCTTTGATCTCTCCAAACCCAGGGAACCCTTGCCTCCACCTGTTTAGCTCTAATAAATAGCAACATGCCTGGCACATGGTACTTAGTAAGTTGCCTCTGTGTGTTTGTATCCATGTCCACTTGTTTCTTTTATTCTCTAAATTAATAAAATAAGTTATTTGAGACTTTAATATTTATTTAATTTATTTAATATTTATTAATGTATTTATAATTTATTTTTATAAATTATAAATTTATATCTATTTTTAAATTATAAATTTATAATTTAATTTATTTAATATGTATTGATATATTTAATATTCATTATTTATGTTATAAATAAAATAAGTTATTTGAGAATTTTCAACTTGTGAAGACAGTATTGATATAACTTCAAAAAAATTATGTGAGACTGGAGAAGGAAGAGAATCATGTTTACACAAATGAGCATAAAAGGAGCCCCTTGTCCTCTGTGCACGAAAGGTAAGGAATTTGGCAATGTGTGAACGTGTGATTTAGAGTATCCACAGTATAACGTTTGAGCAACCAGACGGTGTGTACAGGAACTCAAGGGTGGCTATGCTCACTGACGCATGAAAATCTAGAACTCTTTTTTTAATGTGCAGACATGAAATAATAACAGAGAAGAAAGAGGGAAAAATGAGGTGCACTTAATGTAGAGTTAGCGGTCCAAATGCACACAGCAGGGCGAGGTCTGTGCACATTCATGATGGAAACACTTAACCCTCCGCTCACCGACTTGCCCGTTTTCCCACAAACATTCATTCAGCCTCTACTCCATGTCTTGCTCTGGAGAGCCCTGGGGGTTAAAATAGCGAGCAGCACCATCGCCCCATTCTTGGCAACTGCTCTGCCGTGAGACGGAACCTTTATCAAGTGTCAGCAAGGGAACCTGGCATTTATCAGGGTGGGTACTGCGCCCTGCTCTGCTGACAGGGTAGATTCAATACATGTCATCCCCACTGTGCTAAGACGTTTTAATGGCTTGCACTTTCCTCTCTCTTGTCACCCAGCAGACCTTGTCTTTCTCCGCTTTTCAGCCCCTTTTCCCATCCCCCAACTGTTTTTCTTCCACGTCTCCTTTGCAGCAAGCAGTAACTTTGAAGAAGTTACTGACTCTGCTTCCGCATACCCGTCCATGAAATATTGGAATTGACTACATTATCCGTGAAGTCTTACCGAGCTCTTTCTGCTAAAATTGTGGAATTCTTGCTACTGCTTTCAGAATCATGCAGCTTGCATTCCCGTCGAAAGGCAGAGCCCGAGACAAGCGCTTGTATGGATGGAGGTGGTTTAGTTTAAATCATTTGATCATGTAGTACATGCGTGGAGGGTCCGAAAAAATGAAACGGGAAAGGAGGGCAAACACCAAGTTTGGAGGGTTAGGGAACTGTGAAATGGAGAAAGCGAGGGAGAGCAGCTGATGCACAAGTGACTGAGCTGGTTACTATTCTCGAAAACCAGAGTTCAATTCTGTTGGTAATGTTCTGAGGAGCTGGATGGAAGGTGCTTGTGAAATGTCTGAGGCTTAGACTAAGGGAATATCTACCCACGGCTCCTGTCCCATTGGTCAAATGTCACCCAGGAAGTGTTGACACTTGTACATTGCCCAGTTGGTGCAGACGGCAGCATGGCTGATCGGGCTCCTGCAGGGGATCCTGTGACTGAGGCAGATAAGCCTTGGGAGAAACAAAATAACAGATACGCAGTGCAGCTAAGATCAGGAGCTGTTAGGCTACACCTGAGTACAGCTGGTTGCTATAGCAAAGACCAGAAAAAATGATGGGATAAGAGAATAGGAAAAGGAAAAATAGAGACATAAGCCATTGTATTCCTCAATGGTTTCCAAGTGTGAATATCAAGAAATTTTAATTTTTCAAATCAGCTTAACCAGGGCATGGAATATATTGGAACTAAGAAAAAAAAAAATTTTGATACCCATTTCCACAAATACAGAGGCTCGTTGTTGAGTGGGCTCCACTGTCCATCCCCTTTCCAATTCCACCTAGGTCTATCATAATATTAACAATCATTTAAGAAGTCTACAGTGTGTCAGGCACTGTGTTGGGCACTTTTCTTGCACTATTCTTTTGAGCTTCAGATCAGCACGATCCTGCCAAATTAGTACAAAATTCCCCATTTTACAAATGAGAAGATTAAGGCTCATGAATGGGAAATGACTTAACTCCATTCACATAATTGATGAAGGGTTAAACTGGGATTCAAATCCATATATATCTCTAAAGCACAGGCTGTTTCTAGGAGTTGAAGCCATCTCAGTGGGCCATCAGATTTAAGATCAGGTGTACGCCTCCCATTCTAGTTTTCTATTCCTGCCTGGTCTGAAGACTCGTTTTAAACTCTAGCCTGCCCGGCTTGAGCCCTGCTATCCTGCTTAGTTACTTGTCAGACAGCCCAGCTGTTTGACCTTATCTTCCAGTTAAGATATATTTGATATCAATATTAGCCCAGCTTTGAACCTGAAGCCTCACAATTTTTGATTTCTACTTTTTCTCATTGGAGGCCAACCTATAATGGAATCAAAACCCATATTCCATGGTGTTTCTACTGCATGGTCTCTTCTGTGATTTCAGCTTTCTCTTTACACTTTCCTTTCCCATTATCCATAATCTATTGGAAGAATAAGATAAGGCACAACAGAGAACGACAGGAATAACCTGGGAGAGATAGTACACATGATTGAGAATCAGAGAATCAGGGAATCGGCTATTTGGAGGAAAATATCAGTCTGTTTCTGTACCCATTCCCTCTGTCAATGTACCTGCCCCTTCTTGACAGCTTCTTGACAGCCCATCATTCAGTGCATTGGAAAATCATAGCTTACCTTCCTCAGTCCCTCCCTCAGACGGTGCATGTGTACAATTTATTTCCTTCCTCCCTGGACAGACTCGACTTCACCAAGGGCCAGATCTGAACCTTGCTAGGCCTCCGTTGGGAAGGAAGCAATGGAGAGAAGGGAGGCTGGAAAGGAAAAGTAAGGCAGGGGTGGGAAAGTATCGTTTTCGTGTGGCAAATAAGAGCACATAGGTCGAAGAAGCAAACGGCAAATAAAGAATGTTGGTCTGGTGAGAATGAGGAGTCATTTCAATTAGAAAAAAAAAATAGTGATAGTTGGAAAAGATTTCAATCAGCCTCCTATTCCCTATTCCCAATTGCATGCCTATATCCTTTATCACCGATCTCTGTCCTTTTTCTTATTAGTGTTGCTTCTGGAATTTTCTGTATCCACCATTCTCTTAATTTTATTTTTTTCAATGAGAATTATCATGACAGATAATCTATCTGGCTGTGTTTTCTGATGACATGAAATTCTCTGACTCCTGACATTCTTTCATTTCCCAATAGATCCAATTGTTATAAAGGAGGGTTTTTTCCCGGAGCTTTTGTTTTATTTATTTATTTATTTATTTATTTATTTATTTAATGCTGAGCCAAAAGCAGTTTCCTCAAAACTTCCACTTGTTGACTCTGTGCCTGCCCTTTGGGACCAAATAAAACCAGTATAATCTCTTCTTTATACCCCTGCCCATCCAGTAGGGAAGGAAACCAACCTTACTGTTCTCTCTACTCCATCAAGTGTTGTTTCCTGAGCTAAATGTCCCCCGTTCCTCTTGTTATTCCTATGCGTGGATTGGAATCCTGTGGCTATGCTGATCACTTCCTTCTGGTTACACCACAAATTATTATGTCTCTCTCATTTCCAGACTCAGCTGGCCCAATGTATAATGTGTGGGTCTGTTATATCCCTGTCCTTGGAGACTTATTTCCATTATTAAAGTCTAAATCTCCTTGAACTTAAAGGGGTGTGTGTGTGTGTGTGTGAAAGTGATAGAAAATAAGGGCTTATGAAATTTGGACAAAGGATGTAATGGAGAGAACACGTGCCTGTGACTCCAAAGTCAAGCAGGTCTAACACTGCGTGGCGGTATTATGTTTGACATCAGACATGGCCCAACAGGGGAGAGGAATATGCTTCAACAGTTAGATGATTATGCTAATACAAACTGGGATTTATTATTATGTTTGTCTTATTCGGGACTGAATTTGATGTGATTGCTGCCGCTGCTTCAGTGCTAGGTAATGGAGGCTGAAATGTATTCCCTCAAAGATCCTCCGGGAACAGCCACCTGGGATTGACAGAGAGAGTCACTGGGTGTCACTGTTGAGTCATATGACGGCAGCTATCTGCTTGCTTATTGAAGTCTGGTTCCTTAAAGAAGCTGGGAGCTGGAGGTTTGGGGTGGCTGCCAGTCCCCTTCTTGTTGGCATCTCTTCATTAGGGTCAGGATAGATGATCCCTCTCCCTGCATCCCCTTGAGAAGTACTGGGTCAGATGTGCCCATGTCAGTGTGGGCCTTAGCTGCCTCAGCTGCTGCCTAATGAGCTGATCTGTCCTTGATCCACCTCCCAGTGCTATGATAGGGGTCTGCTGTTACGCATCAGTGCAGCAAGTGATCACCCCCACCAGCAGACAAAAGAGGTCTCCCCCCACACCTGGGACTTACGGAGACTAACAGCTCTCTTCACAGCAGACAAACCCTTCCATTCCACAGCTAAGGGATTGTTCTAGACGCAGATACACATGATTCCAGCCTCGGGAAAGAGTCAGTGGCACATTTCAGTTTTTCACGGGAGTACTGATTTTGATAGAAATAAGGACAGGTGAAATTGTAGGTGCCCAGTATGTTACAGGGCAAGGAGAGAAATTGACCAAGGATAGAAAAGTTAAGGATGGGAAGGCCAGCAGACCTAGCAACCTTCTGTCCAAGAACTGATCCTGTTACTAACGCAGCCTGATCTACACATAAGCAATGAAATTCTGGTGCCTTGATGACTGAGTATCCTTTGTAATATGGTTATTCAAGCCCTTTGGCAGGTGCTTTTAATCCTTCTAGGAGAACTTAATAAAAGTGCAAATGCCAAAGTCCCATATCCTAGGAACTTTTCCTAGATGTCTGAAGAGAGCCCCAGGCATTTGTATATTTATCCAATCTACATGTTATTAAACCATATACAGAGAACACTCTTCCAGGTCTAATCTATAAGTTCTGCTTTGTGAAGATTATGCATCATATTCATTTTTAAAAAAATTTTTCCCCCTCTGGAATTCAATACTGTTCTGTGTCCAGACAGATTCTTCCAAAATGCAAACATGGCCACTCTGTTCTGTGCCTTTTAAATTCCCCAATGGCTAATCACCACATGTAAGCGAAGTCCAAACCCATGCCCCTATCCTTTGGGCCCCTCCTCACTAGTTGCCTCGACTTATTCTAGGTTGGAATAAGTTAGGTTAACACTAATTCTGCTATCATACTTTGTGCCAGTGTTTTCTCCCTTGGCTGCACATTGAAATCACCTGGGAAAGTTTAGAAACAATGATGCTGAGTCTTACCCCCCAGGGATTCTGTGATTGGGTTAGTGAGGGAAGGGACCCAGGCCTCCATGGCTTTCAAAGCTCCCCAGGTAATTCTAACGGGGACACAAAATTTGAGAATCACTATTCCATGATAGTCACCTTCCTAGACCACACCTACCTTTTCTGAGCCTCCTTTGACCACCCCATTGTTCTTGATCCTTCTTGGTTCAACCGTCACATCAACTCCTTGATGAAACCACCTCTGAGCCCACTCCTCAGCCATGTTAAAGACTTTTCTCTGACATTCCACAGCACTGCATGCATACTATAAGGTACTGGATTGGAAATATCTATATATTTTTAATTTTCTTTTTGTTTCTGGACTCTAAGTTCATGCTGGGGAAGCAAATGGAACATTGTTGTCATTATGCACCCAGCACAGAGCACAGAGCCTAGCACTTATTAGTTGCTCAGGAAGCATTTGTAGGACGGCAATACTGATGATGGGGATTGTGAATGAGTTAATGAATGAATGATCGATGGCAGTGATAGTGATAGTGTCTAACATTTATCAAGGATTTGCCATGTATATGGTTATATACAAAGTGTTATATAGGTATTCTCTCATTACACTCACCAAAGCCCCACAAGAAAGACTGATCTATACCTTACAGATGAAGGAACTCAGGAATAACAGTGCTAAGTACATGCCACGGCCATGATTTGAAACCTGGTCTCTCTGACTCCACTTTTAGTCTAATGATTGCTTCCAAAAATAGAAAGGTAAAGATGTTTAACAAGATTTTCTCATTGTAGCTTTTATTGGACTTCTTTTGCCAGAGAATATATTAGCTCTCCTATTTAACCCATACAACAACTCTATAAATCAGTCTTATCATTCCCATTTAATTGAAAAGAGAATCAAGTATCAGAAAGAGGCAAATTCAGGCAAGGTCCTGTGGAAGTGCGGGAAATGGTAGTTGAAATCCTATGGCTCCATGCAAGCTGTGCCCTCTTGCATGGAGCACTGGGTGTGGTGAAAAAATAATGAATACTGTTTTTCTGAAAATAAATAAATTGGGGAAAAAAAAAAAAAAGAAATCCTATGGCTCTTTGGCTGTCTGACTTCAACATCCAGGATTATTCACTATATTACAATAGTCTCATAATGATGAGGAAGAAAGGGGAGAGAAAGAGAGAGAGATCAGATATATAAATGACTCTTTTGGACTTACTTTCATAGGAACAAAATACCTCAAGGATAGTTTTCTTTGTCTATGTTCCCCAAACCCTTAGCACTTTTTCCCAAAGGCTCATTGGGACAAAAAGGCAAAATGATTCTTTTTTTTTTTTTTTTAAGAGATTGATCAATTATTCTGAACCTACCAAGGATATCTGAAGTGTGACCTAATTTTTGCATTGATGCCCTTGCAATTTCTTTCTTTAGACAATTAACACAGAGTGTTAATGCCCAGGGGCTTCAGTCCTCTTTCTTTTCCTTTTTTAAAGGATGGGCACCTGAGGCCCATAGAGGAAGGGCATGTGAAGATCACGCTGCGAGACTGTGGCCAGGACCCTTTTCTCCTAACCCTCAGTCCAGCGTCCTGACCTACACGTTGACACAGTGATTAAAAACATCATTGTTAAAGGTGATGCATATTCTAAAAACAACTTGGGAGCTTTTAGTTGTACAGTACTCTAAGTGCTGAACACAAGGTATTTTCATTGCCTCTCACTGCCACATAACAAGGCCATTTGCTCTGTGGGATCTTAGTAATAGGGATAAGTAGGTACAAACAGAGGTAAGGTGCAGATTCCTTTCTCTAACTAATGTGAACAGATGGTTTAAAATGGGAAGTGGATCCTGGCTGCAAAGCACTGTGAACCACTGTCTTCCTGCTGAGGGCAGATGATATCCTTTGAGAAGGAGTGGAGGAGACATCTGGAAATTCAGTAGATGAGCCGTGAATGAAGACAGGTCAAAGCTGTGGGAAGAATGTCAGGTGGGGGGTCAGATGACTTCTAATGCTTCCAGGGGCCACGACTTTAGGAAGGCTGCACCCATGCCTCCCATGTACCAAACCAGAGTTAATATTGGCCAATCTGCAAACATATCAGGTACCTGCATAAATTTGCTCATGGCCGTTCTTCCGGTCTGTTCTCCTTATTTCTTTGACCACCAACATTTCTCTCATCCTCAAGCCATGACAGTGTTGTCACTTTTTAAATCTTTCACAAGTGTTCCCACAGGAGGTCACTTTTCTTCCCTCTCTTCATCCCAGTGTTGGCTGCCTGTGTGTGCTACAGCTCTTAGTCCCCCATGCTTTTATTTGTGATTAGCTGTCGTTATATCTGCCTCTTCCACTACACTGTCTAGTCCTCCTGGGCAAGATCTATGTTTCAACCATTCCTCTCTCTTCCAGTGGAATCTCACAGCTTGTTTGGCATAGAATAATTTCCTATTGAAACTCAACCTATTGGTTGAGTTGAGTTAAATTGGGAGCGTGGATGTTACCTGCCTTCTCCCAGACATCATGTCTAAAGATTATGGGCATCTATTTCTGGATTATTTGAGAGAGTGGCTGGAGAAACTGTTTAGAAATTTACCATCCTATGAGAAAGGACATGGAACCAGAATTCCTGTATATGAGATTCAGATGAGGGATGTGTGGCATTAGGCAAGCAAATCACTTTTCTGGGCCTCAACTTTCTCATTTGTAAACTAGGGGTCATAGCACCTGGCCTGCTTATTTCACAATATTGAATGAGATCACATTTAAATGCCTTTTGAAAGCTATATAGTACGATGGACAGATCAATGTTGAGTATTATTTTTATTAATATTACAGTTATTATGACTACATCATAAATATCTAAGGTCTCCTGTGCTTTAAATAACTATAATTCTTAACTCCATGAATTTTTGAGTGACAATGACAAATGAAAGATACTTGAATTAAAAGAAAATGACCACGGTCTCCCTGGAAATTTCCTAATGGAGCAAGAACCCAAGTCTGAAATCCCTAGGATAATACCAGTAACAAAACCAACACATATCAGAAACTCTGGGTGAGAGGTCAGGTGCTCACGAATAGCAGCAGAGATCAGAATGGAACTAGAGGTAGGAGAGCATTTCTCTTAGGCTAGTATGATATTAATCCTTGCTCCTCGATGAAACCCTTTAATGTACCTGCTGATGGTCCTGTCTTCAAAGAAGGTTCTCATTTCAGGGACTTTGACTCACACTCTAAGAACTTGACTGTGGATACAAAGAAAAGCCGAAGAATTGGTTCTATAATGGAATTGAGCCTTGCTTCTTTCTGACTGTAACCTTGAGTAATTTATTTCTGCTATCTAAATCTGCTTTCTCATCTGTAAATTGGGGGTACAAATGAAGATGGTAGCTGCCATGTACTGAGTTACTCTTAGCATTTCCTAACTCCGAGATCATAACTCTGTATCTCTTTCATTGCTGAGGACACTCAGACCTAGGGAGCTTAAGTAACTTCCTTACCTTAAGGAAAAAAAAAAAAAAGAAAGAAAGAAAGAAAAAGAAAAAAGAAAAAATGAAAAGTATGTATATTTTAAGAGTACATTGGCATAAAGACAGATATAATTAGTCTGTGAATCAGCTGGGAAAGGGTGGGGCTAGGATTTGGACAAAGGTTTATTGGAATCCAAAACCTATAATTTTGACTACAAAGTATTACACAAATGTCAGTTGTCATTGCTATTGGTGATACATTCAGACAGCCTGGGTATTTAAAAGATAAAAGTTCATTGACTGTGGCCCCGGAAGCCTAAGACGGTTCTGATCATTTTCTAAGCAAATTTGTGAAAGTCCCACATGTGCCTATGTGGGAAAAGGGAAGATAGAAATTCCTCTGTTACATTCATCAGGACACTGAGACATCAAACATGTTAGCAAGGTAAACCCACAGTGTGAGTTGGCCACCGCAGCAGCCCCTGTTCTGCACAAGACTCTTTCACTCTTCATTAATGTGTCCCCAAATATTTCGTACCGTTCCGGTCTTTGCGTCTGAGGTCCACCCACCCCGCATCAAACACACACCTCCTCCTCTACCTTGCATTGTTCAAGGGAAGTAGGCGAGCAGAGTTGGCATGGAGACTGGGCTGCACTGTACCTTTGGTGGGTCCCATGCACTTTTGTCCTTATGAGCCCCTTTACCCATAAAAAATTTTTTAATTAAAAAAATAAATTTAAAAACATATTTTATGACTATGTTGGTATCAAGGTGGATAAAATCCAGGTTAAATTCATTATTATACATTCATTTTTATTACACTTATTTTTTCTTTGATTTTGAAATAAATCAAAATCAAAACTTTTTTATGGTTCCCAAAAGCATCACAGGCCCTGGGCATGGTACCTATTGTGCCAACAGAAGCATTGATCATGAATGAAGAGCTTAGAAAACAAAATGTCACTGGGTATGAATCCATCCTCAGAAACTTTAAATGTGTGACCTTGAGTAAATTTAAAAAAACTATGTGCCCACCAGTTTCCTTCTCTGTAGAGTAGATAGTGCTTGATTTGACTGGATTAAGAAGATAGCAAGTAATGTACTATAAGATCTTGATAATTCGTATGGACAGGGATTCCAGTGTCTTCTAATTGGCCAGCCTGAATCATAGGCCCTTGCTGGTATCCAGAGAGTCAAAATAACATGATTCACTATGCTCCCAGAACCCCATGGAATGTACTGAAAGGAAAAAAAAAGTCCTTTTGTGGTTAAAACAAGCAAACAGAAAATAAAAACTAATATCCACTAAAATCACCATCACCATTTTCAAGTTAAAACTGAAAAGAGAAATATACATTCACTCCCTCTTTCTTTTGAAAGCACTGTACTAGAAACTCGACCCTAGATTGCTCTGATTTCATTTGGGTAAAACTATTCAACCAGTCACTCTAGTTCTGGTTATACTAGCCCTTCCCATATGGACACAGGGAGAGACGTTTGACAAATGTCTTCCTTAAGTCCAGGAAAGATCTTATACTAACTTTCTCTGGTCTCATAAACTTAATATAGGAGAAAATGAGGTTAGTTTAACACAGTGGCAGCTCAAAATTTTCTGTATGGAAGGTAGTGATTAATTTGAAGGGCAAGTGCAAAAGATTCTCCTAAAGGTGTTTGCAGATCAGGGAGTCTATATTTCTTTATGGAAGTAATAACTAGAGGAGATTGATGACAGTCATGAGAGAGCTGAGAAGCCAAGGCCTATCCAGGGGACACCTAAGACAGGGCTCACCCCCAGGAGCTTTGCCTAGTGAAACGAGGCTCAGTTCTAGGGATCTTTGCTTTCCCTTTCATCATTGCCCACCCAGGCCCCAGGTATCTGAAGATAGCAAGATGGGCGAGACATCTCAGCTCGTTCAGGGACCTCCAGACCTTTCCATCAACTTATTATTCTAGAATCACCCTTAGAGCAAGTATGCAAATAATCAGACTGTATTTTGTCCAACCCCGCTTATTTCCTCATTTTTAAAATAATAAGGACCTATGTTTGCCTCCAATCTTTCACCCCTCTCTGTATCTCCTGCTGCATTCTCCTTGACTCTGCAGAGATCATGGTGAACAGTTCATGGGCAATGGGGGCCTGTGTAAATAGTATTGTCCTTCAGAAAACAAACATTTTTTAATGGGGCTGTGGAGAAGAGGGAAAAAAAAAAAAGGTGTATTTGGATTTACAAAACCTAGAACAAATTCAGGCTCCAGTGGTAACTAACTGGGTCATTTCGAGCGAGCAAACTCCTCTCAGAGTTTGGTCATCTGTAGGATGGCTTTGTAATAACTGACTTGCCTACCATACAGGGATTTTGTGAGACCTAAATGGGATTTTGTTTATGAACGCCCTTTAAAGCCAGCAAGGTGGTGTATTTCATACAAAGTAGGAAGCTATAATTATTGCTGGTATCACTGTATACATTCTATCTCAGTCGCACCAAACATCGGACTACTAACCTGATTTGCAGTCCCTTCTGATCAGCCTCAGTCTGAACAACCCACAGACATTATTTCTACCTCCTGGGGAAGCATTTCAATGATTTAATTGACTGATCTTTATTTACATTTGACTGCCACTAGGCTGGACAGAAGTTGACTGCTATTTATCCTTAAGATACAATTTTCTTTCTTTCTTCTTTTAGGTCTATGTTCTTTGAATGGATCTTCTAAACGAAAGAATTGTTTCATTGTACACATTTGTCCCTATGGAATAGCTGCCAGCATTAAGTGCAATCATGGAATTCCATCATCAGAGAGAATGGCGTTTCTGTGGGTGGATATCTAGTGAGGAGAGGGAGGGAGAAGAGTAAGAGAAGGAAGCATTTCAGATCAGTGCAGTTCTGTGGCCTGGATCTCCCTTTCATTGGCATATCAGAAAAGAAGGCAAGCTAAGAACCTGTAAAATTAAAGAGACACGAGCATGAAGGAGGAGTATCAAATCGAGCTTTTGTTGGAAATTGTTGAGGAGGAGGAAAAATCGCCTTTCAAAGCTTCAAATGCTTTCATAAAGTTCCCTTAAAACATGTTCACTTTCTTTACTTCCACCCTTTTTAAAATGTACATCACATTTTAAAGTTATTTTAAAATATTCTGAAAAGTCATTCACAAGTTTAATTCACTAAGAACTTGAGGGAAAAACAGACAAATGAAAACATATTCTTAGATTGACAAGATTTGTTAGTCATAAATGAAATCATGCAAATAAAAACACTAAATAAACTATAGCCTTTTATACTGTGTAAAAGTTCATCAGTCAAGTATTGATTTGTTGAAGCTCTTCTATGTGTGATAAATGAAAAAGCAAATGTAAAGTAGTATATGACACATAGTAAACCCAAATAAATAAACATTAAATTTCTCCCCCTTTTGATAAGACAGCTTCACTTGGGTCTCATCTACAGGGCAAGCTTATGTTAGAGAAAGAATATCTATTTGTTGTTGCCAGCCTTTTTTTTTTATTGAATATATATTGCATCAAGGTCACAATGATTGATAGTGTCTTGAAAGTTGGCAACCTTTCAGAATGGACTTGTAAACTTGTTCATCTCATTTTGCTTGGCAATAGGTATCAAAGGTCTTAAAAATTTTTATTTTCCCTTTGACCCAATAATTTTGTATACTAACATGTTTACCACAATCTTGTTCACAATGAAAACTTGTGAACAGATTTCATATATAACAGTAGAGCAATGATTAACTGAAGACACAGGACAGTAGTGTCTTGACCCACGCATCACCAGCCCTGGCCCCCTGTTACTGTTATATAAATACAATCATATGGTATATATATTTGTTAATTTTTTTTATTTTTTAAGATTTTATTTATTTATTTGACAGAGAGAGATCACAACTAGGCAGAGAGGCAGGCAGAGAGAGAGAAGGGGGAAGCAGGCTCCCTGCTGAGCAGAGAACCCGATGTGGGGCTCGATCCCAGGACCCTGAGATCATGACCTGAGCCAAAGGCAGAGGCTTAACCCACTGAGCCACCCAGGCACCCCATTTGTTATTATTTTTTTTTTTAACAAATACAATCATTTTATCTACATTATCCTGCATCTCTATGTATGTTTTTCTTTTTTCACCCCTTAAAAATAAATTGTAGGCAGTCCTACATGGCAATACATGTTTATAATTCTTTACCTTCTAATTTTTGACACACACACACACACACACACACACACACACACACATTTATTTATTTATTTATTTATTTAGATAAATATCCTGTAGGGGCGTTTGGGTGGCTCAGTTGGTTAAGTGTCTGCCTTTGGCTCAGGTCATGATCCAGGGTCCTGAGATCCAGCCCCACATCAGGCTCTCTGCTCAGTGGGAAGCCTCTTTCTCCCTCTCCCTCTGCCTGGTTCTCTCTCTCCCTCTGCCTGTTGCTCTCTCTGCTTGTGTTCTCTCTCTGCCAAATATTAAAATCTTAAAAAAAAAATAACAGTCCTATAAAACTTCACATTATGATACTCATATCATGGAATTTCCTTTTTCAAGAGTTTTTTTCCCTTAAATTTGTTCCTCCTCTCCTCTTTTCACACAAATCAGCTCTTCACCAGTAACTCTTTCTACTGAGTAATTTAATCATGGTTGCACCTCCATGTGTATTATTATGTATCCTTGCCATATTTATCATATATATACACACCCATCAGAAAGAATATATATGATTATATATATATACACAAACATGTATCAAAAGAAAAAATGCAGATGCAAAGTAATATAATAATAATATGATTTTATTTTTTAAAAATAAATACTACCACTCTTGTTGATTATAAAAATACAATCACAATGTATACATTTTTAACATCTTGTTTTTTGCAGCAATACCATTCAGAATATCTTCCAAGTCAAATGCTACCAGTCATGTTTGAGTTGCTACGTGAGATTCTAAGATTTGAACATTTTCTATAGTGTAGGGTGATGATCACTCATCCTGTCTCATAATGAATGGAATCTGTTTTGTTTTTAGTTTTTGACATTATCAACAATGTTGTAACAAGCACACTGTGTGTAGGATATATATTGCGTAAACACACACACACACACACACACACACGAAGACTGGGAGAAAGGAAATATTTCCTATTCCCACTCTAACAATGTACCCCATAATTGGTGGTTTAAAAAAATGCTTTTTCTCTTACAGTTCTGGAGAAGTCTCCAGAAATGGGTTAGCAGTTAATTCTGGAGACTCCAGGAAAAAAAAAAAAATTTAGTTCCCTTGTCTTTTTAATCTTCTAGAGCCTGCCTCTGTTGCTTGACTCCTAGCCCCTTCCTCACATATCTCCAGCTCCTCCCTTCCGCTGTCATATCTCCTACTACTAACTGATCCTTCTGTCTCCTTATAAGGACCCTCATGTATGCATTTGGCCCACACAGAAAATTCAAAATAACTTCCCCATCTTCAAGACCCTTCATTTAATCATCTCTGTAAAGTCCCTAATACCATGTAAGATAACATAGTCACAGGTTTTGAGGGTTAGGACATGGACATCTTTGGCCATGGATATTATTTAATCTCCTACATATACACTCATACTTAGTTTTTTTAAGATTAAAAAAAATTTTTTTTAAAATTTGACAGAGATCACAAGTAGGAAGAGAGGCAGGCAGAGAGAGAGAGGAAGGGAATCAGGCTACCCACTGAGCAGAGAGCCCGATGCAGGACTCGATCCCAAGACCTGGGATCATGACCTGAGCCGAAGGCAGAGGCTTTAACCCACTGAGCCACCCTGACGCCCCGCTCATACTTAATTTTTGAAGGACAGATTCACTGTAGTGGGAATTCTGGGTTGAATAGTGTGGTAGATTATCCTATTGCTCAGCAAATAAATATTCATTTTCTTCCTTACCACACTTTAACTTTGAGTATATTTTTCCAGCATTGACTTTGGACTTGGTATGGTCAAAAAAATTCGACTTTAGAAGAATTAAGTTCCAGATATTTTCTTGAGTTTTTTCCTCCATTATGAGAACAGACCCTTCCTAGTGGTTGTTTTTTGAGCCTGATTCCCAGAAAGAAAAAACTCTAACCAAATTTAGCAGAACTATATAAGTGATGCAGAACTATATAAGTGATCCATAGATAGAGTAAATATGTGTTTTGTTATTCTAAGTAACGTGCTTTGGGGGATTATTTGTTATTGTAACAAAAGCTGATTGATATACACATAGAATATGAATATATTCAGTTTTAATAGGTACTGCCTAATTCCTCTATAATAGTCCTCTAGCAAGGCAAATTTATACAAACAATACATGAGAGCATTTTTACCCTGTATCTTCAATACAAAAGGAATGATCAGTCATAAACTTTTGTGAACATGATGGATATAAAGGTATGCCTCATTAAACTTGAGAATTTTATTTCCTTCATGTGAATATTTCTTCATATTTTCATTCACTATTTAGATTGGATATAGTAGTTTACATTTTTCTTTTAGTTTTTTTCTTTAAATTTATAAAGAATATGTCAAACCTGTTTCTTTGTTTCTGTTTTTTTTGTTTGTTTGTTTGTTTTGATCATCAGGTTGGTAAGTATTCTATATTTCCCTAGTTCATTTTTTGACTATTCACTAGTGTATATATACATAAATATACACACACATAAATTAGTATATATATATTCCAATTTTATAGAGATAATTTTTTTTAAGATTTTATTTACTTATTTGAGAAACAGATAGACCACGAATGGGCGGAGGGGCAGAGGGAGAGGAAGAAGCAGACTCCCCGCTGAGCAGGTTACCCCTGGATGCAAGACTCCATTGCAGGACCTTGAAGTCATGACCTCCGCCAAAGGCAGCCGCCTAACTGACTGAGCCACCCAGGGGCTCCACTATCTTTCTTTTTTTGGTTATGAAGGTTACTCCTATGCATGGAATGTCTTGTGATACTTTTGTTTTATTTATTTAATCATTTATTTTTGTATTGAAGCTTCTAAACCATCTGGAATTTATTTTTTCTATCATGTGAGACAAGCTCCAACTTAATTTTCTTCCAGATGGGTAGCCAGTTGTGCCAGCTCTATTAAGTTTAATCATCCTTTTCCCCCATATTGAAATGCTGCTTTTGTTACATCTTGAATTCTTATATAAATATTGTGACCTCTTTTTGGATTATGAGTACATACTTTCTGCCATGCAATTTTCTAAGTCCTGGAGTTACAGTGTGGAATAAAACAAAGTCACCATTTTCCTGAAGTTTATGTTCTAGTAGAGGAAAGCAGACAAAATAACTAACTCAATCAATCAATCAATCAGTATTTGATGGTAATAAAGTAAAGCAGGGGATAGAGAGTGAGGAAGGATGCCCTTCTCAGAAAGACAATCCAGATATGTCCTCCTTTATAAAATGACATTTGAACAGAACCTGAATGGTGCTAGAGAGTAATATATGTGTATATCTAATAGTAGAGCATTTGAAGTAGAGGAAACCGCAAAGTCAAAGACCTTAATGAGGAGCGTGCTCTGCATGCTCTCTCTGAAAAATACCAAAGCTAACGTGGTTGGCTAATGTGTCAGAATAGTTAAACTGTTATCAGCTTCCTCAGAGATGGATATAGTTTATCTTCTTATTCCAGTACTACAATGAGTTGAACAGAGTGCTATAAGAGTATGCTCAAATATCAGCAAGGCCAATCAACCTTTATTATTCCACCTTTGACACTTTTCTTAGATATGATTTAGGACTTTTTATGATATTAAGATCATTTTATAGAGTTGTCTTCTTTCCTCAACAAAGCAACTAGTGGAAATCTATCTATCCATATACACACACATACACATACATAAATACACAGAGAGAGAGAGATGTTTAGATAGAAAGAGGTAGATAAAACTTGCATGTGATTATCCTAATTGCAATTGACCCTTATTTTTATTTTAATTACTTCAAAGTTAACCCTTTATGGTATAAAATCTTTCCACCCAGGGGCATGCTACTGTCCTTGGCAGATTTTAGTTTGTGTTTTTCAATAATATTGAATAGCATTATATGGTTCCCGTCTCTTTGATGATAATTTTATTTTTAATAATTTTTATTTTTGTGGCTATTTTGATGATATCTCTATTCTCTTTTCAATTACTTATTGCTAGAATAGAGAAAAATATGTATATAGTGTACATTTATTTTATATCCAGCCACCTCCCAAATTCTATTATTTCTGTGCCTTCTACCAGAAACATTGAGTTCTTTGTATAAATAACTTTGTTAAAGAAAGGATAGTTTAAAAGTTCTGCTCATCAAATATGTATCAAATTTACTCATTTTCCTGCTTTGGGATATTCGCCAAAACATCTAAGACACTTTTGAATACTAATATGAATAGTGGCCATTTTTTCAGTTTCTTGATACTTATTGTATTAGTTTAATATTCTTATTTAAACTATGTTTTCTCAAGTATTGTTTTCAAATTTATTAAGTGCCTTTTGAGTCAGCTAATTCCCCCCATTATAAGAATGTAGAAAATTATGTTGATATGTTCAAGTGAACTGTATATTCAAAGAATAAATCCTACTTAGTAGTGGTTTTCCAAACTTTCCTCCACTATTTTTTTGTTGTTTTTCTTCCCTATCTGTTCCTTTTTCTCCTTTTTTTTTTTAAGATTTTTATTTATTTATTTGACAGAGAGAGATCACAAGTAGGCAGAGAGGCAGGCAGAGAGAGAAGGAGAACCAGGCTCCCTGCTGAGCAGAGAACCCGATGTGGGGCTCGATCCCAGGACCCTGAGATCATGACCCAAGCCAAAGGCAGAGGCCTAACCTACTGAACCACCCAGGCTTCCCCTCTTCCTCCGTCTGAAGCTTCTACTGTTTGAAGAGTAGGTTTTCTGTATTTTTTATTTGTCACTTATAACTGCATTCTTGATATCTATTACTTCATGTATTATCTTTGTATTTTGGGATACTTTTTTTTTCATTAGATCTCTTCCTCCCTCTCCCTATCCTCTCTCCATCCATTTCTCTTCCTCTTCTTCTCTCTTTTATACTCATTACTAGAAAACTGTCCCTTTATAGTACTAAGTCTTCCCATCCAAGATTATGTCTTTCCTCTGGCAGATTTTATTTTACATCTTTCATTAAGATTGCAAATGATTTAGAATATTAAACGAGGGGCTCTCCTTGGTGGCTCAGTCATTAAGAGTATGCCTTCGACTCAGGTCATAATCCCAGGGTCCTGTGATTGAGCCCTGCTTTAAGCTTCCTACTGAGCAGAAAGCCTGCTTCTTCCTCTCCCACTCCCCCTGCTTGCATTCCCTCCTTGCTATCTCTTTCTATATATCAAATAAATAAATAAAATCTTATAAAAATATTAAAGGATTATGAGGACTATAATCATAAAATATTATATATATAATAGACATTGTACTTACATATGTATACACACATATAAAGCATTGCTAGAATATGTGTATATACATGTACATATATACATACATGTGTATATATACATATATACACATATGAATATATATGTAATGCATGTGTATATACACCCACATATATATTCTAATGATGTTTTAGTTTAGACAGATTTATTTCTCCTTTAATTCTCCATTTTCTTCTCTGTTATTCCTCTGTCTATAGCTACAAGCCCTATTGGGTATCTTGTTATGTTCCTTTAATCCCTGGCCTTTCAGTCAAGCTTTCAGAAAAACCTTGAGTATGACAGTCTCATGAGAAATAGCTGGCACATAGTTGTATTTGGTAGTCTATGCTCTTCTGAGACAAGAGGTCATGACTCCTCTATTCCCTGGTATCCTACTGTCTTCCCACATCTAGTCCTCTTCCCCATATGTCAGGATATAGGGGACACTTAATGTAACCCAAGTAAACCTTCTCTAAACAGCTGCACGTTTCGATGGGTCAGCTGTCCACCAGGATTCTCCATGAATCCCTAGTCTTTCTAACTGAAAGGGGACACTGTTCTTCACATTCCAGCCCATTATAACTATGACAGGAACTGAAGCTTACGACACTCTCCATATTCTGCATATCTGCTTGCCCCAGCTCTGCTCAACACAATGGCACGTTCAAGACACAGTAAAGTATAATGTAAACCAGGCCAGTTCTAGAAATAGGCACCTCACCTCATGTTTGAGTATCTTATCTCATCTAGAGCATCTCATCTTTGCCGAGTCGTGAGACATTGATCTCTGAGTATCATGAGGCACTGCTTAAGTTTATTACTGCTAAGTGTTAAATGCACATGATCACAGTGTTATTTTTATTTGAAAGCACCTTTCACTTCTCCCCAAAGTGACACATATCCTTATGGAAATTTTCCAACCCATTCATGAAAGAGAGAGAGAGAGAGATTTTGTTAAGAGAATAAAACAGTGAATTATTTTCTGCATGCATATGTCATTAACAATAATTCCTCTTCTTTGCATTTTAAAAGGTGTTTATCACTGCTAAGATTCCTCACATAAATTATCTTGTTTGATCCTCATCATAATCCAGTAAGGTATAATTTTTAAAATATATATAGTTATTCATGGAATGCATTATTCCAATATTAATGATTACTTGGTAGACGTTATATAAAATTTTCCACATTTACACTTTACATGAATTGTTGGGAGAGGGCACTGTCATTATCTACATCTTACAGATGAGAAAAATAAAATACAGTATTTTATATTTTTACCACAAAATCTCAAAATGAGTAGTCCAACTGTAAATGTATACATAATCAGTTATGGGACTGGAAATTTGCACCCTTCAGATCTAATTGTAGAGTTGTACTCTTAGATACCATTTCATCATTTAGGTAGATGTAACCATTTATATTTACTGATCAGGAAACCAGTGGAATATGTGGATTTGCTTGCTCATGGTCACTCACCAAAAGTGAAACAGAGACCAGAAATCTCATTTTAAATATTTGTTTCTTCCCAGGATATGATATGTAACTAATATAATTGGTCCCATTGTAGAAACTGAGCAGTATGCAATCATATAGACCCATTTGAAGATATTATAATACCATTTATTTAGCAATGGGTAAACTTGAGATTCGCATACATTTTTTTATGTGATTTGCAGTATAACCTACTTTTTAAAATTGTTGTTACTGCTGCATAATTAGATTAGTCTAATTATGGCCATTACCTTTTGATTTCATTTTGGAATTTTATTCTATTTTTTATATTGATTTTAACAGCTAAGCAAAAGTAAATTCAGTGGCCAAGCTTTTATAAAATGCAAGCTGATTTCTGCTATTGTAAAGAATATGTTAATAGAAAAGCAATTGAAATAATTTCCAAAATTTAAATGGAGTCAAGTTTCAGAAATGTGAATTTGTTTGAGTCCATGAATATTCACTGAGTCCTTACGACATGCTGGGCACAATGCTAGGCATAGTGGGAGAGAAAGAGCAGTCCCTGCCTTTGGGGGCTCTAACTCATTGGGAGAGGCAGGCATGTACACAAGCAATCTTAATATTAGCTAGAATGCTATAATTGTTATAACAAAGGGACCGAGAAAGTGCAATAGGGATATAAAGGAAAGAGATATTAACTCCAACTGGGCGAACTTGAACAAACAAATAAACTCCACAGCTGGTGCAATAAAATGTGATTTCAAGAGAAAAAAAAAAAAACTTTCATTTTAATTGCTTTCAACGTTATTAGGCAAGTTGCCAAGAAATGTTTTCTTCAATATCAAGTTATATCTCAAGGATATCATTTTGAAAATGAAAAAATATACCTTAACAGTTGGACTACTCACTCTGAGATTTTAGAACAAAATATCCATCCTGAAATTTACCTGAGTGGTCAGTTCTTATAACCCATTCATTTTTCAATGGTGCAAACTAAGTTTCTAGACGAAGGACGAATTTTCCAAGAGTCATGGGGGACAAATCACTAGTTAAAATTAAGACACAAGTCACATGACTTTCAACTGACCTGGTTTTCTGCCTTCCTGGGGTTTTCTTTATCTTTTATACCTTCATTCATATAGTCTTCCCTTCAAAAAATATTCAGGTCCTGAACCATTAAGATCAGGTTGGGCTCTCTCTTGGAAAAATCATGAAAAACCACAGAAAAGTACAGTATCTGGAAGGGACATCAACAACTTAGCTAATAATATGCCCTTAGTTACATCTTCCTCTCAGCAACAATTTGGTATCAATCAAGGACAAAAGTGCTTCTGTGAGAGCTTTGTGAGAGCAGTGCCATACACCAAGGGACCCAAGAAGAAGTCTTGACTAACCAAACTTTAGGTATTAGGCATAGAGATGGTGGCCTAACCGTGGACACTGCATGGCACTACAGTGGCTCTTATCACCATACTGCAGTGCTGGAGCTCCTGGAGAGTATTGTCATAGACAAGTGAGCCTTTGTGGAAGTCTAGGCTTTGAGAGTACAATCTGCAGTCCATCGTTGCTGGAGAAATTTAAAAATAATAAGCAAAAAACAAATACAAGGTTGGACACATTGGAAAGTATGAGGAACATTTTGACTTTACTCACTTTACTCACTTCAGTCAAATGTCGAGTGAAATCTTCTCAGCCTGTGATTTCATCTTCAGGAAAAAGTGAGAATTTGTGAGTGAGTATCCAGATTCCTCAGCTGTGTGGAATATTGCCAAAAAGGCCCGTTTTTCTCTCATCCCATTTAGAGTACTGAGTCAAGAGCTGCATAATGGGGAAGCAGGAGGGAAGCTAGGACAGTAGCAGATAAGACTCTGGAGATGTGGATCATAATAACTGCACTGTAGATTCCATCAAGAGATGTTCTCAAAAGCCACTGGGGAGACCTCACCAATGGATCCTCCCAACAGGGCAACCAGAGCCTTCCACACACTTCACCTACTCTCCTCCACCAACTATGGCAGCTCCTTAAGTGCGATTCCAATGGCAACAAGAGTGAGCGTTGGCAGATGGCTAGCGAGTATGTACAAAGCCAGCTCCCATCTGCAGACCAGAAAAAGACTGCAGATTTTAGCTTTAGCTCCCTTTTGGGGACAACAAAAGGAGGTTAGAATTCACATAGAAACACAAAAGTCCCCAAGTCACCAAAGCAACACTGAGAAAGAACAAAGCTAGAGGCCTCACACTACCTGAACTCAAACTATGTTATAAAACTATAGGAAACAAACCAGTTTGCTACTGCATGAAAATAGACACACAGGCCAATGGAGCAAGACTGAGAACCAAGAAATAGACCCTCACATACATAACTAACTAATATTTGACAATGAAACCAAGAATGATCAATGGAGAAAGGGTAATCTTTTCAAATGAATGGTGCTAGGAAAACTGGATAATCACATGCAGAGAATGAAATTGGATCTCTATACCACTCAGAAAAGTTAACTCAAAATGGACTAAACACTTAAACATTAGAACTGAAACCATTAGACCCCTAGAAGAAAAATAAAGAGAAACCTCCTTGATGTTGGTCTTGACAAAGTTGTTTTTTGATATGACACCAACAGCACAAGCAAAAAAAGTAGAAATTGGGGGTCTGAGGGGCTCAGTGGGTTAAAGCATCCAACTCTTGATTTCAGCTCGGGTCATGATTTCATGGTTGTGAGATGGAGCCCTGCATCAGGCTCTATGCTCCGTGGGGGGGGGTCTCCTTGAGATTCCCTCTCCCTCTGCTCCTACCCCCACTCATGCACTCATGCATGCTCTCGCTCTCTCTTTCTCAATTAAAAAAAATAAATTTTTTAAAGCAAAAATTATTAAGTGGAATATCAAATTAAACATCAAACTATAGAAGTTTCTTTGTCGCAAAAGAAATAGTTAACAAAGTGAAAAGGCAACCTAAAAAATGGGAGAAAATACTTGCAAGTCATTTATCTGATAAAAGATTAATATTCAAAATATATAAGGAAATCATAAAAATCAACAGAAAAACAAACAAACACACTGATTAAAAATGGACAGAGGAATTGAATAGACATTTTTCCAAAAAAGATGGATAATGACCATCAGATACATGAAAAGATGCTCAACATCACGAATTATCAGGGAAAACCAAGTCAAAAACACAACAAGAGAACACCTGACACTTAGAATGGCTATTATCAAAACAGAACAAACAAAAATCTCCCACAAAAGATGACGTATGTTGGCCAGGATGCGGAAACATGGAAGCCCAAGGGCACTGTTGGTGGAAATGTAAATTGATATAGACACTGTGGAAAACAGCATGAAGGTTCCTCAAGAAATGCAAAATAGATGTACCATATGACCCAGCAATCCCACTTCTGGGTATATACCCAAAGGAAATGAAAGCAATACCTCAAAGAGATTTCTGTACTCCCACATTCATTATAGCATTATTCATAGTAGCTAAGATATGGAAACAACTTAAGTTTCCACCAGCAGATGAATGGATGAAGAAGTTATGGTAAGTATCTGCAAGGGAGTATTATTCATCCATGAGAAAGTGGGAAATCCTGCCATTTGTGACAATAACTTGAGGGCATTATATTAAGTGAAATACATCAAACAGAAAAATACTGCAGGATATTGCTTATATGTGAAATCTAAAATAGTCAAACTCATAGAAACAGAGCATCATGGTGATTGCCAGGGGGTGGGAGGAGGTGGAAATGGGGAGATGTCGACCAAAGGGTATAAATTTCCAGTTATAAGATGACTAAGTTCTGGGGACCTAATGTAGAGGGTGATGGGTAATAGTTAATAACATGGCATTATATACTCGAAAGTTGCCAAGAGTGTGGATCTTAAATGTTTTTACTATAAAAAAGGAATGGTAATTATGTGACATAATGGTGACTTTAACAAACCCTTTTTATAGTAATCATTTCACTATGTAGAAGCATAAGAGATCATCACAATATGCACCTTAAACTCCAATGATTACATTGTACAACTTAAACTTACACAGTGGTATATGTCAGTTGTCTCAATAGAGCTGGAAAAAAATGCAATCACTGTCCACTTAGCATAGACTATGCAGTACTGTCTTTTGTATGTTTATTTCTACTCCAGTGAGATGCAGTCTGTGGTGGTTAACAGGAGTGCTGCAGACCCAGTCATCCTGAGTTCGAATTACCTATACACCACTAATTTTAGACAAATTACTTAAAATTCCCTGTGCCTCCATTCCTCATCTCTAAATGGTCAAAAAAAAAAAAAAAAAAAAAGAGTGTGTGCCTCATGGTTTGTTGCGAAGTTTAAATGATCTGATAGATGTAAACCATTCAGAAGAGTGCTTTGAGCATGTGAACATTGTAAGGATAATCTATTATTCATTCTATGTTTTGCCTTCCTTCATTTCAGAGGCAAACTGACAGAAGATAGTAATAAGCCTGCATCTGGGGAATTAAATGTCCCACATGACCTTTAAGACCAAAATGAAATAGCTTTATTTACTGACTCTTCACAGGACACTAGGACTATTACCTATACTCTTAAATGAATGAGAAAAAGAAAGCTAAGAGAAGTTGTATAACTTGCATAGGGTACACAGAAAGGAAGATTCAGAGGTTTGGTTTTGTTTTTAGACTTTCTACTGCTGGATATAGACACATACAGTCTGCTTGATTTATATGTGTATCACCAGATAATAAGAAAAATTACCAGCTCTAGGGGTGCCTGGGTGGCTCCATTGGTTAAGCATCTGCCTTCGACTCAGGTCATGATCCCAGGATCTTGGGACTGAGCCCTGTGTCTGGCTCACTGCTCAGTGGGGGGCCTGCTTCTCCCTCTCCCTCTGCTGCTCCCCCCTGCTTGTGCTCTCTCTCTCTCTCTCTGCTAAATAAATAAAATCCTTTTTAAAAATTACCAACTCTTTATTTGAGCATTCGGTCTACTGATCTTTTACCATATTGCCTCTAGAAAGTCAGGTTGGGTTACATGGAGAGATTGTAAACATACGGCTATTAATTCCTTCCTTGCTTCTCCTCACTAACCAAGTTTCAGTCATACTGATTTTTTTTTCTTTTCCCTTCTTGAATAGGCCATGTTCTATCTGACCTTCTAGCTTATATACATGCATGTCTTCTGCTCAGCCTTCTAGACAAACCACACACACACACACACACACACACACACACACACACAGATATAATGCATCCCTACCTTCATTTTCCCAACCAATTCTTATGGCTTATTCTCAACTTTTTTTTTTTTATAAATATTTATTTTATTTTATTTATTTTACAGAGATCACAAGTAGGCAGAGAGGCAGGCAGAGGGAGAGGGGGATGTAGGCTCCCCACTGAGCAGAGAGCCTAATGTGGGGCTCGATCCCAGGACCCTGGGATCATGACCTGAGCCGAAGGCCCAGGCTTTAACCTACTGAGCCACCCAGGCGCCCTTATTCTGAACTTTAACATCAAATGTTCTAGGATACTTACTTTTCCCCACCACCCTCAGTGTGTTTAGGTACCCAACTTCTGTCTTTCCACATTGCTTTATGTCCCATCATCATAGCACTTACCAAGCTGAATTCTGAGTGTCCAGGCGTCTTTCTTCTGCTAACGTATAAGCTTCTTGGGATTGAGACTGAGAGCATTGCACTTACTGTTTCAATTCTATGCCTAGTTCAGTTGCCATTGAGTTGTTCTATGAATATTCAATGAATGAATAAGTGAGTGAGTGACTGAATGAATGAATGAATGAGAATCTATTGGTACTCATTAGACTTGCATAAGAACATCTGCACTAAAATCTCCATCATTTGCAACAACAACAAATAAAATAGATAAAAAAGATTTAAGGAATTATAGGCTTAAAGATGATTTTAAAAATAATAACTGGCATAGAGAATAACCCTTCAAAAGCCTAGTCACAAATGTAAGCCCATTTGTAAATTGCAACATTCATTTCGCCCACATTTTGCTTACCTCAAACTAGAAAGACACCAAGATGCCATGATTAGGGCAGAGCTTGCATCCAGAGATTTGTACATAATTCATAGTTTAAGTTCTGCAACTTTGCATAATAAATAGTTTAAATACTGCAGCAACAGAGCTGGAGAGGAAATTAGGATTCTGAATGAAAAAGTTAATTATACCTCCAAGGATTTTTTTTTTTTGCAATACATTAAAAACAAGCTTAGAAGAGGATAATTTAGGCTAAAAAGAGACGGAAATGCAGGAGATTATGGGAGTGGTGATAACTGACAAGTTATCTTATTAAGTGGGGGTAATTAGACTAAATTAATTTTAAAATTGTAGCAGCGGATTCTAGATCAACAATAGCGTAAATAATTTATGGGGCTGATGATCTTGCAGCTGGAGTCATTTCTGTTAGATGGACTTTGTTCTTAACATTATTGGCCATTTTCTCTGCTTCAACCACTCTATTCAGATAACCCTGAAGGGTATAGTTTACAACTGGAATCTCCACCCTTTTAGCTTGGCTGCCAAAATAGATCAAAACACAAGAAATCTTCATAAAAGAAAAGCAGCTTTTTGTAAAAGATGTCACAGGATAACTCTCCATCCATTTGCATGTCCATTCATCTATCCATCCAAACTATGGATACTACTACTAATACTGTTACTAATAAATAGTATTAAGTTAATAATTTTTAGAACTTAATGTGGGTCTAGGTACTATGTTGAGCATTGCACATGCATTATTTTGTTTATTATAAACAATACCCTTGTGAAATGTGCACAGATATTAATCCTAAACTAAGGGTTCAGAGTAATGAAGCAACCTGCCCAAGAACACGTAATTAATAAGACCTTTGGTCAGACCCCCACACGTATGATTCCAGAGCCACCTTAAAAACTATTTTGCTGTACTAGGCATTGACCAGATGTCAAGAACAGATATTCTCACTTGCAGATTTTGTAATTAGGGAAGTAAATATACAGGGGGAAAATTCCCACCTTTAAAGGTCAGTACTGGAGTGTAGTGAAAACAGGAAAAATAAAGAGGCACAGGACTTGGTTGGAATCTAGTCTTATTTTAAACTGTAGCATAACCATATAAACTTGAGTTCATTATGTAAGCATTCTAATTATCAAAATGAAATGTTATTAAAAAAATATACTTCCAAAAAAAAATTTAATTTAATTTAATTTTTTTCAGTGCTCCAAAATTCATTGTTTATGCACCCAGTGCTCCATGTAATATGTGCCCTCCATAATACCCACCTTTATTTAGTATCTTCACATATATTATTTCATTAAATCTCCCTAGATATTTTGCATCATAAACATTGTTATGAACATTTTACAAGTAGCAGGATTGTCATGAAGATAACTCCTTTGTCAAAGTCACATATGATGTTGGAGCAAACCTGGAACTGAAATGAGGATCTTCTGACCCCAAGACCATGGCTCTTTTCTTACACCACACTGTCTCTTCTGGTTTTTAGGTGGCTTTTTGTTTCAGGGGCATAATCAGATAATTGTTTATGTCATCCTGCCTATGATTCTGACACCTTACCAATTCATGGGCCCTCATCTAGCATTACCTCCAAAGAATACTTAATTTGCTAACTTAATTTTTGATAAAACCACAGAGTTAGGGAAGGATAAATATCTTTGTTTCCTTTTTCTCTTCTGAAGGTACTATTTTGCTTGTTCCCCTCACTCCTCACCTTTCTGTAAGTTCCTAGCAGGGTCATGGCTGCCAATATATTGAAACACTCAGGAGCCAATTACACAGAGATAAAACAGACACCTGACAGGCAAGAGCACCCTTCTGGCCATGGTGGACAGCTGATCGTAATTAAAGGGATGATTTATAGCTTAAAAGGAAGAGTAGTTACCTATCTCACGAGCACATATACATCTGTACCTATAAAGCATGCCTTTCTAAAAACCTTTTGAATCAAAAAATTGCCCTGGACTTTTTCATCTATCCTGTGTATATCAGAAAATAAAAATGGCTTGCCCACAACCACACAGCTAATCAGGATCCTAGATTTCCTGACTGGCTCATTTGTTGTTTTGTTTTGTTTTGTTTTGTTTCCAGGCAGTACGTTGCCTCTGCCTTGGAGAATAAAATTCAAAGCTGTTGGTTTCATTTCCAAGCCCCTCTATGGACTAAAACCTGTTTGGAGTCCTTCTTCCTCTGAATCTCAGACTAAAAGCCACTTCTTCCTTGAAGACTTCCACTCTCTTCAGTCACAGTCCTTCCCTTGTGTTAGCTCTTATCACATTGCAGTTGTTGAAGCAATTATCACAGTCTAGAAGGTTGAAATTATGACAGTGCTTCTCTGACTTCCCAGCTCCTAGTAGAAGGAACCAGAGCGTTATATACCACAAAAGCATTAAACAGGAGTGACCATAATCTAGGACTTTCCCTCTCTGACCAGTGTTCTTTCTATTATCCAGATTCTTCAGGTATCCGGATTCTTTCAGGATATACTGAATGTGGACTCAAGTAACAGTTCCTAATAGCAATAATTTACCCTAATTTGCCTAAAAACATGGAACCAGAGGTAATCAGTAGAGTTAAAGGGAAACATAATCTCCCCCCCGCCCTCACCCCACCATAAACTTTGAAGTATGTAGTCGATCAAGCTCCAGCCATCGTAACTCAGGCTTAAGAGCAGCATGTCCAGTTGGTTTTATTCCAACCCTCATCATGTTCTTTTTGGTGAGAGCTTCCAATTCTGAATGCTATTTGCACCGGCCTTACTCAGCCCCATTTAGGAGTAAGGACCTTGATGTGCTTTCAAGCATTGGTTCTGCCCCATCAGAGCCAGGGAAGGTAGGATAAGTCTTAAACAAACAGAGCTAAAGAGTGTGGACCTCGAAATCTGACGCAAGCAAATGGGCTTTAAAATAATGACATTTCAGGGCACCTAGGTGGCTCAGTCAGTTAAGCATCTGACTCTAGGTTTTGGCTCAGGTCATGATCTCATGGGTTTTGAGGTGGATCCACACATGGGGCTCTGTGCTCACTTGGGAGTCCGCTTAGGGATTCTTTCTCTCTGCCCCTGTCCCCATGACCATCTGTTTGATTTCTCTCTCTCTTTCTCTCTCTCTCTCAAATAAATAAATAAATCTTAAAAAAAAAATAAATAAAATAGTATTTCCCAACGTCTGGCATCTTCTCTGAGTTCAAATACCCAATCTTTCTTTTTCTTTAACCTAACTAACAGTAAACGCTTACCATGTGCCATTCACTCCATGTAGCTTTAAACTACATTATTTCATTTAACATTTTTGCTAGTGAGGTAGGCACTCATTGATTAGGGAATTGTGAATTCAACCTGTGAACTAAGCTGTCTCCCCCTGGAGTCCCCACTCTTGGTCACAGGATTGGACATTAACCATGAACTCCAGCTGGCTTGGATAAATCAATGGTTTCTGTTTGTTCTTACTGAACCAACAGTAAGAACGACTATTCTTAAGGATCAGAACAGTTCTTTTTGCTTTGCTAAGTTCCTAATACAGGGAGTCACAGCTAATCCTGTTTCAGGAGGCTCAGACTCCCCAGAATTTGGATTCTTCCATTCTCTCTTGCTAAGACTCTTCATGATTTACTTCTTCAGAGATGAATGCCAACTCCAGCAGAGACTAAGATTGCAGTGTTCATGTGAGCACTATTATATGCACTTTTCCCCTTCTGCTTCCCTAAGCTCATCTCATCCCATGGCTCACATCTTGGCCCAGATCATATCTTATTTCCCTTTCTCAGTCTCTCTGCTATTAAATATCATCATGGATGTGCCCAGTAAATGGATTTGAAGATCTGGGATAGGTCAGTTTACAATATTGTCTTCTTTTTTTTTTTTTGGCTCATGGTTATTTGAACCTTCTCCCTCTCCCATGAGAATCTAGACTTATCATTGAGTTGGTAGATAATGGCTTTCCCTGAAAATGACAAGGGCAAGAGGAGAGGATACTGCAATGCTAATCAGACAGGGACATTTTTCAAAGTGGTTACAAACATAGGCTCAGGACTCAGATTACCTGGGCTCAAAGCCCGACACCACCACTCATCACCTGTCTACCTAGGCAAGTCATATTATCACTAGAATTCTAATCTGCAGATTCAAGATTGTAATGTTTCATAGGATTGTTCCAAGAATTCGATAAGTTTCTCTTAAAGGTGCTTCATCTGCTTGCTGGCACAAGGGAACCTTTAAACATCTTTATTGCACATGTTTTAGCAGCGAAAAGTTAGGGTCCAGGAATCAGAAGTCTGAACAAATAGGAATGGGTAACAAGGGGTTGAGCACGTAAGTGGGGCAAAGGAACGCTTTCTTCCCCATAGCAATGTTCTTTGTGTCTTTCTCACAAGATGTGTTGAAGAATTGACTTCTTTTAAAGGGCCAGAGATGAGATGGTAGCCATCTTAAATACTTTTTGTCTCCAAATTGTGCAGTTCAAAACAAACAGTGACAACAACAGAAAAAAAAACAAGTAGAAGCACTTCTCTTGAATAATTTGGAATACTGAGATAAGAAGAGGTCAAGGACTAGAAGGATATTTTGTTCAATCACTTGCTTGTTTATTGTTTAAGGAGGAATTGAGTTCCTGAAATTAATGTTTGCAGGAAAACAGGGTTTTTAATTAATGTAATATTTGAAATGTATACCTAAGTTAAGAAGTGAAATAATGAAAGAGATACTTGTTAATCTATTATCTAATACAGAATGACTTTTTTGTTTTTGGAACAATAGAATACTAAGTAACATTCATGACTTGGCCACCTTTCTGTGAAGTCTTAGAACCCTAAAAATCAAAACCGTTCCCTATAGTGTGTGCACCTGCAATAACTGGTGAATTGTATTATATATACTCATGTCTTTCTCATAATAGTGAATAAACATATCACCATTTGCGGACGGAAAGCTCCATGAAATCAAGGGCCATATGCTTTTTATTGCTGAATCCTCCCACAACACCGAAATCCCTCCTTCCCCCACCCCATGGCCTTCATCTCAGTAGCATACTTATGGCCTTGTACACAGGAAGGGCCTATTAGATGTTTGCCAGACTGATTGGAGCAAAGAGCACTGAAACGCCCACCCAAGGGCTGTGTTTAGAAATTGCTACAATCTTTTCCGATGATTGCAAAGCAAATTGGATTTACCTTTTCAATTTTGTATTATTCTTACGTTATTGGGATTATGATGAATAATAAGATAATAACAGCAATTAGCCTCTGGATGACTAATGGTCCCCTAAATTGATTTTGAACAATCAATTTGAACATCTTCCCGTGGCCAAATTAGAATAGGGTGGGCCACAGAGTGTTCCATAAACATTCCAATCTTTAAAATTATGTGAAATTATGTCCAATGAATACAGAGGGAGGTATGGAGGCTCCCTAGGGTTTGGGAATGGGAGTGGGGAGCTATTTAATGATTTAAGCTCTGTTTCTAAACAGCAGAAAACTAAAAGATCAATAGACTTTGTGCCAAAATTTGTAAGGTTATTTAAAATTTAGCAGTTATATTCAACATGGAACCGGTATCATTCATTGTGTTTTGGGTTCCCCCCCTCTAATATTCCAAAATCAATTGAGCCCATGGAGGGAATGGAGTATACTTGATCTTAGCCATAGTTTATCAGACAAAATCATTGAGGAGATATACCTTCAAGGCCCAACATGGATCTCCAAAGAGACACTATCTTCCCACTGCAATGGCTCATGGGGCCACACACTGACTATCTCATCACCACAGAAGTGGGTCTCACCTCACTCCAGGCTACTAGGGATGGAGTTTTAACTTTTGTCCCAGATTCAGTAGGCGGGGATTGAAGGGGGATGAAGTAGAAAAGAGGGGAGGGAAGACGGTACTGTTTGGATGCAGAGAGCTGTTACAGAGAGCATAGCTTCCTGCCAGTAAACTCTGTAAGTTTGTCTTTAGGGTTTGTTGAATTTTGGTTCACTTTTACTTTTTTTTCTTTTCTTTTTTCTGCAGTCTTTAGAAATTTCTGAACATGGTATCATAGTTTCTACCATTCTAGCTGGGTTTTCCAATTAGTCCTGAACTATTTCTCTTACTTTCCCAAGTCTGAATCAATGGAGATGCACGTAGCCTTTTATTAGGGGGCAATGGAAATTTGTTATAAAGTAATTTTAATTCATTGCACAGAACAAAGGAGTAATTTCTGGAGAAATATGAAAAATAAGCATAGCACTGAGGAACAGATAAGGGTGAGAGGCACAGACATCGAAATGCTTGATGACAGGTTTTGTGTCAGCAAAGTGATGTAAGAGCATGAAGTAATTAATTTTTCTTGGACAATGTTTGACGAAGACTCCATAGAGAAGACAGCCGATCTGAGTTATGGGGAGTGTCCAAACCAAATGTTCACTGAGCCTTCCTGACCCTTTCTAGCTATAGAAAAAATTGGTTTGGTTTTCAAATTTTGTGCTCTTCAGAAGTTAAAAAAAAAAAAAATCTCTCATGATGTTTCTGAAGCTATCTGGGGAGAACTGTACTTCTGTAGTTTGAAATCACGGCTTCCCCCTTAATGAGTTATCTCAGTATTACATGCATGGTGCCCTACATGTAGACTGCTCTGAGCTGTGTCCACATGGACATTTATCTTTGCCCTTTCTTTCATTCATTCACACACCCACACTGCTTACATATATCCACTTCTATGTACGGAATATTTTAGTGAAAAATTTTGAGAGCTAAGAGTTTTGCATCACAATAATGCAAATAACCCCAGACTGAGTATTAGATGTCCTTGGTTATAAAAGTCCCTTTGGCTCTCAGCTGGGGATGATTCATGTCTACTTCATCCTGCAAAGTATCCAAAGCCTCACCCCACTTCCTCTCTTCTCATTTCTTCCTCTTGTCTTGTCCAGACCCCATTTCTCCCAGACGCCTTCAGGAACTTCTAAATCACATGATAGAAGAATTATTGTTCTTGATTATACTAAAGTAAAAAATATTCTAGTAAAAATATGACAAGAAAACATTTGAAATTATGAATTAATATGTGTTTTTACCTACCTAGGGACCTATCAGTTTCTTTCCTCCATCCCTGAACCAGTCCTTTACACGGGACACACTCCTGGACATAAGCCCACCCCTGCTTTGGGCGATGTTACATTAATAGACTACAAAGGCATTAATAGACTCAGACCTAAGAAAAAAGGTAAGACACATGTATGCATAATGAGAACCTCCCCCAAATGCATACATGCATAATCATCCTGGACTAGAGAAGACCCTACAGAATGGTGCAAGAGGAGAGAGGGAGGACTGAAGTGCTGTCTTCCGGAAGAGTTTTCTGTTTTGCCTGAGCACGGAGCAGCTGCCACCAATGCGGGAATGTGTATGGACTAAGGACTACCCCTAAATCTATTCTGGTTGTGAGCACTTCCCACCTGTGTGGGGGACCAATGGAGCAGTCCCTGTAATTGCCATCAGTAAACCCGATAGTGACCAACTGACTGCTGCTTGGGCGCAGGATTTTAACACTTCCACTCTAAGCATCCTGCATGGACAACTATCTTCCAACAGCAGGATGATTACAAACTTGAGACATAGAGACGAAGGTTTTCGATGCCTCGGGTTGTGCTGATGATCTGAAAGAAGGAAAACCCTAGTATCATTCCCTGACCTCAACTTACCCCCCAACACACACGGCTGAAGCTAAGTATAAATGAACCAAGACAATATATCCTGCTGAATTAATATACTGTTGGAATATCCATCCTTTTCTGGGTGGGGAGAGAGCCCACAAGGGGGACAAAAGCAGAGAGGAAGCAAACAATATGGGTATTTCCTGGACATGTGTTTCAGAAATAGATTGATGAGTTAGGTGTCTAGAGCTGAAGAGGAAGATCCCGTCTCTTGATTGGGTTGAGGACATGAAGTATGGGTGGGCTGCTGATAGCAAAGCCAGAATAAGCACTCCAGAAGCCAGCAGCAGCAATGGTGGATAAAGGGAAGAGCAGAAACCTCCAGAGAGGAATGACCATCTTTTTCTCTTTCCCTTTCCTTTTGGTTTCCAGCATGCTTAGCAATTTCATCACATATGCATTAGTCTCACCAGGTGTCACCTTTAAAATATTTATTTTAATGGGTGAGTGAATGCCTACGATTTGCCAGGATATGCTAGATGCTTTGGGGTGTGTTCTCATATATCTCATTTGATCTTTGCTCTGACCATAGGACATTGATATTTTATTCCCATTTTGCAGATTAAAAAAAAAAAAACAAAAACAAATCAAAAATATGAGTTGATTTGCTTAAGGTCACAGCAGTAATAAATGTCAGAACCAGAATTTAAACCTGGCCTTCTGATCCCGACTTCATGATTCTTTCCACGGCAGCAATATATTCCTGAAATATTAGATCCAAAATGAATGTTAGAAATTATTTCATCCAGGAATGACAGATATATTCTAAATGATGTGCCAACTCTAATTGTTCTAGGCTACCTGGAGTGTGTGCTGAGAAGAACACGGGGACCTATCGTAGGCTCAGTGGGAAAACGTGCCATGATTAATTCGCCATGTCTGCTGCGGGCACCTCCGCCAGCTACCTTCCAACCCTACCTTGGTTCTCTCCCACCATGTTTACAGCTGGGAACACTGATGCTGGGAGATTTAAAAAGAATTGCCCAAAAATACGCGGCATGGTGTTGGCAGAGACTCCCTAAGTCTCCCCCCTCTCCTGACTCTGTACCTGGTGCTCTTGGCTGAGCCCAGGACCTTCCCCTGGAGCTCTCATGGGAAAGGTGCCAAACCACTCTTTTCTCTCTGAATCCCTTTCTGACCTTGTTTTGTTTTTGTTTTTGTTTTTTTTTTGGTCTCCTATCCCTTACGCACATCATCAGAGTCGAGTGCTTTGAAGAGGAATCCAATGTGAAATACTAGCTTGCTGTCGTCGGTATGATTCCTCAGTCAAGGTTTCTGTTGAGGAATTGCTGAGAGGGACATGTTACAATGATTGATGGGCACTGCGTTCTGGTGTTGGGGCTGGGTAAGCAAAGGCAGGGCGGTCAAGAAATAACCAGAGCCAACTCAGCATTTAAGAACCGGCTGGTGCTAAATTTTCCTGCACCGTTTTGATCTGATCAGCTCAAAGCACTCCAGAATGGTTCATTGGTGCAAGGAAAATGACTGAAATACTGTATTTAAATTTAGAAGAAATAACCTGAAGACCATAGTCATTCACTGAAATGGCATCCATTTAGTGATGAAGAGGAAGTGCATACGCTTACAATGAAGTGAAGTTTGAAAACTCTATCCCTGATAATTCAAACAGAAAACTATTTTAGAGTAGTACCTAACTCATGGGTTGTTGTGAAATTAAATGAGATGATGCTCATAAATTATTTAGCTAGTGCCTGGCAAACAATAATTGCTCAGAGAACAATAAACAATTATATTTATATATATATATATTTTTTTTTTAACAAGGAAAGATCATAGGAGAATGTGTGTGTGTGAATACACAAATGGATATGTCTGTGCCCTCTTTGCAGCATCTGCTTGACTAACTCAATTATCTTGTGCCGTAGACACACTCTTTCCAATTCTTTCTATATCTGTAAGCAGAGAACACACCCACTTTCAGCTGGAATATCACATATTTCTTCCTTTTCACTGAAACAGGCATCTTATTCAATCTGGGGCTGTTCATAAAATGTGGCTAATTACCATTATTAGATTAGAGTTTCTGTTCAAGAAACGGAGCACAGAAAGGTTCAGTGATCAACCCCATGTCACACAGCTTTTGCATGGCTGGGCATTGATGAGGAACTGAGTCTCTCCTTCTCAACTCAGACTGTTGTACATTCTCTCTTCTTCATATTAAGATTAAAATCATTCTACTCCAAACTTCCCTCCCCTTTCCTTATCCCTTGTAATTTTTTTATTTCTTATTCTAATCCAAATTAATAACTACTTAAGAAAAATTTTTATGTGTCTTTTGTTCACACATAAAATATGTCAAATAAGGTGACAAATAAGGTCAAATAAGATGACAAATAAGGCTTTGAATATATTAATGGCAAATGCTAGCTGTTCCTACTTCCCATTTTCCTGTTGACAGATTTTCTTGAAATCAGCGTTGCTCCCTCACATTAGACAGGGGAAGATAACACTATCCTAGACTCCAGGAATACAAGAGTGTTCTCTTTCCTCTGAGGGGAAAGATCCTAGGGGATGCTTAAAACTGTGGAGAGTATCAAAACCTACATATACTATGTTTTTTCCTGTATGTGCATACTTATAGTGGAATTAAATATATCCAATAGATAGAGTAAGAGATTAAAAGCAATAATTAATAATTGAATAGAACAATTGGGACAATAGACTGTAATAAATTTATGTGAATGTGGTCTCTCCCTCTGTACCCACCCTTCTTTTTGTGATGATGTGAGATGATAAAATGCCCACATGATGAGATGAAGTGAGTCAATGAAACAGGCATTGTGACGTGGTATGAGGCTGCTACTGACCTTCTGCCAAGATGTCAGGAGGAGGATCATCTGCTTCTAGACCGGGGTTGACCACCGATAACTGAAACCACAGAAAGTGAAGCCGCAGGCCAGGAGGGACTACAGTCCAACTAGAATACTAAGGATGCAGATTGCCTTGGCAGGGATGTGTCTAGTGGGATCATGTGAACATGGTCTGTACAATTGGGGGGGGGGTCTGCTGATACCTTTTGGGAAAGGTTTCCTTACCAAGAAGATGTTTATTTTTTAAAAAAAAGCTTATTTTCTTCTAGTGGGTGTTGGAGTATCTGGATGAAAGCTAAATTTGCAGCTGCCATGTCTCCAGAAGGAAAACAGTTTCTGGCATTCCAGGGCTGGAACCTCTGGGTTTCATGGTTTGTGAAGCAATTTACCACATGAGTTAGGGTTTTCTCTATGTGCTTGAGTGACCCTAACTGGTCCAGCACCCTAAAGAAGACCCAACATTCTTGCTGGATAGAGTGTGTGATTGCCAGCATGCCGTGTGAGGTCAGATTCAAAATGGAATGTTGTTTCTACCCCTTGCTGCTGGTGCAGACTTGGACAATTACTTTATTTCTCCCTGTCCGGAGTGCCTCATTTCTCCTTCCCTGTTTTATCGTCCTGAGAACACACTCCACCCTCTGACATAATATGCCATGTACTGTACACTTACTTATTTCGTTAATGTCTGTTGTTGAAGGGGGTAAGTGAGCAAGATGATGTGACCGCTGGTTGGCCCACAGCTGGCCCACAGCTGGACCCAGGCAATTGGACTCCTCCCTTGTCTGCCACCTCCCATCCCAGGAAGTATGCTCTTCCAAAGGCTGCCATGATGGGAGCTGTTCCAGGAGCATAGCCTGGAGAGGAAGGTGTCATTGAGACCATCCAGACAGTATGTATGACTGAATCAACTGCAGGTTTCTACAGACATTTTTGATATTTTGACAGGTGGATGCAGAAACCTACATGTCTTGCAGCCACCCAGGACACCCTTGTAAGTAACTTCCCTTGCTTATCGCCTTCGCCGCCTACTAAACGGGAGTGGTCGACCTCTGTCTTTGATTTCTCCCTGTCCTCCATGGAAGTGGGCCAGTCTGCCAACCAACGTATGTCTTCCCCTTCTTTGTTAGAAGCTCCATGTAGGCAGGGATTTTTACCTTCATTGTTGGCTTCTAAATATACAGTCTGGTAAATTTTAGAAGACTAATAAGTAGTTGCTTAATAAATGAGTAAATTAATAAATGAATAAATAAGATAGAATGATAGCTAGGATTGCTATGGTGGTAAATTTTGATAACATAGGGGCACCTGGGTGGCTCAGTGGGTTAAAGCCTCTGCCTTCAGCTCAGGTCATGATCCCAGGGTCCTGGGATCGAGCCCCACATTGGGCTCTCTGCTCGGCGGGGAGCCTGCTTCCTCCTCTCTCTCTCTGCCTGCCTCTCGGCCTACTTGTGATCTCTGTCTGTCAAATAAATAAATAAAATCTTTAAAAAAAATAGTATGCCAGACAGTGTAGCAATATGGACATATGTTATCAAATTTTTTTTAAGATTTTATTTATTTATTTGACAGACAGAGATCACATGTAGTCAGAGAAGTAGGTGGGGGGGGGCAGGTTACTTGCTAAGCAGAGAGCCCGATGTGGGGCTCGATCCCAGGCCCCTGAGATCATGATCTGAGCCAAAGGCAGAGGCTTAACCCATTGAGCCACCCAGGTGCCCCTGGCATACTATTATTAAAATAAATAAAGACACCCACTTGTTTAAATATTGGCATGATATCTGTAACCAGTTGTAATATAAATATCTATTGAAAGTCATCTGTCATGTCAGCTACCCCCAAGAGATAATAAATGTTTATTGTTTTAAGTTGCTAAGTTTAGGGATAATTGGTTGTGTAGTGGTAGGTAACTGATACACTTCCTCTACCCTCTACCTTCCTTACCCTTCTTTCCATGCCCTGTGTTCTCTTTTATCATCCCCAGTTTGCTGACGGATGAGATATAGAGGATACAAGACAGGGCTCGATGGTAGCACAGGCACAGGGACTGAGCTGCTGGAGGGGTGAAGTTTTTATTTACAGACATGAGTCAGACTGTGGGAGCAGGTCTGCTGGGGTCAAGAATGAGACATCGGTGATATTTGATAGGCTTGTAAGACATGCAAGAGGAGATACCTGGTGTTGGATACAGTCACTGGAGCTCAAGCGAGACAGCTTGGCTGAAGATGTAGATCCAAAAGCCATTGTAGTAAGTGGCATTTAAAACCATGGGCGTAGCTGCCTACCTTGGTAGAACATGCAACCCTGGATCTGAGGGTCATGGGTTCAAGCCCCATGTTAGGGGTATAGCTTAATTCAAACAAAACAAACAAACAAACAAACAAAAAACCAAATCAAGCCATGGGCTGGATAAGATCACTAGCGGGGTAGTTTAGCCAGAGGGAAAAAGGTGCCCTAGAACATCTAACGCTTAGGAAAGAAAAAGAGTCCCCAGAAAAAGACACTGAGACTGTTTGGTGATATACAAAGAAAATTAAAGGGCATGTATCTTGAAATTAATTGGAGAAAACATGTTCCAACAACAGGGAAGTGATAAGTAAGTAAAATGATGCTATTGAGTCAATTAAGATGAAAATGACAAATGGAATATTGGCTTTAGCAACAGAGAGGTTACGGGAACCTTGAAAAGACACATAATGTTGTCATTATTATTAAACTTAATGAGTGGAAAGAATGCTGAATTTGGAGTCCCAGCACTTGGGTTCAAGAAAGACATAATAAAGGAAGGAGATAAAAACATGAATGGTTTCCTCCCACAGTGATTATCATGATCAAATGATATGATGAAGTTAAACATTCTCTGTGGAACAAGAAGGGAAGTGCAAATGTCAACTCAAAAACAGCAAGGTCATGGGGCCTGTGTGATCATTAAGTCTCTGTAACTCCTTTTATGCTCTTGAAGACCACTCAGGCACTACGTCCCAGCCTCCACCACACCAGACAGGTGCACAGGCACACACATGCACGCGCGCGCGCGCACACACACACACACGGTGTGCACAGATTCTCTCAATAACACTAGAGATTGAATATGTATCAGGGAGCTCTAGAAGGTTTAAGAGTTAAGCCAGCCTGTTGCAGCTCTGGTGCTGCTGACATTACCAGACGGCATTAATTTAATTCCACTCAGTTATGCTTTTAAATTTGATTTGAGAAATGTGTCGTAAAATGCTATTGAGAAGTGCAGTGCCGCATTCCTAAGCAGGCTGGGAGCCTGTGTCTGTTCTGGGAATCCTTGAGGAAAATGGATGGAGTTCAGGTTGAGCCTGTGGACTTGAGGGAGTTTACTCTTTGCTGGGGTTTGGTGACAGAGGTTTGCTGATCCTGAATTGCGCACTGTTGAGAGGAGACCAAGGGCAAAGCAAGAAACCCCTAGGGAGTTAGGAAACGCCTTGCGAAGACTAAATGAAAGCATGGGAAAAATTATAATTTTAGCAAATAGCAGGGATGGTTTAAAAGACTTTAGATAGGACACCGAGTTTGTTGTAAGGTACCATAGTGTACTTTTTACATTGGGTCATCAGTATTATTTTCTCATTTCTCTTCTCTGGCCCCATTGTCTTGTGCTTAAACTGGAAGTGATAGACTACTAGATCAGAAGTCTTCAAAGAGAGACAGATCTTTCCTAAAGTGCATACACAGTGATCTACTGGTAAATAAGGGTAGAAGGTATAAAGGAACTTTACTTTCATTAATTTCTGGGGCATCTTTTATAATTTGTATGTCTTGTGTGATTTTTTGTAACACACATAATATAAATAGCAAGTAAATAAATAAATAAGCCTATGTTACACATGTAGCCTTCGTCCCTCCCTCTCTTTTTTTTTTTTTTTTTAAAGATGTTATTTATTTGACAGAGAGAGAGATCACAAGTAGGCAGAGAGGCAGGCAGAGAGAGAGAGCGAAGCAGGCTCCCTGCTGATCAGAGAGCCCAATGCGGGGCTCGATCCCAGGACCCTGAGATCATGACCTGAGTGGAAGGCAGAGGCCCAACCCAATGAGCCACTCAGGTACCCCCCTCCCTCTCTTTATATATGTGTGTGTGTGTGTGTGTGTATGTATATATATACATACATACACACATATATATACATACACATATACATACACACATATATATATACATATGTATATATACACACCCACACATACATCTCTATGTTTGTATGTAGTTTTTATTGGTTGATTGACTATTTGATTGATGTAATCTGACACAGACATGTAATTAAAATAATCTAAAGAATACTTGCTTGATTGATCTCTGAGTTTTTATATTTATTTTTTTTCCTTAATGATTTTATGGTCCTGAAATGAGTTATTCTAATCATTGTGATTATTTTAAAACTGTGAAATCGCAGTGTGACTACTGAATTGAGTACTTGGCTTTGGGCTTTTGGTGATTTTAAAAACAAGTAAGTGAGGGGTGCCTGGGTGGCTCAGTGGGTTAAAGTCTCTGCCTTTGGCTTGGGTCATGGTCTCAGGGTCCTCAGATCAAGCCCCGCATCAGGATCTCTGCTCGCCAGGGAGCCTGCTTCCTCCTCCCTCTCTCTGCCTGCATCTCTGCCTACTTGTGATCTCTGTCTGTCAAATAAATGAATTTAAAAAAATCTAATAAATAAATAGATAAATAAATAAGTGAATGTCTTTACCAGGAGCTGAGCGAAGGCAGTAAGCACTGTGTCAGTTTATGTCGAGAGAGAGTATCTATAGGGAAAGTTTATGTGGAGTCCTTGAGTGGGTGCAAGGGACATTAATGTGGTCCAGGATGTCTTGGCGACATTCCTAACTCTGTCCCTGATTTGCTGGGGGAGCTTGGACTAGTCATTCCTCTTTCTAAGCATCATGGTCCCAGGGTCTGCTGATTTGCAGATTTGGATTTCTCTTGGTGCCCATCTCAGCTCAAACCTGGTTTCCTCAACTGGGTCTCCTCTGACCCCTCGCTCAAAGGGTTGCTTCTTCCCTGCCTACAGTAACTCTTTATCACACATCCTATTTTACTTTTCTTCATTGCAGAGTAACTATATGAAATTGTCTGTTTACTATTTTGTTCATGTGTTTATTGTCTGTCTCCCTGAACTCTAATGTGAGCTCCATGGAAACCACAGGGAACAGAGGCAGATGTACCAGGAGGCAAATGAAGTTTAAGCTTTAGGACTCTGGGACTTGCATTAGCATTGTGATCACATGGTTATGTGTGTTTTCTTTCTTCTTTTTTTCACAATTTTCAAAGGGAAAGTATTGCATTACATAATTGATCAAGACTACTGTCTCTTTTTAGTCTGAACCTTCCTTTATTACACTTTGCTTCTTCTCCAGTGGTGTGGGCCTTTCTGCATGTAGCTAAGGGAATTTTAAATAGGTCTATATTTGGTAAAGTTTGGTGAGGTGTATTTTTGTGGTTTGTCCTCCCTTCTGTGACTAGTTGTCATTAAAAAGATTCCACAGGTCAGTAAAGGGGCAGAGCTATGACTCAAGTGGATAGGTATCTTCTAGTACTAATGATCTTAACATGTAGAGTCATCACCTTTTTGTAAATTCAGTGATAAATCAGCAGGTATCTTTTTCCAAAATTTATTAGTATGATAATACAAATCTGACCACGTGTCAGCATTTAACACTCATTCCAGACCTGCCTTCTTTGCTGCAAACATAGTTCTAGTCTCAGTATCCACTGTTGTCTGGCTTGTTCGCTGTACTCTATCTGAACTAAATCCTTGGTTGTATTAGACCACTAGGATGCCTGGGTGGCTCAGTCAGTTAAGCATCCGACTCTCCATCTCAGCTCAGGTCTTGATCTTAGGGTTGTGAGTTCAGGCTCTGCATCAGGCCCCATGCTGGGTGTGGAGCCACCTTTAAAAAAGAAAAAAGACTATTTGACTGCCTTTTCCCACCATTTTCATTGGTCCAAACCACTTTGTCCAGCTGAGTCTTTGCGTGTTCTCACTCACTTCTTGCTGATTTGGCATAAACTATAGACTTCAACAAAGTTAGCATGAAAGTCGTACTATGCCAATCCAACGTGGACCTTGATCACAAACTGGTTCATGAGTATTGTCAACACAAGGAATATTTAAATTACATTTTGCATGAGAAGACCTGAAATTCTCTGAAATCGGAATGCTCACATATTAAGGAAATTTGATACTAGTTTTCCCACAATGATATCAATGCTAAATATTAACCTACTAATTTTCAATAATGAATTGGGGAGAATAATGGGAAATTTTTGAAGCGTCAATTAAGAAAAAAAAAAAATAGCACCAGAGGGGGAAAATAACTATTTCCAAATCTCTCTATAGAAAATAGTATAAAAACATCACCATATGAAAATATCATAGTATACAGGTAAAATGTAGACAACAATGTAGAGGTACAATATGTTGGTTATAAAGAAAATCATGTTTTTCTGGTTTTTGTGAAATATATGTCAGCATTTCAGCCTTGTCAGCTGATTACCATTGCCAGTTGTTATGATTCTTTTCTAAGGTAAAGATTTACTTTCAAGTTTAAACTTTTATTCATTATTTCTGTATTCATTTCTTAAGGGGAGTCCATGATTTTACAGTTTCTACCCTATAGGATCCAGCCTGGCAGGGAACTTGTGTTTTCCCTGAAGCTTGTATTTCCAGATTTTAGAACCGGGAGAGAGTCAACAAATGTTTGCAAGAATCACAAGATGTTTTCTCAGAGTCTTTTTCAGCTTGATTTGCTATTTCTTTTGAGAACTCTATGATAGAAACTTTGACCTTTATTTCTTAGAGGCCGTGGGGAATTGCTCCAAGGAGATCTGTTCCTGGCGAGGATTACAGAATCCACTTTTAACAAGCACACCAGCACATTCATAAGCCATCCTCTGCGACCCCCTGAAGCAGGCTCTGCGGCCTCTGCGGCCACCCCATGCTCACAAAGAAACCTCCTCTTCCTGCCTGAGCTTTGCTGTCGGTAGCACCTCCCTGAGGTCCTGGCTTCCAACAGTAAAGCAGGTCACATGTAAGTTCCCTGCCCCCATCCCGAGTCTGCCTTGCCGCCTTTACCCCATAGTTCATAGATCACAAATGTGTCCTCTGTTGGCGATCTTGAGATGCTACACACATATTCTCTTCTGATATTTGGCAATTCTGTTGGGAGATCCATAAGGATAGATTACATCATTCACCTGTAGGAACAAAAACAACAAAGAATAAAGCAATCCAAATATTTTCTTTTTACCTTTTTCTCATCACCCCTTGTAGAATAAAGTTCATACTCTTAGCATGAAAATCAAGGTTCTTCCTTATCTGGCTTTAACCACCTGTCCTATTGGATTTTAACCTACAAAGACACAGTGCTGGGAATGGTACAGCCTTCTTGCCATCATCATAATTGTGCTTGGGACTTCCTGAGAAGTGTCCAGCCTATGTGCCTGTTAAAAATAAACTTTCCTGATCTCCTCTGAATTCCATACGCTTTTTTTTTCAATTTATTTATTTTCAGAAAAACATTATTCATTATTTTTTCACCACACCCAGTGCTCCATGCAATCCGTGCCCTCTATAATACCCACCACCTGGTACTCCAACCTCCCACCCACCCCCCGCCACTTCCAACCTCTCAGATTGTTTTTCAGAGTCCATAGTCTCTCATGGTTCACCTCCCCTTCCAATTTCTCTCAACTCCCTTCTCCTCTCTAACACCCCTTGTCCTCCATGCTATTTGTTATGCTCCACAAATAAGTGAAACCACATGATAATTGACTCTCTCTGCTTGACTTATTTCACTCAGCATAATCTCTTCCAGTCCCGTCCATGTTGCTACAAAAGTTGGGTATTCATCCTTTCTGATGGAGGCATAATACTCCATAGTGTATATGGACCACATCTTCCTCAAAATGGATAAAAGACCTCAAGGTGAGAGAGGAATCCATCAGAATCCTAGAGGAGAACATAGGCAGTAATCTCTTCGATATCAGCCACAGCAACTTCTTTCAAGATATGTCTCCAAAGGCAAAGGAAACAAAAGCGAAAATAAACTTTTGGGACTTCATCAAAATCAAAAGCTTCTGCACAGCAAAGGAAACAGTCAAGAAAACAAAAAGGCAACCCACGGAATGGGAGAAGATATTTGCAAATGACAGTACAGACAAAAGGTTGATATCCAGGATCTATAATGAACTCCTCAAACTCAACACACATGAAACAGGCAAACATATCAAAAAATGGGCAGAAGATATGAACAGACACTTCTCCAATCAAGACATACAAATGGCTATCAGACACATGAAAAAATGCTCATCATCATTAGCCCTCAGGGAGATTCAAATTAAAACCACATTGAGATATCACCTTACACCAGTTAGAATGGCCAAAATTAACAAAACAGGAAACAACATGTGTTGGAGAGGATGTGGAGAAAGGGGAACCCTCTTACACTGTTGGTGGGAATGCAAGTTGGTGCAGCTTCTTTGGAGAACAGTGTGGAGATTCCTCAAGAAATTAAAAATAGAGCTTCCCTATGACCCTGCAATTGCACTCCTGGGTATTTACCCCAAAGATACAGATGTCGTGAAAAGAAGGGCCATCTGTACCCCAATGTTTATAGCAGCAATGGCCACGGTCGCCAAACTATGGAAAGAACCAAGATGCCCTTCAACGGATGAATTCCATACGCTTTTTGCTCTTCCTCATCATCTGTGTTTATCTAACTCTGTATTATGCTTTCTTTAATGACAAAAATACAAATCCCCTTGATCTTTGTTTCAAATATTGGAATTAAAAAAGAGCACTGTATATAGTAGATATTCATTGGGAGCCTACTGAGTTGAATCTGTTGCCATCAGACACAGTCCAGTCTTAATCTGTCCAGAGTTAGCAAAAATAACTGTGTGCCTAACACAGTGCCTGACGTAGGATAGAAGGTAATGGAATGAGTAATGGGTATTAATCCCTATTAAAACAAGATCATTATATTCATTAAAACTCAAGAATCTCACCCACAAAACAATAATGATAATAATAATAATAATAATAGTAAAATTTATAATCTTTTCTTTGAGGCAGAGACTGTGCTAAACACTTTTAAGGGTGTTATCTTAGAATGTCAGGTTGTCTTATTTTCCCCATTTTATAGATGATGAAACTGATATTTAAAAAGATGAAATAAATCACTTAAAGTTACACAATTAATAGGGAGCAGAGGCAGGATTTGAACCCAATTTTGATCGATTTGAGCTCCAGTATGCCTCATTACTATGCTATATCTTGCCTCTCATTATATTAATATAGAGCAATAAATTATAACCTGATTTGTATTTATACTTTTCTTTCTTTTCAAAGAAATCTCCTCTTTAAATCCATGTGCATGACATGCTGTCCCCGCCATTCTTTCTAAGAACGAATTGGGACTTCTTTTCAGTTAATTTTTATTTTCTGTCTTTCATGCCATCTCTGTCCTTCTGACACCAGTGGAGTTACATCTTCCTTGCAGTTTCCAACCTCAACTAGCAAAGAATAAGGCTCTTGGCTCTGCAGTCCGAGAAACTAACCTTGGCATAATGAATGACCTGCAGCTTCAAATGCCTCTGGAATGCCTAAAGACCACGGCTCCATGCATCTGGAATGTGGAATGGCCCCCGCGTTAGCCAGGTGACCCACAGCTGCACGCCCCTGGAATGAGAAATATATTCTGCCTCCTAGAATACCAAATGCTCAAGGAAAAAGGAGTGGATAAGCCTTCCTGCTGAGGAAGAAGCCATGGTGGTGACTGCTATGAGATAACTATCTGTTCGTACTAATCACACCTGACTCTGAGTCAGGGCCGCTTCTTTGAACCACCTGCTGGAAAATATCTGACCCTCGCCAAATCAGAGAAACAGATCTCTTCTCGTGGGTAGAAATGTGCTCTCCTCATTTTGTGCTTCCTTTACTTTGCCTAAAAGAAGAAACAGAGATCTTGTTTGCAAAATTTTCATTTTCCCAGTGCATTAATTTGGACTTGCAAAGCTTTGTATTCCCTTTAGACAGGATCGGCATCTACAAAGTCCTGTTCGGAGAACGCGGTTCCCCGGCGCTCTTCCCGCAGTGAGAGGGCCTGAACCCTTCCTGGAAGTCACTGGCAAAGCAGAAAAGGTGTAAGGATATTGGCATCAATCCTGCTCTGTAACTGGGATTTTAATGATTTCTATCCCCCTTTTCTTTCATCATCTTTTGTTTTTCCCAGTGCCATTCCTCACTGAATATTTCCTTTTCTTTTTCTTCTTTTCCCCCTTTCTCTTTCCCATTGCATTTCAATGCACTGGTTTTAAAAGGAGGATTTGCAAACTGAGTATTAAAACTCCAGGGCACTACGGCTCCAAAATCTATAAGACGATAAGAAGATAAGAGGCCAAACCCACTGAAAACTTCCCTCCTGGTGCCTGTGGAACTGCATGTTGGTCTCTAACACCCCTAAGCCAAAGCAATCTGCCCACCTCCTCCCCACCCCACCCTTCCTGCCTAATGCAGGCAGATAAACTTAGCATTAAAATTCCCACACTTTGGCAAATGAGTACCCAGGAGGCTGCTGACTCAATCAAGGCTTGTTTTACTTACAGTGTAGTACTGAGAAAAGGCCATAAACTCCAGCCTGACAGATCTGTAATGCTCATTTCAATATGCTTTCCCTGTGTGCGGGCTTGCTGATGAACTTTCATATTCCGCCAACAAAATATAACAAACATATTAACGATGTGTGGTAAATTGCCACTGGATATAGTGGGTCCTGATGACGGAAATAGTTGTGAGTAAATGAGAATGTCTGGCTGCCTAATACCACTTTGGGGTCCAAGATGATGCACTGTCCTGGAGGGATGTGCGCAGAGAAAGAGGGGGCAAGTCAGCTCTAGAGGGACATGGATGCCTTTGCCCAGGGCAAATGGGGCATTGGAAACCCAAGACAACAGGATGGGAGAACCATAGATGGTGTCTACTTAAACTTATTAATCTGATGTATATTAAAATCAAGAGCCAGAGAGGGGATGTGAGAAGCCCAAAGCTGCACAGTAAGCTTTGTGCCTGAATCACAGCCCAGTGTTCATCTGGTTGGCAGATTTGATGGATACCAGGAACTATCTTTTAGAAAGGAGTTGGACAGAAATAATATCAGGAATATTCTTGGACTCAAGTCAGTCCTGCATTCATTAGTAGCAAAAAGCACTGCTGGGCTTGCCTTTCTCTTTATCTGTAGTGCTCAACCTTTCTTTTGGGTGCATTAAGGGACACCAAAGGGTGATTTAGGCGAGTATATGGTAGTTGTTTGATACTGCAACCCCAAAAGGACAAGTATAATTCCTTTACAATCGTCATAGATTGCCATTATAATTCTGACTCCAATTCTAATGTGTGTCTTTTCTCCCCAAAACCACCAAACCATTTTCTGATACCAGCTGGGTGTCTGTACTACAATCCAAAATTGATTCACACTGTCTACCTGGAGACAGTGTCAGATTCCACAGGTTAATCTCTCAGTCCCACAAAATTTCTCTCTACTTCAGACGCCTGTCCCAAGTCCAGGTGTTACCTGTGCTCCTGACCAAGTCATCACTTGTGTCAGTATACAGTTAGGATTTCCGGTTACCAAAAAGATTGTGGAAAATATTTTTAAGTACACCATACTCTAAAATATAATTATTGTTGAAAATTCTTATCTTACTTATATCTATTTAATTCATTGTTCTTAATTATGTTTAGATTAGTCATGAAAATTTCATGAGACTGTAAACAGCTACCCATCATCTTAAATTATCTTTCTGCCTGATAAATTCTGTAACACAGATACCATAAGCTTATTTGACTTTTAGTAAACCCAAGGAGAATAAAAGTATTACATTTAATGCTGATAACTCTAAAGACATGCCTATTTTAATTAAACCAGCAAACTTAAACTAGCTTTTATTTACCAAAGATTATCCTAGATCCCAGGAACTTGAAAAACATTTGGGTTAGTTTTTTGTATTCTGAGAGTACAAGATGCAAATCAAGATGTTACAGCTTTTGCTTTAAAATTTTAGCCATGAGACATATAATAATTCAAAATCCACTCGTTTATAACAGAACAGTTGTATCCAAGTTGCGTTTCTGGCAGATGGAATAAGTTAAGGTTTTCTGCTCAGGTGACTAAAGCGTCTTAATATTTCTGAAAGAGACTTTTAAGATAGTTTATAGGCCTAGTTTTCAAAACAGGTTCCCCCCCCCTTCCCTTCTTGCAAGAATTACCTTGGCTCCTGTAGATGACAAGGTAGAAGACTTTGATCTCAAAACTCAGAGAGAAATAATGCAAGTTTCCCCAAGAAGGACTTTTGTTCTCTCAGCCCAGATCTTTTATAATATCTGCGAGCCCTTTGGGATAAATAGGGGAAGTTTTGGGTATTTGGTTAAAAAAAAAAAAAAAGTAGGAGGGCTTTGAATTGTTTCTAGAGCCAAATTCCTGCTCTTATAAAGACTCAATCTGTAGGACAAAGACAGTCATTTGTAATTCTTCATAGAAATGGTTTGCAACTAGAATAATACCAAGAGGCTTGTAAACGATCCAACAGTATTTTTTAAAGATTTTATTTATTTATTTATTTGAGAGACATCACAAATAGTCAGAGAGGCAGGCAGAGAGAGAGGGGGAAGGAGGCTCCTTGCTGAGCAGAGAGCCTGATGCGGGGCTGGATCCCAGGACCCTGAGATCATGACCTGAGCCGAAGGCAGCAGCTTAACCCACTGAGTCACCCAGGCGCCCTCCCCATCCAAGAGTATTACTTTCCATTTGCTTTTTTTGTATCAGGAAGATCTTCAACTAAGATGAAAATGAAAGGATTCCTATGTTCCCGATTTAATGCTATGTGTCTCGGGAATGTTTTACCAAATCCTTCCACAAAGGCTTCGGGTACACAGTTTCATTCTAGCTCAGGGAGAAGGCCTTCAAAAATAAATAAATTTCTCTTGGGCATTACATACCAGCTTCCAATCTGACCAGCTTCTGACCATGAGGCTCCCAAAAACAAAACTAGCAAACCGACCCATCGAAAACTCAAGAGGACCTTCCTAGGCTTCACCTGGGATCAACGGGAGGCATCCCTGGCAGCACGAACCACCTCAGGGACACAAAGGGCGTCGCCAAAGAGGGTGAAAAAGATACCAGCCTGCAGGGACCCAGAGCCTTTCCCGAAGAAAACCCAAAGGAAGACTCGGACCCATCGCTGCGGCATCTGCGGACAGCGGGTACCCGGCCCGCGCGGCGCGACCCGCACGGCTGTCCGGCCACCATGCGGGCGGGCCCAGCCCCACGGCTGCCCCGCCAAGGTCTCGGGACACGGAGACGAGACGAACGAGCGGGCAACGACCCTCCCTGGCAGGGAACAGAGGGACAACCAGTGCGAGCCGGAGAGCCAGCCCACAGCGGCCGTCTGGAAGACCTAACTCTCACCCAGTTCTGTTTTTGTTTTCCGTTTTCCTTTTCCGGCCGGTGAAGTCATGGCTTCGCCCCCCGACCTCCGACGGAAATCCACGAACCAGCTGCGGCGACCGTTCTTCGTCTTCGGGGGCTTTGGCCGCTTCCCCCGGGATCCCGCCCGCAGGCCCCAGAGCGAGCTGAGGTCCCAGCAGGTCTCACCGGGACACGAGACACCGGAGAGGAGGAAAAAGGACCTTCCCGCCGCCCTGCGCATTGAGGGCCCGGCTGCGACCCCTCCGTCTCTAGGGCACCTGCCGGGGCATCCGCTCATCCCGGACGGCCGGAAGTTCTCCGCGGTGGTCTCTGCGCGCAGGTTAACCTTGTGCGGCCGCGAAACAACAACCCCCTCACCCAGGGCCTCACGCGGGACCCAGCCCAGCTTACCTCCGACCCAGTCTGGGGGCCGAGGCCGAACCGCTCCAGTCTGGGCTCCGTCAGGTTTCAGAGTCGGACCTAGTCCAGCTCTGGTCGGTTTTAGGCCCAGTCCAACCCGACCCGGTTTGGTGTCCGAGGCGGTACCACTCGGTCCCGGGACCCGGTCTGGTTTCCGAGTCGGAACCACTCCGTCCCGGAACCCGGTTTGGCTTCTGAGTCGGAACCACTCCGTCCCCGGACCGGGTCTGGTTTCTCAGCCGGAACCATTCCGTCCCGGACCGGGTCTGGTTTCCGAGCCGGAACCACCCCGTCCCCGGACCGGGTCTGGTTTCCGAGTCGGAACCACTCCGTCCCCGGACCGGGTCCGGCTTCCGAGTCGGCGGGTCTGACCGCTGCAGCTCCCGGACCCGCCTGCAGGAGGGGCCGCCCCAGTGTGGAAGCTGCGCGCGCAGAGCCGCGGAGCTGGGATCCGGCCGCGTGCGGGGCCTGCCCGCCTGCTCCGGGGACCGCGAGGACGCGGCGGCGGCAGGAGACGAGCAGGTACCTGCGCCTCATTGCTCCTCACTCCGGGGAGCCTTGGGCTCGGGGCCCTTCAGTCCTCTCCTCCGTCACCGGACCTGTTCCCAGGTAAGCTGAAGCACATTAAAACCCCAAGATTCTGAGTATAAATTGCTTCCAGTGGGAGCAGCACCCGGCCCAGCAGCTGTACAGAATGAAAGAGTTCACAGAAGGAGCAGGAGAAGCGAGCGAGGAGAGGCCCAGTAGGAAAACTAACATAACGTTGTGCGCGGCTATACTTCAAAAACAAAACAAAACAACAACAAAACCAAGAAGAAACAAACAAAGATGGGCCGTTGCAAAGTTCCTTTCCTTTCAAGGGCAGGGAGGGTCCGCGGGCGGACCACTGACCTGGCACAGATGCTGCAGTTCCTGACGGACCTGCCTGAGGTCCGCTTCTGAGGAAGCCAGAACTGCAGGTCGGTCTCGGTTCGGTGCGTTTGGACGCGGTTACGGACGGGACTGAGATTTGGTCCCGCGGTTGGTTTGGTTGCTTTTGTTGACCCCTCATTCCTCCCTCGCTCCCTCCTACTGTTCCTTTCTTCGAGAAATATCTGCTCCAGGTCCCACGAGTATAACAAAATGGATGGGACTCCTGACCTTTTGTAAAATGCACTCAATTGTAACGCGTGTGAAATACCCGGTGATGGGAGTCGGAGACAGCTTCCCCAGGGAGGCGACTTCTAAGCTGGACCCTGAAGCATGAAGGGGATCAAACCTGGCTGGGGGTGAGGGTGGGGTCGGGGGAGCTTCCAAGAAGGAAGGGCTGGAGATGAAATAGAAATGTAGTGTGGGGAGCATCGTGTCTGTGCTGAGAAATAAATTAAGATAAATGAGCTCAGAGAGGTCGGAGGGAGATGGAAGATGAAGCCATGTAGCGGACTTAGAATTTGTTCTAAGGGCAGAGGTGGTTGAGTCATTGAAGGGATTGAGATTGTTGAATTTGTCTTAGGGGTAAAATTACATGGCTGCTGCAAATACAAGGGCCGCTGGTGATCATACTATTTGTTGATCCTACTGTATTTTTAAAATACATAATCAAATCCATAAATAAGTCAAACACTGGAAAATGAAATAGCTTCAAGCTATTCAAGCTAGCTTCAATAGCTTTTGTGCGGGAGGGGAGTTGTAGGGGCCGAGGGCGAGAGAAAATCTTAAGCAGGCTCCGTGCCTGGTATGGAGCCTGATGTGGGGCTCGATCTCCCAACCCTGAGAGCATCATCTGAGCTGAAATCAGGAGTGGGAGGCTCAACCAATGGAGCCACCCAGGCTCCCGCAAGAATACTTTTTAAAGAGTAAGTATCAAAACTCCCAAATGAACCATCTTAGTGCCAATGTAGGAGAGTTGTAGCCGTAACAGAAGTGGTAGATTTTGATGGAAATCAAAAGCTCTGCATGTAGTAGTTGCACAATGTGCATTTGGGGTCACTGGCGTTCACGTTACACCAATTGAGCATTCTGTAAAGACAGAACTTAGTGCTGGCTCCAGTCTCTTACTTCATAAAGTTTTTAGCTTATGGGAAGGAAATATTAATAAGAATGGGGGAGAAAGAAGCGAAAGTGATGCAGACTGTCTGCGCAGCCAGAATGGCTTAGAAACCTACAGAGACAAAGCGTTCCCTGTTAATGTCTAAATGGTGAGTAATGTCAATCTTTAAAATAGCCAGAAAGGTTTGGATGGATGTGAAATCTCAGGACAAAATGGGAGAACAGGATCATTAACTGGGCTACAAAGTATCCACTACACACTTAAGTACTCAGAATGAGTGATCTATAATGCTATTCATTTAGAAGTAAGCATTTTATAAATGTTACAAGTCTTCCAAAGTTTATCATTAGGCTGGCCTCATTGGCTGATATTAGCTGAGGTTTAAGTTTAGCTATAATATGTGAAACGGTCACTTAAATAGTTTGAGAGTTCGTGTTGGATTGGAAGGTGGGTAGAAAGGAACAAACATGGCTGTTAAGGACTGAGACGGCAGTGTCGTGATGGGTGCGTCGAGGATTTCTCTCAGTCACTCACAGAAGGTCAATTAGGAGCATATTTCATGCTCACAGGTTCAGCGATGGATCTACTTATCAGTCATTTAACAAGTCAAAAATATTTACTCGCTACGTACTATATGTGCCTGATACATACTTTTCAGGCATGAAGAGAAACAGTATTCCTGCTTTCTTGGAATTTTTAGCCTAGTGAGGGAGAAAAATGATAACAGAATAGGTAACAAAGTATATAACTGGAGACAGTTCTAAGAGGGAAATGATAGATACGGTGAAGGTGGAAAATGGAGGGAGGAAGTATATGGAAGCCATGAAAATGCAGAGCTCAGACCTCGAGAGGTGGGCATTCCTGCTTTCTGATATCCATCACCCCATTTCCAGTAAGGCTACACTCCCCAGGGGTATTCCCAGTCAGTGATGGAGCAGAGAGATGTTTGAATTCTCTAACTTAAAACTTTGGCGGGTTAACTCTCCTATGGCTATGCCAAACTTGCTTTCCATTGCAATACAGCTCCAGATGCTTTTACGCAGCCTTCTTTCATTCCTTCCCCTTCATTCAGTCAGAACTGCATTACTGTGGTAGCTCTCTCACAAGCGCTCCCCCCCTGATAATTTTTTGCAAGTTTAATTCTCTCTTGGTATTTTCTTCTTAGAGGATTCAGGCTAATTCAGGGTCCTTTCAGTTAAGGTGGAGAGCAAGATCCCTAAGAGATGTGTTATTTAAAAAACACTAGGGGCACCTGGATGGCTCAAATGGTTAAGCGTCTGCCTTTGGCTCAGGTCATGAGCCCAGAGTTCTGAGATCGAGCTGGCATTGGGCTCCCTGCTTGGCAGGAAGCCTACTTCTCTCTCTCCTTCTCCTGCTTCCCCTGCTTGTGCTCTCTCACTCTCTCTGTCCAATAAATAAATAAATAAAATCTAAAAAAAAAACCACAAAAAACACTAAATGATGATAAGGATTTAGATAAAGGTCTATGGAGGAAATGTTCCAAATATAGGGAAAAGCTAATGCAAATGCCCTGAGAAAACATGCTCAAGTGACAGTAAGGAAGCCACTGCGGCTGGAGCAGAGTAGGAATGCGAGAAGATGATCTCAGATGACAGTAGTTCTAGGGGGTGTGTATGAACAGAGGCTGCAGCATCCTCTGCTGTCTGGAAGCAAACTCCTGTCAGGTGCCTGTTGGAGTCAGATGCCTGTTGTTGTTTTATGCAGCTTTAGAATTTTAGGAATGACAAACCTGAACCAGAGGAAAGAGAGATGACTGACAAATCATGAAAATACTTACAGTTCAGTCTGTGGTCAGGCTTGAAGCTGGAGCTCCCCATGGCAGCTGGAGGGAGTCCCAGGGTATTTTCCAAACACTGGCTTTCCTCTGATTACCCTCATCATGAATGAACAGAGGTTCATTAATTACAAAGCAGAATCTCACCTTTAGGGTTGTAGTTCTGGGGCTGTGACCTGAGTGTAGCTGTTCCTCTCCATCCTCTGCAGCCTGTTTTAACCACCCTTTGATTAATATCACAAGTCGGAGGCTGGCACAGTCATAAGATGAAACTATAATTTTAGGACTGTGTGTACATCACAAAGTAGATAAATAAGCAGAACCTCTGTCCTCCTCTACATGTTCTGATAGAATATCAAATGCAAGTGCTGGAGGGTCAGTCGAGAAATGAAGTGTAACGCGTGTGTGCCTGCAAAGCTGCATTTGCATATATACCCAGGTCTGTATATTTTTGCAGTAGGCAGATATTCTACCCTTATTATTTTCAGGACTTGGTTTCCTCTTCCCTAAGATGAAGCAGTAATAATGCCAGAGACACCTGTGTCACAACAAAGTTGTTGGGATATCTGGTGGGGCCTAAATAAGATAGTGTATTGCAAAGGTTTACCATCTTCCTTTCCCTAACTCCAAAAGAATAAAGTCTCTTTCCTCACTCATGTATTATATATTTATACCCCCTGAGATGGATTTTGTCTTTGTCAGCCCTTTCCTTGGTATTAATCCTGGCATTATTTCCTGGTGTTATGATGAATTTCGATAGGAGTGAATTAAAATTTACCCAGGACAGGGGTTAAAAAAATATAGAAGGAAAAAGAGTAAGAAGGATAAGACGTAAGCAGGATGGAAAAAAGAAGGTTCTTTTTGATCTTCTTTGAGGTCCTTCAGGAAATATTTTAAACTGTATAATTATCTATTATCACTGCACTATATTTCCTTGAATGCAATTCTATGGCAAGATTGTATCATATAAATTCAAGTTTTATGAGTCACAAATAAAATTATGAAACAGATGGGAAATTATTTTAAGATTATAAGAATGAGAGCCATTGCTATCTTTGGAGCTACTGTGTTTGATGTTAAATTTTAGACTTTGGATCAGATAACAAGTTCATATCCAAGCCCTTCCATTTAATCTTTCTGGAGATGTGGCCACCGTGAAGAGTTTCCATGAGGAAACTTAACCACCAGTTTCCTCATGAAAGACAAAATAATATAAATTTGCCTACTTCCCAAGTTTGTAATGAAGAGCATAATAACTTAATATGTGAGCTACTTTGAAATTAGAAATCATTGTGTTGGCATGAGCTGTACATATAGATACATACATAAAACCCTTGGGGGCACCTGTGTGGCTTAGTGGTTAAATCCTCTGCCTTTGGCTCAGGTCATGATCTCAGGGTCCTGGGATCGAGCCCCACATCGGGCTCTCTGCTCAGCAGGGAACCTGCTTTCTCCCCTCTCTCTGCCTGCATCTCTGCCTACTTGTGATCTCTGCCTGTCAAATAAATAAATAAAATCTTTAAAAAAAAATAACTTAAAAAAAAACCCTTGAAATATCCTTAACACATTCCTTGAAGAGTTAAATATGTTTTGTGTTTTTTAGTGCTAGTTTTATTTATTGGCTATTTCCTTGTCTTTGTTATATATTCAAAACTACATATGATGTTGATAATAAATGGTCAGCATTCTCATACACAGACACACACACACACACACCCACACACACACCCCTGTAGCTACTGATCACATGTCCAAGGCTATTATTTGGTAGTTATGAAAAAGAAGAGAACAATTCGATAAGAAAGGAGCTAAAGAGATCCATAGGAAGAAAGCCATGGAAAGTGTTGGAAAGATGAGTGTCTCCCGGGATTTGTGCTGCCCTGAGCATAAAACACGAAAGCTTTGCATCCCCCGCGCTACAGTTTGAATATTTGTGTCCCCTCAGAATTCATAGGCTGAAATCCTAATGTCTGGTGTGATGGCATCAGGAGATGGCAACTTTGGGAAGTGTTTAAATAGGAGAACAGAGCCCTCATGAATGAGATTGATGCTCATATAAGAGACACTCCACAAAGCTCCTAGCCCCTTCTGTAGTGTGAGGACACAATGAGAATCTTGCCACCCTAAAGAGGGTACCCTGATTTTGGACTTCCAGCCTCCAGAACTATTAAAAACAAACAAACAAACAAACAATTACTGTTGTTTATAAGCCGCTCAGTCTGTTGTATTACGTTATAGCAGCCCAGACAGAGTAAGACACCAGGAGCCAAAATTTGATACAGAACTTAGGAAGAAGGGGTGTATCTGACCCCCCCCCAACTTTCAGTATCTGTTCTTCACTCATTGCCGTAAAAAACCAACATTCTTTCAGCAACACAAGGGTTGGTAAGCTTGGGAGCATGTGGGGACACTCCCCTGACAAGAACATTGCCACTCCTCTGGTGGAAAATAGCAGCAGAAAGCAAGGCTTGTCTCACCAGGTAGCAGTAGAAACAACTCAGGAGTCTGAACAAAAGGAAGACCATGGAAGGTAATGTGTGGGAGTGAGTGCGTCTCCTGCACTACTCTGTTTGCACATGTGCGGCACCCATCCGAGGACCCGTTTTGAGAGTGGAGATCTTATTACTAATAGTGCTTGGGTGATAAGTATCAATTCTGCAGACTTCAGGGCTACCCTGCAATGTAATGCATAGGAGAAGTAGTGCACGTGAGAGACAGAAAGATACAGAAAAATAGAGGGAAGAGGGGAGAAAGAAACATGAAAATTTGAAGAAATAAGAAATTAAAGGGTGATGACAATAAGAAACATTCAGCATTTATAACTGCCAGGCAGTATCCTAAATATGTGTATTATATTTTATTATAAAAATAATATGTGTAATGTAGAATATATTATTAATATAGAATAGGTGAGTGTATTATGTATTATGTTACTGTATATGTGTGTATACATAAACATATACAAGTGCACCTGTGGACACACAGTCATTTATTTCTTACCACATCCCTCAGGTAGGTAAGTTAGGATCCATATGACATCCTGCCTCTCAAAAGCTGAAGCAAGGAGAGGCTTAGGTGAATGCCTAAGGTCCTACTGCCAGTGCATCAGAGAGCTGGAGTATGAATCCCAGAAGACTGTCTCTTACACTCACAGTGCAAATCAATAAATTCTGCCTGGGTTCAAATAAGAGGGTTTTTGTTTTTTTTTGTCTTCAGTTGGATCTTAAAAGATGAGAAATGCAGTGATGAGGGGCTCATTGAGCAGAAGAAATACCACAAGCAGGACGATGGAGGTGGACAGCTCCGTATATTATAATAGAATGGTGGTAGGTAATGATAAGTGGTTGCTTGTAGGCTATCTAAGACAAATGGTCTGAAAATTCAGTGTCTTATTCCTCAGCCTGTCATCTAAGACTCAAGAGATAATGCCATAGGGCAGTAGAAATTCCAGTGATGAAAAATTTCATCAGCCCCTGCTTTAATTACAAATGATGAGTTGGGAGCCATAGGGACTTATAGTAGAAATGGTCATCTATGATGGCCGTTGCTCTGAAGTTGTATCTTCTCACATTTGAATTCCCCATGGCAGTGGCTCTGGACAGAGTTCGAGTGCCCAGACAATAAGAGTACCCTTTTAGTATCTGAGATTTCCTGGGAGATCAAAGTTCTGTCTAGCATCACCTCTCTTCTGCCTGCTGCTCTGAGGATTCCCTCCAATCATTTGTCCTTGATCAGAGGTTGGATGCTCTTCTTTCTCTTCCCCTAAGCATAGGGCCCAGGACTCTGAGGCAATGTGACAACATGTGAGTTGCCAAGGTTCCAAATGGCCCGTCTCTGTGGACTCCTTTTTCTCACACTTTCTGGGCTGGAAATGTCTCTCCTTTGCAAGGGCAGATGCCAAAAACCCAATTTCCTGCCAGCTTAGTTAACAAGCACTTATTGATCACTTACTGAGTACAGAATGGCAAATAATTTGTATTGGAAAGTACAAAAGAAATAACAAACTTGGTGCCTATAGAAGTATAGATGCTAATGGGAATAGAAATCGTTCTTGCAACAAAAATAAGGTGGTTATAATTTAATAAGATGCAAATATAAAATGATTTGTTATATTTTAATATAATTCTGCAGCATTTCTAATGATGGAACCAAAGGAAATTGTGATAACTAATGGTTCTTAAATGCTGTTTTTAGGAGAGTAAACATTCAATATAGAGCCAACGAAGTCAAGAGCATAATATGACCTGTGGATAGGTCATATTAGAACCAGGATAGGCTTGATGGGAGCAAACATGTGTGCTTCTCTGCGCTGTGGGGAGAGGTGATCATTCAAGGCTCAGACATTTAAGTTTAAGAGTTCTTTATGCAGGTCTTCCAACAGGAAAATCGATGTTGTTTTTGTTGTTGTTTTTTGTTTGTTTGTTTGTTTTACAAATTCAAGATTAGAGAGATTTTTAGGAAAAGTTTTAAATGTTTAGTGAAGTGTTTCTGTAGAATGTGTATGTGTGGAGTGATGCAGTATATAAATGATATATAAATGATCAAGACAGCATGATCGAGGGCAACTTTTTGGAAAAAAATGTGTTTTGAGTTCCTTCTTCTAAGTTGTAAAGGGTGTACAATAACCCAAAGATGAAAGGAAATTCCAGGAAACATTCCAGAAAATCTTGGATTCCCTACAGGCTGATTTGGCTACAGGGCAGGGATCACAGATTTAAATATGTAGGCAATAAAAATTACTTATAAAAGTTGTGTAATTGCAGGTGAAGGAAGACCTTGAATTTTGGATGCTATTTCCCAATTAATCATATTTACAAAACTAGATAGTTATTTAGAAATTAACACTGGTTTCAAAGTAATTTAGAATGACAAAGTGAGACTTGTTTAATTAATAGATTTGAAATCGTTCTCATCTCTTCTGAGAGAACAGGAGAGAGAAAAAGAACAAGGCTGTTTCTAAATCATCACAAATATTTGATGTCCTTGAGATTGAAACAGAAATTAGACCTCCAAGGAGGAACTAGTGAGACAAAATGGTGAGGGAAAGAAATAGAAATGAACAGATAAAGAGAAGAGTTTCAAAAATGGAATGTGACCAGAGGAAAAGGACAAAAGAGGGTGAAATGAGGCGGAGGTAATGACAAGTTTAGAAAATAAGCTTTGAAAAAGACCTTTGTTCAGTTTGTGAACTAATCTGAACTTTCTCATCTAGATAAGTCCCATGTGGCATAATGGAGATGTTTTGCAGAGTAGCAACAGAAGCTAGGAAGTTGAGAGGCATGTCTCAGCCACACATACTGTTTCTCCTTTCAAATTCACCATCCAAAGAATGCCTTCCTCCTGGTGGGAGACTGAAAGGTCACAAGGTGCTACTAGTGCAAGCCCTACCACGGAAGGATCCAAGGCCAAGGATCCTCTAAACACGCTGAACGGTTAGCCATCAGCTATGGCTTAACCACCTTCACTCACCATCTGCTCTATTGGCCTGAGTGGGAAGGTGATGGGAACCAGGAGAAAACAGCAAGAATTTCAGGCATTAATGTGCACTAAGATAATATTCCATTGAAAACTGGGACACAAGAAAATTGGATTTTGTCACCTTCCTAATTCTAGATTCATGGTGTTCTTTGCTTTTCTATAACTTGCATGAAATGCCTATGGCAACATGCTCATTACAGAGACAAGGAGACTGGAACCTACATTCCGTGGTATATCAGTAGATTAACGTTGAGACCTAGGTGATCTCTTTGACTCCTCCTTCCCACATCCAGTCCATCCCTAGGTCTATTCTACTTTGAAAATATTTGAATTTCTTTCATTTTCTCCATCTTTAATAGCTATGTTCTTATCCACACCATCATTGTCGCTTGCCTGGATCACTGCAAATGCCTCCTCACTGGTTTTGTTGTTGTAGTGCTTAACTCTGCTGTCAATTCCCATTCCCTATCTCACACCCCTATAATGTCTGATCTTTCTGCAGCTAGGACAATCTTCCAAACTGTAGATCTGATCATGTCATCCCTCTGCTTTGCTAACCATCCAGTGGCTCTCCAATGCCCTTGTATATAAACTCTAGGTACCTTATAATGGGCCTGCATAACCTGGCCCCTTCTCAGTTCTCTAATTGAGAATTTTTACATTCTAATAGCTTACCTCCCCACTTGCACTCTGTACTCCCACATGTTCAACTTCCCTGGTTTCCTTGAATACACAAGGCCTGGTTTCCCTTCTAGGCTTTTGGATGTTCTATTCCCTCCTCTCTGAACACACTCTGCCTTCTCCCTGTGCTCTTTTATGTCCATCATTTCTTTCCAGGAGTCCCCCTTGCTCCAGGGCTGGGGTAAGTATCCCTAAAATGTTTTCACATTTTGCCCTGTCACTTCTCGATTTGTTCTGTCTCTGTCTTATCCACATGGTCATATCCTTTACCGAGTTACAAAGTAACAGACTATGTTTGGTCTTTTCATCATCGTGTGTCAGAATTTAGCACAGTGTCTAGCACTGAGGAAAAAATTAACACTTACACATGAATTTAATACATTTCAACAAGACATTTCACAAATCCTCTAATGTCTTATAGATAAGCAAGGATTTGGTGTCTAGATTAATAGCTAGTTGACTTGGCATTCCTTAAGAACTCTCCAGGAAAAAAGAAAACACACACACACACACACACACACACACACACAGACACACACATGCCAAAGATCATTGCAAATGGTGATAACTTTAACACGTCCTAAAAACAAAACAAAACAAAAACAACAAAAACACCACTACCAACAAAAATGTCCTGAGTGTGGGTTCTCATGATCTTACAGGAGTTCTGAGCTGTGGTTTATGGTGCATTTAAAATACTGTATTAGTATGTTATCTGAGTAAAATTTAAATTAAAAAAAAAGTACTCTGTTACCTGCTGGGGAGGGGTGGAATACTCATAAAATAGTTATTTATTTACCTCATTACCACATGAGTCAAGTGGAATAAACAGAACAAAGAAGGGCTTTATCTTTGGAGCCACTCAGACCCAGGTTCAGATCCCATGTTGGATACAGATCTCTTGAAAAACCTCAGTTAAGTTGTTTCAACATGTTCATCCTCCATTTCCTCATATGTAAATAGGAATGAAAACACTTCCTCCAAGAACTATAGAAAAAAATGTCTGTATCACCTGAAATAGCAGTCAGCACACAGAATTTCTAGAGTAAATAAATATTCTAAATGAAACTGGAGTGAAATGATGGGACACAGCTTATTTTTTATTCAACACATTTTTATCAAGTTTGTATATTGTGATAGGCACTCAACTAGAGTAGAATACAAAAATAACTATGTAACTCTACCCTTAGGAATCACAGACCAAAAAGAATGACAGAAATGGGGACCTGATAGTATAGAGTACTGTGTGTCATAGATCCCGTAATGTGGAAGGTGCACTGAAAGAAACTGAAAAGCTCGGTGATGGCCGCTGTTGCCAGGGATGTGAGGCTGCGGACCCAGCAGGCATAGCTGGTTGTACGGTAGTAGCACAGGCATTCCGGAGAACATTCCAGTTATACCTAGTCAGGCTAAATGCTGGACTAGTCTTGCTCCTCAAGTCTCTGCTGGGTATATATTCAAAAGGAATTTTCCTACATGTATCTTAAAGGATGAGTAAGAGGGTTTTCATTCCAGCCAGGGGGAAGGAGTGGAAGAGCCCCAATAGGGGAGGTAGAATGCGGCAGCTGCACATGATGGGATGTCAAAACTCACGAGACACAGTGTACTAGATGCACAGTTGCTGCATGGGTGGGTCTGGAAAACGGAAAAAACGGGATGAGGAATATAACAAACTTTCAGTTATACACATTCAAATATATAAACCTCAAAATGACAGCATACATACATGAACTCCTATAAACAAAAGGGTACTGGTTAACTATATTAGACTAATTTTCTATAGTGAATGAAATAGAGATATATGAGAAATAAATAAATTAAATAAAACAAAAGCAGATCCTTTAAGGACAAAATCATAAAAATCTGCCATGACCTAAGGAGTATGTGTTAGCCAATCCTGTCTGTTGTGGGGGAAAAAAAGGATAAAGAACACACACTATTTCTTAGAGTGAAGGGAAAAATGCCACAGAACAGCATTCACTCTTTTAACAAATATTTATTTTTGTGCCTAACATTATTTGCTGGGAAAAGAAAAAGAACAAAAGAATCTAAATCCCTGAATCTAATAGTGCTTAGATTTTTTTTTAAGTGGGCATGTAGATTGTGTACACAAATTAATAAACACTGACACATCCTGTGTCAGAAATGCTGTGAAGAAAGAGAAACCAAGGTAAGTAGTTAAGTGAATTTAAAAAGCAAGGAATGCTCAAAATAAGGCCAAGGAAAATTTGCCTGGAAAGTTGGCATTTGAACAGAGATATAAATAAAATCAGGGAGACTCATCTGAAAAGCCAGGTTGTGGAATAAATGGGCTCTGGCACCAATTTCAACATGGGAAGGATTGTTCTCTCTACCAACAAGGGCTGCTCCGGCACCAGCCGGGGTCCTACAATTCAACTGAATTCTGATGCTAGTATCTATCAGGAGATAGTGTCAGAGCTCACAGGTTAGAGGTCAGTCCTACAAGAATGCCCATCTCTCCACCGTACTTCCCACTTTAGACACCCACCACAAAGCCAGATTATCACCTTCTGACCCACTGGCTGTAAAGCAGAGGTTCCCATGACCCCTCTTTGGGATCAATTAATTTGCTAGAGTGGCTCACAGAACTCAGAGAAACATTTTACTTACTAGATCACCAGTTTATTATAATAGGATATAACTCAGGAACAGCCAGATGAAAGAGATGCAAAGGGCAAGGTATGGGGAAGGAGCATGAAAGCGGTCCATACCCTCTTCAGGTGGGCCGTCCTTGAAATTATCCTCCTTTTCACCAACCTGGAAGCTTTCCAAACCCAGTCCTTTCAGTTTTTGTTCTTGCTCTTGTAGTAGTTCTTGTTTATGGGGGTTTCATTACATAGGCCCAATTGATAAAATCACTGGCCATTGGCTATTGATTCAACCTCCAGCCCTTCTCTCTTCGCTGGAGAGTTTGAGGGGTTGGACTGAAAGTTGGCTCCCCTGGCAAGCAGCCCCCATCTTTAGGTGCTTTCCAAAAGTTGCCTCATTAACATTACACAAGATGCCTTCATCACATCATTTAGGAGTTTTTAGGGTTGTAGGAGCTCTGTGCTAGAGTAGGGGATGAGGACTGAATATATGTTTATTACAAATCACAGTTCCACAGGGAACAAATAAGCCTGCTAAGGTGATGATGGGCGAACAATGAGTGAGCTCATGGGCTTGAAGCAGGAAAGAAGGCCAACACAGCTGATGTGAGAACAAGAACCATGTGGAGTGGGGGACAAACAGAATGCGTGAGCCAAACCATGTAGGGTCTCAAGGGCAAGGTTAAGTATTCTGAATGCGATGAGAAGCCAGTCACAGAGTTTGAGCTGGGCAGTAGATGATTTGACTTCGTTTTGACAAAAGCTCCCTCAGGCTGCTCTCAAGGACCTTTAGGGGAGGGTCGAGAATAGAAGCAGAATCATTGAATACTACATCAAAAACTAATGATATACTGTATGTTGGCTAATGGAAAATATATATATATGTTTTAAGAAGAATAGAAGCAGAAATATCAGGCAAGAGACCATGGCACTCATCCAGGCGGAGGAGGATGGCAGTTTGGGCTGGATGTGATCAGGGCTTCAGTGGGATGTTTACTTTCTCCTACAAAGCAACCTCAGGAAAGGACATTGTAAGATAAGGGAAATATTTTGAAGTGCCTCAGAGATGTGGGCTTCTAGATGATTTAGAGCATATGGAAAGTGAATGAGGGAGGAAAATACATATACAAGAAATACTTGATTTGCAAGGGCTGGATTGACAAACTACAGGGTTTGGACTCTTTTCTGCAGAAAATGGCACCACCAGGGGAACAGACTGATGCAGACCTCAGCTTTTATAAGATAATTATAGGAGCCTTGTAAGTGATGATTTAGAAGCAGCAGAAGGCAAGAGGTGAGCAAAACTTAGACTAAAATCATAGCAGTTCTTGATGCTAAGAGAAGACATGTTCATGTAATTAAGTATCTAAGGTACTTAAATGCTCCGCATAATGGATACGATAATTATACCTACCACCCTGGTTTCTTATCATGTTAAATGAGTTGGTGCATGAAAGGTGTTTCGAATAGGATCTGACACAGGGTAATCCCTCCACAAATATTAGCTATTACTTCTATAAGTAGTAATGATATTATTTCTACATACTGCTGTGTGTACTAGTACTACTTCTATGTGTTTGGCGTGCAGACACCACACAGAATATATAAACATTGGTCGTTAGTTGGGGCAGAAAGTATTGAGGGAGCTTGTAGCTCAAGTAATGGTAACAGCAAAGCTAACAGGTGTATTGGTGCAGGGTGCTCTGGGAGGATCTGGAGAGGGGAGAATAACTTACAATAAAGCCACGTCGAATGTTTGGTGCGAAGGAGGATTTGAGAAGGCAGCATAAGAGCAAGGTGCAGCATGGTATGAAGTGGAAAACCTTGACATTGAAATCTACCAGCTGCGATCGAATCCTGGCTGTGCCCTGTCTGAGCAGTTTGGTTTTTAGCAGCCTCCTCCCTTTAAACCTCAGTATCCACATCTTAAAAATTATTGAATTATCTTATGTCCCTTATGACAAATCTTAGATGTTTCATTCATTTTTTTAAAAATAATGCAGGTGAAATGCTTAACATGTTTTCTTAAGAGAACAAGCTATATTGTTATATTTTGCTTATTATTATGGTTCAGCCAGCTCATACACAGAACACTGCCAGGTTCCGTCTACTGATTTCTGTCTTTCTTTGAATGCTGTTGTCTCTTACCCTGTGAGAAGGTCAAATCCTGGCTTGACATTTGCATTTTGTTTCCTTAGTTTCTTCTGCCTTTACCTCAGTATCAAAGAAATCTCCCTGAAGATTTAATTTTGTTAAACATTGCTGCCCCTCTTGCCTTAAGAATGTGGCATTTTGATATGATTTGCAGACTTTCAGAATGGAAGATGCTCTATAGCATTAATGCAGTGTACAGCACTCACGTGGTCATAAACTGGCGTCAATATCCCAGACGGCCACTGAGTCAGAGTACTCTCGTCACGTGTTGGGTGTCCAGAGATTCTACTGTATAGGTGTTTATGAGTGACATCTGGTGAAATGGAGATCTTCTTTTAAGGTGACAAAAGCAGCTTCCCTGTTTTTCCTTCCCTGCCCCTCTGTCTTTTCACATTTAGACAGAGTCAGAGAATATCTCTGCTCAAAGGAACATTCGCATGTGACTATTAATAGGATGTTAAGAACTACGGTCACAGAGGGTTTGGAGGGAGCTTTAAAATATTTAGTTCGACTCATGCCGTGTTGTACCATGGAAGCTTAAATGACCCCTGGAGTAAATGATTTACTATCTTCTGAGGCCCCCCATCCCAATTTTGGACCACTACGACTGCTCAAATATTATTTTATTTTTATACTGACCTTAAAGTGTGTCTCCCTATAGCCTATACCTATTTGCTGAGACCCAGAGTTCTACACTTATTTTATCTGAGCCCCTCAAATATTTTAAAACACTAAGCACATTGTTCTGACTCAATCCTGTCTTAAGTTTCTCGCTTGACTTTTCTTGCACAACCATCCTGTTGTTTCCCTCCGAAATTGTCCCTTACTATGTTCTTATGCAAAACTAAGTGATGCTCAGGTGACACTCATTCACTTCTTTCAATTACCCAGAGAAGATAAGGAAGTAATGGCAGGCATATAACCTGCATAAGCTCCTATGGCTAGTAAGAGTGTGTGTGGGATCCAGTCCAGGTCTACCTGATGCAGAATGCACACTGATGACAGACATGCTGTGTTGCCTCCCCTCTTTGATTGAAGCTCCTTGTGCAAAAATTCAAAGCAGAATTACTGCAACAGTAACAATACTCAACTTCTGATTGATAATAAGCATTAAGATTTGTAGAGCGCTTACCTAGCTTTACTCTATTAGCACTTCTTCCTCAGAGTAATTTTGAGGCTCTCATTTTACAGATAAGGAAACCAAGGCACAGAAAGATCAAGTCACTTCCTTAAAGTTGTGTAGCTGCTAAGTGGCAGAACTAAGACTCAACGCCTGAAAGTCCACCTTGTGAGAGCCTGTGCTCTGAAGCACTATGCTGTAACCCAGATTCCCAAATCTCATGTTATCCCACAGAACAGTCTGAGGCAACACACATTTGTGTCAGCAGTGTCTCCCTTGTGCCTACTGAACTAGGCAATATTCCTCTGTGTGTGTGTGTGTGTGTGTGAGTGTGTGTGAGTGTGTGTGCACGCACGTTCCTTATTTCACATGAGAATTCCTCATGCCCTAACTTTCTCACACTGCAGTTGTTCATTGGAATTTTCTGCAGGCCTACCATTTGTCCCTATCAAAGGCCAGGTTTAGGGATTCAGTCCATTGACTCAGCCTGATGAGACATGTTTTGTTCCCTCATCGATCATTCCATACCCACTTGCTAAACTTTGTGCCAATTACTGAAATGATAAACATATCTCCTAGCCTTCATCTAAGTCATTAGCAAAATCTTTTTGCACAAGCTTGAACGTATACATTCAGAGGGGAAGGAACTTAAACTTCCAGGAGGATCTTTAGTCTTTAAGCATTTGACAGACTTATTAAGCAACACTCTGCAGTAGGCATTATAGTAGCGACGGTAAATGCAACTTTTAGCAAAAATAAACTATATTTCCTCATGGCATTCTTAGCCTACAAGTGGGAGAAATATATTAATCAGATAATAATTCAGATTAATGATATGTACCCTGAGAGAGCTATGCAGGGTCTGTGGGTTGACAATTGTTCCTCTGTAGAAGTGGTGGCCATGCTGAGATTTCCACAATGACCTGGGCTAAGTCCAAAGAGGGGAGAAAGGCAGACCAGGCTTTGTAATAAATTCTCTTTGGCAACAAGACTTTAAACTGGTTGAACCATTGTCCTAAATAGGATGTGAAATTGTTGAAGATGGAACATTTGCATTTAATAAACCTTAACAATATTCTAGTTCCAATTGTCTAAACCTGTTGCTTTGTGTGATGCAGGAATACGTCATAAATGAATAGTGCCCTATTTTTAAAGAGTTTCTGAAACTAAACAGTGTGAAAAATCCCGAAAGAATCAAAGTTGAAGTTGTTTCTTAATTGTAGGACTTTTCAGATCCTTAATTGTATTTAAATATATTGTGAATCTCTGTGAGGGTATTTTAGAATATGGTGTTTCCTAAACTTATTTGTATGATATTCTTTTTTTTCTGTGCCATACCTCTTAATTCCTGCCCCCCCCCGCCAGTTTCCAGAATAGTTTGGGAAACACTGATCTAGTTTAACCCAACCCAACCTATTAACCCCCATGGCTTGAAGTCTCTCTGAAACATTCCTATCAAATTATTATTGTGTTCTTGAATAGCTTCAGTGAATGAGAAATACAACCAGTGATTTTTTTTTCAGATACATGAAACACTTGGACTCTGCCTAATTATTTTAGTCTTGTGAACCTAGTTGCATTTTATTAGTCTGTTGGTTCCCAGAAGCATAGAAATGGTCATTCATTTTGTGATTCTCAGGAGGAGGCATAATACTCCATAGTGTATATGGACCACATCTTCCTTATCCATTCATCCGTTGAAGGGCATCTTGGTTCTTTCCATAGTTTGGCGACCGTGGCCATTGCTGCTATAAACATTGGGGTACAGATGGCCCTTCTTTTCATGACATCTGTGTCTTTGGGGTAAATACCCAGGAGTGCAATTGCAGGGTCATAGGGAAGCTCTATTTTTAATTTCTTGAGGAATCTCCCCACTGTTCTCCAAAGAGGCTGCACCAGCTTGCATTCCCACCAACAGTGTAAGAGGGTTCCCCTTTCTCCACATCCTCTCCAACACATGTTGTTTCCTGTTTTGTTAATTTTGGCCATTCTAACTGGTGTAAGGTGATATCTCAATGTGGTTTTAATTTGAATCTCCCTGAGGGCTAATGATGATGAACATTTTTTCATATGTCTGATAGCCATTTGTATGTCTTGATTGGAGAAGTGTCTGTTCATATCTTCTGCCCATTTTTTGATGTGTTTGCCTGTTTTGTGTGTGTTGAGTTTGAGGAGTTCATTATAGATCCTGGATATCAACCTTTTGTCTGTACTGTCATTTGCAAATATCTTCTCCCATTCCGTGGGTTGCCTCTTTGTTTTTTTGACGGAGAAATGTATATTCTAAAGGTGAATACTAGGTTGGGGCAGAACCATTGAAGCCTGAATTAGTCATATTTTATTTTTATAAGAAAGACACTTGATGCTCTACAAGTACCATTTTCTAAACCTCATTAATAAATAAAAAATAAAGAGCCTGCATATGAATAAATGATGAAAGTGCCTCCCTTGGTAATTTTTTTAAGTTTCTGAAAATAGTTCCAGTCTTCATCTACAAACTTAATGCAGTTAGAGCCACTGAGAATGTCATTATGTTGCATATTTGTTGATAGAAGTGGAGAGAAAGAGGGAACCCTATCACGTGTATAGAAGATACCTTTGAACATGTAGATCACTTATGCAATACAGATTATATACAGTATTTTTGAAGATTGCTGTGGATAGTATAATGTCAAAAAAGGGCAAAATTTATAGCAGGTAAGTGTGGAAGAATCAGATGGCCCACTGGAGTGGAGCTGATCACTTTAATATGCTAATACATCATCACTGTTCCTAGGATCTGCTTCTATTATTACTCATATATCACATTAAACTGTTTACATATCTTTTCCACTACTAGCCTGGGAGAGGTTTGGGGTTTTTTGTTTGTTTGTTTGTTTTTTAGGTCAGGGCCATGTCTGGCTTAAATTTGTTTTTCTAATGCTTAGCATACTTCCTGATATAAAGTAAAGGTTCAATAATTGTTTAATTTTTCACTGTAATGAATATCATATTCCAGGAATTGTATCTCTAGGACCCAGTAGAGTTTCATTTGTGAAAGTTGAACAAAATCACTCTTGATGATATTATGAGCCCAGCTGGTAGGTTGAAATTAGCCTTCGTGTGGGAGTGTTTATACCTAGGAGACTGCTAAGTACAGTTGACCCTTGAACAACACAGGTTTGAATTGCATGGGTCCACCTATACATGGATGTTTTTACAGTACAGTAGTGCAAATGTATTTTTTTCTTATGATTTTCTTAAACATTTTCTTTTTTTCTACCTTTCTTTATTGAAGGAATACAGTATATAATACAACATACAAGATATCTGTTCACCAACTATTTATCACACTGATAAGGCTTCCAGTCAACAATAGGCTGTGACTGGTTAAGTTTTGGGCAAGTCAAAAGTTATGAGCAGATTTTTTAAAAGGATTTTTTTTTTATTTGTTTATTTGAGAGAAAGCGAGAGATAGCAAGAGAGAGAATGAGCAGCAGAAATGACAGTGTGAGAGGCAGAGGGAGAGGGAGAAATCTGCCCCATATATGCATATTTCTAAATGTGTGTGTGGGTCAGTGTCCCTAACCCCTGTGTTGTTCAAGTCTCAGCTGTACTACAGATACTGCCTTCCCCCATAGGAAGCTGGTTGTTGACCATTTACCATCCCAGTAATTTCTGTGCCTCATACATGTGCTCCTCAACTCCATTTCCTTTTCTCTTGTTCTTAGATACAAGTGCCTAGAAGATCTTGTCGATTTAGACTTGCATCTTTAGCCTTGGCTGATTCTGTGTTTGAACTTAAAAAAAAAAAAAAAAAAAAAAAAAAAAAAAATCACTGGGGTGCCAGGGTGGCTCAGTTGGTTAAACATCCGACTTTTGGTTTCAGGTCAGGTCATGATCTCGGGGTCCTGGGATGGAGACCCATATCGGGCTCCGTGCTCAGCACAGAGTCTGCTTGTCCCTCTCCCTCTGTTCCTCCCCACAGTTTGCAGTCTCTCTCTCACAATCTCGGTCTCTCTCTCAAATAAATAAGTAAATAAAATTAAAAAAAAAATTCTCCCTGACTCTTTAAACACATGCGTGTCTGTCTGTCTCAGTTTCTTTCTGTCAAATTTACCTTTCACTGAAGGAAATCAGTTTTGGCTGGAGTCTCGTAATTAAGGACTGTAGGTAGCATGGTGCATAGGGGAAAGCATGGATTTCACTATTAGAGCTGGAATCCTCCCTTTACCTCCTTGCTATGTGTCTTTGAAGAAGTTACTTAACCTCACTAATCCTCTGTCCTGTAATCTGTAAAGAAGACAATAAAGCCAATCACACAAGTTTACTGTGAGGATTATGAGATCATGTATCTAGAATAATCTAACAGAGTGCCTGGTTCAGAATAGGTAGACAATAAATAGAGCTATCTTATTATGCCATGTTTTTCTTTGAGGATTAGAACTGGATTTTTACTCTGTCAGCAGCACATCTGTGTTTAAATATGAATCGGAGACAAAGGGCCTGGAATAGATGCCAGGCTTTGCCACTTACGGATTGTATGATCTGGGCAGAACTCTCTGAATCTCAGCTTTCCCACTTGTGAAAGAGGATAATGATGTCTCACTTGCTTCCCTCACAGTGCAGTTGAGAGAATCAAATGATATAATAAATCTGAAAGAAATTTGAAAACAAATATGAGAACTCATACCAAGAGGCAACTTACGAATGCATGTATCATTAGCAAACAATTCCACCTTTCAGGAATTTAATTGAAAAAAATGTTATAGAAGGGATACATACAGAATATGCATAAAAAAGATCATTGTAGTGGTGTTATTAATAAGAAAATTAAAAATAAACTGCATAATGAGAATTATTAAGTAATTAAAATACATTTATATAGTGGAATGGTCTGCACATATTAAATTCATTTTATATTAAACCTAAAAGAGTATATACCACATTGTTTTAAAGCAGCTACCACTGGGTGGTAAGATTCTTGGTGACTTTTCTTTTTCTTTTTTGTATTTTCTAATCACTTTATGATTCATATATACCACTGGCATAATAATAATAAATGTTTTAGAAGATATTGTCATTGTGTGGGATCTACAGCACATTAAGTAGAAAAAGGATGGTAACAAAGGTTATAAGGACAGTATGCAAGGGGCGCCTGGGTGGCTCAGTGGGTTAAAGCCTCTGCCTTTGGCTCAGGTCATGATCCCAGAGTCCTGGGATCAAGCCCCGAGTCAGTTGGGCTCTCTGCTCAGCAGGGAGCCTGCTTCTACCTCTCTCTCTCTCTGCCTGCCTCTCTGCCTACTTGTGATCTCTGCCTGTCAAATAAATAAATAAAATCTTAAAAAATAAAAAACAAAAAACAGTACACAAAGCATGAAGAACATAGTGGCAATGGCAGTGTGTGAACAGAGTGGGTTGTGAGTAAAGGTTTTTATGTTTTGTACATCTTGATCTCTTAACATTTCTGCATTGAGTATACATTAGTTTTATAATTAGGGTAGAAGCACTAAAGTACATCAGTGAAACATGGGGAATCAATATTTAGGTGTAGTCTTTGTTACCATCCAATCAGCAACATTCAGCACTCAGGTGAACTTACCTCCAGAATGGCTGCACTAAAAGGATACCCTAGAATTACCATCCCTTCATCTTCAGAGTCTCATAGTTTTAAGACTGGACATACGACCTTGAAAATTACTTGAGACATGTTAGTGTTTATCTATCTTTTTATTTTAATTGAGGAGTGAGGGATAACCCAATAAAAAATTGGACTTTTCAAGTCAAATCAGCTCATCCTTCCCAATTTTAGAAATATCTGCTCTTGTTATACACTCAAGGCAGCAATGAAGAAAATGTGGCCATGATGGTGGGAAGAGTTAGCTGAAATTTGAGTCTTCTGTGGCTACTAAAAGGAAACATTCCATACACACATTCCCAGTGGGAATGGCTGAAGTAGACTGTCCTACTCATATTTTTCTGCTGGAAAGTCCTCAATATGAAGGACCTAGACCCTAGAATCTTTGTTTCTATGGAGTGATCACACCTCCCTGGCCATACCGTATTGATCAGGGTGTCCTGGGATGACTTGTATGCAAGTAAAATTCTTAAGACACAGGTTCTACATATCACAGAAATATAGTCATAGCATTGACTCTTCTAAAAGATGATTGAGGAGCTAGAGTTGCTGGAGTCCTGGGATCTGTCCTGACTCCTCGCTCCTAAGTCTTTTGATTGTTCAACCCATCTTCCATTTTATGAACTACCCCATTTCCTTCTAATAAATTAATCTCCTTTTTAGTCTCATGATTAGGTAATCAGTTTCTGTTGCCTACAACCAAAAGAATGTTAACTAATGAAGTATGTGTCTATCTAAAAAACCCCAAAAAACCACAAAACCATCAGTTGGATGAAGAGCGTGAGATCCTTAACTAGGTCACTGATAATGATCATGAATGAATATACTTGTCCTCAATCTGCTTTTAGGAAAGAGTGCAGCTGAATAGAATAGACTTATACTGAATCTGAAGGTGAATTATCTAAAATTTTCTGAGAGAGAATTGCTGTTATAGGGGCTGTGTTGTAAACGAGGAACCATTATGCAGTAAGCCTGAATCATGAATTGAAATGTGCTTGGAAGACAACAGGCAAATTTGGTGACTAGTGAGAGACATAAATTAGGGCCCCAAGTTTCATGCATCTAGCCAAGCAAATAGAGAAAATTACTACATTATGTGGGGAAAACAATGTTAGGTATGTTATATATAATATATATACCTTGCATATATACACTCATGTACATACACACACACACATACACACACCTTGAAGAAGTAATGCAGAGCTAAACAATACTTTTTAAAGTGTAAGGTATTAGTTAACTTTGTTATAACGCTTCCACATCCCACACAGATGTTATTTCTATACCTAACACAATGTCTGTTCTAGCGATCTCCATCCATGATTTTTAAGTCGGCCATGACATCTTCAATTATCTGAAGATACACCAAAAATTTATCAAAGATTCTTGAAACAGAATTAAATGTCATGCCTGCTAATTATAAAAATAAATGCAGGTACGAGGTAGTTTATGTCATAGAATTAAACTGATGGCTTCTAAATGCTGCTCATTCGTGGAGGTTTGGAACTGCTGATTTGGGAACTGCAGGATAAGGCAAATATATCAAACGATGCAGGCAGGAAAAGCCATGCTTGTGATGAGGAAAGATGGAGAGCTGGTGACAAAAGCTGGGGAGTTGAGAACACCTTGCCACTTATTATAGTTAAGATAGCTTGCCTTGCCTTGGGCTCTTTATTTTAATGTAGATGTCTAAGAGTGAGTGGGTGATTGAGAGAAATGGAGAGAGGTTATGTGTCTTCACAGGGCAAGATGGCAATTGAATGACTACCAAACCCATCCCCTGTGATGTTAATATATGCACTCATTGTTCCACCCTCTTTTCTACTAACAGTAAACAACATTTGTCACTTGCAATAGACCACTTTTCACTTCCAAACTGATGGTGAACCCACATTTGTATTTCAAATACCAAAGCTCAGGCAGCAGAAGCAGGAGGCCCAGAAAAGATGTATGTGGTGGGTGGAAAGGGAGAGCAGGACAAGGTTCGCATGTGCAATTTGGCAGATCGTTCATAAGTCTGGCCTCCATGACAGGAGATGGCCTAATGCCTCATTAATTCCTGCAGAGATGACGATGATGTATCACCCCCTTTCAATCTGAAACTAAGTAATGCATTAAAAAAAAAAACCTAATTTGCACATGTTTAATGCGTTCATTAAGCTATTAGTCTTTCAACAAGAGATTTAATAGCAAATTAACATTTCTTTTAAATAAAAAAAAAAATCATCCCCCCAAAGTCCCCAGTTAATACAATTATTTTGTGCTTTGAGCAAATGGGCTATAGGAGAAAACACTTGGCACTAAATTGGGGCTGGGAAAAGACCATGTTGAGTTCTTCTCATTTATTATACAATTAGTCACCCTGGGGCATTATTTTCCCTGAATAACAAATATTTCTGGGGAACAAAAGGCCTCCTGGACATAGATGTGAGAAGGTCAAAGACAGAAAGATTTCAAAAGGGCTATTTTTGTGAATTGAATCATGATAAACTAAAATAAAATGGCTTACCCTAACCATAAGGTTTGTGAAACAATGAAAGTTGACTTTGGTCAGCATTCAGATATCAATATTTACCTAACATTCATTTAGCCCCTGTTATTTGTTAGGTGTTTGGCTAGATGATGTAAGAGACTTAATGTAAAGAAACAAAAATGGCATGTGTTCTTTCTGTCAGTGAGGTTTTGTTGAATATTTACTATGTGATGTGTGCCATATTGAGCAAGATGAGTAAGTCACGGGCTCTTTTCTTGTAGAAGTTATAGATGAATCTGGAAGAAAAACATGTAAGCAAATTTGTATCCAGTTTACTAAATCTTAAAAATATAGAAAGAAACAAAGTTCTTTGAGAGCAACGAAAGAAATTCTGATTCAAAAAGGAGGCTCAGGGAAAGCTCTATGGGCAGACTACAGCTTAGGCTAGAATGTTGAGACTGGCCCACATTAGATATGCAGAAATGAGTGTTGGAAAATATGCTCCACATTGAGTGACTGCATGGAAAAAATGTACAAAAGAAAACATGTAATGCACAACGGGAAAAATATACTTTGGTTTGGCTTCTGTCTTAGCTTGGGCTGCTATAACATAGCATGCACCATATAACAGAAAACCATAGGCTTGGTGGTTTAAACAACACATATTTATTTCTCGCAGTTACAGTGTTTGGAAAGTCCAAGATCAGGGCGCTGGCAGATTCAGTGTCTGGTGAGAACAGTTTTCCTAGTTTCCAGACAGTTGTCTTCCGGCCGCACCCTCATGTGGGAAGTGAACAAGAAGTCTGTGTTATAAGGGCACTCTTCCCATCCACGAAGGCTCCAACCTCATGACTTGTTCATGCCCCCAGAGACTCACCTCCTAATATTATTGTGTTGGGGGTTAGGACTTCTTCATGAATTTTGGGTTTCATAAACAGTCTACTGAAATTACCCATACTCTTTCCTCCCTGGATTTCAACACATTTTATTATATGAGTTGGAGTTCAGTTGTTCTCTGCGGAAGCAGAAAGGACATGGAGAGCACATTCACTGATTAGTGTCCACAAATAAATGTGTATGGTATTCTGAAAACAGGCTCTACCAAGCAATATAACTGTTACGTCCCTGTTGAGAGGAAAACCTTTTTTCACTTTCAGTAGTCAACTAGCTCAGGATAAAACAAATTCTAATGTATTTCATTAAATAAATATGAGATTTTATAGCGGTCTAAATAGATACAGCTCAAGGGCATTGCCTCCTGTTCTTCCATTCCCACCCTCATCAAATCTCTTATTTGTTTCTCTCATCCATGGCACATTATGTGTTTTCTTTAATAGACTATTGCATCACATGTATCCTCTCCTGTAAGTCTATGTCTTCAAATAAACCCAGTGAAATTTTAATTTTACTTTAATAAATTATATTTAAAATTAAAATCTGGAGTAAAATTTACCATATTGGTCAATCTCTTAACAGCACTGTGCATTATTCTTTCATTGCTGCATACGTACTGCTTTGGTGTGAAGAAGATCCTTAAGTTATTTCTGAGAAAAGACTGTGCTGATTGACAACTGCACAATACTCGTTATTAATATTATTGCACGTCTGACGGATTTCTCCCACCATGATATAGTTTACAGGTTCCTGGGGGTGAACTTTGATTTGTCACCTTGGGAACTAAGGAAAGAAGAAATAAATCTTGAAAAAGCTCAGAATCCATCTTTTCGGAAAAAAGTAAAGAATCAAATGAGTAAATAACATCAACATCAATATTCGATGTCTACATGCACACCCGAACTTTGAAGCACATCTGTCTTCCTGCCACTAATGATTTTGTTCCAGATGTAGTCCAAATATGTTTGTAAATGGGGAGCACAGGGGTTAGCACAATTTACTTTGCAAGCAGTTGGGGGTTATAATAGCTACTTTTTGTATCCTTTTAAAAATATATACATTTCCAAAAGTGATATGGCACCCTGCACTGATGTGTTTGAAATGACAGTAAAATAAATCTAAAATTGCCTTTGGCTTTGGTCCACTGTTCATCTTCTTAAAAAGAGATGATATGGTATAATGCTAACAATGTAGATTTTGGAGTCAGACGTCAGTTTGAAGCCTAGTCAATCAACAGCTTTTTATGTAGTGATATGAACAAACTCCCAGTTTATGCCTCTGATTTCCTATGAAACCTCGAAAAGAGACATTGTTGTTAATAATGGAAATAATGGTAAGAATAATTGAGTATTAAGGATTGTATCTTAGGTGTTTACTAAGTGATTTGCATGAAATAACTCTTTTGTAGTCTTCACATCTACCCTATAAACTGTTTGCTATTGATATTCTAGTTTTGGAAACGAGAAAACCAAGACAGAAAGGCAAAGTGATTTGCTCAAAGACCCAGAGTTAAAGAATAGAAAAGTCAAGTTGTCTAGTATAAATTCAGAACCTCAACTCAAAGCAGCCACATTCTACTGTCTTCTTGTTCACTGTGTCTGAGACATTGCAGAATGCACCAGTCCTAAACATCAACAATATCAGTAACAGTAATAACATGAAGTACTTATTAAGTGCCTATTATGTGGCTGCCACAGTCCTGAATTTTAATCTGATGAACCTTTACTCTAACCTTATGGGGCAGATCCAGTTATAGAAAAAGAAGGGAGGCACAAAAAACTAAGCTGTAGATCATTTGGTTAGTAATGACTAGGTCAAGAATTGGAACCCAGACATTATGATTCCTGATGCTGCACTTTTATCAACTGTTAAGGTCCATTAAAAAAAAAAAAAAAAAAAAAGAATTCTATCCTAAACACTTATTGAATGAATGAATGGATTTTCCCTTTCTTAGTCCTAATTCTTCATTGCAAAATAGTTGTGATTAATAATAGTTCCAAATTTAGTGAAACATGTAGATAACAATTTTACCAAGATCGACATCATTATTCCCAATTTATGAGGACATTAAAGACAGTAAAAGGTTTGACAGGTTCACCAAATTTACTTATTTAGGTAAAGGTAGAGACTTAAACCTGGCTTTCAGAGGCCACATGTTCTGCTCCTCACCTCCTCCAAATTGCCTCATGTGAAGAAGGAGCGGTCTATTGAAAGTTTCTTATTTATTGAACGTTTTGTCATTGCAAGTTCATACTCTTCCTTAGACCACTTACTCTTGCATTTATTACAACTTCTAAATAAATATACTGAATTTAGTTTTAGGCAATGGTAGAAGGTAAAGAGCTGAGTCACTGGGATGTTCGAAAGATTTCTAAAAGCCATTTGTAGCCTGCAACATGGAAAATACAGCAAGAGAGACTTGGCACATTGAAATTCAAATGTGTCTTTCTGGCAGTAAACTATCACTGGGTCCTGGGAAGCCTGAGTCTGGGTGAGCTGACAAGTAATGAAGCCCTGCGTCTCATGTCATTGACTCTGGCATTTCAAGCACCACATTCATAACAGAAGATGCAAACTGCTGGGTCCCTCTGTACTTCACTAAATTGAAATGGTTCTGCAGGGGAATATGGCAACAGGGACAAAAGAAAAATAGAACTACTTTTTCCACTGTGCAAAGAGAAGGGGCTGACAATGTTTATTCAAAAGAGTAACATCGGAGATGGTGCTGGAACATGGTGGCATTATGCCTAGCCATGCTTCAGTAAGGACATCTAGCTTCTGAGAGGGTGAAGAAGCTGTTCTTTGTGTTTGTTTTGGTTTTACTTTGTATGTAATGTGGAAATTTAGGGCTATGGAGAGTTCTCCCATATCACCTCATCTGCTCTGTGTAGCAGCGTGGACGTTGGTTCCTATCAATAGAAACCCAGATGCAAACTAGCTAAGGTTAAAAAGAAGATTGAGAGGATCCATGATAGAAAATCCAGGGTTACTAGTTTCAGGCAATGCTGGATATAGGGCCACGAATACTGCAGTGAGGATCCATTATTTCCCTCCCAGCTGTGTTGTTTCTGCTTCCTCTATTTTTAATCTGAGTTTTTGTTGCCTTATGATTTCAATATCATCTGGGGCTAGTGCTTTCTTAGCTCCAGTCTAGCAAAAGGAAGAGTAAATTTCTTTTCCTAATAGCTTAAGAAAAGTTTCCAGAAAAAGTTCCAAATCCCTTTGTCTCTGACTTGGCTTGGACCATGTATCTATGCCTGAAACAGTCTTGCCACAGGAATACAGCATTTGATTTCCATAAGCTGCCCTTAGAGCTACAGATGAACTTGACTTCAAAGGAACAAACAGACTCAAAGTGGAGGAAAGATGTTTGTTTCCACTCTGGATAGTTTTTTTTTTTTTTTTTTTTTAACACAAAGAAAGAAGTGAATAGATGCTGGATAATAACGAACTATGACCAGTGGACCTACCCTTCTAACAGACCTCAAGGAAATAAAGACCAATTAATTTAAAACCAGTCATAGAACTAAAAGAGTATTTACATCTCATCTAGTTGAGAGATTGTAAATGCATGGTCCAAGGATAAGATTTATTCTAAAGATGTGTTTTCTAAAACTTGCAAAGGTTATTTTGTATTGTAATTACTTTTTATTGAAGTGTAATTGACATACAATATCCTGTTAGTTTCAGGTATACATCATAGTAATTTGATATTTTTTATAGATTGCAAAATGATCCCCATGATAAGTCTAGTTACCATCTGTCACCATACAACTTTATTACAGTTTTATTGACTATATTCCCTATGCTGTATATTATATCCCATGAATTATTTATCTTATAACTAGAAGTTATAATTCCCTTTATCTGTTTTTCTCATCACCTACCCCCAGTAATCAACTGTTTCTTTCATATATCCATGAATCTCTTTCTGTTTTGTTGGCTCATTTGTTTATTAGATTCCACAAATAAATGAAATCATTTAGAATTTGTCTTTCTCTGACATATTCCATGTAGCAAAATACCATCTAGGTCCACCCATGGTATTGAAATGGGCAAGATTTCCTTTTTTATGGTTTGGTAATCTTCCATTGTATATATGCCACATCATCTTTATCTGTTCATCTGTTAGTCGCACTTAGGTTGCTTCCATATCTTGGCTATTATAATGCTGCTGCAATGAACACAGGAATATATTTATCTCTTCAAATTGATGTTTTTGTTTTCTTCAGATGAATACTTTGTATTGGAATTTGAGTTAATATATAACATCTAAAATATTTTTAAAAATTCAGATTTTCACAAGTTTCCTGAGAAATTGGAAGATGAAACACCTCTGAGCCAACATTCTGGGTTGGCAGTTATCAGTTAGAGATGAGTAGTTGCTTTCTTTTTTAGCCAAAGACACATACTCTAGTCCAGCATAGTCTCAATTATTCAATATTGTCTCCTCAATACTGAAACCCAGTCTAAGCACAATGCAGTATATTTACCCTGTTGTTATCCTTTTGGCAGAAATATGTTTCTCTATGAAAAGGATTCATGTAGAATGAGTGGTTCCTGTGTATCAAGATCATGGACACAGATATATTCTTTGGGGAAGTTCTACAGCTATATACAGAAGAATGAACCATGACCATTCTCTTACACCATACACAAAGATAAACTCTAAATGGATGAAAGATCTTAATGTGAGACAGGAATCCATCAAAATCCTAGAAGACAACATAGGGAGTAACCTCTTTGACATTGGCCACAGCAACTTCTTTCAAGACTTGTCTCCAAGCAATGGGAACAAAAGCGAAAATGAACTTTTGGGACTTCATCAAGATTCAAAGCTTCTGCACAGCAAAGGAAACCATCAACAAAACTAAAAGGCAACCCACGGAATGGGAGAAGATAATTTGCAAATGACACTACTGATAAAGGGCTGGTATCCAAGATCTATAAAGAACTTCTCAAATTCAACACCCCAAAAACAAATAATCAAGTCAAAAAATGGGCAGAAGACATGAAGAGACACTTCTCTAAAGAAGGCATATGAGTGGCTAACTGACACATGAGTAAGTGTTCAAATTTATTAACCATCAGGTAAATTCAAATCAAAACCACATTGAGATACCACCTTAAACCAGTAAGAATGGCAAAAATTAACAAGGCAGGAAAAAACAAATGTTGGAGAGGATGTGGAGAAAGGGGAACCCTCTTACACTGTTGAAGGGAATGCAAGCTAGTACAGCTACTTTAGAAAACAGTATGGAGGTTCCTCAAAAAGTTAAAAATAGAGCTATGCTATAATCCAGCAATTGCACTACTGGGTATTTACCCCAAAGATATAGATGTAGTGAAGAAGGGACACATGCACCCCAATGTTCATAACAGCAATGTCCACAGTAGTCATACTTTGGAAGGAACCAAGATGTCCTTCAACAGGCGAATGGATAAAGAAAATGTGGTTCATATATATAGTGGAATATTACTCAGCCTTCAGAAAGGATGAGTACCCACCATTTGCATCAACATGAACGGAACTGGAGGGTATGATGCTAAGTGAAATAAGTCAAGCAGAGAAAGACAATTATCATATGGTTTCACTTATGTATGGAACATAAGGAATGGAGGAATTAGGAGGAGGAAGGGAAAAATGAAGCAGGGGAGTCATAGGGGGAGAAAAACCACGAGAAACTGTGGACTGTGGGAAACAAACTGAGGGTTTAAGAGGGGAAGTGGGTGGGGTGATGTGTTTAGCCCAGTGGTGGGTATTAAGGAGGGCACCTATTGCTTGGAACACTGATGTTATATGCAAACAATGAATCATGGAACACTACATCAAAAACTAATGATATACTTTATGGTGACTAACATAACATAATAAAATACAAAATAAATAAGTCAATAAATAAAGAATGGTCCTGAAGTTTTGGTAAGTGAGCACTCAGTGCACATAATTTCTTTAAGAAAAGCAGGCTTTTGCATTTGGAATCTTGAATCGACTTCATTCACCATCATTTTACAGATGGTGAAACTAAAACTGTGGATGATAGAATCTTGCTAAGATGCCATGGTAAGTTGAGGAGCTGAGACAGTGCATCCACATCTTCTGCTTTCCCTATCACCTGTGATAACACACATGCACATGCACAGGCACATACACACTATAGAAAATTGGGAAAATAGAAGGAAAAACTTTTATTTATTTAAACTGTAAAAGTAATGTAAGTATTTAGAGAAGAAAAAAAACTCACTTGTAATCCTACCATACTGAAACCAAGAGATTGTTTTTTCTTTCTTTCTTGCTAGTTTTAATACTCATTATTTTACATCATATGCAACACTATGCCCTGTTTTGCTAAAATGTCTCATAAGCATTCCTCCTGTTATTATATAGTATTTCTCATTAATAAATACACAGATAATAGCCAAAGAACAAATGTACTATAATTTTTGTAACCATTTTATTTTTCTGCACATCTTTTAAACTTTTCTTGCTCCTTTGTACTCTCTTGCATTCCCATCTCTCTTCCAATCAAATGAACAGCACTTCACAGGAACACCCCCTCCCCAAGCACTTAGAGATATGGTGAGTTGGCAAGCTTGGGGAAATTACATACTAGGAATGGGGGATCTTAAGCTGGGTTTCAGAAATTCATAAATTAAGAAGGAAGAGCCAAAAGGAACATTTCAGATTGGTAGCAGGCAGAGAATTTTAAAGGAATAATGTTTCTTATTAGGAATAGTTCCATAGCATGTAGAGGAATTCAAACATATTAAACTTGTTCCTAAGATTCTTCAAAATGGAAATCCTGAGGGAACTGAGGAGCAAGCATGTCTTGATCTAGGGCTCAAATGATTTGTCCAATATGCTCATTTTCACGCTTGTTCTTTCTCTGTGTTTTGGCTCTTCTAGATTTTTAAATGGGTTCCATCTATGGAGCCCTGGAGAATGCAACTGCCAGCCTGATTTGCATTCCTTGGTACCATGACAACCAAGGAAAGAGATGGTATTTCTAGCAGAAAAGTCCTAGGGAACCAAGACTATGTTTGGTTCATGTAAGCATTCCCAAAATAATTATGGTGGTCAGAAAGATAGAATGTTCATTCATTCATTCATTCATTCATTTATCACTTATTTTTGTTAGACCTGTGTAATGTGATCACTCTTATGACCTGAGAGCATGTAATCCATGAGCAAAGAAAAGACAGAAAGAAGCATGCTGGCATCTGAAAATATTGGTTACTACAAATAGCTTCAAACTGAAGTTAACAGGAATGAGTTAGCATTTGAGAGGGTAGGTGAAGGCAGAGGATTAGAAATGGGTGGACCATTCAAAGATGTTTAAGTCTTTAATGTGTTCTAAACTGCATTGTATGAATTGAAATAATATGCAAATGAACTAAATGTCATCCTAGCCCATAGGAATTATTTTCTTTTGGAGGTAACAGGAGAGGGAAAGCAAGTGCTACAAATTTGGATCCTGAAGGGAATGTTGTCATCTCTAAGTGCTATGAGAGTTAGTAATAGAGGAGCTCAGCTTAGGCTGGGAATAGGAGAAAAGCTTCATGGGGAAGATGAGCCTTCAAAGTATAAATTAAGTGAATATCTAATGGCACTGATGAGCATAATGTTTGGTAAAGATGAGGGGGCTGTGTGACCTTAAAGCTGGAATAGGATAAAAGCAGGAAGTAAATTTGGAAAATCAGGTAGGACCCATCTCAAGAGAGTCTCAAATATGAGACCCAGGACATTGAAATTTATTCTTTTTCATTATGAGATGACTTCAAAAGATTTGACCCCAGTGCCTTTGAATTAAAAGAAAAAAGTGTAATGTTTAGAAGTTAAAATGCATCAAGATGAGGAAATGTAAAGGCATTATATATTCAAGAGTACATTATAAATAACCACAAATATGAAAATATATTTAGTCATGCTATTAAGAAAGAAGGAAGGAAAGAAAGGGGAAAAATGAAAGAAGGAGAGAGATGGGAAGAAAAAGAAAAGAGAGAAAGAGAGGTAAGGAGGAAGAAAGAGAAAGGAAAGGAGAAAGGAAAGGAAGGAGGAAGGAAGGAAGAAAGAGAAGAAATAAAGAAAAAATTTATCAGGGAGCCTGGGTGGCTCAGTCAGTTAAGTGTCTGCCTTGGCTCAGGTCTTGATTCCAGGGTCCTGGGACTGAGTCCCACATAGGGCTCCTTGCTCAAAGGGAAGCCTGCTTCTCCCTCTGCCTCTTTATGTTTCTGTCTCTCATGAATAAAAACTAAGAAAAAAATATTTATCAAAAGATTCATAAGACCAGGCTTAGCCAAAGTTATGGTCAAGCAAGCATCCTTATATACTTTTTTCTGAATGTAATTTCCTGGTGGAAACTAGAGCAATAAAGATTAACATTAAATTTGCATATTATTCAAATCAAGAATTTTAATTTGAAGAAATTATATTAAGAAAATCCTTGGTAGATCAATGGAGATATATACATATATTCAAGACAACATCGAAATGAGAAGAACCCAAGCAATATATTTAAAATTGGGTTATTAATTTAATAAATGATTTGAAAATCATTCAGTGGGATGCTACATAATACTGGAAAATAATGTGGCTATATGTACATTTTATATAATGATCAATATGATATATTGAATTTTAAAACTCAGAATTAAAGTTTGAAAGAATACATCCCAAATAATGAACACTGACTCTAAAGGGCTTGAGGAGTGACAGAATGAAATAATTTTTATTTTACTTTATACATGGTGGGGATTTGTGAATATTTTATAGCAAGAATTCATTTCATTTATAATCAACAAAACATGCACAGAAAATTTAGCTAAAAGAAAAGAAATTATTAAGGAATAAGTAAACTAGGCAGAAACTGATAACATGACTGACTAGAAAAAAGCAGGGAAAAGAAGTAGGAAAAGACTTGGCTGTCAAAGTCCAGCTGATATGGAGGCAATTATTTAATGAACTTGAAAAGCAGAAACACCAATTTAGACAACTGAGGTAAAACTTCATTTAAAAAAACACGACTGACTGATCTCTTTAGCAGATATCAATCTGCATATCAAATTATTCTATGGAGAAAATAAAATAGAAATATTTGACTATGCAATAAGAGCAGTCTGAGTGTTAAGAACCCTGGAGATATCAAAATCTGAGTTTGCAGAACACTAATTAAGCCATTTGGATTCATACTACAAAAGGCACTCACTCTTTAGGAAAAAAATCACCCTGGGGTTCTTTTAAATAGCAAGTATTTCTAATGTAGTTAAGAAGCAACTCAATTTACAGAATTTTCACTAACCAAAAGCTTGTCATTAGCACAGAAGCTACACGAAGAGGACTCATCTAGTTTCCCCATCCACACTTAATGTCGGTTTGCATTTGACTGTGACCCCATGAACCTGGTCAGACTGAGGTGGTAACCCTGATGGTCTGACCCATTAGTGCAAATAAAATGGAATGGTTGACATTCATAGGTGAAATTGATCAACACACAGACATTCTGAATAAATCAGCCTTTAAAACTCATAAAATCTTGTTTTGTAGCATTTTATATACTTGGGAAAAGCCTTTTTGTAGTGTACAGACTTTTAGAATTAGAAGGGCCTTTAATACTCCTATGGTTCAATCTCCTGATTTATTTTATTATTTTTTAAATTTTCTTTATTTTATATCTTTAAAAAATAACCTGAAGGAGGTAGAAAACTTGTCCCAAGGCACCTTTTCCATCTGTGGAAAATGGAGAATTAGAGAAATGTTCTTAAGTCCAATCCCAGCATCTTTTCCCACTAAACAATGTGTTACTTCGTTTATTTTTTACAGTTACAGCTTTACTTTGACATAGGTAAAACAGAGTGTTTACTGATAGTTGCCACTAAGTAACTACTAGTTACTATAATTAAAGGACTTAATAAATCTTTTCCTGACTAGATACACACACATGCACACTTGTGCATATACCACAAAACAAACAAAACAGAAAATCAAGTTCTCACTTGGTGATTTGGGTTTGTTTTTTCTCCCATTTATCTCTCTAATCTTCTTTAAAGAACCCACCCACTTCCAAGCCTCCAGCAATTGTCTATTTGTATGTAGATAATACTCAATTATTCATCTCCATCTCTAGTATCTCTCCTTAAGCTTGTTATCAATTTCCAATACTTTTCATGCTTCTTAACCAGTTCTGGAGATACACTGAAGCCAACAGAGAGAGAGAGAGAAGGAAAGAGAGTTCTGAGGTATCTGATTTCCTGGACTTATATTTGAAACCCAAATCTGTCCTTCCTGTTCTGTACTTTGGTAAGTGAATTGGTACATACTGTTTTCATCTTTAGTTAAAGCTGGGTTTCTGCTGTTTACAGGATTGACTGTGACAGAGTATTATCTAATATAAACCTAAAGCCATGTAGCTCTGTATCTGATTCCAACTAGACAAGCGATAGGTAATAAGAATTTGCATGATACCGAGGTGGTCACATTATCTCTCATTCCACATGCTTTTCTGCAGTGTAACTTTGCAATTACTCCATCAAGAGATGGAGCTTTTCTCTTCACCCACTTGACTGTGGGTGATTTGTTTTGACAAATAGAATATGGTGGAAAGATGTTTCAGTTCTAAGCAGTCTTTAACTTTTAGGCAGCTTCTTCTTCCTACCACTTGGAAGTCAATCGCCATGTAAAAAGTATGCATACCCTGAGATCACCTTGCCTTGAGTAGCCCAACCCAGTGGAGTCCTCTTATGTTAGAAGACTGAGATGCCACGTGAAGGGAGGGAAGAAGGGAAGGGAAGGGAGGGAGGGAGGGAGGGAGAGAGGAGAGACAGAGAACACCAAGTAGCACTGAGCATGCCAAGTAACATGACATGTGCCAAGCGTGTGCATTAAGAAACCATCATCTTGGAAGTACCTTGCAGCCTCAGCTGTCCAAGTGGAGACCACATGATCCAGAGACAAGCTGCCTTTTGGCATACTGAGTAAAGCCAAAAGGCTGTGTTGTAGTCCAAAAAGTTAGAAAGTAGTTTGTTACATAGAAATAGGACAAATAATGGGGGCAAAATCACATAAATAGGAAAATTCCAAAGAATGTCCAGAATATAAGGGAGAGACCCTCTCATTTCAGTAAGGAACATGAAAGAACATTATAGGAATAAATAATGTTACAGGAATAAAAATAAGATGGGATTGTTTTGAGAATGATCATGAAAAATGAAGTGGCATTGGTTTTACGGTGAACGTAGCTCTGAAGGTCTTGCTTGTCGAAGTTAAGGAGCATGATCTCAGCTAGGAATCTGGAGCCATACACTTTCTCTCTGATCCGGCTCTGCCTCACACAAAACTCTGACCTTAGAAAATTGCTTTCTCTCTCTGTATTTCAGTATAATCACCTGTAAAACAGGTATAACAATGTTACCTGTATCATAAGGTATCATAATGATTGAGTTAATATTTACACAGTGCTGAGGGCAGTCACCAACATATATAGATGCATTACCTATGTATTGTTTAAATTATCTATGTATTGTTTAAATTAAAATCTCTGTTAACTGAATAAATAAAATCTTTTAAAAAATTAATTAACCAAAAAATGATTTATGCTCATACCTCTGGATACATAAGTAGAATCCATTCACTTGTTTCTGTTTTGTTTTGGGGGAGGATGTTAAATGTAGGTTTTTTTTTTTTAATGTGATAAAAATATATATGACATAAAACTTACTTTAACCATTTTACATATATGATTCAGTGGCACTGAATGTATTGCATTGCTCTTAACCATTACCACCATCCACTTGAAGAACTTTTTCATCATTACAAAGTAAAACTCTTCTTTTTGTAAAACTCTTACAAAGGAGAAACTCTTCTTTCTCCCCACTCCCCCCATCCCCAGTCCCTGGTAGCCTCTATTCTATTTTATTTCTTTCTTTCTCTAGGAATTTAAATCTTCTAAGTACCTCATAGGTGGAATCATATAACATTTGCCCTTTTGTGTCTGTCTTACTTAGCATAATGTTTCAAGTTTCATCCATGTTGTAGCAGGTGCCAGAATTTCATTCCTTTAAAAGTCTGAATCTATTCCACTGTACATATACACCAAGCATGTTTATTCCTTCACCCGCCAGTGGACATCTATATTGTTTCCAGCATTTGGCCATTTTGAATAATTCTACTGTGCATATTGTACAAATGTCTGTTTTAGCCCCTGCTTTCAATTATCTTGGGAATACATCCAAAGTGGAATCATTGGATCCTAAGGTAATTATTTTTTTTAAGATTTTATTTCTTTATTTGACAGATCACAGGTAAGCAGAGAGGCAGACAGAGAGAGAGGGAAAGCAGGCTCCCTGCTGAGCAGAGAGCCCAATGCGGGGCTCCATCCCAGGACCCTGGGATCATGACCTAAGCTGAAGGCAGAGGCTTAACCTACTGAGCCACCCAGATGCCCTAATCCTAAGGTAATTTTATGTTTAATTTTTTTGAGGAACTGCCTCACTGTCTTCCACAGTGGTTGCATAGCACCACACAAAGTTTCCCTTTTCTTCTCACCAACATCTTCACCAATACTTACTTTATTTCTTTTTCTTTTTCTTTTCTTTTTTCTTTTCTGGATAACAGTCATCCTAAAGGGTGTGTGTGAAGTAAGCTTCAGTTGAGGTTTCTTATCATAGGTGATGACTAAATTGAGATTTTAAGAGTAAGTAGATGTTAGCTAGAAAGCAAGTGAGGAGGGTATTAGGGACTGTTCCTTCCAGAGTGCACAGGCTATGGAAGGTCGTGAGACAGCTGAGAAGACAATGTATCTCATTAGGAAACAAAAGTTTCTTAGGGCCAGAGAGGTGGTGTGGAAAGTGGTGAGAGATAGAGATGGCAATGTAAATGGAGGCAGATCCTGCAGAGCTATGTTTTATGGGTTTGTCTAAACCTTTGCCTTTATTTGTATTGAAGTCTTCATCTCTAGTACCTCAGAATGTGTCTTTGTATGGAAGCAGGATTATTGCAGATGCAATTAGGTAAGATGAAGTCATACTGCTGTAGTGTGGGTTTCTAAACCAGTTTATCTTTTGCTTATAAGAAGACAGCTGTGTGGAGACAGAGACGCAACAAGAATACCATGCGATTTTGGGGAGTTGGAGTGATGCATCTACAAGCCGAGGACCGCTAAAGATTGCTAGAGAGTCACCAGAATCTAGGAAGGGGCAAGGCAGTTTTCTACAGGTTTCAGAGGATAGCAAGGCTACCCTGCCAGTATCTTGCTTTCAAATGTTTGGCTTCCAGAACAGTGAGAACATTAATTTATGGTGTTCAAGCGACTCAGTTTGTGGTCGTTTGCTATGGTAGCTCTAGGGAATGAGTACACCATGTTACAAATAACGGGAGTTATCCTAGGAGAGATGGTGGACCAGTGGAGAGAAGCAGAAGAGAGAAGTGCTGGAAAGTAGATGAGCAGAACTGATGTGAGATGTTTAGTGAGACAGACACCAGCACTCAGGGTAATAATAGAAACAGAAAACTATGATGATGATGATGATGATGATGGAATAAAAACAAGTACTTTGCAAACACGGAGATAAGCACTTAATGGTGAGTTATTTCATAAAACACACCTATAATGTAGCTACTATGTTTAATGTGGTTTTGTTATAATGCAAGTGGGTCTTGAATTGTCCAAGGACAAATAGAGAATAGATGTTCAAAACAGGATTCTAACCAAAACAGTTTTTTTTTTTTTCCCCACAGCCTGTGGTCTGAGCCACTTGGCTGTACTTATCTCAATCAGAAGGAACAGTGTGAGGGTGAGAAAGCAGACTAAGAAAGACATTTATATGGAGAGATCAAAAACTGTAAAGCTTAGATGATCAGGTAAAGGAGAAACAGACAGTGTCATTCACACAAACAAGAATTGTTGAAATTTGGAGCAGGTGCAGGTCAATGAAGAAGGAAACCAAATTCTTTTTTGACAGGGACAGAAAATTTCATCATGTCCCCAGCCCTAAATGAACTTGGTCATTTCCTCTCAGTGTTGCCTCCATCCTGTCTCAGCCATTCCATGAATGACGTGCAGCTGCACTCCCTCCCCTGTGTTCCAGGAAAGCATCTGGAAATAAACAGCACTTAGCCCTGCTGCCGAGACAAAGGCATTGTTTCTTTAATAACATGTCTCTTTGGAAACCGTCTCCAGACCTACTTCAGAAGCCAGGCTGTGCTGACCCTAACATGATGTAGCTTGTTCAGTTCTGCTGGGCAAAGGAGTATGTGGTAGCTGTGGTGGGCACAGCCTTTTCTCCTAAAAAGAAAGGAAATGGGATTTAGAGGTAACTTTTGGTGAGAGTCCCTTGAATCTTTATAGGCAGGCGCTTATTTAAGAGTGCAGTTGGTGGGGCCACAGTTATTTAATGCAACTGTTCATACGTGTGTGTCTGCAACCATGCTGCCTGGAAACCCAGCAGACGTGAATCACCTCCCAGCCAGTGTTATAATGAGAGAATTGGCAATTTTCATTTTGTACTCTGAATTGACACCTGCTAATATTTACATCACTTGCAGTGGTGGGGAGGGTCTACCATTTATTTGCCACCGAGTGTATGCTTGGCATACTGTTATCTCACTTACATATCCCACATATATGTATCAGTTAGCAGCTGCTACAAAAAAAAAAGTTATGAAATGATTAACCACAAAACCTCGAAGATAGTACAAAATAAGTACTCTTTTTTTTTTTTTTTTTTTTTTTGTAAGTCTAGAGTTACTTGGTCAGTTTTGCTGTTCTAAACCAGACATGGTAGGGCTCACTCAAGTGTCTGTAATTAGCAGTGTGTTGGCCAGGCAACTATACAGATCTTAAGAGGACTTTCTCACATGCCTGGGGCCTCGGCTGGCATAAACAGACTGATTCAGCTCTGTTCCATTTGTCTCATTCTCTAACAGACTAGTCCAGGTACATTCTCATCAGGAAGGCTGAGGTAAGAAAGGAAGCTAAACACTTGAGCACATTTTAGAGGCTCTATTTGTGTCACATTTGTTACTTCTTTATTAACCAAAGAAAGCCACAGGGTTAAGTCAATGTCAGGGTGGCAGGGTACAGCAAAGGGTATAGATATAGGGATGTCTTTAGTAGGGTCCATCTATGTAGTCAATCTACTGTAACATATTTTTCCATCTAATTCTCATAAGAATTCTATGACCATTTTAGAAATGAAGAAGCTAAGGAGCTATTTAATGTCACGTCTTATTCAAAATGGCAAAGCTATGAAGTTAGAAACCTGGGACTTAAAGTTAAGATAACACTTGTCAGTTTGTTTTTGTTGGTTTGTCTGTTTTTATTAGATCTTGGGAACTAGACTCCAACAGAATGGGAGCAGGGACTCAGAGAAGAAAGGAATGCCATGGCAGCCCAGTAGTCTGTGACCCAGGGAGTGATGGAGAAAGGCCCATATTAGGAAGTCTGAGGCAGCTGTGGATGCAAGGAAATAGGTAAAACACAGAAAGAATGTGGGACTTGGTTAGAAATTCAGCAAGAACCTATTTAGTGTTGTTATTAAGGAAGCAACACCAAGGTTAGTAGAAGAAGACCCTCCAGGATTTAGGCAGATAAGAAACCACATAGCCAGGGGGTGCCTTTTTGGGTGGCTCAGTCAGTTAAGCATCTGCCTTCGGCTCAGGTCATGATCCTGGAGTCCTGGGTTCAAGCCCCGTGTTGGGCTTCCTGCTCAGCGGAAAGTCTGCTCCCTCAGACTCCGAGGGCGTCTGCTCCCCCTACTCCTCTCACTCTTTCTCTCTTTCGCTAACTCTCTCTCAAATAAATAAATAAAATCTTAGAAAAGAAAAAGAAAGAAGCCACATAGCCACGTGGCTGCAGCAAATCATGACAGGATTTCAAGTCAAGGAGATAATCAAACACCGGGCCAAGAAACCCAGCTCAAGACTAGTCATTAAGTTCCCATGCAATGCCTTTTGCATCGAATCCAACATCCTTGACATGGCCTGCGTTGACATCATTTGGGGCTGTTCTTCCAGTTACTCTCTCAGCAGCTTGATGTCAATGTGTCATGGCCTTTGTCATCTTCAGGCATTTATGCATAATGTTCCTCATACCTGGGACACTTTTTCCTGACTTCTCACACCTTCTTTATATGGTTAACTCTTATACCTTTTTTTTTTTTTATTTTAAGTTTTTGGTTATACCAAACTAGTTAAATGTTGTCCCCACACTGAGACACTTCCAGAGCACCCTATATTTCTTCAGCATGACAGTCTTCATATTTGTATGTATTTGTTTCATTGCACGTCTTCTCTTTGGAGTAAGGGTTAACTAACCTTTCTTTTAAAGAGCCATAAGTGCATATTACAGGCTTTGTGGGGTATGGAGTCCCCATTATTACTACTCCATTCTACTATTATAGTGCAGAGGGAGCATTAACAATATGCAAATGAATGGGCATGTCTCTGTTCCAATAAACTTCATTTATAGAAACAGGTAGTGGACTGGCTTTGATCCATGGGCCATAGTTTGCTGATTCTTGCTTGGAATGTAAGTTCCATAAGAGTTGGGACTTTGTCCAAGTTGTTCACCACTGGGTTTCAGTAAGCAGAACAGAAATGGCACATAGTAAGTATAAAAAAATGTTTGTTGAATGAACTACGAAATAAGATCTTACACCTGGGGCAAATCTTGGATATGTGGGGTGTCTGTGATGTAGAGAGTTCGACATTTGAATTCAAGACTTCAGACCACAACCTCACCAGACTGTAGAGCCAAGGCTACAGGATCATTTTTGAAACATGTTTGGTTCAGAAACTGAAGTGTATCTAGTTCTGTAGGTGATGCCCATCAAAAGGTAAAGATAAAGACTTGTAACCTTGGGTAGTCCAAATGTCCAATGATTTATTAGATTTGCATAACGGCTATAAAAATTACCTCAGATTTGGAGGGTTTTCTCCCATAGTTTTCTCTTATGGTTTTATAGGTCCGAAGTCTGACATGGGGTCTCACTGGGTTAAAATCAAGGCGTAAATAAAGCTACCTTCCTGCCTGGATGCTCTAGGAGGAGCATCTGTTTTGAGGTCACCATAGTCTTTGTTTCATGGCTTCCTTCTTCCATCTTCAAAGTCAACAATGTTGCATCTCTCTGACTATCTTTCCACAGACACAGCTCTTTCTTACCAGAGTCAGGGAATGTTTTTTACTTTTAAGGATACATGTAGTTATATTAGACCCAGATAAGAATCTGCTATTCAATCAAAGGGCATACTTTAAAAGTTTCCATAAATATATAATTATTAAAAGTATCTAACTTTCCTGACAAGCCGTTTTACAAAATTGGCTGCAATGAACACAAAGTGTTAAATGTTGACCTATTGTATTCTTAATGCATTATACATGGTTCTGATTTTTTCCCAAACTTTACTGAGCTGTAATTGACATATAACTGCATAATTTTTTTCTGCAAAGACAAAACAAGACTCACATTATGCATTTTGTTTTTTGTTTTTGTTTTTAAATTCTTGGTTATTTCTGAACTTAGGAATTGCTTTAAGAATTTTTTTTAGTCTCAAGTTTTTATTTAAATTCCAGTTAGTTAACATAGTGTAAGAGTAGTTTAGGGAGTAGAATTTAGTGATCCATCATTTACATACAACACCCATCACTCATCACAAGTGCCCTCCTTAATGCCCATTACTCATTTAACCCATCCCCCTTCCCACTCCCCTACAACAACCCTCAGTTTGTTCTCTATAGGTAAGAGGCTGTTTTATGGTTTAACTCTTTTCTCCCCCACGTTCATCTTGTTTTGTTTCTTCAATTCCACATATGAGTGAAATCTTATGGTATTTGTCTTTCTCTGACTGACTTATTTTGCTTAGCATAATACACTTTAGCTCCATCCACATCATTGTGTATGACAAGATTCCATTCTTTTTATAGCTGACTGATACTCCATTGTATTGTGTGTGTGTGCGTGCATGTATAAATATATATAAACACATATGCACATATATGTATACATATATACATACACATGTGTGTATATACACATATGCGTGCAAATGCACATGCAGGTGCACACACACACACACATATGCATTCCACAACTTCTTTATCCATCACCAGTCAATGGACATTTCTATTCTTTCCATAATTTGGCTGTTATTGATAATGCTGTGATAAACATCAGGGTGCATATGACCCTTCAAATCCATAGTTTTGTATCCTTTGGGTAAATGCCTAATAGCGTAATTGCTGGATTGTAGGGTAGCCCTCTTTCTAATTTTTTGGGAACCTTGATACTGTTTTCCAGAGTGGCTGCACCAGTTTGCATTCCCATCAACAGTGTAAAAGGGTTCTCCTTTCGCTACATCCTCATTGACTCTCTTGTCTTCCTGTGTTGTTAATTTTAGCTATTCTGACAGGTATGAGGTTATATCTCACTGTAGTTTTGATTTGTATTTCCCTGATGATGAGTGATGTTGAGCATCTTTTCATGTAACTTTGTGTAATTTTAAGGAGTACAAACTGCTGATTTGATAGACTTATATATTGCAAAGTAATTGCCACCTGTAGACTTAAATAACACCTTTATCCTGTCACAGATCACCTTTCTTTTTTGTGGTGAGAACATTTAAGATCTATTGTCTTAACAACATTCAAGTATGGAGTACCATACTATTTACTGTAATCACCATGCTGTGCATTAGATCCCCAGAACTTACTCATCTTGTATCTGGAAGTGTATACTCTTTGACCAACATTTTCCCTTTCCTCCATCCCCCAGCCTCTGGAACCAACATTTTGTTTCCTCCATCTGAGTGTTTCTGTTTTATTTTTCTTGTTCATTTGTTTTGTTTTACTTTTGGTTCCCATACATAAGTAAAAGCATACACTATTTGTCTTTTTCTGTTTGACTTATTTCACTTGGCCCAGTGCCATCAAGGACCATCTGTGTTGTCCCAAATGGCAAAGATTTCTTGCTTTCTTATGGCTGAATACTATTCCATTGCATATATACCACATCTTTATCCATTTATTTGTCAATGGATATATGGGTTGTTTTCGTATTTCAGCAACTGTGAGTAATATTACAATGAACTTGGGAGTGCATGTATCTCTTTGAGATCCTGCTTCTACTTCCTTTGTATATATACCAGAATATTGTTAGATCATATGGTAGTTGTAATTTTAACTTTCTGAGGAACTACCATACTATTTCCCATGTTTGTATCAGTTTGTATTTCCACAACAGTGCATAAGTATTCCCTTTTTTCCACATCCTCAACTTTTGTCTTTTTATAATAGCCATTATAATTGGTGTGATGTGCTATTATGGTTTTGACTCACATCTCCTTAATTATTAGTGATATTAAGCACCTTTTCTTGTATCTGTTGGCTGTTGTATGTCTTCTTTAGAAAAGTGCCTATTTAGTTCCCATGCCCATTTTAAAAATCAGATTTTTTTGCTATTCAATTATATGATTATATATTTTGTATATTAATCCTTTATCAAATATATGATTTGCAAACATTTTCTTCCCATTTTGTAGGATCCTTTTCCATTCTGTTGGCAGTTTCCTCTGTTGTACAGAATCTTTTTTAAATTTGATGTGGTCTCACTTATTAATTTTTTATTCTTTTGTTGCTGTGCATTAATATAATATAGACATTCATGTAGGCATAAGAGAGGAGAAAGGCCATTTGTTACTTAAATTCTAAAAGAGCTAGGATATTTTTCTTTTTTTTTTTTTTAAAGATTTTATTTATTTATTTGACAGAAATCACAAGTAGGCAGAGAGGCAGGCAGAGAGAAAGTAAGGGAAGCAGGACCCCTGTTGAGCAGAGAGCCCGATGCGGGTCTTGATCCCAGGACCCTGAGATCATGACCTGAGCTGAAGGCAGTGGCTCAACCCACTGAGCCACCCAGGCGCCCTAGGATATTTTTCACTCAAGGCAAATTGGATTCAAATTGTATTTCCTACCTTTATGATGACTGTGACTTTATTATCATCACTAGCCTGTGTGGCTTTCAGTATTTGCAACTGTAAAATGAAAATGATACTAATAATGATACTAATATTTACCTCACAGTTTTGTTACAAAAATTAAATAAGGTCATGTCTGTTAAGTATTTAGCATCAAATAGTTGCCCAATAAATACTGGTTATTCTAATTACATGCTGTTGAAGGATACTGAGTACCAGGTTAGCAGAGGAGGCCTCAAATTCAGATACTCCGATTTCTAAGGGGAAGCTTGAAGGTATTTGCATTACAAAGGTAAGCCATGGAAGGAAAATTCTGAGAAAGTAGAGTAAGCACATTGATGAATCGTTCTAAGTAAAAGCAATTTCTGCCAGAGACCCTTAGGCTGTCTTCTCTCTCTTTGGGTGACTGTCAAACCCCAGAGATATGGCTTCTTATGGTAACAGATATAGAGATAAATTATGCTCTGGATAAGGTCGTGTTTTCCTTGACTACACTTGAAGTCCAGGTGGGTCAACTTACTATCCGAATGAAGCACAAGAAATCTTGATAAATTTAAAGCAGAAGACAGATTAGGGCATGAGAATGTGTGTGCATGTGCCTGTGTGCCCAAATGCACGCATATGTGTATATAGAGTCCAAGTAAAACCGATTTATTCCTGGATGATAAATCCTGCCCTATCTTTCCCTTCTAGTATTTATGAAGTCAACCAGGCACTTTTCCAATTCACTTCGTTCTCCATTGCCCATTTATCCCAGTTATTGAATCCTTGGGGGATCTCTAGAGAGCACCCACTGGTTGTGCCGATCATGCCTAGGGCTGCACAACTGTCTATTAAGAACTTGACAGCATAAGCTCCTTTCAGATCCATTATGAAGTAGTTCTTTCTTCCCAATGACTTCTGGTAGCAACTGGCTTGAAGAAACAGCCTAGAAGAGGTATTAGCCAATTTGTGAGATTTAAATTCGAAACAATAAAGGAAATGAAAGAAAAAAAAAACAATAAAAAACTATTCCTGAGATAGAATACTATGCTTTTAGTATACACTCTAAGAATTTGTCAAATCAATTAACACATTTTTATTTGTAATAGTCCTTTAAATTTCACGGTGTTTCCCTTACATACATAAACCAAACTAAAGAGCACAATAACCCTGACTGTAGGTGGAACTGATTTTCTCATACACATTTAATGAGTAACAAAAAAAATTACAACCACAGCTATCTAAATATCCAGACAGGACTTTGTACTGGATTCCTTTATTTCTAAACTCACCCACACTCTATGTGACTCCTTTGCAACTCAGACAGGCTAATAATTGCATACAGAATATTTAGGGACTAGTACTTATGAAAATGAGCTCAGAAGACAAAAGGTCAGGCTATGAAGTCCAAAAACAATTTGAATACAGAGTACCTCCTTGGTAGAGATATTAATTGTAAAGTTTACAAAGTTCAACCCCCACACGTTAACGCTGGGGTAGATATTACTTAGTATATTACAATTTTAATAAGACTGTTACTGACAATGTTATTTTAGGTTTTGGTAGTTTGGTGGAGTGTGTGTGTGTGTGTGTGTGTGTGTGTCCAGAAGTTAAAAGTTAGTGTGATGGTTGGGAGGAAGGAAAGCTTATTCAAATCCTTAGAAATGCACCCATGCAAACGTGGTATGGGAGCCTGCTGTGACTATGGTGTCATGGAGGAGCAAAGTGCTGTGGTCTCCATGGTGGGAGGCAGTGAACTGAAAGAGTGATTTAGGGCCTTTTAACATAAATGAAAGGAGACAAGCCCGACCTATGTGCAGGAGCCTCTCCACAGAGTTTAGACAAGGCAAAGATGTTTCTTTTCTCTCTGTCATTCTCTCTCTCTGCAGCCAGCAGATGAGTATTTCATAGTGAAATAATTCAAAGTGAAAGAACCCAAGGGTAATGCAGCAACAGTCATCGAACATTCCTTAAGCCATTTGATCTCACTGGAGTATCCACATGCCATATCTGCCTTTTTGCAGACAAATTCCATGTATTCGATTGGATTTAAATCTTTCATTCCATTCTGCCTTTTCCTGTCCCTAGATACTGATAGGATTATCTAGCATTGGGTAAAGCACAAGCATAAGTTTTAAAATAGGCCTTTTCATAGACTGCATCAATGTCACAAGTCAGAACCTGATTCGCCCTACATTCAGAATCCCATATCCCATTATTCTTTAATGCCCAAGTAGTTGTATATAAAGATCTTGTAGTCATATGCTTTCTTCACAAAAGTTTGCTTTTTTTAAATTGTATTGACATTTACTGAAACTTTAAAATAATGTTTCCCCAAAATACATGATATAAGATGTCACAAAATAGTAGGATCTCAACAAACACCTTTGCCATAAATAATATATTTGAATATATACTTTGTTTGACTTGGAAGTCTCACAAGCTCAGAAACTAAGCTAGGAGTTAATTAATGGAGAAAAGCTTGAACATACAATAATCATGAAGCAACATTTAACCCAAAGGATGGAAATCAAATATTATATCTGTTTGCATTATCTAAAACATTTCCAGTTTTGGAAGGGGGAAAAAAACAATGAATAACGCTGCCACATTCACTTAATGCTATAAAATGACATATCCTCTACTTTTAATCTTTGTATGCTTTCAGCTGGCTGTTACACATTCCAGACTGGTTCACGTGTTTGTAGAAATCAAATTCTGTTTGGATTCTTGGACAAGCGATTAATGCTTTGCCATACCCATAGAAAATCATATTCAGCACCACGGACAGAGCAGAATTGCTCCTTTCTGAACTACAGCTGTTTCTTGAAAATTTTTCCCCCTGCTAAAACATCCAGACACACGTCTGTCTCTTAATTGCAGGAGGGGTTGTTACAAGACATCTTGCATTTTAAAAACCTATTTTAAAATTAAGGAAAAGGACTAAAAGCAGACCAGGGAAACCTTAAGTACTTTTACAAGATACAAAAGTTGATATCACAGAAAGTATGCAAAGACCTTCAGAAACAAACATTGATGTTATACAAATGAACAAATGGGTACATAATTAAAAATCCTGATCCCCATAAAAAAAGAATTTCTTTTAGATAAATTACTGCTTTTTGCGGTAATATATGTTTATTTTATTGTTTATTTAATTTTAGTAGGTGTTTACATGTATTTCTTCTAGTTATGATGTTAATACACGACAACAGATTATTAGGAAAATATTATCAATTGAGACAGCAGCTCATCTTATGAAAATAATACTTTAAGTTAAAACATGATAGTTTTTAGTTTTAGGAATTTCTTTTAGATAGTTTGTGCTTTTTACTTAAATTCAAAGTAATGTGATTTTATTTATTTTTTATTTTTTTAAATTTTGTTTAAAGATTTTATTTATTTATTTGACAGACAGAGATCACAAGTAGGCAGAGAGAGAGGCAGAGAGAGGAGGGGAAGCAAGCTCCCTGCAGAGCAGAGATCCCGATGCTGGGCTTGATCCCAGGATCCCGGGAACATGACCCGAACTGAAGGCAGAGGCTTTAACCCACTGAGCCACCCAGGCACCCCGGTAATGTGATTTTATAAAGAGTAATTTTAATAGTGATAATAACAAAAAATAGAGAATATTGCTTGACTCATGTGCAAGATATAGTACTATGTGCTTTCCTTGGTTTATCTCATTAAATTTTTATTTAACCATCAAATTTCTGGGGGCATATACTTATTTTTTCTGTAAATCATACATGAGAACTGAGACTTGGATGTCTTACATAATGTGTCCAAAGTCAAACAGTTGCTACATGTGTATATGTTTTTATGTATTTTAACAGAGACTTTTGTCATAGTTAAAATCCATCAAGGAGTGTTTTAAACAATTTATAAGAATTAAAGGAGGGACGCCTGGGTGGCTCAGTTGGTTGGACGACTGCCTTCGGCTCAGGGCGTGATCCTGGAGTCCCGGGATCGAGTCCCACATCAGGCTCCCAGCTCCATGGGGAGTCTGCTTCGCTCTCTGACCTTCTCCTCGCTCATGCTCTCTCTCACTGTCTCTCTCTCTCAAATAAATAAATAAAATCTTTAAAAAAAAAAGAATTAAAGGAATTATTTTGTTAGTATCATTATTATATCCATTTTACAGATGTGAAAATGGAGTTTTCCTGAAGTTAAAAATATGCATTTACCTGAAATCACACATTTACAAAATGATGAACTTGAGCTGGGAAACCAGAGGGTCTAACTTAACCACATTCTTCACCAACATTCTAAGCCTTTTGGAAAGGTTACTTTAACTATTAATCTCTAAAAAAGCCTCTATTTTTTTTTTTAACTATTTACTGCTTACATCCATCCTGCATCTCTTTTAATTCAAGGAACTATAATTCAAGTGAAATCTATAGGACAATCAGTGCAGGTTTTTTTTTTTTTTTAAAGATTTTATTTATTTATTTCTGAGAGGGAGAGAAGTGGGGAGAGGAGCAGAGGAAGAGGGATAAGCAGACTCTGTGCTGAGCATGGAGCCTTTCTCGGGACGTGATCCCATGATATTAAGACCATGACCTGAGCCAAAATCAAGAGTCAGATGCTCAACCGAGTCACCCAGGTGCCCCACAATCAGTGCAGTTTTGCTTTCATCACAGGCATCCTTGTCCATCCATCAAAATTCAAGCCTTCAAGCACAAGCATGTGCTCTTACCCCCCCACATGCAAACACACATACAGTCACATATCTTATCATGTACTTTTGTTTTATAATGACCTATGCTTCCTACTTTCTAAAAATTCTCTTGGCTCTTACTTCTATGCCAGTTTTAACCTCAACTCCATTATAAGTTTCCCTCTTTAAATCAAAGTTTCTCACAGAATGTTCTCTCACCTTCTTTTGTTTCTGAAACCAACTCTCCCATGACAACACTTCTTCTCTGAAGCCTGTTTATTATTTTTCACCTTATAGTCTCTGAGGTGATGTCACCATTCTCTAGCTTGTCTTTGCTTCTGTTACAAATCTTTCTTATGTTCTCTTATAAAGAGCTCTTCTTTGGCTCTTACAATTTCCAGCTGTACATTTTATTGATTTATGGATCCCTTTTAGTATCTTATATAAGTAACTGACCCATTCCTCCCAAAAATGCACAAATGTTTTTATAACAGTACTTGAGTTCCTAGTTTCAAATACATAAGTCTCAAAGTGACTTCTAGAATTCCTGGGTTTTAAGCACTCTTTACTACTCATTAATGTCATATGTTGAACACTATTTCATTGCACACATGATTTAGGACCTAGATTTTTCTTTTCCTCTGAACTCCACCCCTCACCTTTAGTCTCAATTAACTCACCAGTACAACCATACTACACTCAGCATTTCTCAAATCTCCTTGAATCAACAGCCTTCAAAGTCACTTTTTAAAGTAACCCATATTAGAACATACTGTTTGTTATCCAACAATATCAACATCAAAGATTAATTGATCTCCAGGTCTGCATGGGAGATGTAATAATAGCATTCATTGATACAATATGATAGATACTATACTAAGCAGCTTATGTCTATTAACTCTTAATCCTCATGATACTATTAATATTTCTTTTTTTTTTAAATAAAGTAAGCCAAGATCGGTTAAATTACCTATCCAAGTTTATATTCCTACATAAAGGATGGAAGCTAGGACTTAAATAAAGAAAAATGTGACTGTGGGGCCCATGGTCTCAACTATATCAGTGTTCTACAAGTTTTATGGTCCAATGAGAAATTCACCCAAATAGAGAGCTCAATTGTACTAGATAAATAGTCAAATTGCCTTTTGATGTAGTTGTGTAGTGTTATGCCTAACACAGAGCCTGAAATATAGAAAGCAGCCATAAATACTAGTTATCTTTCTTTCCATATTCTTCAGTGTGACTTCACACAAGGATTATTCAAAAAGAAAAAAAGGAGCTAGCAGCAACTATTTAGACACTGAAGCATAGATTTTAAGTGTCTAAAGGTTTTAGATGTGCATATTTTAGATCTTCAGCTCTACATGCAGAGATTTATACACAATATATCATATCTACACAAGATTGAAATTTCTCATCCAGGCTCCATTTGTTGAGAACCTGAAATCCTGAGAATGTTTCTTTTGACAAAATCCCAACAGCTCTTAAATCATCTATCTTCAAGGAAAGTGAAAGAGAAGGAATGCATTGGAGGCATCAAGGAGAAATATCATTTTGAGAGACAGAATCCCCAGGGAAATTGAGCTGTTCTGCTAAAATGAGTTTATCAGCCCCTTGTGATGCCCCCTTGCTAACACCATGTATTGTTTACTCTGTTCTTTTATTCCTTGTCCCTGGGAGGAAATTTGGTATTGTGCTTGCCTTTTAAATGATTTCAAAACTTTTATTCACTACCCACTCATAACTATTCTACCTACCACTGCCTGATCTGCCATCTCTAAGCACTACTTTACACTGGTACTCCCCGCTGCCGCATGATGACTCTCAAATTTCCCAGAATGTTTGCAGAAAACAGATACTTAACCTGGCATTCAGAGCTCTGAAAAACAGAAGATTCTCTATATTTCTCAGTTGCTCTAATATTACAGAATGTAAATTTACCATAGAAAAAAGACTTGCTTATTCATTTATTTCCATTTTTTTTTTACATTGTTTAATCAAATTACCAAAGCTGTAAGGCTTTTTTCCCCCTCCTGCTTACATTTTCTTTCTTAAAATCTCCTGACTGTCTTAACTCTGATGGCTTAGAAATTGATATCCATACCCTCAATACATTACTCTGAATTACAAATGCATCTATATCACTGCCTTATCTGTATGTCCACTTCTATGAGACTTGCTGTTTGACCTAAGATAGGGTACTCTAATTCTCTGTTTCCTCATTTGTCAAATGGGAATATTGGTCACATCTTTGTTGTGACCAATTGTTCTAAAGACTAAAACAGCCAAGATCTATAAAATGCATGTACGAGGGTCTGATACATAATGAGTGATATATAAGTGTTACTACTTTTGCTATTTTCATGTGTAACCTTGCAGGTGGACTGGGCCATCCATCCCCCAAAACAAACACAAGCATCTTTCTTCCCCAGTCTTTTTTTTTTTTTTTTCTTTTTTTAAATGTAAACAGTATTTCCTACATTCAGTTTCTCAGGCCAAAACTTAGACACTATCTTGATTTTTCATTTTTCCTCCCATCTAACATCTATTTTGTCACAAACTGCTGTCTATTATGACTCAGAAAAATGTCTCTGTTTACTTTTGTTTTCCACTTCTATCACCATATAAAAGTCAACGCCATCTCTCACCTGGACCACTGTAGGGAAGACTTACTAACAGATTTCTCTGCTTCTCCTCTCTCCATTTCTATTCATGAAATAGCCAGGATGATCCTTTAAAAATGTAAATTTAGGAGGGGCACCTGGGTGGCTCAGTGGGTTAAGCCGCTGCCTTCGGCTCAGGTCATGATCTCAGGGTCCTGGGATCGAGTCCCGCGTCGGGCTCTCTGCTCAGCGGGGAGCCTGCTTCCTCCTCTCTCTCTCTGCCTGCCTCTCTGCCTACTTGTGATCTCTGTCAAATAAATAAATAAAATCTTTAAAAAAATGTAAATTTAGGAAATTTACCCACAGTTTCTTATTGTTTCTAGAATAAAAACCATACATTTTACCATGACTTAGAGAATATTCATAATTTGCTTCTGTGTTACCTCCAAATTCGTTTGATACCATTTTCCCTGAATCTCATTGGATCCTAAACTCATTAATACCCTTTCTCTCCCCGCAACATTAAAGGTCTCTCTTACATCAGAGACATTGAATATGATGTTTCGTTTGGAAAGTTACCTTACCCACTTTTTTGATAATGTTTTTTTGATAATGTTTTTATAATGGCCTGATTATATGAACTACACAGTTACGCTCAAACCTTATCAATTGCCAAATCAGAGAGAATTTAGCTGATCATTCTGTTTAAAGTGGGCTCTCCCTCTTATGCTCTATCTCATCATGTTAACTCTTATTTTCATAGAACATAGAGCAGTTGTAATGATCTTATTGATTTATAATGTACCTTTTAATGTATGTCTTCCCCTTTATTTTTATCTATTATTTTTCACTTTCTGCCTTCCTCTTTAGAATGTAGGATCCATTAGGGCGGAAGTCTTGTCTGTCTTATTCACTGCTGCATCCCCATCCTCTTGTTCTCAATATTTACTGAGTAAATGAAAGACTGATGTTACCTTTTCCTTTGAACATCTTCTATGCCATTGACCTGGGGAAATAATTTCTTTTTTTTTACTATTTATTTATTTATTCAAGAGAGAGAATACTAGAGAGAGAGAGCAAGCTTGAGTGGAGATCAGAAAGAGAGGGAGAAACAGGCTTCCCACCAAGCAGTGAGCCCAGTGTGGGGCTGGGTCCCAGACCCTGGATCATGACCTGAGCTGAAGGCAGATGCTTCACTGACTAAGCCATCCAGATGCCCCAAAATAATTTCTTATAATGTGTGATGCCTTGAAATTTACCTCAATTTTAACTTATTGTTGAAGTTCTTATTCCTCTTCTAGATTCCAAGGCTCCTGATAAACACATGGCCACCTCTATCATGATGCTCAGTAAATGATTAGTCAGTGAGTGCATGACCCATGTTTGGAATACAGTAGATTATCCAAACATTCATTTAATCAACATTTATTAAATGCACTAAAGGTTAAGCAAACCCTGCGTCCTAGAGAAGTAAGAATGTTTAAGACATTAAACCTGTATCATGGAGCTCATAACTTACATTGGGGTTTCTCAACTATTAATGCTATTGTCATTTGGGGCTGGAGAATTCTTTGTTGAGGGGGGCTATCTTGGGCATCGTAGGATATTTTACAGCATCCCTGGCCTCTACACACTAGATGTCTATAATATGCCTCCTGCTTCTCATTTTTTACAACCTTTTTCAAACATCCCCTAAAGGGCAAAAGTCACCTCTGGTTGATAATCACTGGGCTAGTGACAGACAGATGTGGCTATGTATGCAGATACACATGTAACTACAAATAATCATCAGTGCTATGGGGGAAAAAAAGCAAAAGCTGAAATGTTAGAAGGTAGATGGGAAGACTGGTTAAAATTAATGGGTACAGGTTGTCAATGGATGAGGTAGATGTTATTGATAATAAAGTGATAGTTAGGCTTTGTCCTATAGGATGAGTAGGAGGACATGTAAAGGATTGCAGGAAGGTCAGGCAGAAGGAATAGCACATAGAGGCCCTGAAGCATGAGAAAGTGTGGTTTATGCAAAGAGCTGGTACTCAGAAACTGGGATACAAAGTAGCTTGTAAGGGAGCTGGAAGTTAGTTAGAACCAAGGTTGTGCAGGGTACTGTGAGCCATTGTTAATTTAGGATTTGATCCTCAGGTTAATGGAAAGAAATTAGAGTTTTAAGCAGCAGGGGTGAAACAGGGGAATCTAACACAGGACTGGATTTCTATAAATCATATTTTGTGGCTGCATAATGGAAAAGGAGGCTATTACAGGAATTAGGGTAAAAGATAATGGCGATTTAATCTGGAGGGTTGGTGTTGGATGTAGAGAAAAAGTGGATGTCTGATAAAATTGCCTTGCTTGTATGGATGAAGAATTGCACGGATCTGTAAAATTCTCAAGGGAAAATGCCACCTAATGTGAAAATATCTGGTGCTGGGAATACAAAGGGAATGTTTTCTTTAGGAAGCTGTGGAGCTTATTTATCAACTTTCCTGCTTTGTCTCTTTTTCACACTCAGTCCAGCTTCTGAATCAGGCCAAAGGTTTTTCTCTTGCAAGCACCACAGATGGTTCCCTCTCTTTCTCCCCTCTGAAGAGGCCACTTCTTTCTCCCCCAGGTGTGAGCATGTGGGTGTGCTCAGTTTGGAGAGTGGGGAACAAGTCAAGCAGAACAGGTCCCAGAGTCCAGGGACCTGAAACACAAATGATTACAGGGAAAATTGTGGGTTGCTTCCTTTGGCCATCCACCTGCTTTGAGTGGTGCAGTTAATTAGCAATGCGAGCACAAGCTGACAGCTTTGGCAGGGAGCAGTAATGCAGTGGGAGGTAAGGGAAGGCAGTCTTGCTGGGAAGTTGTTCCTGATTTATAAATACACCTGATTATTATGGTGATGCCCATTTGTGATTTTGTAGTTAAGGATCTGTCAGTTGTCCTCATCCAAACTCCTAACACAAATGGAAGAAATTCATTCTGGCTCCAGACTCAGCCTACAAACCAAGTTTTGTTTTCAAACATTAAAAACAAAACAAAAACAAAAACAGAAAACAACAACAACAAAAAAACCTATTAGATATGCATTCACAAGGAAATAAGGACAAGTTATCAAATTAGTTGAACTAAAGATTATTTTTGTTTGTTTGTTTGTTTGTTTTATTATAGACCACAGTGTGTTTTCACAGGAATGTACAATAACAGTCAACTGCTTCGGCTTTCTTGTTAAAAAAAAAAAAAATGGGTATGCTTTCACTCATTTATATATTCATCTAACAGTCATTTATTGAACAGTTACTTAGCTCTGGGCACCGGGCCAGGAAAGGGGCAGATAGAATGCAAAGTAAGGCAATGTTGTTAGGGAGTAGCTTAAAAGTTGGAGGAGCAAAAAGTTAACCATTACATTCATAGAAAAAACAAAAAAAACAGAGAAAAACATGCGAAACCCAGGAATTGAATGTGTCTAAAATACGGTGAGTATGTTAGAGAGGAAACGGAGTGACTGGCACTGATGGGCATCCCAAAAGAGGAAAAACTGAAACCTATTAATAATAATAATAATAATAATAATAATTGAAGGATTTAAATCTTCAGCCTGTTTTGATAAAGAAATTTAAGCATTCCTTTGCAGCTGTGAAGTAGAAGTCACGATGGAGTGGAAATGGACAAGGAACATAAGCAGGACAGATTTCAGGTCTCCCCTTTCAGTGTCCCCAAGAAACAGAGATCAGACTTCTTTATTTCCTTAAGTGTAACCCTGCCAAACCCTGGAAGGAGGGGGAAACTATGTTAGTCGTTACTAATTATTTGAACTTGATTTATATCCAGGAAATTTCTGCTGTGCCAGCAAGGGCAATTTTGAGAAACATTTTAAAGACAAGAACAAGATTTTTTAATTAATGAAAGTGGTATATTCAAGAAGACTTGTGAGGCTAAGGAGAGACATGTAAAAAGTCTAAATATCAGGCAAGTGTTCAGAATGGAGAAAATAGAGCCCAGCTGTCTATTTTCTCAACTGTCAGTTTCCCCACTTCAAGCATGGCTACCCATGAAAAAATGAGCACAGAGGCTGGGACGGAAATTTCTGGAAAGTCTACTTGTGATCTGAGCTTAGCTTCTCTATGGGCTCAACATCCTTGTCAGCTGGGGTCTCCTTTCTCATGAGACAAGGATATTGGGCACTCAAAAATCTGCTTCTTTTTAGTTATATATTTGGTCCTCCCATATGAACACCTCATTTGATTAATATCAATCATCTTTATTATCTGCAGCCAAGAAGGAAATTGATACCTTAATCTTATCTGATAAAGATGTTTCCCTTTAGGCCCTCAAAGATGACAACAGATTAAGGGGAAACTCTGGACCGGACATGGGGGAGACCTCTCCTACACTTGAACTCAGGGACCAGGAATTTGAACCAAGCATGGGAGAGTACCTAACACAGTGGGGAAGTTTAGAATTATTGCAACTGTTACATCAGTCAAGCTCTCTTATGGTAAGGCATAGCACTCATCATTACATGCATTACCTTATTTAATAGTTTGAGCTCTCTTTTTGCCCTAATTATATCTTTAAGAAAACTGAGAAGAAATTTTCTCAAGGTCATAGAACTACTTAGTAGTAGATAATTCACATTGACTATTCAGATTTAACATCAACATTTTTTGTTACATATTTCTTTGCTGTATCTTAGCCTTCTAGCATCATTATATCTTCCTTATAAAATAAGAAAAATGAATATCCTTGTGTCTACTTCCTTAGTCTTTGTTATAAGGGCTTCTCTTTTTCTAGAGCAGTATTTCCCCAAAATGTGTTCCTTAAAACATTTACTCAAGGGGCTTCTGGGTGGCTTAGTTGTTAAACATCTGATTCGGCTCAGGTCATGATCCCAGAGTCCTAGGATTGAGCCCCGCATTGGGCTCCCTGCTCAGTGAGTGGGAAGCCTGCTTCTCCCTCTCCCACTCCCCCTGCTTGTGTTCTCTCTCTTGCTGTCTCTATCTCTGTCAAATAATTTTTTTTTAAAAAATTTACTCAAATGGGTATTGATAACCATTCTTTTTGAGGTTAGAGTGGGTAAAAATGTGTCTATGATAAAGGAAGGTTAAAACAGGGTGGAGTAAGGATTCACATCTTTGTCATAGCAGAATTCCTCAGAACATCTAAAATTCTAAAGTGGATCGAACATCTAATCTATAGATGAGGCAGATGCTGAGAATTTAAAATGTAGCATTAGCAAACCTATTTGAATCCACAAAATCCTTTATAAAAAATAATTTTGTGTACTTATAACATTTATTTGATCTAGAATACATCTTGGGACAGACTAGCAGAAAAGACCAAGCCACATTCATGAGCAGAGCCTACAGCCACTCTTCTCTCAAACTCCAGCCCTGCCAACTTCGCTTATCTAACCCTTTACTACCCATACAAATACACCTCTCTGTTACTCCCAAACCTCCCCAACACAGACACACACACAGGACTTCTGAATTCCTTGAAGACATGAGTCTGTTTAGCATGCCCAAATGTTCTCACAAAAATGCAACCTCCTCTTAGACTACCTTTTTTTCTTTTTCTTTTTCTTTTTTTTTTTTAAGATACTTTATTTGTTTATTTGACAGAGAGCTAGAGAGAGAGCATAAGTTAAGTAGAGCGGCAGGGAGAGGGGGAGAGAGAGAAACAGGCTCTCTGCTGATCAGGGAGCCTGATGCGGGGCTTGATCCCAGGATCCTGGAATCATGACCCCAGCCAAAGGCAGCCGTTTAACCAACTGAGCCACCTGTGCGCCCCCTAGACTACCTTTCAACCTGCAGTCACTACCTCATTAACCAGTATGTATTCAACTTCCCATGACTCTGCTCAGGTGTCACTTTCTCTTGAGAGAAATTTCTAAGAAAATCTTACAACACTACTTCAGTCCTTCCCTTTCCCCAGTGTGCATTTTTTTTAATCTTAGTAACAGACCAGTGAAGATTTTTTTTTTTCAATTTATTTATTTTCAGAAAAACATTATTCATTATTTTTTCACCACACCCAGTGCTCCATGCAAGCCGTGCCCTCTATAATACCCACCACCTGGTACCCCAACCTCCCACCCCCCCGCCACTTCGAACCCCTCAGATTGTTTTTCAGAGTCCATAGTCTCTCATGGTTCACCTCCCCTTCCACTTTACCCAAATTCCCTACTCCTCTCTAACGCCATAACAAATAGCATGGAGGACAAGGGGCGTTAGAGAGCACCAGTGAAGATTTTTAACTCTGTTGGGAATTAGGGATTTTGTGTCGGGAGTTCTCTGGGGGTCTTGGTCCAGAGTCCACATAAATTCCAGAAAGTAGTTTCTACATGTAAAGGCACTAGAACATTAGAAGTACTAGGGATGCAAGTGAAGTCTAACTAGAATCTCATTTTCTCATTGCCATCAAACACAGGACACTTTTTATAACCCTACAACCCACCTAATATGATCATAGCTGACCTATTCCCCAAATTTAATCCTATCCACATAACCTTGTCCCCAGCTTAGTGCTATTCTAGACATTATATCACCAAACCAATCCCAGCCTTATAACCCATTGGCCCATTAATATACTTCTAATCATTCATTTATAAAACATAACCCACCCAAACAACCCTATAACCTTTTTAATGGATTCAGAACCAGCCAATTACCAAACTTGATCTCATCTGCATAGTTCCCATCACCTCTTAATGAGCTCTAACTGGCCCTGCAAGTTTCAGCATTAACAAAAGCTATTCCATTCAATTTGTGGCCTTTTATTTGATTTTTTAAACATCAAATACTACACCATTTTTTTTAAGTCCATTTTTTCCAACTCATCTAATTCTTTTTTCTTCCTGCTTGAGAAAATTGGAATATTCCCTAATATTATAGTTCATTATCTTTCCCAAAAGGATCTGAGAAGAGATGTATAAAATACATATATTTTCAGGGTCCACCACTGCATTTATACTGTCCATTGGACCTAATGGAGTTTTTCTCACATGTGACTGGGACAGACCCGGGATTATTTATTTCGGTGGATTTGTATTTAAACAACAACAACAACAACAACAATAACATATGTTAGGGTGACATGTAGACCTGTGGACCTTTCCATATGAGGTTAGATGGAACTGACCTCAGACATTCCATGAGATATATCCGCTCTGCTGAGCTACCATAACAAACCAGATAGAATTAAGAAAAAGGGAAGAAAAGGAAGGGTACATATGAAGCAGGTAGCTGTTTTTCTGCAATTTGCATTAAAACTATGGATTTGCTCTTATGAGGATGGGGGTTGCATGTACTTTTTTTTTTTTTTTTCTTTTAATTCATGTGGCACACATTTGCTAAGTGTTTATTTATATTGATGGGGCTTTGTAGGCTTGGGGCAGAGAGTTCACACTAACCTTAAATCCAGGGCAGATCTTTATCACTTGACTGTGTTTTATATCTTCTTTGGGTTTTGTGGGAGTATATGTACATCTATGTAAATATCTGATTTGATTAGATACATATTTGTGTATAGTAAATTAGCATATATAAAACTCAGTGATGCAGCAAGTACCTATCAAGGGCTATATGCCAACTAGCATTCTCAGCACCTGGAAAATAAGGTATTATTCTTCTCACTCACAGAACACAATAAACTTGCTCAAGATTTCACAAGTAGCGGAGGCAGTGTTTGAAACCAGGTCCCTTTGACTTAAAAGCCCAAGTTCTTTCTCTCCTATCACACTACTGGCCAAGCAGAGTCATTTCAGAGATGTTAGCTTATCTATCCCAAATTCTTTATATTCTCAGTGAGGAAATTAAGGTCAGAGAAGAGAGGTGATTTGCCCTAAGCTTCATCTATAAAATTACACGATCCAGAGAAAGATGGTTTCCACTAGGAAAGAAGATGGCTGTCCCTATAAACGCAGCATCCAGGCAATTCAGATCCACTGTGTCCACAAGTACAAGATGAGAGAAAGAATACCTTGTTGTCCAACCCCAGCAAATGGCCCTTCTGGCATTGATTCACTGAGGCATGGGCCTCCTGGGGAATGAATGCATTGTTCATCTTGCTGGCCCAGCCGCATTATGTTTATGGAGATGAAGAACCACATATCAAAATTAGCATTTGTGCAAATGATCACACAATTCCTTCAGACCTGCTGTGTCCCCTTAATAGGCCCATCTTTCAATTATGAAGTGCCGATCAGTCAGTGTTCTTCTATAATCTCATTATTTTTGTTATGTTGACATTACAGAAGGACTTTTCTTTTCCTTCCACTTGAAACCAGGCCCTTCAGTATGAGATGGTTATTGAATCGATGGGAAAAAACTAACATTTTTAATTCTTATATCTTAGACTCAGAACATCTTTGATATGTTCAGGAATAAGAGTTAAAACATCCACATTTAAGACTCTACCTCCTCGGGCATATCTGATTTAGAAATCGGGTAGCTCACCTTTCTCCCTATGTCATTTACCTGTTCTGCCACTTCCTGAACAGGTCATCACACAGACTTGGCTTGGTCAGATTTCAATATGAATATCTCATAAGGCAGTGCCTTTCCTCAGCGGCATTCACCGCAAGGTCATCTCTTCTAGAATCAAAATTGGAAACCTCAATCTTCTGTCTGTTGTTTTTCTTCTATGCCTATGGAAAGAAATACAAGCACTTTTACATCAAAAAGCCACTTAAAATATATGGTGGTAACCATAACCCCATTGCTCACACACAATAAGCAAATTTAGTGATTTTTTTTCCTCTATTAAATGACCTTTGCACTCAGTACACTTATGGCATGACACATACTTATGTAAAATCAAACAAATTACCAAAGTATCTTGTGCATGTGAATCAGTGTATGCATGTGGATAGTCTAGAAGAGGTAATCAGTTGCCTATGGCCACCATTCTGTAACCAATGCCATCAGGTAATGCTCTAGTTAACTTGGAAGTATATGTAATTGTTATTACAATTAGACAGTGTCTGTCTAACTTTTTAAAAAATTTTGAAGTCTTTTCAAACTTACAGAAATTTGCAACAATAGTACAAAGACTTTTTCCTTCCCTGAACCCCTTGGGATTGAGTTATGGACATGATGTCCCATCACCCTAAATATTTAGTGTTTATAAGTCCAAAGAACATGGACATTCTATAACATAACCATAAAACAACTGCCAAAATTAAAAAAAAAAAACTAACATTGACATATAACTTACTTTACAATCCCCTTCTAAATATCTTTAATTTCCATAAATGTCCTGTAGAGCAAAAATGGCTAATACAGAGTCATGTGTCACATTTAATTGTCATAAATTTTTTAGTAGCCTTCAATCAACATTAGTTCCTCAGCCTTTTCTTATCTTTAATGACCCTGATGCTTTTGAATATCACAGGCTGATAATTTTACATTTTAGAGAATGTCATTCAATTTGGATTTGATGTTTCCTTAGGATCAGATTTAGATTATAGATTTTTGGCAACAACATAAAATTGTTATTTTTGTCTTCTCATAGAATCCTATCAAGTGATTAACAATTTCAGTTTGTCCCACTAGTGATGATGTTAACTTTGATCACCTGGTTTAGGTTGTGTCTGTAGGATTTTTCTACTGTAAAATTACTTCCTTAAGTATGATATGGGAGTTATTTTGAGACTAGGCAAATATTCTATTCCTTATGTTCACCCACTGGCTTCAGCATCCATTAATGTTAGTTGGAAAAATTAATTATTCCTCTGGCTGACAAGTAGTGATTTTTCTATCACTGTTTTTCCTTCTCCATTTATTAGGTGGCATTCTAGTGGAAGGAAAGGTGTTTTATTCTTCCTGTTTATTTATTTGTATTACAATGGACTCATGGGTGCATATTTATTTAGTGGGTTATAATCCAGTAATATCTCTGTTTAATTTGATGCCTAGCTTATTCCAGTGGGAGATTCTTCTGGCTGATTTCTGTGTCCTTTTTACAGGTCCACAGTATTCTTTGCATTTACCTTATTTCTGGCACACCAAGCTGTATCAGGCTTATCTTGAACTTTCCCTCTCACAACCCTGAAATCAGACATTTCTCTGAGGATCCCAGGTTCCTTTGAGTGGAGAATGTTTTTATTTTTTATTTACTTATTCATTTTTAAAGATTTGACAGAGAGAGAGAGAGAGCAGCAGAGGGAGAGGGAGAAGCAGACTCCCCACTGAGCAGGGATCCTGATGTAGGACTCAATTCTAGGACTCTAGGATCATGACCTGAGCCACAAGGAGATGCTTAACTGACTGAGCTACCCAGGGACCTGGGGGAGAATGTTTTTAGAGACACAGTTTTGGGTCCTGGATGTGTTCATTCAGCTGGGGTGTCACTGTCCTGGGGTCTTCTCAGTGGACAGACCCCTGAGATGGAATGTGTGTCTGTATGTGTGTGTGTGTGTGTGTTTGTGTGTAAAACTACTTAGGCACACCTACATACTGCCTCCAGCCACCCTCCCCAGAAACTCTCCTCACCCATTAATGCTCCAGGACATCTATTAGGCACTGACCTCCTTTTCTAAGGGTGGCAAACCTTTATCCATCTCACCTAATGGCTTTTGTACTAAATGATTTAGGAGGGAACAGATGAAGGAAAATAAAAAAAGGAAGGAAGGAACACAGGCAGGCAAGCTGTCATATTCAAGTTCAATGTTTCTAAAATGTCTTGAAGAGACATTTGAAGAGTTTCTGGCAAAATAAAGTAGGGCCAAATCACTCAATATTGACATGCCGATCTTGAGTATTTAAAAGTAATCATTGTTATGGTTTATATCAAACTTTAAACTGCCATCATATTTATCTCATATGGCCTAATATGAAAATAATAAATTTGATATCTCTGTGAAGTTTGCTCTTACTGAACTTCCTTTAGGAAACAACTTATGTTCCCCAGTGCCACTCTTAAAGCATAGCACCAAAGACTGTGTGTATGCATGTGTATCTCTCTAGGAAATGAGTAATATGTTGCAATTATAACAGTAACAACTTCACACAGGAGCACACACCTTTCTAACAATGCCACTAAGTACTGTATTGTCAGCTTTATGTATGTAACAGAAAGGCAATTTTGACAGAGGCATATTCTGAAAGGAGGGTCTAGATGAAGAAGCCAACATTTTGAAATAATGAATGATAACCCGACACCTTCTCAACCCTTATCTCTTATTATGGGTATAACACTGTCGTCAAATGGAGAGTGAAGAGTTTTGGAAATAGCTGTACATGCTTTAAGTCTTACATTTTTTCCTAGGGTACAGCTAGAAAGGGTGTCCCTGTGCACTTCACATCAGTACATGCGACTTCAGGGAAACCATTTGAAGAGCTTATTGAATGTCCCTTTGTGTTACCTAATTCTGAGTCATACCTGAGTCAGACCCCAAACCACAACTGTAATTTGGGAAATAACCACTCTCCCCATTTAGTAGAATAAAGGATATATGACCTTTACTACAAATCAGATATGGGTCATGGCATAAAGGCCATGGTTTGGAGTTGTCTAGAATTGTCTAAGAGGTTTGCATGGAAGGAGAGGCATGAAGTCCCTAGTAGAGCTGAAGACTGTGGACTGAGGAACAAAAGGTAAGTTGTCATAGGGATGAAAATCGAGATGATAGAAACTCAGAATTAGGGGAAGTAGTGCCAAAAGAGCTCACAGGGGACATGGGTAGCATTATACATCTGTGCACATCATGTGCACACAGCACTGATGCTAGGTCTCTAGCCAGACCACTCATGGAGGAACTTTCCTGGTTTCTCCCTTGCCTCTTTGCCACCTTTGCTCCAATTACAGGGTGTTTAGAAGGCAGAATAAAGGGAGAGGAGCAGATGCCTGTCTATGTACATGTTTGCCCCATAGGGTGTGAGACTGAAGCAAGCCTGGAAGAGGAAGGGGGTGGAAAGTTTTCAATTTATATCAAGTTCCAGGTTGTGAGAATGATATGGCCCAGGGCACATGAATTATTAAAATGAAGCAGAGGTTTATAACTGGATTACCTTAGAACTTTTTCTGTCATGACCAGAGTAGATAAGGTGCCTGTCTGAGGGCAGAGAAGGCAATTGGTGTACTAGAATGGATTGGAAGTTGCTTTATAATTACACCTTGTAACACATACTTGATCAATGAAGATTATATATGCATTATATCATTGAATCATCACAGAAACAGCCCAGTTTTATAGATGAGGCAAATGGCTCAGAAGGGCACATAACTTTTATTCAGAGTCACACAGGTCTTTAGACAGAACAGGGATTTGAATTTATGTTTAACTGGTCCTTAAGCCCAGACTCATAACTACTGGGATCCCTGTGAATTTGTGTCATCCACACTCTGATAAAAATGATTTGGTCACTTTATTAAATGTCTGAATGAAAACTTGAGACAGAAATTCATGAGGCTTAAGCCCTTGAGGGGCTGAGATAGTCCTTTCTTTCTATGAACAGAAAACAAACAACAAAAACAAGTGAAAAACTATTTATAAAACCTACTAAATAAGGAAATATTTAACTTTAAAGCTGCTATACTATACTATATTGCATTGTTTAAATCCAGAGGTCTTAAAGAAAAAGTATCATTGAAAGCTACATGCACCACCTCCTTATTACTCCACAATTACATTAACAAAAAAACACCATGAAAAACAACTGAGCATTTATCCTCTACTCAAACTAGAGTCATGTTTTCAGTAGCCTATTCTCTTCATTTAATTTTTACTTCTGTAGACCTATCTTCCTTTCTTCCCTTCCTCCCTCCCTCCCTTCTTCCCTCCCTCCTTTCCTTTGCCTGCCTGTCTGCCTTCCTTCCTCTTACTTTCCCCAAATCCATCCCCATGCAGTGCAAACATAAGAATTTGGGGGATAAAGAGAAAACTAGCACTTCACGTGGGAAGTGATGTAATAGAGATTGCTCAATCAGGTAGTACATATGAAGTACTTACCTAAATGACTAGTATATGGTGAAGTCCTCTAAAAATTGAACTCACTTCAACAACATAAGCCGTTACAGATATTAAATGCTGTAATGTATTAAATGATGTCCTGCGTGTACCTTTTACACAGTAGTATTTTAAAAAATAGATCCCCCTCACATATATGTACATGTGCATTTATCTTTTTATCACATCCACCTTTCAATGCCAAGTTTAAATCCCCTGTTCTCCCTGGGGTCTTCTCTGGTAAGCCCTGCCCCTGTAAATTGGTTTCTGACTTGATATTCCCTCTCATACTCTTTAATTAGCATTTAGTTATTTTTATAAATAGGCTTTATTCTGTATTGTATTATTCTACAGACACACAAGAACTTATAAAACCATTTTATTCAACTCCTCAATTTAACAATTTAGAACCTTAGGCCAAAGGAATTAAGAAACTTTCCCCGAATCACACTACGTTAAAGGCAAAACAGTTGCTCTAATTCATCATTAATCTTTAATTACTTTACTGAAAGCTCCACAAGGACTAAAATTATACTACATTCTTTTATTATCTTTATTCCCTGAGGCTAATAGCAGTGGTAAGATCACCAAATGGGCGCTCAGTTTAACTTGCTGCATTAAATTTTACTGATTCTACATACACAAAGGCTTTCCAAGTGTGGTTGTGCGCAAGACTCACCTGGTGCCTTGTTAAAATATATAGACTCCTGTCTCTACCCCCAGAGATTACAACTGTGAAAATCTGAAGTGAGTCCCAGGAATCTGTGTTTGTAAGAGATGCTCCAAGTGAGTTGATCTTAATGGACCAAGAAGTAGTGCTTGGAAAACTACTGGCACGCGGGTTCTGGAATATTTCCAGAGGAAAAAATCCACAGATTTGCTTAGTATTGTGTTTTGGTGTCTAATAGACCTTATAACTAAACGGGAGAAAAAGTTCTTCATAATGCTGTGGCTAAATTCTCTCTACTACAATTTCCTCCCTTGTGCCTCAGGTGGAATGGATAACAGCTGGTATTTTAATAACCCCTAAAGATTATTATTAAGTAATTCATCCACCCGCTCCTTCTCCCAGCTAAATAGACTCAGTCTTAGCTACCTCCTATAGGCCCTATTTCCTAAGCCCTCTTCTCTCCCATAGTTTCCTAACTTTTTTTTTTTAAAGATTTTATTTATTTATGTGACAGACAGAAATCACAAGCAGGCAGAGAGAGGGGAGGAAGCAGGCTCCCCGCCGAGCAGAGAACCCGATGCGGGGCTCGATCCCAGGACTCTGAGATCATGACCTGAGCCAAAGGCAGCGGCTTAACCCACTGAGCCACCCAGGCGCCCCAGTTTCCTAACTTTTGAATTAAGACTTAACAGCCCATTATTGTACTATGTTACATGAGGTGTAATGACAGGATATTTAAGAATTTTGGGAGGAAGCACCACACAAGTGGTAGGATCTGGGTTTGAGAGTAATGTTCTTATATCTCCTGTCTGCACACACTCTATTGGATTTTGATTCCTCTAGGCAGAAGGCAGCACAGTGTCGGTGGTAGAACTTCAGATAGCCAGGCAGGGCACCACAGAGTTCCTGGAACTCTGTGGTGATGTGCTGTTATTTATTTCCTCATGAAGACAATATATATTCTACCTAAACTCTAACAGTTGTTGTGAAGCTCCAATCAGTGCAGCACACCTTTTGTAAAGTACAATGTTTAGTCTATGTCTAGATTTCAGGGGTTGACACCCTGGTTGGTTGGATAGAAAGTGATAGAGAACCAGTAGAGCATCAGTAGCTTGGAGATAAAAATTGTAAGATCACTTAACAAAATCAGTGTCTGAGACACAATTAGGACAAACCAGCAGGGAAATTCATTGCTGGTTGAGCCAAGATTTAAATGGGAGTGCTTCTCCTCCAGCAAACTAACCAGTGATTTTCTTGGAAGTTGGGTACTCCTCTGAGCTGCTTTTTATCTCTGATTACCACGGACCTGATTTCTCAGCATGATCTTCCTCATCATGCCTCAGCTATTCTATCATTCCTGCTGCAATATCTCCATTGCAGTCCTGTCAAAGCTATTATATTTTATACCACAGTGGTTTAGACCTAGTAATATCTACTGTTTCTTCAAAGGGGAAATTAGATGTAGCATGTTGGCTGTAGGAGAAAGACTGTTAAGTATCATCATCACCAACCACCCAAGTCTCTTAATTATTCAGTAATAACTATGGGATTTACTGAGCATTATTGAGTAGCTGATTGGCCTTGGTACTAGGTGATGATGATGCCAGGCTCTGTTCTAAATGATGCAGTGTATTACCTCATTTAATCATCATTTACTACTATTATGAGTTAGAGATCAAAACTATTTCATGTTACTGATGAAGAGACTGAAGAAATAGAAAGACGTGAAATAGTTTGATTAAGATCTATGGTAAGCTGAGCCTCAGAAGTTCTGTACATCAGAACTAATGCTCTTGAACACCACAAATTTAAAGTTACAGTTGAAACTACACCACAGTGAGAAGAAATGGTATATTTCTATCCTGTTCAAGGAAACTGTCGATGGCAACTTTACTACTAGAGATTGGAGTCCTAACTTACCTAGCATCTAAGACCTTTAAAAGTCTAGATTCAAAATTTTTTATAGTCTACCTCCAACAATCCCCATCTCCATATACTATGTTCAAAGACAAATGAAACAACCCTTTGCTCCTTACTTCCTGTCCCACGTTTTCCCACTCTCCACAGTTGTTTTCACAGTTCTTCCTGCCTGTGACAGTCTTTACAAAAGTAGCATAACCAGGGGTGCCTGGATGGCTCATTTGGTTAAGTGTCCAACTCATGGTTTTGGCTTCGGTCATGATCTCAGGGTCAGGATCTCAGGGTCATGGATTCGATCCCTATGTGGAGTTTCAAGTTGAGGCCCCCACATTCAGCCCTGTGTTGGGCTCCATCGTCAGTGCAGAGTCTACTTGAGCTTCTCTCCCTTTCCCTCCCTGTCTTCCTCTCTCCCTGCTCTCCCTCTTTCTCTCTCTCTCAAATAAATAAAATCGAAACAACAACAACAAACCTACCATGGCCAAATCCTCACCTTTTCTGGATAAACAATTGAAATGTTCCCACTCCATTTTCCAAATCCTGATCCAAGCAAACATATTTTTGAACACTAAGCCAATCTCAAAAGCTGTATTTTTCCTCCTAGAATTTTCTGTGTATTAACAATTTTATGTGATAATACCACTTTAAAAAAAAATCAGTGATGTCGAGAGGTGTACAGTGTATTAGAGACGATGTCATGTGCTTTCCTAACCCTCACGTCAGCCCTATGTTGTTGGCATTATAATTTTCATTTTACAAGGAGGGAACCGAGACTCACATTGGGAACACAAGGTCATACAATCGGATTTTACATCTAGAGTTTTCTACATGCAAAAACGTGTTCTTAATAACCACACTATGCTACTTTATTAGTTAGTAAACTTCTTGAAAACAGTGTTTGCATCATGCATTCTTCTTTCTTTTTTTTTTTTAAAGTTTCTCTACAGATTGATTTAAACTAAATTCTGTCTCAGAGCATAGGCTTTCATATAGTTACACCATTGCTCCAAACAACATAAACTGAAACTTTCTGTGTCTTTGTTCATTGTTGAGTGTTTGCTTGTTCTTCTGGTTAAGTTACTCTTTTATTCAATCTTTGCTTTAAACTAGCTTTCATGTTTTTGCTGCTGAACTGACAATCCCTCATTTCAGCTGTTTGACAGCTGGCACGCCCTGCCTGCCGGCATCAATATTTACTAATGGACCCTTTCTCTTACAAAAGCTGTTTGCAATAAGGAAAGATAATGAAGAAATTACTTGACCCCAGACACACAGCTAGCGGTAATGATGGTCCATGTCATTGGGCCTTTCTGCCATCTGTGCCCAAGCAAGGGGGCAGGGCAGGGAAAGGATGGAGGCACTGAGGTGGTGGAGGAGAACTCCAAGGAGAGAGAAGGTTGATGATTCAGAAGCAGGAAGGGAATAACCTTTTATAAGCCTCCTTCTATGGCCCAAGCATCTTATATGCATGATCCCATTTAGTTCTCAAAACAATATGCTAAGATAACTGTGGCTGTTGTATTGACTTAGTCTTAAGTAAAAAAAAAAATGAGAGTCAAAGAAGATCAAAGGAAAAGAGCCAAAGAAAAAAGTATGTATCGTACTCCTTCAAATCCCTGGAATTTGGAATCTTGCAAGAATGGGTTTGAATCCAGTCTTCTGCCAGAGAATTGTTCTGTGACCTTGAACAAGCTCTGTGTATGTGTGTGTGTGTGTGTGTGTGTGTGTGTGCATGTACACATGCCTGTCAAATGCTCAATACTCATTTTCTCCTATGTGTAAAGTGAAAATAATAAGAGAATCAACTTTGATGTGTCACTCTGAAGATTGAATAAGATGATGAGCATTGAGTTCTTAGCCTAGTTGTAGATACAGCTCTGTACTACACACAGGACAGGCATTCTGTTTTGGGTTTTTTTATTATCACTATAATTAAATTATGGATCCCAAACACAAAGGCAAGCCTTCTTCCTTCTGAATTTCATGCTATTTCTGTTCCTTGACAAAAATCCCAATAAATCAAAAAGTAAAAGAAAATAGAAGGGGGAAGAATGAAGTGCTGCATAGTTCTTTTTGTCATTTTTTTTAAGATTTTATTTATTTGACAGAGGGAGATCACAAGTAGGCAGAGAGGCAGGCAGAGAGAGAGAGGGGGAAGCAGGCTCCCTGCTGAGCAGATAGCCCGATGCGGGACTCGATCCCAGAACCCTGGGATCATGACCCGAGCTGAAGGCAGGGGCTTAACCACTGAGCCACTCAGACGCCCTCTTTTTGTCATTCTAATACACCTTGTTTGGGATAACAGGGGGAGCTCCCTCTGGCCCAGATTTGTATTTCTGATTTTTAGAGCCCACCAAGCTTACTTATCTTTCTGGCAGCATAATGGTAACTTATTGCCAAACTTAAGTAGATACCTTTGCTGGGAAGCAAGTCCTGTCCCATCAAATTTCCTCCTAGGCGGACTAAGAATCAAATTGACACGAGACACTGGGCACCTAGCTGGCTCAGTTGGGGGAGCGTGTGACCCTTGATCTTGGAGTTGTGAGTTCAAGACCCATGTTGGATATAGAGATTACATAAAATGTGTATTTTTTTATTTGACATGAGACAGATTAACAGGAGAAAATCAAATGTAATAGTGTATGTATAGGGAATTCACATAGATGTGAAAATTCCAAAGACAGGCAAAATGAGGTCTATATGTCATTCTGGACTAAGGAGAAGGGAGTGGGGAAAAGGAATGCAATTCACAGGACAATAAGAAGAGCAGGTGTTTGAGATGTTTGCCCAGTCATACAGATGGCTCACGAGATAAAATTTATCTCTACTAATAACCCTTATTTTGGGAAAGACCCCTAATTTAGATTCTCCTGTTTAGTTACAGGAGGGACAAAAATCTTCTCTTGAGTCCCTAGGTCTTGATTGCCTTTAGCTCAGAGTAATCTTCATGCCAAAGTGGCCCGTCTTGGGGTGACGTGCTCTCAGCTCCTATGCCTTTATACTCATACCATTTGCTCAAATACTTTATATCCCTACCATATACTATGCCTTTATACCCATACCCTATTTTTGTAGTAAACTTAACTCTGTCAATACATAGAATGTCATCATAAAATGGCAGAATGCAGCATATTTGAGTAACAAAAAAGAAGCCCTTTATGCATACTGTGAATTTACAGATTCCTCTTTGGCAACATATGAATTTTTTTTTCTAAATTTGATCCTTTGAAGGTAAAAGAATGTAAGACAACTAAAATATATATATATATATAGTCCTAAAATCCTGGGATCTGGATTCAAGTTTTTAATTCTGCCTTGTACTATAGAGTCTTGATCAAATTGCTCAACATCTCTGTTGATATTCCCAAAGCTATAGAAATGGAGAAAATGAGCTCTCATATATTTTTATAGTCAGCTGTGATAATAGGTATCACGTACTCTGTATAGCTATAATTTGTGTGTTTGGTAAATATAAATTATCTTTCCTTTTACTTATTTATAAATAACTAGATTTATTACTGAAACTTGGTCTCAGTTTGTAAAAGGTAGAAGTTTTAGGATAAGTATTTACTAGACATGTTGATGTCACTGATGTCTGGAAAACCTGACAAAAGACACAACCCCCCCCCCTTTGTACGAAAATGCACATGGATTCATGCTCATAAAATCGGGCTTCAATTTCTGTGGAACTATGCAACCCCTAAAACCCACCTGTGTATGGAACCTGATGACTAGAACTCGGTCTCTCTGGACCTTTCTACCCCAGATGCCACTGTGAGCCTAATGTGGCAGTATTATTCCAGAGTAAATATGCCAGCCCCCTTTTCTGACATCAGCTTTATAAAGAGTTGATACTTTGTGAGTCTTTGAAAGAGAGTGGGTGTGATGTGGCTGAGAAGCTGGAAGAAAGCAAATAAGGTAGGAAGCTTCAGTGGGTTGGTCACGAGAGGTCTCAGCACAATGGAAAGCTCCCCACACCAGTCTTGCTAATGGCAGAGTTCTATGACCTTGCTGGTCACTTACTGTGCCGAGTTCTGCCTACATGAGCCAAATGTGCTATTCTCAGTCCTCTTACTGACAACTCCCCTTGAAATACCACCTTCTATCCCTCCCTCTGTGTCATGTACTTTCATGGAGCTGAGAGACTCTGAACCTGGGTTCTGGCCCTTTCTTTGACTATGTTGAATTTCATGATCTTTTTCATGACCTCTCTCCCACATAAGATGGTTTCACAGATGAGATAGCATCTCTGAATTGCTGTAGAGGCTGGTTAAGAGTCATAGAGTCACTGGTGAAAAAAAAAATGCTAGTTTTTTTATGGGTCTTTTCCTGACCATCCCCTAGGTATAATTTTTCACTGTTATGAATTGCTTCATGACTTCCACCAGACTTCATGACTTTTATTTCTTAACACACCTGCCTCCTCAACTCTATAAGGAATTTCTTGACCAAATAGACAATCTTCTAACTGTATATACAAACTATGATATTAAAGGTCTGGGATATGGTTGCTACAAAATAAATGAAGAGCGAAGGAAGGAAAGGATGCAAAACTAAATGAAAAAACATAATGCATGCAAACATGCCTTACAGCATGCTTAAGTTACGGAAAGCCAATGGTAAATATCCCTTCCGCAGAGAGGTCTGCCTTGACCATATGACGTAGTATTTACAATTGGTTATAATTATATTTTTGTGTTTATTCAATTACTTAATATTTTTCTCTCATAAACTTCATGTAGGGGATCATTGTTGGAACAAGCACAGTACTCGGAACAAATGTCAGTGTTCACTATATGTGAATGGAACAGACTGAACCCATCATCCCTCCTTCCTTTCCCTCCCTCCTTTGTTTCTCTCCATCTTATCTTTTCTTTTTTGTGTGTGTGTGCTTCTTAATCCTCTTGTTTTTCCATACTTATTTACCTCTTCTCTTTCTTCTTCATTCATTTTTTTTTCTTTTTATATTTCCTTTCTTCTTCCCTGCAAAAAAAACCAAGAAGATTACATTTGATGGTGATGATGATATTAATGGTAATCCCTTCTTTGGGATGTGCTATTTGCCAGACAATGTTCTAGACATTTTACTAAAATTAACTTTCTTAAAGGTCCTCCAAATCCTATGAAATAAGTACTACTCGAATCCCCAGTTTGCAGAAGGAGAAGCTAGGTCTTGATGGGGTTACCTTGCTATCCCAGGTTATGAAGCCAGTAAGTGGCAGGAATGGATTCAGACTAGGGCATCTGATTCCAGATGTAATGGTCTTTAACCAGTAAGATGCACTGCCTGCTGAAAGCCTCATTAGCCTCAAGTAATATATTATAAGAATCTTTGGAGAGCTTTGGATTTAAGGATTGAAATAGGATCAGATGGTTTTTGAATTTTCTCTTTTACTCTTTCACTAGTTTCTTAGGAAATTCACTTCAAATTACCAACCTGAAAATGGATTTGACTGGATTGAAAGTCCAAACCACTCTGGCCTCCCTTGCTGTCACAGACAACCTGACAGCCTCCATACTTTTTGATCTGGGGAATTATGGGAGAATCTTGAATCTGTCAGTATGCTTGACCAGGTCCTTGTCCTGCAGGTGAATGACAGCAACATCGTTCCCATCTCCACTTGATTTTCTGTCTGGGAACAGTCAATTCCCAGAGCTCTATGCAGAATATCTGCAAGCGAGGCCCCCAGTAAACTACTTGCAGTGTGAAAGAAAGTGGATATAGAGTCAGAAAGAGAGAGAGCACTGGCTGGGAGTCAGCATACCTGAGTTACAACCCTTCCTCAAGATCTCCAGCTATAGAGCAAGTTACTTGACTTTTCTAGACTTCCACTTTCCTAATTGCTCTCTAGGGACATTTCGCTAATATATCATTTAAGATCCCATTCCGCTATAAAATTCTCTAAAATTCACTTAAAACAACACACAAGGAAGAAAAACAAAACGGTGAATTGCCAGCTCAGGCATTTTGACTCCAAGGTGGACAGCTACACCTCTGAAACTTCTTAAATCCGAACCTATGTAAGACTATCTCTTCCCCTTCTCCAGAGGATGTACCTACTGAGTATTAGAATATGAAAAAGAGTAATAAGCTATGGCTTATTCAGGGCAGTAAAACAAATGAAAATCAGCTGCGAAGAAGGTGAGTCAGGTGCTGTGAGGTGGTAGAGATCTGTAGGGAGTGAGCATTTAAGTAAGAACAATGAAGAGGGAAAAAAACGAACCTGATGTGATCTGAGAGCGGGAGCCAGTCTTTATGTAGAGAGCAGGTAGTGAGTACAGCCGAACTTACTCAAGTCTGAGGCTGGATGTGCTGTTGCATGTGGCTTTTAGTAACAGCAAATTCTCCTTCAACTGATCCAAAGGATGAAGGAGATTTATGAGCTCATAAAGTGGAAATCTAGTGTAGGAAGCTCTTTAGGTGGGTTTGATTCAGTGGCTCAGTGATTTCTGAAAGCAAGTTCTTCTGTCTGTCTGCTCTGCCTTCTTTTGTGACAGTTTTAGCTTCCCTTATAAGGCTGGCTTCCCTTCTGGGGTGAAAATTATTAAACTGTTTCTCATCCCACATTGTCTAGGAAGAAGTAGTGGGATGGCTTTGAGTAGTTCTCCCAGAAGATCGAGGGGACTATCTCCCAAAAGTCCTTAGAAAGTCTCTTTTCATGACTTACTGATCCAACTTCCATCACGTCTGTTCCTTAATCAACGTCATTGATTGGCACGGGATGTCTCTGTTACCCAAATAAGTCACTATAACAATAGCTAGGTGAATCATGAACAGCACAAAAATTGGGGTTCTTAATCTCCCCCTAAGCTCATGGCTTCTCAAAAATGGAGGAGAGAAAACTTGGTTTATAGGGAGCAGCTACCATGCCCACTCTATGAAAAGGAAAGCACTAAGAAGAAATGACAGCACCTTTCATCTTGAGAATCAGCCCCAATTGATTGGTAGTGGTCTCCTGGAAAGGTGTGTTGAGAATTCTTCCGTGACCTCATGAGAACATTCCACATTTGATTATGAATATCTTCTATGGCAACTGAAAGAGGTAGTCTGCATGACATGGTTTTACCATTTTTGACTTAACAGGAAATTATATTAAAAAGAATAAACACTTGTTGCCTATTTTCTGAAATCTAGCTCATTCAGAATCAGGAAAAGATGAAGATATTGCCAGGTAGCATTTAGTCCAGTATCTTGCACCTCGGACCCTGTCACTACTAAAAATTAGGTTTATTAAATGGGTTTTTCAGATTGTGATTACTTTTGCCAGTAGACACACTGGAATGAGTGAAAATGAAATATATTTAACACAATGAATAAGGTGAAACAGAATTAAATTTGATGCATAAAATCTTTATTACATCTAGGGATTAACAATATTACAGAGGAAGCTGCTTAGAAGATAGGCTGCAGCCCATGATCAAACTCTCTCTCCTGGTCATTGGTACCTGGATGACTAGACACCATTAGAAAAATAGACAGAGGAACATCCAAGGGGATGTTGACCACCCAACATTCTGGGCTTAGACCTAACACCAAAGTAAGATGATTCACTTGATCACACAGACAGGCAGAAGTTGCTAAGTCACTGTGTTCAAGTATTACAGCCAAGAAATGTGTGTCTAGTGCTAGTTGAATAGATGATTTTCTGTAAGGAAATCTAGAAGATGCAGACATAATCTCTGTTTACAATAAATGTGCAGTCTATTTGAGATGTGGGTGGGGTAGGCTGTACCAATCATGGTCTAGCCAGGGAAACAGAAACAACTTTGAGAGGAAATGTGGTATAGAAAATCTAGTACCAGGGAAGCCTGGGTGGCTCAGTGGGTTAAAGCCTCTGCCTTCGGCTCAGGTCATGATCCCAGGGTCCTGGGTTCGAGTCCCGCATTGGGCTCTCTGCTCAGCGGGGAGCCTGCTTCCTCCTCTCTCTCTCTCTGCCTGCCTCTCTGCCTGCTTGTGATCTCTGTCTGTCAAATGAATAAATAAAAATCTTTAAAAAAGAAAGAAAGAAAGAAAATCTAGTACCAGATGATGGAAGAGTTTAGAGGCCGAAAAGGGACAATGAGGCAACGCAAAATTAGTAACAGCTGAAATCCACCACCATCCCTAAGCTTTTGAGGGAAAGGAGAAAGAAATATTACTACCAGAACCCTGGGCCAGGACCTCAGCAAGTTTTCTCAGAGTACAGAGGAACAAGGAGGAACTGGAGGAACATGGGAGACACCATCACTAATGTAGACACCAGGTGGGGTTGGAGGTGGAGTTGGAGGCTGAGGAGGGAAATAGCATGTTCTCTCCCTTCTTCTCATTCTTCTCTCATTTCAGTATTCTTTTTGGCTGAATACATCTGTATATTGGTTTATTGGGAATCTGGAATGTGCAGCCTACAGGGCTTCTGTCCCACAGAAGGAGAAAAATGGATCTCAGGGAAAATAGGTCAGGACTGGCACAGGGAATGTTGCAATAGCTATAATTTATTACCATGTGCCAAAGTCAGTGCTAAATGTTTTATATTCTCTGTGCTTTCTAATCACACTGACATACCACTGGGGTAAGTTCAACTACCGTCCCCATTGTTTAAAATGAGGAAAACAGCTTGGAGCAGTTAAGAAACTTTCTCAAATCAAACAGTTTGTAAGACTCCAAGACAAGACTCAGACCTTAGCTGTCTGTCTTTCCAGTCTCAATTCTCCACACCAAGTTGATGGGACATTCAGTATCATAAAGCAGGATGTTAGCTGTGTTATAAAGTGCACACACTATTCCAGGCAGATAGAAAGTATTCTCACCAGGCATATCCACAAGACAATCATGGAGGCTTTGGCAATTCCTTTAAAGAGGAAAGCACAAAATTGACACTGGCCAAAGGAGATATGGAGGTGACAGGAGGAAGGAGGTAATTACTGGAGATACTGGTTCAGAGTGGGGGCAGCATAGGAACAAACAATGACAGAAAGACTCAGGGCGTGTTAAGGAGAGGGTGTATGTGTAACCTAGCTCAGCTGTTGTTTGGAATAACATCCAAAATATAATTTAGAACTTGAGATTACGGGGCCTCTGGATTAGACCAGACATCCATTTTAGGAGAAAGTATTTATTTATTTAATTGAGAGAAAGAGAGCGCATGAGTGGGGTGAGGGGCAGAGAGAGAGAATATTGAAATTGACTCCTCACTGAGTGTAGAGTCCCGTATGGGGTCAGTCTCATGACCCATGAGATCATGGCCTGAGCCAAAACCAAGAGCCAGACACAACCTACTGAACCAACCAGGCACCCACAGAAGAAATAATTTTAATACACATTATTTATTATAACCTTTCACATGTCCATATTCATAAAACTCTTCTAAATCCTTGATTCCCAGCCAGCATCTGAGGGAGCTTAGGTTATATTTGCTCATTGTGAGTGATGGTACTGAGGCTCAAGAAGGGTAAGGAACTTGCCAACGATTCCTTAGTATCATTGCATGTGAGTTCAGAATGAGTACTCATGATGCTTGGCTCCTTATCCTAGGTCTTCTTTCACATAATCATTGTGAATTTCTGAAGATATTAAGTAGTTGGTTTCAAACTACAAACACAAGAGATTATTATAAACACAAACACATGGATCCTTGAGGCAAAGATGCATCAGAGACTTGGCCTAATGATGGGATTCAGATGGAGGAAACCACCTTAATTCTTTCTTGGTCTGTTTTATTTTCTTCCAGGTCTGAAAGCTTCCTTTACTTTTCTGGTCTTCCCAGAAAGTGAAAGAAAGAAAATGCTCATATCATTGAAAGAAGTTGGGGTTGCCTGTCTAGTCACTCAGATATCCTCATCTAATCTCTCTCTCCCCTTAACTCTTAGGAAGGAATTATGATTGGTCTGTTTTGATCAGGGGCTTCTGTTTAATCCAGTCAGCAGGGAGACATACATGCATAAGGTCATGAAAGTCAAGGCTGATGGCAGAGACTGTCACTATACATGAGAGCACAGGGTACAGGACAGTGTCTTTTCAGATGGCATTTACCACAGGCCAATGGTGTTAGTGTAAGGATTGACATACTATGTGCTAGAAGAAAAGACCAGGCTTCTACTTACCAGTGAAGGCTCAAGACCAGCACAGAAGAAAATCAAGATGGTTGAGTGCTCCATTTACTTGTGGAAAAAACCCAAGCCTTATCCAGGGCAAGGCCCTTCACACAGAGTAAATGGAGGAAGTGCTATAGGTCTACCCATTAGTTCACATCCTATTCTGGAGACCCAGCCCTCCAGAGACTATTGCTTAGGTAAGAGGAGGGCCACCACAGGAAGAGATTGAAGACTCATTTAGGGCTTGCAGTTTCATTCAGAGATCGGAGAGCCTGGATCTCTGGGATGTACTGCTTTATAATAACCTCAGGACCATCACTGTTTCAGTCACTTGGGAATAATATTTTACAATAAAAATGTCACTTATGTGTTTGCAGTTCACAAAGCACTGTGTTGTCCTTATATCATTTGATTCTCACAGTTACTTTTCATCATAGGACAAAAGGCTATTTGTTTCCCTGTTTAAAATATCCATCTACTGAGGTTTGTAGAGCCTCACAGCATTGTGAGGCAGTTTGGTAGTACTTCAATTGTGTGCCAGGTCTCTAAGTTCCCAGTCCAGTGTTCCTGCCCTTTATACGACAATTTTTGCCTTACAACATCCCTCTTCTACTCCATTCTTTTCCTAAATTTGATTGACTGCCCTTCTTCGGCTTTCCATTCTTTCTTTGATTTTTTTCCCTTCTACAATGTAAGATTATGTATTATAATCAACTCTCTCCATTTACTGTCATGTCCTCCTTTTCATTGCTCATTGTTTCCTACCACTGACATATTTGGGGATGTGGTGTTAGCATTACAACGGGAATTTACCTTCTAATGTGTGAGAAGAAGCCCACCTGATAAAAATCACAATTCCTGGTTTAAACAGACAACCAGAATAAAATATACATTAAAGAAAGACAACCCTCCTCACATCCCTCACACTAGATTATTTTGGTACCTTATTAAAGTGTTATTTCCAAAACTCTTTGTTTCCCTTCCTTTCTTCTTCCTCCCTAATTTTATCTTTACATAAACATCATTTCCCAGATTCGTTTTTTTTTCTCTTTTTTTCTATTTTTCTTTTTTGCTTCAGGTCTGAAGGAGTGGTACTCAGTATTTTTCTTTGAAATTCGATGGTTTGGCACTGGAGAGAAACTTCTCTAATTCACTATCACACAACCAAGTTACTGTTTCCTATCCTCAGGAAGGTGGTTTTTCTCCATAGTCTTCTTTCAACATGCATGTTTTGGAATTTGCATCTCATGATCTGAGGTCAAGGGTGGTGGTAATTTTCCAGAACAGTTTTACTATTATCTGTGTATTGGATACATGAAGCAGAAATAAAGGCTGTGCAGATATCTATATTTATTAACCATAATACAGTTTGGGATTTTGAATACTAGAGCCAGAAGCAACTGCAAGGATCCTTTGGCATTGTGCCATTGAGGGAACTGAGGGAAAGTGTAGCAAGGAGGCTTGCCAGGAGTCGACTTGTAGGTGAGCAGCTTCAGCATCCCAGGTCACAGGGTATCCAGTAAACCTCACTCCCTTTGATGCACAGGCCAGTCACCCCTTTGCATTGAAAGGAAGTATTTAGGAGACTGAGTGAAATCATCTTTGGAAATTTCCAGCTGGGTTGCACCCTCATAATACCAGGGTTAAAAGCACAGGGTGGGTGTTAAGAGCATTTCCAAAGGGCAGGCTTCGGGGGTGGTGAAATTGAGGGTGGAGAGGAGAGAGATGGAAAGAAAAGGTTTTTGTGACAAGACTCTCACTGTGAGATGGACTCATCCACTGGGGGGAGTTTGTTTGATGTATATTTAATTGTGGATATCTATTTAAACTAAGAGTGGTGAATTCATAGGGTAGGTTGCTTCTCCTGGGAGATGGTTCAACCTTTTCCTCCTCTTTCCCCCAGCAGGAACCAAGAGGAAGGGAGGGTGTGGGATGGGCAGATGAGGTTGAATGCAGTTGTGAAATCGGCCAAGATGCAAATCTTGTTATTGCTGAGCAAATCCTGGCCTTTCCTGGCCATCCATCTGGGAAAGGCGGCCTGAATAAGGAATGGGGCTGTGCAGGGCAAGGAGCATCTATCTAGATGGATAATACTAGGCAGAGAGTATATAATCCAAAACGGACAATCTCAACTTACAATGAGAGAGGGTTGGAGCCATCTATTAAAATATTAATAACAAGCCAGCAAACATTGATAGAGCCTGACCGTGTACCAGACCCTGTACCTGGCACTTGGCTTCAGTGATCTCCATTCATCTTCACATCAACATCATCTATGAGAATAATTAGTGTGATCCCCGTGATAAAGTTAAAAAAACCAGAGAAGTCAATAAAACTGGTCAAGCTCACAAAACTGATAAGAGGAGAAATGGGATCCTGGCCCAAGTAAATCTGTCCCAAAGCCTGTCATGTGTAACAGGAAAAGGTAACTTTACAGCATTTTTGCATAACAAAACACTTTTTTTTTTTTAGCCAGATTTCAAGTCCCTTCTGACTCCTGAATCTGTGCTGCTTTTTTTTTTTTAATTTTATTTTTTAATTTTTTAAAAAAAGATTTTATTTATTTACTTGACAGACAGAGATCACAAGTAGGCAGAGAGAGAGAGAGGAAGGGAGGCAGGCTCTCTGGGGAGCCCCATGAGGGGCTTGATCCCAGGACCCTGGGATCATGACCCAAACTGAAGGCAGAGGCTTTAACCCACTGAGCCACCTATGTGCCCCCTGAATCTGTGCTTCTAACCACTGAGCTGCATGGTTCCTTTGTAAACCTTTGGCCAACCCAGCGTGCCCAAGAAAATAAGTCAGCAAATAGGAATTAGACAGGGTTGGGTAAATTGTGAAATCTGGTGAGAAGAGAAGGATCAAACAAAATGGTTAGGAAAGAACAAAACAGTGTTGGGAAGCCAAGCCAGCAAGCTGAGAATATAAAGCTTGTGGTTATGACAAAAAATTCACTTTAACAGACTTGTTTTTCCATTTTCTCTCCCCAGCTGATCTGATGACAATCTCATTCCAACTAAACTCTCTTGTGTCGTACATCTCTGCTTTTCCATCTCATTTTCTCTCACCTATTTTATTTCCATTCCATTAAACACCACCTCCTCTTCCTTCCTGACCACTCCATTTTCTGCCTGGCCTCGAGATGCTCCCCAAGCATCACACTCCCTCAGACAACTGTCTTCTTCCTCTGCTGGGTGACTAATAGCTTTTTGCTGATGTGCTGGTCATCTAGGGGACAGGGCAACCTCCACCCCACACAGGACCCAGGGAGGGGATCCAGCCTCGGTGGCCTAGAGGGCAGAGAGATGGAGGAGGAGAAAAAAGGAGGAGAGATCAGGGAAGTAGCAGAAAGATGAAAGAAAGGAGGCAAAAATTAAAAAAAAAAAAATGGGATTCAAAGAATAAAAAGAATAAAGACAGAAGATATTTTCATCCAGGAAATGAAGGAAGGAATAAAAGACAAAAAAAGAAGAATATGGGTGATAAAAGTAAATAGGAAGAGAGAGAGAAAAAATAAAGAGAAGAGAAGGCAGAAGGGGGGGAATATTGAACAAGCAGCGAAGGCAAGGGGCTGGGGCTGGAGAAAGGAAAGGTAGGCTGAGAAGGAGGAAGAGCACATTGAAGTAATCAGGCAAGTCAGGAAAGCCAGGAGAGACAGAGAGAGTCCTTGGAAAAAAAGATGGAGAGAAAAGGAAAACAAGCCCAGAAGAAGAAGACAGATGTGAGCAAAACAAGATTGACAGAGATTCTTAGATAAAATGGAAAGATTGCTTTTTCCAACCTATCTTGTCCCTTGCCTCAACAAACACACTGTTTGATTTAACAACACATAAGCACATTAAAATAGCTGAGGAGCAAGTAACACCATGGAGCTGTGTATGTAGGAATATTGTTTGGTCATTGATGTCTCCCAGGAGATCCCAAGTCTTCATTTAAGCTTTAGGGATTACATAATCATCATCGTAACTGCTAATATTAACTGAAGTGTCCTATGCGCTCACTCTGTACTTGGCACTGTGCATATATTATCACATGCAATTCTCAGAACAAGCTTGTGCTGAGTTACTGTTACTACCTTTGGTTCTTAGGTGAAGATACAGGTGCACAGAGGGGCTAGGGTAACTCCAGGGCTGCACAGCTTTGCATGCTAGACCCAGCAGCAAACTCAGGCAAGGCAACACCAGAGCCCATGCTCTTGACCAGTCTGTTCCAGAAGAGGAAGCAGGGCTTGAAACTGGACAGATGCAAACAATGTCACCTGAGCCCCTTTTGCATACCTGTCACCATCCTGGGGGCCAGGGGATAACCAGAGATAAATAAGACATAACGTTGACTCCCAAGGAAAAAATGGGGTAACAGAAGGGAGAAGATATGGAAATGCACAGTTCATGCTAGGTGGGTATCATGCTTTCCTAGAGGTGAGGACTCATTTTTGTAGGACAGAGCTGTGGAATGACCCTTTGTGGGCAGGGCTTGAAGGAAGGGTGGATGTTCTCGGTGGATGTTTTCTGTAAAAAGATAGGTAACAAATGCTTTATGCTTTGTGGGCCACAAGTCTCTGACAGCAACTCAACTCTGCCTTGATAGCACCAAACTAACCCTCGACAACATGCAAATGAATAAGCAAGTGTGGATGTGTTCCAGAAAAACTCCTGGTCATGGCAGTGAAATGTGAATCTCATATAATTTTCATGTGTCACAAACTATTATTATCCTTAAGAAAATTTTTCAATCATTTGAAAATATAAAAAACATTTTTAGCTCATGGGTGATTGCTCTTTGAGGGCTGTGGATGCCCAGCTCCTGCTCTAGGTAAAAGTGAGGGAAAGTCTTCCCAGTAGAGAGAGGCTTGTCCACAATCCAAGTGGCATGAAAAGTCTTAGGGTTTCCTTGGTATTTCTGTTGTGTGCCTCAACTGCAGGGTGTAGACTAGGGCTTGATATGTGTGTTGGGACTAGATTATGAGACTTCCTTGTAAAGTACTTAAAGTTTATGACAGTAGGGAGCCCTTGAAATAACTTTTAAGCAGGATTTTATTACGTCCCTGTTTAATTTTAGGTATAAACTACAAATGGGGGAGATTGGAGGCTCTGGCAGTGTTTGAGGTACACACTGATAAAATCCCCTACTAAAGCCGGGGCAGCAGATGCAGAAGCAGGGGCAGTTCTGAATATTGTTTAGAAGGTGGAAATGATTGCCTTTGGTGGTTGAATAGTTGAGGAAGAAATGAAGGAAGACTCTGAGATGCCTAGCATATCTCACTTTGCCATAGTGGTTTCAATGTGAATTGAGAGTTAAATGTCATAAGGATACTGAACTATTTTATAGAACCAAACAATAATGTGTGTGTGTGTGTGTGTGTGTGTGTTTGTGGTTTCTGATTACAAGGGTAATACGTACTTATTTCCATTAGGACCAGGTTAGATATTGCAATAAGTCAGTCACACAGTTTCAGTGACTACCAAACACCTCTTGTGCACCCCTTCCAGTCCTTGGGACCTTGCCTCTTACTCTAGCCATGTGAGTGGTGAATGGCCTAATTCAGAGTAACCTGGCAGTACCTTGCCTCACACATTCATCAGGTACCTCTAGCTTTTTGCCCCAGGGTTTCTCAAGGGGCACCTACATGAAATATCCTGCATGCAAACATGCAATCCGGAAGCCAGAGAGTCAGTGCTCCAAGAAGGATCAAGCTGTCAACCAGCAGGATTTGGGAGCAGATACACAAATGCCTCCTCCTTCTCCACTGTAGGTCGGTTCTGAGATGAATGCATAAGACTCCTCAGAAGTGCTGGTGGGATCCAGCGCCTGCTGTCTGCAGTCCACATGCTAATAACATGCAGTCTTCATGGAGTTTTTGTGAGAAATGTCTGCAGTAAAACACATCAAGCATTTTGCACTGTGTCTGGCCCATGCCAGGTATTGTCCAGTTTTCCCAAGCACTTAGGAGATGCTGAATGGCATTCAAATAATTGTCTGTAATCCCAAAATCCCTGGAAAGTTTCACATTAACTTAGCATTTTTGAAGACTTGGAAAAGTTTTCTAAAATGTACATAGAAAAATAAAATGTTCATGAAGACCTAAGTGAATTTAGGATTCACATGACAGGATTTTTCCTGTCAGACATGAAGACAAAATCATACCAAGCAGTAAAGGGAAAGAGTTTAAAAATTCTTGATAAAGAGTTTAACAGCCTTAAAACCTAACCCATTTAAAAGTAACAACTTGGGGCACCTGGGTGGCTAAGTAGGTTAAGCATCTGCCTTTGGCTCAGGTCATGATCCCAGGTCCTGGGATTGAGCCCCACATCAGGCTCTGCTCAGCAGGGAGCCTGCTTCCCCCTCTCTCTGCCTGCCTCTCTGCTTACTGTGATCTCTGTCAAATAAATAAATAAATCTTAAAGAAATAGATAAAGGTAACAACTTAGTATATGGTGGAGATAGTAGTATAGATGAATAATGGAAAGGACAAAGATTGTTTAATAGATGTTGCTGGAGAAACTGGATTATGTATGGGGATAAATAATGTTAAACCTCTGCCTTATACAGGTTGAATCAAAGATACATAAAAAAGAAGAAAATGCTATATAACATAGCCAACAGGTCACAATATTAGAGGATTATGACCTTATGGTATAGATACTCTTGTCACATATGACCCCAATGGTATAAACTATAAAGTTTTGGAAAAGGCGTGGAATTTTATGTCAAAATTATAGATATTCATTCAGAAATTGATACTGCAGACAAGGCTAACAGATGGACCCATTTTGGGATATTGCTGTGACAAATATGACAGTATCTTTGCCTTGTTCTGATTTTAGGGAATAGTACCCAGTTTTTGATCATTTAGTATGACTTGAACTACAGCAGTTTTTTCTTTAGATATTCTTTATCTAGTTGAAGAACTTCCCCTGTATTCTTAGTTTTCTAAAAGTTTTTATCATGATGAGGCAACGAATTTTGTCAAATGCTTTACCTCACCAACTGATATGTGCTTTTCCTTTTCTGATTTGGTAATTTGTAGGTTACATTACTTGCTTTCGGGACCAACATTGCATACCCGGTATAAATCCTATTTGGTGGTATTTTTAAAATTCTTTAAATATATTGCTAGATCTGGTTTGGTAATATTTTATTGAGGAATTTTTCATCAATATTCATGAGAGATATTGGCCTATAGTTTCCTTTAATGTCTTTATCTGGTTTTCTTATTATGGTAGTAGTAACCTCATAAAATGATTGAAGGAATATTCCCTCTGTGTTTGGTTTCTGGAAGAGATTATGGAAACTTGGTATCATTGTTTTATTAAATGTTAAATAGAATTTTAAAAATGTTTATTAGAATTCACCTGTAAAACCAGGTTGGGCGGGTAATTTTTAGGAAACTTATTAATTATTGATTCATTTTTAAAACATTTGTAGTTATAGTCGGATTATTTTTTAGAGGATTTTGGTATTTTGAGTCCTTTGAGGGCTTTGCCAATTTTTTCTAGGTTATCAAATTCGGGGACATGTACATCCTTTTAATGTTCAAGGTATCAGTAGTAATGACCCTACCTGATTTCTAGTGCTTTAAATTTGTACCTTCTTTTTCTCTCAGCCTGGCTAGATGTTTATCAATTTTATTGATTTTTTCAAATAACTAGTTTTTAGTTGCATTGATTTTCTCTATTCTTTTCCTGTTTCCAAATTCATAGATTTTTGCTCTGATTTTTATCAATTACTTCATACTGCTTGTTTTATACTTTATTCTTTTTTATTTCTCTCTTTCTGAGGTAGAATCTTATGTTATTGATTTTAGATCTTGGTTTTAGATTGATTTTAGATCTAGACTAGATTTTAGATCTTAAGATATTTGATGCTATAAATTCTACTTTTAACGCTGCTTTCACCACAACTCACAAATTTTATTCAGTTATATTTCCATTTTTTAAGTCCAAAATATGCTTTAAAATTTGTGACATTGTCTTTGGTATGCTATTTAGAAGGATGTTGTTTGATCTCAAAATATGTGGGAGTTATTTATTAATTTCGCTGTATGTAGTATGAGAGCATGCTTTGTATGATTTCTGTTCTTTAAATTTTTTAATATGTGTTTTAGGCCAGAATAGGACCTATCTGGGTGAATCTTCCCTCTGAGCTTAAAGGAATGTGTGTTCTGCTGTTGTTGATGGAATATTCTATAAATACCAGTTAAGTTGATTGGTAGTGCTGTCCAGGTCAACTATTAATCTTTACCTACTTGATCTACCAACTACTAAAAAAAGCAGTATTGAATTATGCATATGTGTTTTACTCTTTTATAAACTTTTTTTTTTTTTTAATGAGATTGGGATGCGGAGAGGCAGAGGGGGAGAGAGAGAAAGAATCTTAAGCGCACTCCTAGCTGAACACAAACCTGGTGTGGGGCTCGATCCCACCACCTTGAGATCATGACATGAGACAAAAATCAAGAGTTGGATACTTAATCAACTGAGCCACTCACGTTCCCCTCTTACTCTTTTTAATTTTAATGGTTTTGCCTTATATATGTTGACTCTAATTTGTTCTTAGCTCTATTTTTAGGTGCATACATGTTAAGGATTGTTATTTCTTCTTAGGGAATTGATCTCTTTATCATTATGTAATCCATCTTTTTTTAAAGATTTTATTTATCTGTCAGAGAGAGAGAGAGCACGCACATGTGCATATAAGCAAGGGGAGAGGCAAAGGGAGAAGTTGGCTCCTGCTGAGCAGGGAGCGCAGAACCCTGTGATCATGACCTGAGCCCAGGGCAGAAGCTTAACCCTTTCAAGCCACCCTAATAATAATAATAATCCCCCTTTAATCCATGGTCATTTTCATTGTTTTGAAATCCATAAATCAGTATTTCATCAATCTGATGATCAAAATGTTTTGATGATGATAGAGGTCTCTGGTATCCTACTCTGATGATTGGTCTCTGGCATCCTACTTTTGAATCTGACCTCTCTTCCTTGTATGCTGTAGCCCTCCCCTGCTGAACTGAGATTCCGCTGGAGGACTTGTTAAGTTCGTCTGTCTTTAGTCACCACAGCCAGCCACCGGCTGTGCTTCATTTCCTACAGAAAATCAGCTGCTCTGGTATTTATCAGGAGCAGCTGTTAGACAATCTGGAGGGGGAAGCCAACCAAAGTTTACTTGGGGAAAGGCTGCTGACAAGCGAGAAAGTAGAGGCACTGAAGGCATCAGAGGCTTCAGGTGGTAGAGACTATCAAGGGGGATATCAGAGAAGAAGGAGTCATGACCAGAAGTCTTGTTGCCTGGTGACTTCACCTTGGGTACTGGCTGTTACCGGTTGTCCAGGCCATAGTGTACAAAGGGTACAGAGACAGTAAGGGTCAGTGACTTGGCAGTGGACACCAGATATTGGAGTCACCCCTGTGAAACTTACTTCTCCTGAGCTTGACCATATTCCCACTCCCTGAATCCACCTCTTTTCTTACACTGAGAATGACCTTTGGGTCCCAGGGGTGAGATGAAGGAAGAATTTAAAGCTGCTAAAGCAATCCTCAGGAATTACAGTGCGAGAAAAAGCACACTTGGTTGGAAACAGCAGTGGTTTGAGAGTTGGCAGCCTGCTTTCTGGGCCTCAGACCTTGGCCAAGCCTTGATGTAACCTTGGGCAAGTAGCAGACTCTTTCTTGGCCTTTGTTTGTTTATGGGGTTGGATTTGATGAAATTCGTTTTTGTAACAGAAGTTAAAGAACAAAGAAAAGAAAACTATGGGGAATTAGTTGAATGTAACTTAGTATTAACCTGTGGCATGGTGTGACTTTAATGAAAGCTACTTCATGAGGAAGATGTCTATTCTCTTTTGTTCTGCATTCAGGTCAGATGGCCTGGAATACGAAGAATAATTCTGAATCACACTTTTAGAGTATATTCAGAGAAAAGAATCTAGGAGAGTGAATGAGAAAATTAAAAATCAGGGAGATACGCAGTCTGGGACTAAGGAGGCCAGGGAAGAAGATTAGATTTATTTTAATGGCTAAAACATGGCAGCAACTTTGCAAATAACTTGTTTTGTGCTAAGCACTGTCCTAGGGAATTTGAATGCACCATTTCATTAGTTTTATCACTTAGTCTGAGGGAAGCTATGTGTGTGTGTGTGTGTGTGTGTGTGTGTGTAGCCCTGTATTGAAACTGAGATTTAATGAGTTACATAACTATTTTTTTTTTAACATCACACAACCTGAGAGTACAGGGTGCCTTGGTTTTAACCCACATGTGTCAGACCAAGATCTTATCCCTTAACTCACACCCACCACAGGATAGGGTGATAGTCTTCAACTGCTTCCATGGTGTTCAGAGAAGCTGCCTTTGTATGTAGCAGCAGAACCAGGACCTATGAGTGAAAGTCTCAGGAAGATAGACTTCATTTGATATAATTATGAACTTTTTAACAGAATAAACTTCAAGACAGTTGGATGGGCTGCCTCACAAGAGTGAGTGTCCCCTGGGTTGATCAAAGGCTTTGAAACAGAGTCAAAGCAAATATTTGCCTGAGATATCTTTATGGTTATTCACACACAATACAGAGTGGCCTGTTTGATCACCAAGATGTTTTTCAACTATGAGTTTATGTTTGTCTGACTGCCAAATCCTTGTGCTTTTAAGAGTTGATGCTCAAAAAAAATGCTGATGCTCTATTACTATACAGCAACAGCAAGACAGAAGAAAGAGAAATTAAGGCATCAATCCCATTTACAATTGCAGATACCTGGGAATAAACCTAACCAAACAAGCAGATACCTGGGAATAAACCTAACCAAAGAGGCAAAGAATTTGTACTCAGAAAACTATGAAGTACTCTTGAAAGAAATTGAGGAAGACACACAGAAATGGAAAAACATTCCATGCTCATGGATTGGAAGAACAACTATTGTGAAAATGTCTATGCTACCGAGAGCAATCTACACACTTAATGCAATCCCGATCAAGAGTTGATGCTCTCAGTCTCCACAAACCATGAGTATTTCTCCTGATGATTAAGACTGGTTAGTATCAACACCTCTTAAACTCTAAGAGAAAAAATTTTTAAATAATTTTTTTAAAAAAATTACTGATTCTTTACATAGTTCCAGGCACTAAGTGCTTGACATGCCTTGATCCTGACTACTTCTTGGGAGATCTATTTTATAATCGTTTCCTAAATCGTTTCCTAAAGCTGAGGAAGTACTTGAGACTCACAGACACTACGTAGTTTCCTCGAGTTCACAAGGTAGCAGGTAGCAGAAGAGGAATTGGACTCCAAGCCTGTCTGCTGTGAAAGCTCTCTTCCTTATTATTCTGTAATACCAGTTCCTTCCAAATGATAAAATTTCCCGATTACTGCTGAGAAATGTGAGGCTTAGATTAAAAGGAATTTCTTGTGAACTAACAGTTTCCTAGGTGCCTTGTACTTTTATTGCTCCCCAAATACCTCATTTACTTTTTGCAAAGGTCTTCTTAAGTAGTTCTATTACTCTTATTCTATAAATACAAAACTGAGAAGCAAAGAGACTGAACATATTGCTCTTTGGTCACTCATGTAATAACTAGCAATGTTAGTTAACATGCTAACACTAAGTGTCTTTGCAGTGGGCCACTCTGAATTAGTACATTGGACTAGCCATGTCCACAATGCTAAGGCTAAATGACTTATTTGGACCCTCAATACTTGGCAAATCTGAACCTAGAATCCATTTTTTTTTCAACTTGAGTTAATTTTCTGTCTTTCTACACCAGCAATGTTGGTCATAAAAAGTCAATAAGCTTGTATGGCTCTGTTTATTATAAGGAGTATTTTAAATTCCATTTTTCTCACTGATCCCTACTGTCTATACAAACTAGTAAGTATTTGCTGGGTGTTACACAAGTTGCTCACACACAGCAGTTTGGGGCAACTCTACCTATCTGAGCCTGGGCTCAGATACAAGAAACAGGTCCCCACAAGTTCCTGTCCCACCAACCGAGAAAGTGATTGCAGAAGTTGACTGTCTCCTGTTGAGTTCAGACTCAGCTCTTTAACTCAGCAAAAGAAAACAGGGGAATGAAATTATTTCTGAAGCACATTTCAAGAGGGGAGCAGTATTTATCTCTCTGTTTTTGTTTTTGTTTTTTTAAAGATTGAAAGATTTCTTAGACATATCAGGGAGACAAGGTCAACCAGTTGGAGGTTTACACATCTCTTAGGTAAAAAGTGTTTCTCTCAAGAACAAGAATAGGGATGCCTGGGTGGCTCAGTTGGTTAAGCGGCTGCCTTCGGCTCAGGTCATGATCCCAGTGTCCTGGGATCGAGTCCCACATCAGGCTCTTTGCTTGGCGGGGAGCCTGCTTCTCCCTCTGCCTCTGCCTGCCTGTGCTTGCTCTTGCTTCTCTCTCTATGACAAATAAAATCTTTAAAAAAAAAAAGAACAAGAATAGAATGCAGAGGTGGCTAAGCAGCCCAGTAAGCTGTCCAGCCACAGGGAGTTACTGTCAGCCGCATCTTTCTGGGAAGACTGCTGTCCCTACCTCAGTGTTGGGAGGATATAGAGGCTCAGGACATCGGGGGGATTTTCATATTCTAGCACAGTGTTTCCCAAAGAGTGAGTTTGTACCCTTGGCATCTTCCAAATGTCTTATCTGTGATACTTGTGATGATTGAAAAGGTTCTCAAAATGATCGTAAGTGGTACATAAACCTGGCAGTAAGAAAAAGTGTATCATATGATCAGAAAATTATTTTCATTTTAATATTATTCCAATCTTTCAGATTAAGTCAGGAGGAAACTCCTTGTCTGAGGCCAGCAAAGTCTTCAACACCTGATTTCACCCTCCTTTTTTAACAAAGAAAAAAGCCAAACCTCCATAACAAATAGCATGGAGGACAAGGGGCGTTAGAGAGGAGTAGGGAATTTGGGTAAATTGGAAGGGGAGGTGAACCATGAGAGACTATGGACTCTGAAAAACAATCTGAGGGGTTTGAAGTGGCGGGGGGGTGGGAGGTTAGGGTACCAGGTGGTGGGTATTATAGAGGGCACGGCTTGCATGGAGCACTGGGTGTGGTGAAAAAATAATGAATACTGTTTTTCTGAAAATAAATAAATTGGAAAAAAAAAAAAAAAAGCCAAACCTCCTACTGAGAAATTAGGATGTAATTGTTTTCCTTGGATTTAATTTTAAAGTGATGGTCGATCCTCATTATGTGCAGAAATTATATTTTTGAGTTCACCTGTTCACTAAAATTTATTTGTAATCACCGAATCAATACTGGCAGCAATTTTGCAGATGTGTACAGTGTAGTGAAAATTGAGTCACCCTACACATACTTTCCCAGCTGAGGCTAGACAAGGTGACACTGTGCTTCCTTGTTTCAGTTCTCATACTGCGGATGTGTCTGTTACATGGTCTGTTTGATGCCATATTTTTCACATTTTTGTGGGTGTTTTTTGCTAGTGGTTTTATGGTTTAAAATGGCCCCCAAACATAGTGCTAAAGAGTGTACTAACTCTTGAGTACTTGTACTCAAGTACAAGGATGTACCTTAAGGAGAAAACACGTATTAGATAAAGCTTCATTCAGATAGAGTTAGTGTTATTGGCTGTGAATTGAATTTTAATGAATCAACAATATACATTAAATCAATGATACAGGTTAAATCAACCATACCTATTAAAGAAGATGTCTTTGAACAGAAACACATTTAAAAAAAAGGTTACATATTGATTGGTTGATGAAAATGTTGTGATCAGAGGTTTGCAGGAACCTAGCCCTGAATTTCCTGTCGATGCAACAGTTCAGTATTTGTGGAGACTTTATAGAACGTAACTACCATGAATAGAGAGAAGACCATGAAGAGTGAGAATTAACGGTACCTCTAGTTTAGACTGCTGACTTGAGCCTTCCATTTATGATGGTGCTATGTAAAGTATCCTTTAGAACAAGTATAAGTAAAAAAGTGAGCTGATTTAAATTTAAAAATGCGGGTAAAAATAAAGAGTATAGGTTGTTTGCTATGATAACCGAATTTTGAAATTAGTAAGGTTAAGTCTGAAGTTCTTCGGTCATTGCTTTGCCAAAACAATTAATCAAATATCGAGCCTCAGTAACCTAACCTTTAAAATGACTGTCCCTTCTCACATAGTGAGGTGCTCATGAAGAAACAAATGTCTTAGCACTTTGAAACCTATAAACAACCTTACCTACAGTATGAGTGAGGAATCGCCAAGATCATTGCTATTGCCTCTTGCTAACAAATTGTGAGGATTACCAGCTACTCTTAGCAACTCGGCCACTGCAGTTCCATCTGTCAGGGGAAAAAAAAAAAAAAAAGACATCTGATATGCCCCCCACCCTCATTACCCACTAATAATGAAAAAATAATGACCTTTTTTTCCCATGTTGGTGACTATTTTCCCTGTCAACTCTGATATGCTCGTAATGTGGGCAGACAGATTATTTATGACCAGGGAAATTAAATATTATTTCATTTCTCCTAATACAATCTGTGGCGTCTCCCAGCTCCCAATTCCTTCCCATTAAGGTTATTGTCTTTTCTGCTCCAATTGGCTGCGTGCTGTTGGGTTGTAACAGCACTGGCAGAATGCTCGGAGCATAATGGAGGTGGGAGAAATGGTGTAATTTGCAAGGCTGCCTTTCCCGTCTCTTCTAAATGAAGACATTTGGTCCCTGCGAGTCAAAACCCATTTTGATGAGTCTAGATGCATTTGGACTAATGGAAAAGGACAGCTACGGCTGTAATGGGTTTCCTAAACTGGGTTTTCTTAGTCAGAATCACAGAATTTCAGAATAGGGAGGGTCATTTAAGGCCATCTGCTTTAAGTCTCTAATTTTGCATATGGGGAAACTGAGTTACAGGGAAGGGGCCTCATTTAACGAAGTCCTTGAGGAGAGAGGACATTTTCCACCACCAAGTCCCATTCCATAATCATTCTGGTTTTTGTCTTCCATTCTTTTCAGAAGCCACTTCCTTTTTAAGCACTCAGTTACCGTCACATTATGTAAGGTCCTGAGATAGAAATGTTTCCCAAACATGGAGTGTCTTTCACGACTTGGTCCCTTGGCGCATTCTGTTCCTTTCAGGCAGTAAATGTGACAATACACAAGGAGTGGGCTGGGGTTCTGTTGGCCTTGCATGGCTGTTCAGCTTCTCCCTTTGCCCAGTTCTGCTTTCCCCCACGCCTTTCCAAGAGCGGTGATTGCTGATTCAAACGCCTGCATGTCAGACCGCACACATCTCAGTGCCTGCTCAACCCATGGCACAGGGGAGGTGAGAAGTGAGTTTCTTCCTTCCCTATTCTAATACCTATTTCACATCTCCAAAGTTCCAAAACTAATAGAGGTATAGCATGTAAAATAGAGTCCCTGCCAACGTAAAGACCCTCGCTTGGTACCAGAAATGTCAAGTCAGAACAATTATGTCAAGCCACTACTAAAGACCACGGATACCGCTTAACCAGGCTCTCGCAATATGGCCCTTTATTTGTATCACACTTCCCATTTCACTCCCAGTTATCCTCCCAAGCAAAACCCAAATCTGATTCTGGCATTCTTGGGCTTAAAGTCAGGGAGCAGACTTGCAGTTTCAGTAGAGCCGCACTCCGTATTTGCTGCTCGCCTGTTTTCCCAGTTCCGTTTCTCTCTGATTTATTATGCCTCCGTAACACCGGCCTGTTTTCAGTTTCTCGGAACCATATGTTCTTCCCCGTTTCAACATCTCCATACTTGCTGATTCTTTCACCCAAAATATTCTTCTGCCTTCTCTGAGTGGCTGACACATCTTCATCCTTGACAGCTTGCTGTGTTTGCCATCTCAAGGCCTCTGCGTACAGTTCTGTAGGTTCTATACTGCAAATCCTAGGAGGTGCTGCTGTCATTGCTAGTCATCACGGATTTGTGTATTTATTATAATAATCTGATGGTCAGTAAAGACTCTTGAGCAAAGGCTGAATTTTTCCTATTTGCACAAAGGTCCCAAGTAGGCATAATAAGGCCACCGGCTTTGACCACTGGCTGAAATTTACTCCAAAATCGTATATATTGTCATTCTAATCATATATTCATTTGCTTATTTATTATTTGTGTCCTCCATTAGGTTTTACATTACCACATGGTTAAAAATATAATTTTTTTCTTCACCCACAAATATACTGTCTGCCTTGCATGGTGCTTGACATACAAAAAGTGCTCAATAAATATTTACTGAAAAATGATTATTGTTGAGTACATTAGGAAAGGTGAATAGGATGGGTGACAATTTGAGCTGACCTATGAAGCAAGTATGAGATTTAAGTACTGCTCCGTGAAGGAGAGATACTTTTGGCAGTGGTGGGGAACAACTCTTCATCTGTGAGATGGAACACAGAGCACCTATCTTAAAGTAATGTGCTCACAGATGGAAAGTGCTTGCACAATGCCCAACATGATAACACCAAAGAACATTTCTGAATAATTACCATTATTCTGAAATATTACCATTATTCTTTTACTGTGGTTAATATGTAACAGAGATGTTACTCTCATCCATTGATTTAAAAGTACAGTCTTATAAAAAGTACAAAATCAAGGTTTATAATTAGCTTGTATGGTTTGGAGAATTCTCTGGGGGAATTTGGATTTTATAAGTTTTGAAGCACCTTCCAGCCTTGCAATTTACATTGAGACTGAAAAAATAGACTTCACAGAAAATTAAGCACATGATTTAGCCCAGGATGCTGAGACAGTGATTGAATATAGTACCTGTGTTTCTCTTTCTTACAGAATTTCTCTGTCAACCATTGCCATGGTCTGCTGAACAAATGCCCTTGGAAGGCCAAAGTAAGTCAGACAAAGCTTACATCACCAATGTTAGCGGCTATCTTTAAACTGATATACCAAAGAAAGAGCATTCAATGGCAAGTTTTCAGCAATCCCCCTTTATATCTCCAGAGCTAGGAAGTCATTGGTACCTCAAACACACTTTGAAACATTTTCTGCTTTAAGAAGAAAAACATTCCCAACTTCAAAATTCCCAAGTTCATGGTGAGGACTCAAAGTTGAGGTCACTTGCTCTTTTCTTCCAAGTAGCAGATCACCCTCCCATTTCTCACCTTTTTTTTTTTTTTTTACCCCAGATAAGTGGTTTTTTTTTCTTCATAGTGAATATATTCTGTTACTGCATTGTACATTCCAGAAAGAAAAAAGAGAACAGCCAACTGAGATCTTACAACTTCTATCTTTCCACAAGAAAATAAAGTGCCATGGGCAAAGCTTTGAGTTGCTAAATGATTTGGGTATTAGAGCAAATGTGGGTGGCATAATGAAAAACAAACAAAAATCTAAAAGTTATTAAATCACTCTCCCTTGCATTAGATTGTGTTTAGCTATTTGTTTTCCTATGATTAGACTAAGTCTCATTTTAAATGATTAAAACATTAGCATTGTACCTTTTCACTAAGGCAAAATTCTGTAGTATGGTTGAATAAGCTTTTGCTTATAGGTAGCTTTCTATCTCTGGTTCCTGCCATTCTTCAGAACCCTAACAAGAAATCATTCTACCTGGAAGCACAGGGCTATTTGTAACAATACTGGTTCTGCTAGGTCATAAGTGACAATTAGGATGCTATTCTCGTTATGGCCCAAATCATCCTTCTCATCTTCCAGAGGCAACATAAAGTGAGCCTAAGTCACCTAGTAAGTGAGTCAGAGAAGCATAGATAAAATCAGTCTATTTTTTACTTCAAAATCCTAAGAGGTCAGTGAAGCATCCTGTCCTTTTTCCCCCACAATGGCATAAAACGCAAGGAATCCTAACCGGCTCTTTACTCTGTTGGAGATTTCCCAGGATCTATAGAAACAACACTGACGCCCATGTATTTCTTGGAGCTTTTTGTGCATCCCCTCACGTGCATGTCTCTTGCCATCTCAGTGTGGTCCCTGCTCCTTCCTCCCCTACAGATCTTATCAGCAATGTGTCAGCAATGTGGTAACAGTAACACTGGCCACCGTAGCTCTAGCTGCTGTCTATTTCAGGGATTACCGTGTTCCAGGCTATCTTCTGATAACCTTATATATACTAACTGGTTTAAACTTCACAATAACTCTATGAGGTAGATATTATTGCCGTTCCCACTTTATAGAAAGGGAAATTGAGGCAATAGGACACCAACTAACTGACTGCTTCCCTCCTATGGTAAAATTCTGGCTTGCTCCTAACCATGACACTGTCTGACTTTCCCAAGGTAAGAGAACAAATAAGAACAGAGACCCTTTGAAACAAATCAGTGCCTAGTTTTCACATCAAAGAAATACAAAGATGTTAATTCCACTGATGTTGTAATTTGACATCTCATCTGTCATTGACTTCAGTTTTGTGGCTACGGAAGAGAAAGATTGTTTTGTTTTGTTATGGTTTTGTTTTCTGTATTTCTTAATTCATAGAAAATCCCTAGATTTTAGTCCTCGTTTTGAGCTAAGAATTTAGGGATTTCTGTTCTTCATTATTTTTCTTTATGGCTTTAAAGTGCTATGAGGAGTAGATGCCTCACCCGGCTGCTCCTGTCCTTCATATTATTTTATGGTCATGACAGTGCAGTTCCCAAAGCTTTGATGTTAATGGGTACTTCATTCAAGGCACGCACAGATGATGCTTTAATTAGCCGTACCACTGTTTCCCGCCATGGGCATCCAAATTCCCTTCCCTGAATTATAACAGAATTACTACTGCCTTCAGCTCTAACGTGGTCAGGTAATCTATCACAAATTCCTCCTTTCTTCTTGGGGACCATTGCCTATAACCCACTTGTTGGTACTAATCTCTGTATCAGTCATAGTTTTTAGTTGCAAACAATAGAACGAATACTTAGGTGATAAAGGCAATTTATTGCAAGGATACTGGGTAGCTTACAGAATCAACTGTAGACTCATCAATCAGGCTGCTACACATGCAGAAACCTTGAGAGGCTAAGCAGCAGGAAATGCATCTGTGGTCTGCACACACTGGAAACGGTACCACCACCAGTGGAGGGATTCTGGATGTTGCCATTTGCCAGTAGACCCTTACCGCCACTGCTATCATGGGACTCTTGGTGCTGCTGCCACCATGAACAATTCTTTCCCATCTCTGCAACTCTACATCAAATCCTCAGGAGTCAGAGTCATGGATGGGCCATCTGAGTGACCTTTCCTAGGCCAAGTGCCAGCACCGATACTCCTGCTTCCAGCAATACTCACCCAGCAGGAGGCAGAGAAGCTTCGTGGGTTTTCCAGAATCAGAGTGGTGGTTGATATGGGAGACTTAAATTAATGGCAAACTTCAGTTGCAGAAAGTAAGTAATAATTAGTTTTCAAAACTTGTCCACATGTTTTAATCAAGTCTTTTATCATAGAGAAAAATGAGAATTGAGCAAAGGGAAATATTCTTTCAGGAGATGAAGTAGATGAAGATAATAAGGCAACCATCCCCAAAAACCTTACACAATGACCTCTCATAATCTATCACAAACCACAGTCATATTTAAGATAGAACTTTTATTCATTCATGACAAAAATACTTATTAAGGGTCTCTTATCTAAGCAGTATGGATTCAATCTATATGCTTAAGGAATTTATTTACTAGATAGTTCATTGACTTTGGTGACTTGAATGAAACCAGTGAATGCCTTCAGTTCTATGTACATGAAATTGAAACTCACTCTGTCTTTTTCTACTATGATGCTGAAAGGAAATTAATTCACCTGTACACATAAATACCATAGGAAAGGCCTTGATCAGAATGACAGGCCAAAAAAATTTAAAAAGTGGTTGGAGAATTGGTATCAGCTATAAGGATAGATATTTAGATTTTAGCTTGTAGATGTATTGTTAGACCACAAAGCTCTTGTGGCAGATCAGTGGTCCTCTGTTTCAGTTTCTTGACTTGTTAAATGGGGTAACACTTGAGTCTACTTGTCTTATTTGTTTTGTCAGAATAAGGAGGGATTTTCTACCTGGGCTGGGCTTAATTTTGATTCTTCATAATATATAAAGAAACATATTTTTAAGGGCATCAAGTGACAGATATTGACTGACAAAGTATTTTACAATCACACTTCATTCTCTACTCCAGTCCATCAGAAAATATCTTGGTATGACACAGGCTTCAGCCTGTTTATTCAAGTGGTTTCTTCTCTCTACTAATACTTCTTCTTTTTTTTTTTTTCTATTAAAAGCCCAAGTATTACAGTTATTCTCATTATCCACACACACAATTTCTTGGAAGTATATAAGTGGTGAGTCAAAAAGGGTCCTCTGTTGCAATTGGATACTGACTTGAAAGTCAAGAAGTTTTCCTCTGATTTTATTATCTTTTTTTTTTTTCCTTAAGACAATGAACAGTGAGTTCTGATTAGAGCTAATTTTAATTTTCTTTGCTAAGGAAGAACACAGATCTCCCTTTCCTTACATTGCCACAGATGTCCCTTTCATTTCCTCAATTTGGAAATACTTCTGATTTCTCTGGACCTTTCCTCTCGCATTATCAAAAGGAAGAACATTCCCTGGCTGATAGGTTAAAGAGGAGGAGTTCAGCATGACCAGTTCAGGACTCTTGCAGATCTCTTGTATGGAATGTCAGGACAGAGCCTTCTTTCTTTGTTTATGTCTGCGTCTTCTGATACCCACTACATGTTCTGTTTCTACAGGAGATTGGGTAATAGAACAGACCAAGAACTTCTAAGGGCTGATATATATTTTAGAGAGTAAATCCTCAGAAAACCCAAGTGTGGTTGCAGATGAGGTTCCCTTTTCTAAGACAGCTTCATTTCTAATAACGTTGACAATTTGTTGTCTATTTCTCAATAGGGCCACACTCAGCAAAATTGTGGGATGTTACTTACGGGATCCTTGAAAAGACCAGCTTACTCCTTCTGTGACAGCAGTTCCACTGCACAAGTCCCTGTTTACATTCTGATAGCCACATTGTTAGCATACACTAAGCATAATTTCTAGGAGGACAAAGTTCTCACAGGAACGTGGTAAGCATTACATATTCTTTTAAAAAAATACATACAACTTTTTAAAGGACAGGACCCACAAACCTTTCTGCTTTCTTCTTCGTACACTTTGCTCATCTTATCTCTTTCTCCCTCTCTCTCTCTCTCTCTTTTTTTTTCCCTTTTGTCATCCAAAGAGAGGAAACCAGCTCTAATTGTATGACAAGTGTCAGTGAGATCTTTCAGGAGAGGCATTAAGAAAAGGGATTTAACTAAAGTTACCCCAGAACCCTCTCTCTAGCTTCATTTGAGGAATAAATGAGTCATAGTAAAATACCAGATTGTGTTGATAGGGATCCCCAGGATAATTCCCCTTCTGTGATCTGGAACATCCAATCAAATAATACCTTGAAATGAGACTTCCATCTCCCTGTGGTCATTAGAGCATTCCCTAAAATATATTAGCCCAGAGACACTAGATATTATACACAATATGATGTGATTGCTATAGTGCCATAGTTTGGATTTCACTGCATATGCTATGCTTGAATAATAAGAAGGAAATTGGCTTTAGTGGTGTTACTTAAGAAGATTGATGGGTTACTTGTACATGGGCCGACCAGTCCTTTAATCCCAGGTTGTTCTTGTGAAAAGCCCAAACTACAACAAATTAACTTCATTAATTCATTCATTCTTTTATCATCTATTCATTCAATTAAAAAATTATTAACAGTCAGCTGGGTTTAGGCATTTTCCTAAGTACTGGAGATACCCAAGTCAACAAAACAGACAGGAATTTTAAATTCTGGTGGGAGAGACTGGCAACAAAATTAATAGGTAAATGATAAAGTACTTAAAAGCAGTAAGTTCCAGAGGGGAGAAAAATAAAACATTTCAGAAAGAGGTATGTGGATTATCAAAGGCAAAAAGAGGGGAGTTATTTTTATTTATTTATTTAAAGATTTTATTTATTTACTTGGCAGAGAGAAACACAGTGAGAGAGGGAACACAGGCAGGGGGAGTGGGACAAGGAAAAGCAGGCTTCCCGCTGAGCAGGGAGCCCGAAGCAGGGCTCAGTCATGACCTAAGGTGAAGACAGACACCTAACAACTGAGCCACCCAGGCGCTAAAAAGGGGTTTATATGTTTAAAGAGCAGTTAGGCAAGGTCACATTGAAAATACAACTTCTGTGATCACCAAGACAGCATGGTACTGGCATAAAAACAGACACATAGACCAGTGGAACAGAGTAGAGAGCCCAAATATGGACCCTCAACTCTATGGTCAAATAATCTTCGACAAAACAGGAAAAAATATACAGTGGAAAAAAGACAGTCTCTTCAATAAATGGTGCTGGGAAAACTGAGCAGCTATATGTAGAAGAATGAAACTCAACCATTCTCTTACACCGTACACAAAGATAAACTCAAAATGGATAAAAGACCTCAATGTGAGACAGGAATCCATCAGAATCCTAGAGGAGAACATAGGCAGTAATCTCTTCGATATCAGCCACAGCAACTTCTTTCAAGATATGTCTCCAAAGGCAAAGGAAACAAAAGCGAAGATGAACTTTTGGGACTTCTTCAAAATCAAAAGCTTCTGCACAGCCAAGGAAACAGTCAAGAAAACAAAAAGGCAACCCACGGAATGGAAGAAGATATTTGCAAATGACAGTACAGAAAAAAGGTTGATATCCAGGATCTATAATGAACTCCTCAAACTCAACACACACAAAACAGACAATCATATCAAAAAATGGGCAGAAGATATGAACAGACACTTCTCCAATGAAGACATACAAATGGCTATCAGACACATGAAAAAATGTTCATCATCACTAGCCCTCAGGGAGATTCAAATTAAAACTACATTGAGATATCACCTTACACCCGTTAGAATGGCCAAAATTAGCAAGACAGGAAACAACATGTGTTGAGAGGATATGGAGAAAGGGGAACCCTCTTACACTGTTGGTGGGAATGCAACTTGGTGCAGACTCTTTGGAGAACAGTGTGGAGATTCCTCAAGAAATTAAAAATAGAACTTCCCTATGACCCTGCAATTGCACTACTGGGTATTTACCCCAAAGATACAGATGTCGTGAAAAGAAGGGCCATCTCGACCCCAATGTTTATAGCAGCAATGGCCACGGTCGCCAAACTGTGGAAAGAACCAAGATGCCCTTCAACGGACGAATGGATAAGGAAGATGTGGTCCATATACACTATGGAGTATTATGCCTCCATCAGAAAGGATGAATACCCAACTTTTGTAGCAACATGGACGGGACTGGAAGAGATTATGCTGAGTGAAATAAGTCAAGCAGAGAGAGTCAATTATCATATGGTTTCACTTATTTGTGGAGCATAACAAGTAACATGGAAGACAAGGGGAGATGGAGAGGAGAAGGGAGTTGAGGGAAATTGGAAGAGGAGGTGAACCTTGAGAGACTATGGACTCTGAAAAACAATCTGAGGGTTTTGAAGGGGCGGGGGGTGGGAGGTTGGGGTACCAGGTGGTGGGTATTATAGAGGGCACGGATTGCATGGTGCACTGGGTGTGGTGCAAAAATAATGAATACTGTTATGCTGAAAATAAAAAATAAATTAAAAAAAAAAGAAAAAGAAAATACAACTTCTGAACAAAGCCTTGAAAAAGAAAGGAGGGACCCATGCCTATATACAGGAAATGGCATCACAAAAAAGTGTGAACCACACACTCACTAGTTCTGCCAGAAGCATGTCTGGAATGTTTAAGGATTTTTTTTTTTTTAATTCATTTGAGAGAGAGAGGGACAGAGAGAGCTCAAGCAAGGGGGAGAAGCCAGGGGAGAGGGAGAAAGCAGACTCGCTGCTGAGCTGGGAGCCCCATGTGGGACCCAGTCTCTGGACCTGGAGACCATGACCTGAGCTGAAGGCAGATGCTTAACTACTTAAGCCACTCAGACACCCTCATATCTGGAATGGTTGAAGGAAATATCAGAGGCTGCTGTGATGGGAGCTGAGTGAGTAGAGAGAAGGCTAATAAGAAATAAGGTCAGGGAAAGAATGAAAGGCCAGAATATGTGTGACTCAAGGGGTGACAAAGACTGAGATGGGAAGCCACTGCATTTCACTCTGGTTAATGTGAGATAGCAGAATGAGGGAGTGGTTCAGTCAAGGTTAGAAGTAGGGAGATTGTTCACGAGGATAAAGTAATCACGTAAATGTGACTCGGACCAGGTTGGTACTGGTGAATACATTCCGTCTGGATATATTTGGAAGATGAAGACAACAAAATGGGCTGAAAAGAGTAAAACAGGAGCATGTTTGGACAGGGAGATCAGGACTTTGGTTTAAACATGACAAATTAGAGATATCAAATAACCAGATGACCATTGAAAGCTAGATTTCAGGAAAAAGCTAAAGGCACTTATATGCGATTAAGATTATCCAGCCCAGAAGTGGGGGGTTGAAACCAAGATTCTGGGTGTGATCACAAAATGAGTGAGTTTAGAGAGAGAAGAGAAGAAAGTCACTGTTATTGTCCTTTGGTACTAGAAGATAAAAAGGTCAGGAAGATAAGGAAGAACTCGCAAATGAAACTAAGGAGAAAAAACCCATAGAGTAAGAGAAACACCAGAGGTTTGTGCTCACCTGGAATTCGAGTGGTTGAGAGAAATAGGTGTCATACAGTGCTTATAGATCAACTGGATGAAGACGGATACTGGCCGTTGGATTTAGAGATATGGAAGCGGCTGGTGACCTGAACAGTTTTGCTGGAGTTGGTGCTAAAAGCCTTATCAGCATGGGCACAACAGAAAATAGTGGCAGATCATTCGGAGACTGTGACTTCAGCGCTCCCTCTGGCCCCGTTCCCTGAGAGCATCAGCAGCAGCTGTGCTACTCACCATTAACTCTGATGACCACCCCCTCCTTCAGGCATTCAAGAGGACCACCTCTCCTGTCTTGACATTAGAAATGGCCACTTGTCTTTGGCAAATCAATTGTCAGCAGAGGTGACCTGTATCACTTCCCAGTAGAAACACGAAAACCCAGTGTGTGATTGTCCCTCTCTTTCTTTCTTCCTCCAGCTGCCAGCAATGCTCAGTAAGGTTGGAATGCCATCAGCCTTGGTCCAGTATGAACAGAAATCCTCCAGAAAGGCGTGATATTCATATGGTGAGAGTGAAGAACGAGCTTTGTTGTTTCAAACTGCTGAATGTTTAGGATCAATGGTTACTGCAGCCTCATCTAGCTTAATTGGGCAAATAAAACAGCATGAGCCCCTAGACTGTCTCTCTTGTACCTGTCAGAATGGTTGTACCTGTACTAACTGACCGACTGACCAGAACCTTCTCAATTCCCATTGTGAACTCACAAGCTCTCTCAAAGACGAATAGTATTTGCTTTCCTCAGTAGCATCCACAAACTTGGAAGGGCAAGAACGAGCCCTTACTCTGCCCTAGACCAGGGGCCTCCTTCTCAGTGAAGTGGTGGGAGGTGGCAATAAAGCATGCTTGAGTTTAACATACCTGTGGGAAGGATGTGGTCTGTGCATTCAGTGTAAGAGTCCACTGGATTAGAAAGAAAGCCCCTACTCTCATTTCACATCTGGAATTAGGAAGTTAGTTTTATGCAGAAAAAAAGCACTGATTGATAAATAAGTGTTTGGTAATCATTAACTGTTACTTTATTATTCTATTGTCATTGTTGCTTTTATTATTATATCTAGATGGTCATGATGACATTCAATGTCAAAGTAAAATTTTATTTTGCACAAAAATTCACTTTCCACCATTCTGTGTAAACCAGGGCATAAATAAAAGAGAAAAACTGAATTCATTCAACATTTGTTAGCTGTCTGCTGCATGTTAGACTTATACCTAGAAGACTGATGTTGGCCAAGCCATGTTCAGGTTTATTCTTCTATTTCGGCTCCTTGGGGCATGAAGTCATTCATATAGGAAAAGAAAGCTCTCCATCAACACCATTTATCTTGAGGAGATCATATTTTCCCATGTCAACACACTGATGGCGGTTTTTCTTTAAGTTGATGGCCCCCTAACCAACAATCTGCAAGCTGGGAACTTAGACTCAATTGCATTGGATGATTTGTAAAAGCCAATACGTTAAAAAGTTTTTAGATAGAAACAGAAAGAGTTGAGTTGAGTAAACAAGAAAAAATAAATAAGTACCTATGTTTTTAAAATACCTATATTTTAAAAAATAAGTATATTGCCCATGAAGTATTTCTACACTGTCCAAGTGAATGTATGTTGCCTATAATACATAGTATTTAAACAATGGCAATAATACAAGGAACGTGTGGCTGGTGAAAACCCTGAACAGTGTGCCAGATGACTATATTCATTCTCATCCCTCTCTTGCTTCCAAAAACTGCACTCAGAACATTCAACTCCACAAGCCATGAGGACTGTGAGCTATTACATCATTATAATGCCATATATATAATTCATTCAGCGTGTCAATTAAATGGTGATAAATGTTGGACTTACTCAAAGGGATCATATGACATATTTCATCTCAAGCCTTTTTAAATAATTTTTATTTTTTTTAAATTTCCATTATAACTTCCATCTGCTGATCACACTATGATCATCAAAAAACTACTCAGCTCTCAAAATTGATGTTGCTTAGTGACACCTGGTAGAGACGGATAGCCAGCCTCTGGAGGGCACTGGAGGTTTGCTAATCTGCTGGGAGCAAAAGGAAGGGTGAAATCAACATTTATGGGTCCTTAGTTTCTTCATCTGTAAATTGGAAATAACAGTCCTACCTTCCAAGGTGTCTAAAAGACAACTTAATTGAAAACAAAATTTTCTGAAGTTAGCTACCATGAGATATATGAGGCTGGCGAAAGTGTTGGTCTTTTTTTTTTTTTTTTAAATTCAGTAAGTGCATGTTGAAGAACTATATGCCATAATTTCTGACCTCAAAGCATTTTCATTGTAGTTCAAGAGACTGTCAAGAAAATTATAACAGAACAATTCAGTGTAAGAAGTCCTGTAACAGAGATCAGAAAACCTGCTTCTGAGAAAAATCAAGAAAAGAGAGCTAACTTGGTCCAAATCTCTCCATGAAGGATTATCTGAAGATATGGTTTATATACTGGATCCTAAAATATGTTTAGAAAATTTCTGTTTCTGGGAGAACAGAGTAGCTTGTTTAAAGTCTTGGGTCATTGAAAGGGGTTGGCATATCCATTGTATTAATTTCCTATAACTATCATAACAAAGCATCACAAACTGCTAGATTAAAACAGATATGGATTGTGTCATAATTCTGGAAGCTAGAAGTCCAAAATTAAGGTGTTGTCCGGGCCATGGTCATTTCACAGCCCCTGGGTAGGATGAGGATCCTTCGCAAGCTCTTGCAGCTTTTGGTGGCTGCGGTGTTCCTTGGCTTGTGGCAGCATCCCTCCAGTCTCTGCCTCTGTCTTCACAGCTGTCTTCTCCCTGTGTGTCTGTCTTCATGTGGCATTCTCTTCCCTGTGTGTGTGTCCAAATATTCCCCTTATACAGTCCTATTGAGTTAGGGCCCACATTAATGGTATCATCTTAACTTGATTACATCTGCAAAGACCCTGGGTCCAAATAAGGTCCCATTCACAGGTACAGGAGGTTAGGACATCCATGCACCCTCTTTTGGACAGGGATATAAATCAAGCTGTTATATTCACAGAAAGTTAAGTGTGGCCTACAGGGAGCATGGTGGAGAAAAGAGAGGGGAGGACTGTAAGCAGAGTGTGAAGAACACAGAATGCCATGTGCGGGAGCCCTTAGGCACGTTTCAGCAGGCGAGTGAATAAGCAGCTTTCTCTTGATAAAGATAATTCCTATAGCAGCGAAAAAATGTACCAAATGGGCAGTGACAGTCTTGCGAGAAGGCCATAGCAGTTGTCTGGATGAATAGTAGGGAAGCATGAGAGAGGCCAGAGCTACAGGAAGTTTCTCAGATGAGATGGGAGTTTATCCTCTGTGTGAGAATCAAGAGAGAAAGGGATAGGGAAAGATCCCAGTGTTCTGACTTTGGGCATGGAATAGTTGGTGAAGCTCTTAACCAAGAGGTGAACCATATGTGGCAAAGCTGACTGGGAGTTAGTAGAAGGAGGAAGCAGCTGAAAAGTTTAATTTAATATATGTTAAGTTGACTAGGGAAAATGGAATTGAAGCAAAATTTTGAGGACTACAAATGATGAGTATATCTTGCATTGGGCGAGTTCTTTCACATTTCAGAACTTTAGAAGAGGTTATAATCTTGACTCTTAATTGTGGTCACAAGGTAATCAGTTATCCAAGGTGTATGAGTTTTCTGTTGCCACATAATAAATGCCCACAAACTCAGGAGCTTCTAACAATAGGCACTTATCTCACAGCTTTGGTCAGTGAGGAGTCCTCTGTTCAGAATCCACCAGGCTAAAATCAGCTCAAGGGCATGATCACATTTGAAGTTCAGGATCCTCTCTCATGTTTACTTGCTATTGGCAGATTTCAGTTGCTTGAATTTATAGGGCTGAGGTCCTCAGCTCTTAGAGACTCCCCATGATTTCCTGCCATGAGGCCCTCTCCGTAACAGGGCACTTTGCTACTTCAAAGCCAGAAGGAGAGTATCTGTGCTGCTTTGAATGTCTCTAATGTCTAGACTGTCTTTTAGAGCACTCAACTGATTAGATCAGGCCCACCCAGAATAATCTCCCTTTTTATTAACTTAAAGTCAGCTGCTTAGGGGCATTGATTACATCTGAAAAATTTCTTCACCTTTGCCATCTAATGTAACCTATCATGGGAATCATATTTCATAAGAATTATAAATGCTACCTGCATGCAGGGAGATAGGGAATTACACACGGTGTATGTTCAATATGGTAGAAATCTTGAGGGCCATCTTAGAACTCTGCCTACCCCTTCAGTTAACACAATCACTCTTGGTGGAGCAAGTACTATACTTTATATCTTCTGACCTCAGTTTTGATGTTATTTTCCAATATGCTGTTTTGTCCCAGTAATGGCACACATCTAATTCTCTTTGGTTAATGAAATGTTTATGTAGGGGCATGACTCTGGAATCATGAACTATCATCTGCATTCTTTTTTTTTTTTTTAAAGATTTTATTTATTTATTTGAGAGAGAGAGACAGTGAGAGAGAGCATGAGCGAGGAGAAGGTCAGAGAGCGAAGCAGACTCCCCATGGAGCTGGGAGCCCGATGTGGGACTCGATCCCGGGACTCCAGGATCACGCCCTGAGCCGAAGGCAGTCGTCCAACCAACTGAGCCACCCAGGCGTCCCTCATCTGCATTCTTATACAAAGTTTATGGACATTTTTAACCATAACTGTAAGTTTTGTCACATACTTACCAACAGAAATAAAGATTCATTTTGTACCCATCAGAGTAAACTAACAGAACGAGAAAGTTGTCACACACTTTAGAAATGTTTAATGAATTTAAATTTTCGAGATATTCCAAATTCTTCTCGGTTAACAATAAAAGTCAATCATACAACTGTAACAATTAATAAAAATCGTGATGATGATGATGAGTTGTAGTTTGCATTCATACATTCTCTCACACCAGTTCAAAACAATTCTTGAAGTCTATTCAATAAACACTAATTTATCCTCAACTATTTGTATTGTGGTAGGCCTTGTGTATATAAAAATCAGCGAACTGCAGCCTTTTTCCTCACCTAGCTCAAAGTATAATTAAGTGAAATATATTGATCATGTTATTTTGTTTAAGAAGAGAAACAAGACTCAGAGAAGGGAACTGGTGGGTGGAAACCACACAGTGCGTAAATAGAAGAGATTGCTTGTTCTAACCTTATAGCCAACTGTCTTCCTGCTGCTTCATTATCATTGTATATTTTAGTGAGGATAACATTCAAGTAATTCATGTACAAAGCATTTGTGCTTTAGAATAATACTTTAAGGTGAAGACACATTGTAGGAAAGACAACACTGAATGGGAAGATGCACTGGTTTCTTTATGGATGCTGCCTGAAAGTCATTGCATCCAATCAAGGACGCATCCAATGATGGCCAGTGTGCTGTGTGGCCATCTTTGTTGCTTCAAACTTTCCAGACCAATATCTGAAAATGAGACAAGAGTAACCTTCTCTTTGGTGCCAGGGATTGGATTGTTCCCAAAGGTCAGAAGAAATTTTCCAGGGAGTCAATACTGGAAAGAAGACAAGCTTACCTAATTGCTTTGTTAATTTAGAAGGGGGAAACAGAAGTCCTCCTATCAGTGAAAGAGAAGTGATTTGAGGCCAGGGCAATCAAAGTAGGAATCCAGATTCTTCAAGGAGGCCTCCCAAAGAATGGCAATACTACATAAGCAGATGTCCCCAAAATGGCTTAATAGTTTTGGAAATTGCTTACCTAGTATTTAGAAGAGAAAACAACATTTAAAAATGAATGGAACAGCTTTGTGTCACAAACAACTGCATTATGCTAGATAAGCTCCTTGGTATTCTTTATTTAGAACTACTTAACAAACCCCCACTGAACCTCATTGTATTTTTATATCTGACTTCTGATTGGGTCGGGCTTCCATCACCTGCCCCCCCACCTCCCATCACAGTAAGCAGGAGAGGGGGGGGATAATGAAGTTCTCTATTCTGTACACAGCATTTGAGAAACTTTCTTCTTTCCCATTTTCATCAAGTTATTCAAATTCATTAATGATTAGGCAAAGGGAATAAATTGCTGGCTAATTAAATTTGCAGATGATATTCAGTAGTGAGGGTATGTGAGGATAAGGGGATAATGTAAGAGGCCTCAAAAGCCTTGTGTTCTATGCATGAGAGAATGGAAGGGCATGAGTCATTTTGTGCAATTACCACTGGCAGACAGAAAAAAAAAGGCAGAAGGGAGGCTCCTGGAAGAGAGAACTGCTGGGGAGCAGTGAGAGGACATTGTGGGCGGAGCAAGAGGTGGACTCTAATAGCTGTGAGACATCGGTGGACAATTACTCCTGTCCTGGCTAGCTCCTGGATTCATTTATAGGAGACCTCCTGTGTGTATAATTCTAGAGAGAAACTTCCAAAACCTCATCCCCAAATGAGGTTTTGATGTTTGGCAGACCACTGAGTCCACATCGTATCTCTGGCTACAACACGGCTCCTGAGTTAACCAGCGGGGTTTCATTCATTCTCCAAGTAAAATAAGCTTATTGGAAATGGTATATGGCTAAATGCCAGAAAGTTTGCAAAGCCAGACAATGTGTACAGCATATATTTCTCAGTGATTAGCTTTGCTCATGGCAAGTAAGGTAAACCTACATCTAAACGGACACAGACACACTGTGTACGTGATGAAGAAACTGCATCCTTTTTGAGCGATACCTTAAGACTTAAAAGAGATTTCTTCCTTAAAGCGCACCATCTTGACTTACCTCTTCAGGTGTTCTGCAGGAACATATATATTCTTCCTTGATGTTACAGGTATCTGGGTGGAAGAAGTTAAGAAATTTGGTGCATTCCAAATATGTGCATAGCATGATATGAAATAATTATTTTAAAAATCCTTAATTTATTAATGGAGAGCCTGCCCTGTACTAGACCCTTCTATTGACAAGGAGGGAGGTACACTGATGTACAAAACAAGTCCCTACTCTCAGGAACTTGCATTCCAAGTTTCTGTCATATTTATGGAATCCTTACCATAGAGTGATCTAACATAGTCTTACATAAAGTATTATTAATTCGTGTTCATTTATTAGTTCACTTTGCACATATTTATGGGACACTTTCTGTGCTAAGCACTGTACTAGGCAGGAGAGATATAGACGTGGATATTTCAGACCTGTCCTCTGTCCTAAAACAACATGAATTTTAATAAAGAAGACCATCAGTTAAGCAACCAGTTCTAATTCTATGTGACGAGTTCTTTGCAAGTGACACAGAATTTGGTACAGAATGATTTGGCAAGACATCTGCACTGAGATATGTAACTGTCCTCTCAAAAGAAATACGTTTAAAACTAAATTGGACAGAAGTATAGGAATCGGTCAGATCGACAGAGTGGAGAACTGTGTATTTCAGGTAAAGTGGTAGCAGGAGAGAGGGTTAGAGGGAATGTCTCTTTACTTAAGGGCATGAAAGATATTGATAATGGCTAAAATGTGCCGTGGGGAGCAGAATGTGAAAAGTTGAGGCTGTGGACACAGATCTGATCATGGAGAGCCTCACCGGGCATGCGAGTGGATTTGTGTGTTGTCCTAAGGATGACAGAAGGGTTTTAAGTGAGGGCAAGACATAACCAAAGTTATGGTTTTTAAATAAATGGTTACTCTGGCTTCATTGTGGAAAATGGACTTGAAAGGGACAGAGTGGAAGCAGGGAGATGATTTAAGAGGTTATTATAAAATCCAGACAAAAGTAGATACTGGTCAGCCTGGACTCCTGTGTTGTTAGTGAAGATGGACTAACATGGTATTTAGGAGGAAAGTCCAGAGGATTTGTTGCATGGTTAGAGATGGGTCAAAGGCATAAAGGTGAAAGGTCTGGGATGGGTAACAATTTGCATGTGGTCGCCACAGTAGTTTGGGAAAGAGAAGGGTATGCTTGACTTTGGAGATCTGGAATGTGAAATATCCACATGCAGATAATCAGTGAGCAGTGGAGCAGGAGCCTGGAAGACAGGAATAGGCCAGACCTGGATCTTTTCAGAGTCTTGTTGATCTTGGACTGTAACTTCTGTGGTTGGCAAAGCAATACCCTACACATTGTGCTTATTTGACTACATTTCATCCAAAATTGATGTTGGGACTCTTCCCATCCTAGCAGAGTATGGCCAGACCCCACTCTGTCTTGTCATTATTTTGAGAATACACCCGACCTTGTCCTGAGATCTGTCTGAAGTAACTTGTACAGAGTCCTGCAGCCACTAGTGGATAGATGAGTGGAAACCTGAGCCTAAGTCTCCATACTACCAACCGTTAGTCCGGCTCCTCAGCTCCACCCCCAGATCAGGCAAACCCACCTATCCTCAGTCTCCATGAGTCTCTATGTCTTACTCTACTTGCAGCTGGTAGAGGTGTTCATTTTTTTCCTCCCGGTCACGATGCAGGTCCCATGTGGGAGCTCTCTCTCCCTGCTAAAGGAAGCCAAGGGCCTATGTGAACAGGAGTTCCATTTCTCCCCAACCAGCCATCACTGTCACAAACTGACCATTCTGGCAGTGTTGGCAGCTACGAGTGGACAGGTTGACTGACAGGAAGCACAGATCTGCCGCTCACACCAATCTAGGCAGGCCAGGGATGGGGAAAGAGGTATACTTGGCCTGTCTGGCACCGACAGCTTCTGCCACACCAACGTTTCAATCAGTACCGTGTTAAGCTAGCCCTGTGTCACTCAAAAATCGTCTAGCACTAGCTCCAGGGGTGGCTTCTAGGGAGCCAACTGATACCCTGGGCTGCTTCAGAGGAAGGGGTTACCAGGTCCCTCAGCAGCATCTGCCACACCTCTTTTCTTGCCAGATAATTAGGATACAGTCCAGTTGGGTGACTTTATCCTACCCAAGGAAGTGACAGCTAATACTGGGCTGGCAGAGGAGAGCACTCCGTAGTTCATAATGACTGTCCAAATCAGCAGGAGCTGTCTGGTGCATCCAAGAAAAGTTGAGTTTTATTTTTTTTTTCCTTTGGGGAGAAGGGGGAATAGCAAGGCTAGGTATTCTTTGAAATGTGAATCTAACTACATTGGCACTTACATATATCTATTCCTATGGATATAACAGACTTGCACAATTACCTAGACACAAAATTATCTGTTCACATATAGGCTAATTTATGCACAAACTACAAGCATGTAGGCAAACATATATGTCTGCAAAAACTCATGTGCTAATTGTATGCTTGTAAGTACACATGCAGACTTGCATCCAGATGCACACATACAGAAAACACACCTGCGTACATAAATGTATTTTCTGCATGTGTGTGTGCACACAAAAACAGAGACACTGATATACAAAAGTACATATACAGAGAATGCAGACTGATGAACTCATAGACACAGATATGAACATATGTGGAAGGAGAGTTGTACAAATGCATGCACGCATACCCACACACACTCTTTATCAGGGATGAATTTAAAGAGAAAGGGAGAAAGGGAGAGGGATGTTTATGTATTGAAGTTTCTACTTGCCATCACTCAAATCATTTTCAAGAGTGTAAAACAGAAGAGGGGGAAAAAAATCAATTCCTGATAGGAGAGGTTCAAGGAGCTGTGAAATCAATTATATTTTATTTTCAAATATCATTCAGAGAAGTTTACACTCTTTCAGAAAAGTCTGGTCTTGCCAGGGGGCAAAGAACCAGCTGGAAATGGTAATGTGAAAGGCACTGCCAAGTTCAAGGCAAAGGCCAGTGCTGAGGTCAGAAATGACGCTTTCATCTTCTCTGGCAGGAGAAGGGGGTTGGGAAGGTTTCAAGTGCCCCGATTCAAATAATGGCCACAAGGGCTATCTGATGTGACACCAGTCACCTCATTGATTGCTGAGTTTGACTTGGTCAATTCACATTAAAAAATAAATGTATGTGAGATCTGAAAGGAGCCTTAGAAAGCTCCTTTAAAAAAAATTCAGAGATAAAAAGGCTAGAAGAAGAGGCGTGACTTGCCCAACATCATCCAGGAAGAGGGTGCAGAGCCTGGGACTGAGCCCAGCCAGCTGGTCTCCCAACCCCAAACTTCCTGCTTCTCCCATTAGACATCTGCCTTCAGAGCACCCTCCCTACCAAGCGGAACTTTGATTTCTCAAAGACCTTTATAAACATGTAGCAATTAACTCATGCAATATCAGGGGTATTTAATTACAGACACCAAGCTGAGGGCTGGTGGTATCACCAGGACCGGACCCAGGTGGTATATGTTGAAAACTAGCACAACCCAGTCAAGTTTCCCTCCAAATAGCCTCTCTGCCCTGTGGGATTACCTTTATTGCCAATATATGCTAAAGGTGTGCGGGGTCCTTGATGATCAGGGCTGGGCTCTAGAGTATGTAGCAGGATGCTTTAGAAAAACAAAAAGCCAAAAACCCAGCACACTCTGAAATGCAGAAAACTTAATAAGCAAATGAGCTCGGCAAAAAATGAAGGGATCGGGGGAGAGGGAACACAGAAGGTGATGTTGAGAAAGGTAGATGCTACCTTTCCAAGCTTCAGTTTTCTCACTGGGGGAAAAAAGGTCGAGAACAAAAAAGCTAAACCTAGGTTGCAAGGGGTTTTAAATTTGTGAACCTGTCTGAAAATGCACTGTGAACTTATTGGACACATGTAAGGTTTACTACTGTCTATGGTCTTAGTAAAGGAAAGCATGATGCCAAGTTTTAGCCTTTTCTTCTCCTTCTCCCACTTCTCCCTCCCTCTTCCTCCCCTTCTTCTTCTTCATGCCATATCCCCTTGATGAATGTCCTTGCTGTTCCCTGAATTGAACTTGAGTTATCCTTTAAAGATTGGCCAAGAGAGCTGACCTGAGCTGCCATGTCTCAGGACCATGTCCCTGAAAGGGTTCTTAGACATGGTTTCTAGCATTTTCCACTCTGGTTCTGGGGCATGATAAAGGATGTTACCTGGTACCATATAATAGTAGGTTTTATAATAAAGCAATTTTACAATAGGGTACAAATACGATTTTCCTCTTATAGATTCCCAAAACACAGAGGCATCTTCAAGGTTCTGAGAGGTCTTTGGGGAAACAAACCTGCTCAATTGTGTTGAACATGTTTCTAAAATATCTCTAAATGTTTTTTGTCTTATACCACTCACTCCAACCCTCAACCTTTTTTTTTTTTTTTATGTTGCAAACCTATTAATATCCTAAAGAGGAATTTTCCACAGAACATAATTTTGGGATGCATTCATCTGGTTCAGTGCCCTCATTTTAAATAGGAAACATCTGATGAGGGAAATGAGTTAGCTATGATCATGTAGCAAATTAATGATAGAGCCACACTTCTCATAGTCTTTCTGGTCTCAGAATGCATATTGAATACAAGTTAGTACCTGGTTATACTCTGTCTTAATGTGGTATTTATTAATTTGTTCATATTTTTAAATGAAGTAATAGGTATAAGATCAATCAACATCATCTCTGAAACATTTCATTTTCATTCAGCACATGTTAAATCTGAACATGTCCATTTGTGTGGTTTTTCCGACCAGATCATGAACTCCTGGGAGAGGCCATATCTCCTGCATTTCTGTACATCCCCATGGCTTATACAGTCCTGCTAGACAGACTGAGCCATTCAATAACTGCTTTCTCATTTACTGATTGAAAATCAGAGGCAGCCCCAGTTTTATGCCCATTGGAGGAAAGGAGAAAACCTGACATTAAAGCAATAAAATGAGCCATTTCCCCTACAGAGTTAGTCTAACATTAATAAAAGCTTCATGTTGCACTATTATCCTTCCCTCTTATTATTTTCGTGTATTTCATGCTGGAATATAAATGTCAGAACACTTTATCTATCTGCATTTTCATGGGATTTATTGCCACTGAAGGAACACATGCTGTGGCTTGTGGCAAGGGAAATCTTGTTCTCAGGGGCCTTCTCTCTCCAGCCTTGCCCACAGTCCCGCAGTGACCGCAGAGTTGCGGAAACTGGGGCAGGAGCATTGTGTCTGTTGTCGTAAGTGAGGATTCGGAACCCACCTCTCCTGTTTTCCAGTTCTGAGGTTATAGACAACTTGCTTCTACTCTTGACGGCAGGGAAGCAGATGTGCTTGTTTTGAAGTATCTGTTTTTCCACCCACCACACCTAACACTCCTTAAAAAACCATGATTTTATTCGGATATTTATCCATTCTCTTCATGATCAGAGCATTCATGGGAGGAGAGCCTTCCCTCAGAACCAGGGATATGTTGATTAAACCGGGGTTTTTAAGCTTGCTCGCATCAGAATCACCTGGAAGGCTTGTGAGACCACCGATTGTTGAATTCCGGCCCCACAGATCCTGATCCTAGAGGTCTAGGGAGGGGCCCTGGTTTCTTACAAGTTCCCTGGTAAAGTTGATGCTACTGCTCGGGGGCTCATGTTTTTCAAACCACCCATCTGTGTTGTTTGAGGTATTCCCGTTCCCCAGTCGGTCGGGTTCTGATAGTTTAACTTGCTTTGAGCTGTCCTTCCAAGAACAGAGCCCAGTATGGGTTCACTCGAGTCCTGGGACATGCTCCTGGGGCATCTCTGTAAAGGAGTCACTCAGAGAAGCCACCCAGGATGAATTAGTGGCCGGCTTCCTCTGTGCGCCCCGGGGCTAGTGCTGCTGCAGACCTTCTGCAGGACTGGAAATTTACCTGCTAGGAAGTGAGGAGGCCAGACTTTTCGTTCCCACCCTCACTTGTTTCAGCTTGTTAACTTAGGACTTCAATGCCTCAGTATTTCCAGCCCATGTGCATTCCGGAGGTGACCTTCAGACTCAGCGATGTAGTTTCTCGAGGAAGAATCAGGGCTTACATGCATTTGCCCAATAAATAGCAGGTGATCTGGGTGTGGGCAGAGGACACAAGGTGGAGTACCTGCCCTGTGCACCTGTGCACCTGTGCACCTTTGCCCTACTGATGAGCAAGCACGTGGTCAGATCTGGCCAGTGAAATGTGACGGTTATCTGCTTGGGGACTGTCATCCAGGGTTGCACTGATCCTCTTTCTTTCTCTCTCTCCCTCTTTCTTCCTTCCTTCCTCCCTCCTCCCTCCCTCCTTCCTTCTTTTCTTTCTTTTCCTTTTTTAAAGGATTTTATTTTATTTTATTTTATTTTAGAGAGAGAGAGAGGGAGAGAGAGAGAGCAGGATCAGGGTGAGGGGCAGAAGGAGAAGCAGACACACTGCTGATGAGCAGGGAGCTCAATGTGGGGCTCAGTCCTGTGACTCTGGGATCATGACCTGAGCCAAAGGCAGCTGCCCAATGCACCAACACACCCAGGTGTTCCCAGGTAGCACTGTTCTTAAGAAGACAACTGTAGAAGAGAAATACTTTACTTTCCTCGAGATGTTGTCACATCTGAATAGGACATTGAAATTGCTATATCCATATCCCTACCAGAAGACGTGGTCTTAGGATGGAGGCACTGCTGAGAAAAGCAGAGTGGGGAGAGTGAAGCAACCTGCATTTTTGATGACGTCATTGGGATGCTCACATATCATGGCTGGAGCCGCCCCATCACTGGATTTATTGTGTGAGATATAACAGTGTCATCATTAAGGCTTTTTGGGATTGGAGTTTTCTGTTACTGATTGCTGAAATACTCCATCAGAAGATTCCCTGAAATGCAAGGTTGAAATGGTGCTTCACACTCCTACCGCTCAGAGCGTGGTCCCAGGTCTAAAGCCTTGCTGGGAGCAGAATTTCAGGCCGCCTCAGACCCACTAAGTCGGGATCTGCCTTCATCCTGGCCCAGAGGTAATCCATGCACACAACCAAAGATGAGAAGTCCTTCTTTACAGATTAAAAGAGCTGATGATGTACAGGAATCACACTACGCCATGTAGAATTTGATTATTGTTTTATATTGACACCTTGGTGCCCCTCCTTCTGGTCCTGTTATTCCTCAATCTTTATTTAAAAAAGAGATTAAATCAGCCTACGGAAATGTACCCAAATGTGAAGTTCATTGCTGGTTAATTAGTCTGGGAGGTAGTTTTTTTTTCTTTTTAATGTAGGAGTTAGTTTTGCTAAATCTTAATGAGCTATTAGAATTCCATTCTGAAAACAGATGGCATTGTGAGTTGAGGGTGAGTAGAGAAAGGTAAGGAATGAAAGGATACATAAGTAAACACAGTGATATATCATATATCTCTTAAGCCTGACACATGGCAACTTGAATGAAAGGAAACCAGCAGGCACCAGGGTGACCCTCATAAAGAAAAGCATCATCTGCTGGGAAGATAAGAAACAAAGAACACTCTCCAAACCAAGCAAATGGCAAGTTCTGTTACCATTTTTGAAGGGCCTGGAATGTGACTTTAGCCTGAGATATCCCAAAGCAACATTTCTTAAAATGTGTTCATCAGAATTTTATGGAGTAAAATAAGTGTTACTGAACTAATGATTCTGTGGTCAAGTTTGGAAAATGATGGGGAAAAAATGGTAAAGAGGTTAATAGTTTCACTCTTTTTTTTTTTAAACAGTAGGTCAGTATTGAAGAGGCCAATTTCCCCATTCCAGATCTTTTGGTTGAAATTTCTCTGACAGCCTCCTGCGTTCGTCCTCTCACTGCCGCACAATACTTCCACCACAGAGCAGCCTGTGGAATGTTTTCAAAATGCGAATGAAGTTGGGTCCTTCTCCTCCTCAAAATGCATCAAAGTACTTTATATTCATATTTTTATTTTTTCCTCTGACATCCCCAGCAAACTTTTTCTTTAGCTCTTATGTGTTCTTCTCAGGTCATGGTTGACCACCTCCCCTATTCCTTCATCTGTTGGGTATGGAAGATGTTTCTAATCTGAGCTTTCTATGTACTCAAATGTCATTTTCTCAGGATGATTCTCGCACTCCCCCCATCTCTCAAAACACCCTCTAAATTTCTTTCAGAGCAAGTTACAATTCATAGTAATCTTTCTATTCGAGTAATTATTTAATGTTTGTCTTTCCCCCAGAAGAAAATCTGTAAGAGATCTTATTCACTATCCTATCCCTGTGCCTAGCATTGGGTCTGATGCATACGGGACAATCAGTAAGTGACTGAATAAATTGTGAATCACTGAATAAATTGTGAATCACTAACACAGCAATGCACAGGGTTTTCCAAATGCATTTGAACATGGGGACATTTTTTTTTCAGCCTAGAAGTAATATTCCATGGAATATATTTTGAGAAATGCTTTTCTAAAGTCAATTCCACTCCTCCTAAGTGTGAAGAGGGGAATATAAGTTATAACTACATTTCAAGCTCTGACTAGCTGTGTGACCATGGGCAAAGTTATTTCAAGCTTGAGACTCACTTGTGGAATGATGAGCCTGGATGAGATAATCTCTACAATCCTTTACAGCTCCCAAATTCTGAAGTTCTCATCATACAGAAAGAGTACCACTTTCACTTCGGTCATGGCATGAGCTCTCCAAGAGGAAGTCAAATCAGACTGACCTCATTTCACTCTAGAGTATTTATAGCCTAGCACGGTAGATCAGGGAAAGGAAGTCGATACAGCATATCTAGCTTTCTATGAGCCATTTCACAAAGTCTTCCCTAATGTCTTTGTAGACAGAAGTGAGGAACGGGGGCTTGATGGAGGTATGATGGACTGGTTTTGTAACTGGTTGAAAGATGGTCCCCGTGAGTGCTGATTAATGGATCAGTGCCAACACTGAGGACACAGAATGGTGATAGCCCTCAGGCTCTGGACTTTGTCCTGCTTTGTGTAACGTTTCTATCAATGTCTTGGATGAGAAGTAAAGGCTCATGATCATCAAATATACAGGTGACATGATGGTAGGAATATGTTGAATGACAGAATTAGAATTCAAAGTGTCCTGAAGAGCCTGGAGAAATGTGCTGTATCTAAAATGGGGGGTGTAATACTACAAAAGGAAGTCCAAGAGAAAGAAGCAATTGCAAAAATTTATAATAACAAAAATGTGTATGTAAGCATGTGTGTGTGTGTGTGTGTGTGTGTGTGTGTGTGTTGTATGTATACATGTATGCCTCGATAACTTTGGGGGGATTTTTATTGCAGGTGTAATAAAATAAAATAATAAAATAATGAAAGGTGGTCATCCTAACATGAATGTTTGTTATGTATTGAAACTTCATATTTAGAAATCTAACATATAAAAATAGATAATTAATACCCCCTATTAAGATGGGAATCACAGTATTACTTCCAATTCTTAAGAAGGGGAGGCAGATTAGAACATGATCACAGAAAAGTGAACAAAGTAGTGAGCAAGAGAATTGAAGGAATTGAGATTTTGTCTGTAGAAAAAAACAGCATAATTTTGGATACCAGGATTTTTCCACTTTCACTAATCTGGATTCTGTGCCTCTCTGATGTAATTCCTCAGTACCTGAAACTTTCTCATCATTCACCTCTTAGAGTGTATTTTCTTTGCCTGTATGTGTCCTTCACGGGGCCAGAGGCTATATAAAGGCAGAGTTTGGATCTGTTTGATCACTGCCATCCATCCCATTATTAGTTCAGAATCTGGAGCATAGACTCAACGAGATGGTGAATAAGTAAATAAATTATTATTTTCCTTAAATAGGTTTAGTGTTGTAAGGAAAGACTATGCTTATTCTTTGTAATCCAGTAGATACGCAAAAGTATTACCTGCAGGTAAATATTTATTCCACATAATAATCATAGATTTCCAAACATGCCAAGGACTATTGGACAGATACTGAGTTTCCCATCACTGGTAGATATCAAGCCAAATTTGGCATTTGGTGGACCATTGGCTGAAACCACTATAAACCAGACCCAGTTCACATATTCTGTTTGCCTTGGATGACTTTTATGTTCCTTGAAATTTGATTTTGATTCAGTGGTTTGTTCTACAAGTTTTGCTCTGATCTAACAGAATGACAGGTTATTTCCTGAGTATTGTCTGTCATTTTGTGCATCCTGGTCTTTAGTCTCACTGTTTGGCCAGTTCATAGCTCATCCAAATTCAGTGTATAAAATCCTACTCATCCTTTGTAAAGCCTTCCACATTTGGTTTTTGCCTAAAACATTTTATGAACAAGAGCACCTGGGTGGCTTACTAGGCTGAGCCTCTGCCCTTGGCTCAGGTCATGATCTCAGGGTCCTGGGATTGAGTCCCACATCAGGCTCTCTGCTCAGCGGGGAGTCTGCTTCCCCTTCTTTCTCTGCCTGATTGTCATCTCTCTCTCTGTCAAATAAATGAATAAAATCTTTAAAAAAATTTATGAACAAATTTACCAAAATGAATCCCTTCTTCCTCTGCATTTCTGTAGAATATTCATTCTTCTCTATGCCCTTACCATTTTCTGCCTCATATTATAGAGTTAGTTGCCAATCTGACTTATTATCAATTCAAAATACTGTAGAGGGAACATTGACATGAGCAGGTGAATGCATATATCCATCAGTCAAGGGGCTTTCCTTTTTTGTCGCACTTCTGGTAAAACCTCCTAATAAAAACCACAAAAGTAGATTGATTAATTCAGATTTTTAAATATCCAATTATTTGCCTATAAGCATAGGAATTCTACCTGGTATTTTTTTCATTCTATACAAATATATGTAGAAATAAGTGTCAGACCTGATTTTCTTTGCTGCACAACTGGAGAGTAAAATCTACCCACCCTCAAGATATAGTTGAAATAGGGGTGAGGAAATGAAACACACAGACCAGAGGAAGGCAAATGTGAAGCAAGTAAAAGCAGTTGAAATCCACAGTAACACTGGAGTAGTGGAAAAAAGTCAGGATGATAATATCTGTCACTTCACTTTGGTTGACAAGTTTGTTTACCAACATGTGGTTTCTTGTCTGGCAGGGAAAAAAAAATGTTTTAAGAAATCGTGTTGTGATTCTTTCATATTTCTCTTTAAGCACCAAATATTTATCCAATAATATTTGGATGGTTTAGGAGTAAATGAGTAGATGGGAAGCATATGGATGAAATTTCCCCTTGGAATGTGCTTTGGTTTTAGAAGAGGGCAAAAGTTGGTAGAGGAACTCTCTGCCAGGCATATGCTTAATTTCTGGAACATTGGACATCATCTGAAAGTCTTACTCTGGTTTCCCATCACTGGTATTCCCAACACTGGCTGTTTTTTTTTTTTTTTTAATTTTTATTATTATTTTTTTATTTAACAGTGTTTGGTAGTAATTACTTTGCCCACAGCACTGGAGAGAACCAGATGGGTTTCCGATACTCTACGGAACTATTATTGATTGAGTATCAATAATAGAATTTACTGTCAGTCAGGGTCCTAAACTCCTTATAGATATCAGTGTATTTAATATTTACAGTGACCTAATGAGAAAGCTATCTTAATATTTTGACTTTGTACCTTGATAGTCTCATTTTCCCTTATGATATTCTCATTTTGAAGATGAGGAAGCTAAGACAGAGTGAGGTTAAGGAATTCATTCAATGCTAAAGAGCTGGCAAATGTGTCAGCTGGGATTCGCACCCAGGCAAAGGGCTCCAGCATTTTTATAACAAACTTCTACTGATCTCTGCTTCTCTACCCTATCGCTGGAAACCATTTACTCGTAACTAGGCATTAATACACTGCCTCATTTTGTTCTCAAGCCTACACCATGAGGCAGAAATTCTTCCAGTAGTTTTATAGGTGATGCCACTGGCTCTCAGAGGGAGTTTGAGGAAATGTATTATGTTCACAGAACTTGTGAATGGCAGGATGTAGATTTGAACTCAGATTTCATCTAACACCTGCCTCAGACTATTCTGTGCTCCAAGAATGGCTTCTGTATTAAGTACCTCGGTATTGCCCACAGTGGGGTGGTGAAGCTATGCTGGATAAAAAAAAAGATCCTGTTTCCCCCAACTCCCTTCTCCTCTCTAACTCCCCATGTCCTCCATGCTATTTGTTATGCTCCACAAATAAGTGAAACCATATGATAATTGACTCTCTCTGCTTGACTTATTTCACTCAGCATAATCTCTTCCAGTCCCATCCATGTTGCCACAAAAGTTGGGTATTCATCCTTTCTGATGGAGGCATAATACTCCATAGTGTATATGGACCACATCTTCCTTATCCACTCGTCCTTTGAAGGGCATCTTAGTTCTTTCCACAGTTTGGCGACCGTGGCCATTGCTGCTATAAACATTGGGGTACAGATGGCCCTTCTTTTCACTACATCTGTATCTTTGGGGTAAATACCCAGTAGTGCAATTAAAAAAAAAAAAAATGAGATCCAGATTTCCAACCACCCTCCCATAACCACTGAATCAGCCTCTCTAAGGTGGGGCTTTAGGTTCTTCACTTTCACAAGTCATCAGCTGAATTTTGACTCTTAAGACTGAATGCCATATGCTGCCTCCAAGAACCTCTTGTGAGGACGAGGTACCAATCAACCAATTAAGGAATTTAAAAGGAGAAAGAAGATGGAAATGTATTGAGTATGGACTCACAAAGGAATGAAACACCTCCAAAAATACAGATTGGAAAATCAGGTAATTCTATAAATCATTTGTTTCTGTGATTTGCAGGGCTGTGATTGGCAAGCAATTCTGGAAACCTCTTGAGGCCTTGAGCATGGGAAGCAGGAGAGTGGGCAAGGAATATGGCACTGGAGTCAATTCCTACCTCTCTTGTTTGTACTTTAACTTTGGGTGAGTTATCAATTCATTCTGCATTTAAAATTCTCTCTGTAAGAGATTTGCCTCGTTAATTCTTATGCAAATTGAGTGAGCTATATAGTTGACACACAGTAGGTATTCAATAGTCTCATTTATCTTTGCTTATAGTGCTTCACAAGTTACATTTTTGAGGCAGATTCATTTGGCAACTCTCTCCCTACTCAAGCCTGCATTATACTAGCTATTACAAATGTCCAGTTTGTCAATTACTTCCTTTCCTACAGACCATGAAACTGTCTGCTTAGGAAACTGTCTGCCTCTTAATATGAAGTTCATTGTTAGTGGTAGGTGATGACTTATCTACTTGCGCTTTCATTAGAAGAGGATGAAGTCATGTAGAATTACACCAAAGAAATGAATGTCTAATGGGGGAAAAGTATCAGAGACTGTTATAGATTAGTAATAGGAATATTTGGAGCAAAAGTCCTTTAAGAATATCATTTAATTTCCAAGTTCCATTACCTTCTCTATCTATTTGAAATACCAGTTCAGAAATTTTATTTATTTATTTATTTATAACATAAAATTGTCAAGTTGCAAATGACTTAGAGGTCATTTTTAACAACTCTTGGGCAGTGCTTCTCCTTGGAGGAAAGAAAGCAGTTTGCTCATGCTATGTAGTGTGATACAGTGCACATTTGTTACTTACTAAACCCACTGAGATAGAAAGCCAGGCGCCACTTTGCACATGAGAAACGTTAAGTTTTAGAGAGATGAAAGTGCTTGCCAAGGTGGCTCCAGTCACCCAAGACAGGACTTGTCCCCAAATGCCAGGCTCCTTGTCTTTTTTATTCCCTTCCCTAGGCCATAGTACTTCCTGATTCCAGGCAGGCAAAATATTACGGATGAATTCCTTTCTCTATCTCTTTCAATCTCTCTTTTTAGAAACTTTTAATTAGTCTCTGACTCTCTGCCATTATTAGTATTTGTTATTAAGTATTAAGAGCCATTGCTGTTCCCACCCCCTCCCCTGTACCCCTCCTCAAGCTTCCCACTCTGAGGCTTCTGGTTTTAATTGTTACGTTTTTTCACCAGTGATCAGTAGAGCTTCCCTAATGATCTCAACTCATTTGGAGGGTTTATAGCTCTAGCACAGAACTCCAATGAAAGAAAAAGAGAAGCTTCTTTGGAATGCCCTGAGGGCTTTGCTTCTGCCAAGAACATAATCCTTTGCTGCTGACTACCCCACCCGCACCCTAAGGAGTGTCTTGTGTGGGAAGACTCCCTTCTCCTCCTTGGGGAGCTGTCCATCTCCATCCTCCCATCCCTGCCCCCTCCTCCTCTTCACTGTCCTAGGATACCAGCTGAGATTCCTGCACACAGTGGGCAGGCACATGATACTATTTGTTGAAAGATGTGGTGAATAAGTGCATTAAAGTAGGAAGCGGGAGGATAAAAGGAAGATTTGTGGGCCATGTAGCTTTCCCACAGAGTGTTCGTGATGTTCTCACGAGTCAAGTGCTCACAAGCATGGATATGTACATGGTATGTATCGCAAGCATGGGTATGTACTTTATACATATGGGCACAGGCATAGAGCACTATTAAAATACTCCCCATAACCAGGCATATATTGGGACATCTAACAGCTAACATTACTGACCATGTACGGTATCCATGTACCATGTACGGTATTCATTTGCTCTTCGAAGCCTCAACACAACCTGTCTTGCACTTCCTCTTACTGTGTTCAGTCTGCAGGGAGGGAATAAATGGGCAAGCCAGGATTCTACCGGAGGTGGTCTCACTCCAGAGTGTGGATCCTTAATCTTTACATCATGGTAGTACTGCAGTCGTAGGACATATCTCCCAAGGACCAGCTTGATTATTATGTATTTAAACCTTCCAAACACTTTGCTCATTTGTTATTTAATCTAAATATGATTAAAACAATGGTGTGGGATAAAATACTGTCTTTCTCATCTTTGATTTTTGGAAGGAATGAGAACAAGAGGGGATTATGGCCCTTCCCACATTCAGAACCTTGCAAAGGACAGATGCAGGCCTGGAACTCAACTCCATGAGCAGCGCCAGGTGATACAAAGGAAATGAATATAGAGGTGAGTTGTATCTTTCTATCCCTGAAGTTCTATGTGCTAATCATGTCACAAGATTTAGGCTGGTTAGCTCCTTTGAGCCCTGATTTTTCCCATCGGTAAAATAAAGATGAGAACGCCTATCTCACAGGATTCAGGCAAAAATGTCGCTAGATATTTTATCTGGTAGACTATGGCCCATATTATGCATTTGGTTTTCTTCCTCAGGCTCATGAGAGATACTGAGACCAGGTAAGCCCCTCAAAGAATCTGAGTATGGAGGTCTTCAGAACATATACATGAGGCTGGGCCTTCTTATCTCACTACTGCATGTTGCTCATCTACCAAGGAGACAAACAAGGAAAATCATGTTTATCCATGAATTGAAGGACTTGCCTTTGCTGTCTTGTGGCTGTCCTAACTCTCTCACTACTGGATAGAAAACAACATGAAGCACATATCAACACTGATCACAATCATTCAAACCTTTCAGACTCTTAGAAGGTCTAACTTGGGAAGCACTCACCTTAAAGCAAAGGAAAACCCTGTGTAGAGGGGAGAAGAATGAGCCATGATCACATTGCTCAAAATGGCAGGACTGGGTCTGAAACTCATGTTGGACTAAAACCACTGCTACAGAGAGTATCTGAAGAGTAGTGCTTGGTACAGTTTCTATGAGGGAACCCAAACAAGAGACTTCCGAGGTTATAGCTCCCTGCTGAAATTGCCACACCAGAAGCAAAGGCTTCAAAGTCACAAAGTCACACCAGCTGGCAGTGATGGAACTCTTCAGCTCCATGTCTGAGTAATGAAGAACATCTAATAAACATGAGGAGAAAAGCCAAGGATCCTAATACTTAATTATCTGCCCAGTGATTGAAAGACTAATTTCATTTGCTTGTGCTTATTTGTGAAGGCTTCTATATTTCCCAGCAAGGAAAGATCCTTAGAGTTCAGGGATTTAATGTAGATGAATTCATTAAGGTGCTTATTAATCTACCCATCCTAGTAACTTAATATTAAGTCAGTTGTCTGTCAATTCCAGACATGGAACCAGAAAACTGGGGAAATAATATTATGAGTTTGTCACTTCAATCCAGACTTAATGATGTATTTATTGACCATTGATTAAAATCCCTAAAGTTAATGTATTTCACTTTGTTTAATTATATTTTGTTTTTCATTTTTTTTTTTTTAAGAACTGGAATCAATGATCTTAGAGTTCTCATGAAGTGTAAAAGGCCAAAGACATATATTTTTGGCAATATGGCAGCCTAGAGAGCAGTGAAACCTTAGCCAGTACACAATATTTAAAATGCTGAATTAAAATAAGTAAATAAAATATTCAAAAATTTAAAAAGATTTTAGTTGCTTGTTTGAGAAAGAGCATGAGTTGGGGTGGTGGGCAGAGGCAGAAGGAGAAGGAGACTCTAGCTAAGTGGGGAGCCCAGTGTGGGGCTCAATCCCAGGACCCTAAAATCAAGACCTGAGCTGAAGGCAGATGCTTAACCAATTGAGCCATCCAGGTATCCCCTTTTTAAAAAATATTTAATGCACCTAAAAAAAAAAATCAGAGGAAAAAAAATCAGGAGCCAGAGATTATATCGAAGTGTGATCACAAAGGATAAATGAGAGTTTTCCAGACAATGTTCTGCTGCTGGAATCTGTCAGTTAGTGGAGGCCTAAACCCAGTTGTTCCTTTTTTCTTTCCTTTTCTTTCTTTCTTTCTTTCTTTGTAAGATTTTATTCATCCACTTGGCAGAGAGAGAGAGAGAGAGAGAGAGAGGGAGCACAAAGTAGGGGGAATGTCAGGCAGAGGAGGAAGGAGAAGAAGGCTCCTGCTGAGCAAGGAGCCTGATGTAGGGCTCGATCTCAGGACCCTGAGATCATGACCTGAGTGCAAGGCTGACACCCAACCAACTGAGCCACCCAGGAGCCCCAGGCCTAAACCCAGTTTTAAGGAAACTTTTGAGCCAAAGGAAAGAAGAAAGCCTAGGACCTATAATGTGAGATTAGACAGATCATCTATACTAGGGCAAGACTTCACTATCAGTGGTTGAACTGAGAGGAACAGTGCCCATAGGGACCTTGGTGAGGTTGAGAAGCACAAGACCTATATGATGTCTGAACCCTATTCATTGAAAGTTCATAAATCTGAAAGGATATGACCTAAATTAAAGTTTATCAATGTATATCATAGATTTTATTTTTTTTCTTCTTTTTTCCTTTTCAGTGGAGGAGTGACTATATTGATTAACTTTATTCTTTTTTTAAAAAAAGATTTTCTTTATTTATTTGACAGAGAGAGAGATCACAAGTAGGCAGGCAGACAGGCAGGCAGAGAGAGGGGAAAGTAGGCTCCCCGCTGAACAGAAAGCCTGATGCAGGGCTTGATCCCAGGACCCTGGGATCATGACCTGAGCTGAAGGCAGAGGCTTTAACCCACTGAGCCAACCAGGTGCCTCCTTTATACTTTATTAACTTAAGCATGTGTATTATAATTTCTTAGGTAACCACTAAAAGAACAAGACAGTGTATAATTTCCAAATTAGTAAAGAAGAAACATGAACTCATTCCAAAATAAAAGAGAAAAAAGGAAATAAAATGAAAATATAAAAAAACTGGAATAGGGGCTCCTTTGTGGCTCAGTTAAGCATCTGCCTTTGCCAAAGGTCATGATCCCAGGCCCACATCGGGCTCTCTGCTCATCTGGGAGCCTGCTTCTTCCTCTCCCTCTGCCTGCCGCTCCCCCTGCTTGTGCTCCCTCTCTCTCTGCCCAATAAATAACTAAAACCTTTTTTAAAAAGCTGGAATAAATAGGAAGCACACAATATAAAAGGTACAAATCCAAGTATACCCATAACCATAGTTAATGCACATAGAATATTCTTTGTATTTAAAAGATTTAAATGTATTTAAAAAATACACTTATAGGGGTGCCTGGGTGGCTCAGTTGGTTAAAGCCTCTGCCTTCGGCTCAAATCATGATCTCAGGGTCCTGGGATCGAGTCCTGCATTGAGCTCTCTATGCTCAGCGGGGAGCCTGCTTCCCCCCCCTTCTCTGCCTGCCTCTCTGCCTACATGTGATGTCTGTCTGTCAAATAAGTAAATAAAATATTTTAAAACAATACACATATAGATTTTTTATTTACCAGAGGAAAAAACCACAAATGTACCCACAGACTGCAAAACCATAATAGAAAAATGTAACAGGAAAATACCTTGGAGCTGGCATGGCTATTGAGATTTCAGATATCATGGACAGCAAGGTTTGAAGAGCTTTGGAAGAGGTAGAGGGCTGTTCTTCCCCGCCCCCTCCCAAGGTTTTATTTATTTGAGAGAGAGAGAGCACGAGCAGGGGTGGGGGGGAGCAAAGGCAGAAGCAGACTCCACTAGGAGAGCTGGATGTGGGATTCTATCCCGGGACCCTGAGCCCAAGGCAGACACTTAACCAACTGAGACACCCAGGTGCCCCTAGAGGGCTGTCCTGTAGAAAAGACAGATTCAGTTTACTAAGAAAACAGTATTATTTCAAACTTGTAATCATCCGATAATACACTTCTAGTTATGTAAGCGAAAGCATTATGGATCTGCAAGGAAAAACAACAACAAATCCCCAACATGGCAAGATATTGTGAAATATGTCTCAGCAATTGAGAGAGAATACAGATGACCCAAACAAAATATATATATGTGTGTGTGTGTATAGATAGATAGATAGATAGATAGATAGATATAGTGGAATATTGCCCTCAAAAGTTATTTTCTTGGCAATTTTAAATAACTGATCATTTTCCATTTCAAAAAATTTTTTCACTAAGTTTCACTAAATTACTATCATGTCACTAAATTTTCCAGACAAGCTGAAAAGAATAGATGTCAATATAAAAAAGGTAATTAAAGTAAATATAAATAAACAAATATGTGTAGCTGTGTGCTAATGTGCATACATTAGAAAAAAAAATCATATACATGTCTTTCAAAATTTAAATAAACTATTAAATAAACTTATATTGAATAATATATTCAAATATCTTATCTAATATCTCTAATATTCTTTACCCGTGGGTCAAGGAAGAAATTATATGGACACTAGAAAATATTTAGATCTGTAAAGCAATGGAAAAGTTGTGTTGTAGCTAAAGAACTTTACAGTTCCAAAATACTTATATTCAAAGGCCAAAAGGGTAAAAAATTAACTAGAAAAATAATAAAAGAAGAGCAGGAAAAATTTTTTTTAAATAGGGTTTAATAATAAAGACAAAGGTATGTGTGTGTGTGTGTGTGTGTGTGTGTGTGTGTTGGAAAGAGAGAAGTGGGGAGGGAGAGAGAACAGAAAGGCATAGATAATAATGATAAAAAAGGAAAGGAGACAAAAGTGGAGTCTCAACAATGGTTAATAGAAGTAAGAGGCAATATGCATAATAAACACTCCTAAAATGGGGAAGCATTTACATGAATCAAATCCTCAAAAATATAATTTAATGAACTTGAGTGAATGAGAGAAAATGGGTAGAAAATCTGAATCATCTTTATAAACATTAATGATATTAAAACAATGTTTTAATCTATCCCCACAAACAAAACAACTGGCCCAGTTAATTAAAGAGATAATTTTTTTTAAATTTTATTTATTTATTTATTTGACAGAGATCACAAGTAGGCAGAGAGGCAGACAGAGAGAGAGGAGGAAGCGGGCTCCCCACTGAGCAAAGAGCCCGCTGCAGGGCTCGATTCCAGGACCCTGAGATCATGACCTGAGCTGAAGGCAGAGGCTTTACCCACTGAGCCACCCAGGTGCCCCTAAAGAGGTAATTTCTATAAAATATCTCAGAGAGCTATTATTCCAATCTTATAAAATGTCTCTTAGAGAATAAAGTGGAAAGGTCACTTCCCATTTTTTTTTAGTAGTGCAGTCTTACATACAAAACTACTGTGAAAGAGTATACAATAAGTACTTAACAAAAGAGTGTATAATAGTATACAATAAGTTATACAATAAAACCAGTACCACTCCTGAACATGCAAAACTTCTCAATAAAATATTAGCAAATTATATTCAACACTGAGTTTTAAAATGTCATAACTAATATAAGATTGCTTGAGGAATGACTAATTTTAGAAAAATTTATAAATTTATTCCATCATTTTGACTGACCAAATAAGAAAAATAAATTTCAATGGATGCAATAAAACTTGGCAATCATTCTTAATGAAAATTCTTACTGAATTGTTAATAAAAGGGAACTGCCTTAACTGGATAAAGGAGAGACTAAAAAAATCTTCCAGAGAAACCAAATAGAAAGAGACCTATACAGATAAGGAAACCTACTACATAAACAGATGGCAAACAGATTATGAGGAAAATTATAAGCCTGTTTAACAATCAGTGCTGTGGTGAAAAGCAATTCTCCACATGGGAAAAATGAAAAGGGATGTGCATCCTGCATCATAAATAAAAATCATTTCTGGATAATTTAGTGATAACTAGCTCAAAACTTCAAAAAATTGATAATCTCTTTATGCCTTCAATGGGAGAAAAGTTTTCCTGAACCCAAAATAATAAAAAGCATAAATAAAGCATAAATATGATTTCTTTAATAGTAGGGACATCTATTCATTGAAAGACCCCATAAAGAGATTGAAATGACAAAACACAATGTAGGAGAAGACATTCATAATCACACAAATGACAAAGACTTATCTTGCAGCATGTATAAATATTTCTCATGAATCAATATGAAAAAGACAAACCACACATTTTAAAAAGGGAAAAGACATGATCCTCCTTTTTACTATGAAGGAAATGTAGCTGGCTCATGGCATTTGAGATATTCTCCATCTCAGGAATAGGGTGTGTGTGTAGTGAACTTTCTCATACCCTCAAAATGAATAGAAATCCAAGAAGTCCATCAATATGAAACAAGAGGAAGGAAGAAGAACCAAAGTTTTCATGGACTACTACTGGGTGTGTGAATTCACCTCTCAGTTTTGGAAAACAGTTTGACTTTGCCTAATAAAACCAGACATATGCATACCCTAAAATCTAGCAATTTTACTAACACTGGGGGGAAAAGTGACCAATTAACAAGAAATTTAGTGGTTCCTTGTGCTAGGGCTAAGACTTAAATTTTAGCTGGGGAAGGAATCGTGGAAAATCAAAACCAATGGTAATGTTCTATTTCTTAAACTGTTGTATATACAAGTACTAATTTACTACATTTGTTGTACTGCATATATATTTTATACAGTTTTATATATAAAATGCATTTCATGATATAGATTAAGTATATGTTTAAAGACAAAAGCAGTGCAGGAGAGCTAAAAAAAAAATGTATCAACAGAGAGTAGATCAGAGTGATGTGCTTACCTGATAGGGGAAAATCACATAAAGTCAGTGTTAATAAATAAATATATAAATAAACAGTTCAGTAGAGAAGAATATACATGTTTTATGTTTTATATGAACTTAATGTAGAATAAATGTGGTAGTTTAATTCATTGATAAAATGATGAGTTATTTAATGAATTGTACTGGCGTAACTGGTTATTGGTGTAAAGTAAGGAAACAATTATTATCTCAGATGCTCCAAAATTAATTCTATATAATCAAAGTATAAAATGTAAAAAAGCTACATCTTAGCATTGTGACAATATTGTTTGCATGTCCTGGGGTCAGTAAAAATCTTCTTAGTGATAATTAATTCAATGATCAAGTGCCATAATTGAAGTTGATGACAAGCAATTAAATTGAAAAAGAAATGCAACAGAAATGAGAGGTGGCTAGTATTTATTCAATAGAAAGATTTACTTCAAACTGAAAAAAAGTTGAAAGTAGCCAAGAGGAAAATGGCATATACACAAGTGTTTCCCGTAAGACCAAAGCAGATGGTTAAAAACACACAAAAAGATGCACAAGCTCACTGGAAGTCAGACTAAAACAAATTAATATGTAGAAGTGAGAGATCATTTCATGCTCATTAGATGCCTGTGCAGCTAACAGCATAAATTGTTACAATCTTTTGTGAAAACGGTATAGAAACAAAAAAAAAAAAAAAAAAAAAAAAAGAAACAACTATTAAAATTAAAGATATACTTAACCTTTGACAGCATTCCTGGGGTCTTTTTCCCAATAATAAAAACTGAGGATATAGAGATCTATGGATACATGTGTTTATTGCCACATTATTCATAGAGGCAGAAAGTAGTACCAAAGTGACAAACAAAATAGGGGAAATAGGGAAATAAATTATAGCACATTTATACCAAGAGACTATTTTATAGCTATCAAAAATAATGGATCAGAACCATGCCAACTGACAAAGGGAATCCCATAGGCGTTATTGATTAGAAAACTTAGAAGTAGGAAAACATGTGTGCTAAGAAAAATATTTTATAAGGTCCCATTTAGAAAGTAAAATTGGCAAAAATCTCCTAGTTTTACATGCATGCACACAAATGTGTATTAGTTTAGGTATATTGATACATGGTACTTCAGCAGGGACGCAGTATGGAAAGATCCCTGCCATGTTGTTATGTATGCTGTTTTGTGAGAGGGAATGGGATCGGGGGCAAGAAAAGGTAGACAAAGGGAAAAAACTGCACAAAATGCCTGATATCATCTTACTTAAGGAAAATAACATCTGTGTGTGTGTGTATATAAAGTCATTACCAAAAAAATTTAAAAACTGGAAAGTATAAATTTACATTGACTGACTCGTACATTTGTAATGGATAATCAAGTTGAAAAAAAAATCAAATTTCCAACTAACACACATAATCACTTTCTGTGTGTGAAGCGAACTTCTATATGTATTTTAAAAAACGTGTTAAGGAGGGCACGGATTGCATGGAGCACTGGGTGTTATATGCAAACAATGAATCATGGAACACTACATCAAAAACCAGTGATGTACTGTATGGTGACTAACCTGACATAACAAAAAAATAAATAAATGCATATGTTTACAGAGGAAAGGTCTATAAGGGTATCTGTCAGGCTTACAGAGGGTGACAAGGGTGAAATTGACGGTGCTAAGGAGTAGAGATGGGTGGCAAAGAAGAGTTACTGGTCTTTATACATCTTTGTACTGTATTGTTTCACTTTTTACAAAAAGCCCGTTATATATCCATTTACCTACTGCTGTGTAACAAAGCACCCCAAACTAAACCTTATATAAAACAAACATTCAGTCTTTTCCTGATTTTATGCATTTGCTTAGTGGCTTTTCTGATCTGGACTGGCTTAGCTGGGCTGGCTCCGTCAGTGGGAGCCTCATATATGTGTCTAGTACTTGACTTGGAGTAGTTGATGTGTTGGAGATCAGTTGGCCACATGCTCATTCATCATTTTTCAAGGTGGCTTAGGTAAGCATCATAGTAGTCGTAGGGTTCCCAAAAGCAAAAAGAAGGTAAGCTCCAAGATGAAAGTATTGTATAATCCTCTGGTTGTGACACATAGGTCAGTGTCATATCGTCCAAAGCAAGTCACAGGGTCCAAGGAAGAGTCATAACAAAGAGCACAGATTTAAAACGAAACAAAACGAAACAAAAACCCAAGAGTTTTTAGGCATTTTTGCAATCACAATGTATGACCAAACTTATTTTCATTATTGTTTTATTCATTTCTGTTCTTTGTCATTGAAAGCATCCTAATTCAGGCACTCATTATCTTTTGAGGATGGATCTTCTTAGAGCGATCTCCCATAAAATATTTTTCTTCTCTTTTATGCCCCACAACATCTTTCATTTTCTGTACCCCTTACTATCTATTGGAGTGTGGTTAAGGAATCTTTAATTCCTCTTTAAATGACATAGTCTTGGTTTATGCCTGTTGCCTTCTTTCCCCATCAGATTCAGATTTTTTTTTCTTGGTTTCCTTTTAATTTTAATACTGTTACTCATTGGGCATTAAAATAAGCCAGTGCAGTTTTGGGGAACATCTACAGTGCTCTTAGGGTTTCTGTCATAGTCTCTCACCGGATAGCATCTGAGATACATGTACCATGCTTTGAATTTTCACTTTAACAAATGCCTGTACTTGGGAGAATGACCAGTATGTACTGCCTCTCTTCGTCAGATCATTTCCAGGGGTTATATTACAAAGTTGTTTTCAAGGACTTGAAGCAATGTGCTTAGGTGATCGTGTTCAGTACGGTAGAAGAAGTAGTAGTACCACTGCCCTTATGGACCATTTGGTATGCTGGCCACTTGTGCTGCGCCCCACATGACATCCAGCATGCTCAAGGTGTGTGAAACTGCCCAGGCTCTGGCCACCAGGGTCAGAGAGCAGTCTGGAAAATTACAGCTTGTAGGTACATGAAATGTGGGCAGGAAATAGTGACTAAGCAACTATTTGGCTGGCCACAGTCATGACAGTGATTATTTTCAAGTATTTATGCATTATATCTGGTAGTCTTTTTGTTGCTTTTAAAAAAAAAAATCCTTTTGGATCCCGTGAGCTTTAAAAAGTGAACAGTTAATTAAAAACTAGTACTGAATTCCAGTTACTAAAGAAGGTTGATGATGAAAGTTATCCTAAAAAGTATTTGTCGACGAGTCTAACTACCTACCATGAAGAGTACAGCAATATCACTGACCGTGGAAAAACAGAATGCTAAAGAAAAATCAGATCTGCTTCAAATGAGCAGTTAATTTATGAAGATCATTCCCCCAAAGAACTAATTAGCCCAGGAGACTACAGTGGAAAATATTTCCCTATCTGTCTGCAAAACATGACTTTTCATTTATGTAGATCAAATGCTTGCTCTATTTCTTCTCATTTTTATTTGAAGTTTTATCCTGCAAATATAAAAAGTGATGTGATAGCTATTAACATGTCGGTTCCATTAATATAAGAAAACTTCACAGACAGGTAAATTAAGCAAATTCTGTATGGGTATCACCAGATGCTATAAATAGAAAATTAATTAATTCTAATAATTATTTGATTTTTAAAAAAGAATGTCTTAAGATCAAAGTAAAGCTTTTGGAAGTTCATTTAGTACAATATGAAATGTCTGACATTTTGAGGCATGGCATTATAAATTCAGGTGAAAGTACAACATTGAAAATAAAATTAGTTGTTTTTGTACTGAAAATGTGAATGCAGAGTTTGGTGGAGCACATCATGATGAAACCTGTGTTTTCACTAAACCAATAGAGGAAAATGTGCATGGAATTGCTGCCGGTGGCCTTTATCATCAATAATTATGTCCAATCAAGCAGCTTAAGAAATTCATTAGGAAAGCGGTGCCTGCTTTCTTCTTGTTGCCCATTATAAAGCAGATTTTAGAAATATTTAAGCTTTGGAAGAAGTGTTTTTTTAAATCAATCTGAGGTTTTTGGAATGATAGTGCACTATTTCATTTTTTACCTAAGTCCTCCAAATGTTGGCTGCATAATTGTTCAAAATCTGTAACAACATATTCAATGATATGAGCACCAAAATGTCTTCAGATTTTTTAACTTTCAAAAAATTGCATATATATTCTGTACAGGAATGCAGTGACATTGAGAAGGCCCTTGATTTTCCAGCAACTCCATTTAATGAAATATTAAAAAGAATCATGTATAGAGCACTATCTTTGACAAGTTTTGTCTTGTAAAAGTACTTATCGCAGTAAGATTCTGTTAATGGAAAGAAAAAGACAATTGCTATGAAAATATTTGGGCTGAAATATTTATTCATTTTAATACACAGCATATAAGAATATACTCCAGTTAGCAGAATTTGCCCTTACTTTAGAGTTATCTCACATTCACAGAGAGAATATTTTCTCAGCTAAAATTATAGAGACCAGAGTCCATAGATGATGTCAAAAACTTTAAATGTGTTAACCATAACATGAAATTTAAAAGATTGCTGATAATTTAATGAAAAAAATTAATAAGAGCATAATGAAAATAGTACATTCTTTTTTTTTTAAGATTTTTTATTTATTTATTTGACAGAGATCACAAGTGGGCAGAGAGGCAGGCAGAGAGAGAGGAAGGGAAGCAGGCTCCCCACTGAGCAGAGGGCCTGATGTGGGCCTTGATCCCAGGACCCTGGGATCATGACCGGAGCCGAAGGCGGAGGCCCTAACCCACCGAGCCACCCAGGCGCCCAAAAGAGTACATTCTTTATCAGGGGTGGGGTCACCCCAAACAGCAACATAATACTAGAAAGAGATATAGCTAAGAAACTGTTTAGAATACATGAACATATGCCAAGAATAATTATGCTGCTTATTCAATTTTAATGTTGAGACAATCAAATGTAAAAATAGGTTTAATATTTTGGTTTAATATGTATAGATATATGATACTTATAAAGTATTTTGTTTTTGAAAATAGTTTTAAATAGACTTAAATTATGTGCACATTAATATTATAAAAACTTGTCAGACAATAGCATTAGTTTTTAAACTTCATTTGTTTTTTTAAATTAATAAACCTTTGTTTTTCAAGTAGGTTCGTAGCAAACTTGAGTGGAAAGTACAGAGAATTCTCATATGCCATCCTGTCCCCACACATGCACAACTTCCCCCACTTTCAACATCCCACACCATAGTGAAATATTTGTTATAAATGAGGAGCCTAAATTGACATCATTATCAACCAAAGTCCACAGTTTACATTACAGTGCACTCTGCATGTTCTACATTTTATGGGTTTGGACAAATGTGTGATAACATGTATCAACAATTGCAGTATACAGAGTAGTTTTACTCTCCTAAAAATCCTCTACAGTTCTTCCCCCAGCCCCGCAACCCCCCAGCAATCACCCATCTTTTTACTGTCTTCATAGTTTTGCCTTTTCCATGATGCCGTGTAGTTGGAATCATGTAGTATGTAGCCTTTTCAGGTACACTTTTTTCATATATTACTTATTTTGGTAATACGCAGTTGAGTTTCTTCCACAATCTATGGCTTGATAGCAGGAAGAACTAGCTGGATTGCTGGGTTATATGATTATATGGTAGATTATGTTTGGTTTTATAGGAAACTGCCTAAATCTTCCAAAGTGAGTATACCACCTTGCCGTCCCACCAGCAATGAATAAGAGTTCTTTTTGTTCGACATGCTCACCACTATTTAGTGTTGTCAGTGTTTTGGATTTTGGCCATTTTAATAGGTGTGTAGTGGAATTTCACTTTTTAAAATTTTTATTTCCATGATGACATATGATGTGGAACATATTTTTATATGTTTACTCCCTAAGTGTACCTCTTTTTTGGTAAGCCTTTGCACATTTTTTAAATTAAATCGTTATTTTCTAATTGTTGAGTTTTAAGAGTTCATTATATTTGTTGGATAACAGTCCTTTATTTTCCCACTCTGCAGCTTGTCTTGTCATTCTCTTAGCATTGGCTTTTGTGGGCAGAATTTTTAGTTTTAATGATGTCTAGCTTCTCATGTTTTTCTTTCATAGATTGTACCTCTGATGTTTTATCTAAAACGTCATCACTATACCCAGAGTCATCCAGGTTTTCTCCTACGTTATTTTCTAGGAGGTTTTACAGATTGCTTTTTGTTTTGTTTTCAGTCTTTGACCCATTTTTAAATTAATTTTGTGAAGGGTATGGTTTGTGTCTAGATTCATTTTTTGAATGCAGATATGCAATTGTTCCCACATTATTTGTGAGAAGGATTATCTATGTTCCATTGTATCATGTGTTACTTTGTCCAAGGCCACTTGATTGTATTTATGTCTGTTTCTGGGTTCTCTACTCTGTCCCCCGGCCCCCCGATTTATCTATTTTTTCATAAATGCCGCACTATCTTGATTACTATAGCTTTATAGTAGGTCTTGAAGTCAACTTCAATACTGAGTTGTTTATTCTGGGTCTTTTACCTCTCAACATAAACTTTAGAATTGGTTTATCAATATCCACAAAATAACTTGCTGGGATTTTGATTGAGATTATATTAATATTAATGTTATTATTCTTGTTACAATGTAAAACCTTTATTAAACTTTGTTTTTTTACATTTTATTTTATTTTTACTTTGTTTTATTTTTTTATTACGTTATGTTGGTCACCACACAGTACCTCATAGTTTTTGATGCAGTGTTCCATGATTCATTGTTAGTATATAACACCAAGTGCTCCATGTAACACGTGCCCTCCGTAATAGCCATCACCAGGCTTACTTTACCCATCCCCGCATGCCCACCCCCTCTAAAACCCTCAGTTGTTTCCCAGAGTCCATAGTCTCTCCTGATTCATCTCCTCTTCTGATTCACCCCTCTTCATTTTTCCCTTCCTTCTCTTAATGTCGTCTGTGCTATTCCTTATGTTCCACAAATATGTGAAACCATATGATACTTGACTTTCTCTGCTTGACTTATTTCACTTAGCATAATCTCCTCCAGTTCTATCCATGTCAATGCAGAAGTTGGGTATCCATCCCTTCTGAGATTGTATTAAATCTATAGACCAAGTTGGGAAGATTTGATATCTTGTCAAAATTGAGTCTTCCTGGGGCACCTAGGTGGCTCAGTGGGTTAAAGCCTCTGTTTTCGGCTCAGGTCATGATCCCAGGGTCCTGGGATCGAGCCCCTCATCGGGCTCTCTGCTCAGCAGGGAGCCTGCTTCCTCCCCTCTCTCTGCCTGCCTCTCTGCCTACTTGTGATCACTCTCTGTCAAATAAATAAATAAAATCTTTAAAAAAAAAATTGAGTCTTCCTACCCATGAACTTGGAAACCATCTCTCCATTTATATAGTCATTCTTTGGTATCTTTCAAACAGAGGTTTGCAGTTTTCCTTATATAGATCTTATATATTTTTTGTTAGATTTATACATAAGTATTTCATTGAATGGGGGGAGCTAATGTAAATGATTATGTGTTATTTTTCTCTTGAGTTTTGGTTTCATTTTATTGTGGTTAAAAACATTTAACATGAGATCTGCTCTCCTTTTTTTTTTTAATCCAAGGGTATGTAATGAACACACAGTATTATATTAGTTTCTGGTGTACAATATCATGATTCAATAATTCTATACATTTCTCAGTTCTCAGTGTATTTATCAAGATAAATATACTCTTAATCCTCTTTATTTATTTCATCTCCCCCCCACCCACCACTGACAACCATGTTTGTTCTCTATAGTTAAAGAGTCTGTTTTTTTGGTTTGTCTCTTTTCCTTTTTTTCTTTGGTTTCTTAAATTCCACATTTGAGTGAAATTTGTGTGATATTTATCTTTCTCTGACTGACTTATTTCACTTATTATTATACCCTGTAGGTCCATCCATGTTGTTGGAAATGACATGATTTCATTCTTTTTTATGGCTGAGTAATATTCCTCTGTGTGTGTGTGTGTGTGTGTGTGTGTGTGTGTACATACACACATGCCACATCTTTACCCATTTATCTATGGATGGATACTTGGGTTGCTTCTGTTTCCTGGCTATTATAAATAATGCTTCAATAAACTTTGGGATGCATATAGCTTTTCAAATTAGTCATTTTTTTTTCTTTAGGTGCATACCCAGTAGTGGAATTACTGACTCATATGGTAATTCTAGTTTTAATTTTTTTTGAGAAAACACCATACTGCTTTCCACATGGCTGCCCAAATTTGCGTTCCCACCAATAATGCAGGAGTGTTCCTTTTTTTTTTTCCCCACATCCTCACCAACACTTGTTATTTCTTGTATTCTAAGATTAGACATTCTGACAGGTGTTAAGTGATATATCAGTGAGGTTTTAATTTGCATTCTCCTGATGATTAGTTTGAGCATCTTTTTAGGTAGTTGGCCATCTGTATGTCTTATTTGGAAAAATGTCTATTCAGGTCCTCTGTCCATTTTTATTTGGGGTTCTCTGATTTCTTTTTCTTTTTTTGGTTTTTGTTGTTATTGTTGTTGAGTTTTATATATTTTTATATATTTTGTGTATTAACACCTTACTGGATATATAACTTGCAAATATCTTCTCCCATTCAGTAGGTTGCCATTTTGTTCTGTGAGTGGTTTCCTTCACTGTGCAAAAAGATTTTTATTTTGATGTGGTCCCAGTTTTGTTTTTGTTTCCCTTGTCAGAGGAGTCATACCCAGAAAAATGTTTCTGTAGCCAATGCCAAAGAAGTTACTGCCTGTGGTTTCAGGTCTCACATTGAGACCTTTAATCCATTTTGAGTTTATTTTTGTGTTGCAGTGTAAGAAAGTGGTCCAGTTTCATCTTTTACATGCGGCTGTCCAGTTCTTCCAAAACCTTTGTTGAAGAGACTGTCTTTACTCCATTGTAAGTCATTGCCTCCTTTGTTGAGGATTAATTGGCTGTAAAAGTGTGGGTTTGTATCTGGGCTCTCTGTTCTGTTATTTTGATCTGTGTGTCTGTTTTTATGCCTATACCATACTGCTTCAATTACTGTCATTTTGTAGTATATCTTGAAATCTGGGATTGTGATACCTTCAGCATTGTCTTCTTTTTCAAGATTGCTTTAGTTATTTGGGGTGTTCTGTGGTTCCATACAGATCTTAGGATTATTGTTCTAGTTCTATGAAAAATGTCAGTATTTTGATATGGGTTGCATGCAATCTGTAAACTGCTTTGGGTAGTAAGGACATTTTTACAATATTGGTTCTTCTAGTTCATGAGCATGGAATATATTTTTTCATTTGTTTTGTGTTATCTTCAATTTCTTTCATCAGTATCTCACAGTTTTCAGAGTACAAGTCTTTTACCACTTTAGTTAAGTTTATTCCCAAGTATTTTATTCTCTTTGGTTCAGTGGTAAATGGGAAGGATAATGTTTTAATTTCAGATTCCACTTATTACTGGTACATAGCAAAATGATTGACTTTTGTATATTAATCTAGTATTCTGCAACCTTGCTATAATTGCTTAATAGTCCCAGGAGTTTTTTGGTCACACCTTTTGCATTTTCTACTGGGACAACCATGTCATCTGATAAAAAAAGACACTTTTAATTATTCATTTTTCATCTGCATACCTCTTATTCCTTTTTCTTACCCTATTGCAGTGTCTCGGACTTCCAGTATGATGATGAAAAGCCATGGTGAGAGGAGTGAGAGGGCAGTATTTCTGTTTGTTGTGGGAAAGCTTCAAGTTTCTCACCATGAAGTAGGATGTTGGTTGTAGGGTTTGTTTGTTTTTTTTTTTTTTTGTCATGTTCAATATCATCAAGAGGAGGCACCCTTCTATTCCTCATTTATTTAGAGTTGTGAATCATGCATTAGTATTAGGTTTTGTTAATTCCTCATTCTGCATCAATCAATATGATCATGCTATTTTTCCTCTTTAGTCTGTTAATGTGATATGTTGCATTGTTTTTGAATGTCAAAATATACTTGCATACTTCAGAAAATCCACCTGGTCATGGTGGATAATTCTTCTTATATACTGTTGCATTTCGTTTGACTGTACTTCATGGAAAACATCACATGATTTTAATTATTTAACCCCTCTTTAGTTCTAAAAAGTTTCGTAGTTTAGGCATTGTTATATTGTCATCCTAAACACAGTAGAATGAGAGTGGGCTTTAGAAATAGCAAGTTTTGACACTTGCTTTATAACCTCAAGAAATTATACATTTTCTCTTGAATTACTTTTTTCATTGGCAAAATTTTGCCACTTAATAATTACTTGTATATTGCCTATGAGGTGCCAGACACTTTTCTTGGTGATGAAAATAAACAATAATTAAGACAGACAAATGTTGGGGCACCTGGCTGGCTTAGATGGTTGAGCAACTGCCTTCTGCTCAGGTCATGATTTCGAGTTCCTGGAATCAAGCCCCACATTGGGCTCCCACTTTGGTGGGGAGTCTGCTTCTCCCTCTTTCTCTGCCTCTCCCTCTGCTTGTGCTCTCTCTCTTTCTCATGGATAAAGTCTTAAAAAAAAAAAAAAGACGATTATGCTGAGTGAAATAAGTCAAGCAGAGAGAGTCAATTATCATATGGTTTCACTCATTTGTGGAGCATAACCAATAGCATGGAGGACAAGGGGTGTTAGAGAGGAGTAGGGAATTTGGGTAAATTGGAAGGGGAGGTGAACCATGAGAGACTATGGACTCTGAAAAACAGTCTGAGGGGTTTGAAGTGGCGGGGGGGGTGGGAGGTTGGGCTACCAGGTGGTGGGTATTATAGAGGGCACAGCTTGCATGGAGCACTGGGTGTGGTGAAAAAATAATGAATACTGTTTTTCTGAAAATAAATAAATTGGGGAAAAAAAATAAAAAAAAAGACAAAAGTCCAGGTCTTTATGAAACTAAAATTCTAGTGGGAGTTAGAACAAGAACTAAACATACTAATAAAAACAAAGTGTATATTATATAGCATGAAATGTTAAAACAAAATAATCAATGAAAAGGAATAGGAAATTTGGGGACTGGAATCACTACAGTTTTAGGTAGGGACAGAATCAATTCTATAGAATGTAATTTGAGTTAAAATACAAAGATGTGAAAGAACAATGTGTGTATATCTATGAACAATCAAGTGTTCCCAAATGAGGAGTCTGGCGAAGGCTCTGAGGAAGGAACTTGCCCATTCCCTTTGAGGATGAGCAGGAGAACCATTGTGGCTGGAACTGAGTGAGGGCAGTAGAACATGAAATCAGAAAGGAAGGGTGAAATGTTTGATCTTGTAGTCTTGGAGGTTATGATAAACATTGTGCTTTTTACTCTGAGTGAAATGAGCACAGAAGTGACATGGCTTTCCTGTATTTTCACAGCTGTTTTTTTGAAAATAGACTGAAGCAAGTGTGGAACAGAAACACCACTTATTTTCTTTAAGGGAAATGGTGACTTGGGCCATGTTGGCTCCAGTGCAGGTGCTGAGAAGAGGATGAATTCTGGATAGTTTTGAAACCTGAGCCAAAAAGATTTACTGATCAATTTGATGTGAATTAGAGAAAAAGAGGAGTCAAGAATAACTACCAAGCTTTTGGTCTGAACAAATTAAAGGACAAAATGAACAGTACCTGATGCACAGGGTTACAAATATTCAATGAGAATTTTTCTTACTCTAAGATGAGAATCTTTCCTTACTCTAAACCCCTTCAGATGTGTGTATTCGTTGTCATTTTTACTATGTAAGGAATTTTAAAAGGTTCGCCACTGGTTTTAGTATATGTGCTGCCGAAGTGAGCACAGGTTCACCACTGGTTTTGATTTATTTTTATGCCCTTTGTTCAAAGAAAGGGTTGGAGAGGTAAGTAGGTATAGTTTGATGAGAGCTGAAGTTAAGGAAAGAGCTTGCGTTGAAAATACAGATAGCAGATGGCTGCTGAGTGCCTACTTGAGTTTGGAATTGTGCTAGACATGTTATCTCATTTAATCCTCACAAAATTCTCTTTGAAGTTGGTAATATAATCCATACTTGATAGTAGGGAACTGAGATTTAAAGAGGTTACATGATTTATCCAATGTCACAGAAAAGCATAACTGTGATTTAAACAAAGTAGTGCTTTATTCCACCACCTGTCTTTGTGAAACTAAATCTTCATCCAAATCTATCTCTCATAGCCCATTTTAAGAAACACAGATTGATTGACGTGAGGAGAACACTTTTGTTCTACAGTTCCATCTGGGTTACTTTATAATTTTTCTTTTGTAACAATGCTGAACTAAATATATGGTTTTCCAAAATTTTTGCCATCTCTGGTCTTTTGCATTTGCTGTTTCTTTTCTATGGAATGACTTCTCTTTATGCATTAGGAAGATTTCTGTTCCTCCTTCAAATGTCAGCTTAAGGAATTTTTCTGTAAGCTTGTTTCTTTAATTTCCCCAAGTGGAATTAAGAGTGTGTATTCCTAGTTTCCTATTTCATCCTGCCCAAGAGCAGCACTACTGTTTGACATATTGCACGGTGGTGATATACCTGTATCCCCCACAAGGATGCGAGCTTGCTGAGGGCCGAAATTTTGTCTTATTTGTCTGCATTTCCAGGCCTGACTCACTTCTAAGCAAACAGACTCTCAGAGGATATTGATGCAGAAATGGAAGAACTCAAAATTTACACACTGTATATGAAACTACATCACAAAATCTTTCCTTGAACCTTAAGCCTGGGCATGAAAAATAATCTTGTGTCCTAATGTTGCCTGGTCTGCAAGTGGAGTCACTCTGAAATAGTTGAGTCTACACTACAGATTCTTCCTTGAAGGGGACATTGGTCTCTCCCAGGGATTAGGAAACATTAAAACACCTTAAGATGGATTGATTCTGATCCTTCCCTCTGCCCCCACTCATCCCTTTGGAAAATTTCCCTCTGCACCATGGGGTGGCATTATGAGAAGTCTGGTGCTCTCTGCTTTGAGAACTCAGTCTGTCCTAAGGCAGTCCTCCAAGGGGCACTGCACTTAGCTATTTTATTCCAGGGTTGCATCTGATAGTAAATACTTCTGATATTTCAAAAACCCACTTGCTGAGGTGACAGATTTGTTATGGGGAACTTCACTGTAAAGAGCTGCTAGTTGTTGTTGTTGTTTGACAAATGTGTAGAGTATATTGATGTTTCCAACTGTAATTTATGGTGTAATAAAACCCACTATGCCCTGGCCCTTTTAGGAGAGTAGAAGTAAAGGAGGTCCTCTTGCTAGCTATTGATAAATCCTACCAAATTCTTACCATGAGCTGAAGTGATGATCAAATTTAAGAGTAGAGTGGAAGAAAGGACACCAAGTTCAGGACAATGAGAGATGAGAGACTACTCCCAAGATTTGATGCAAAGAGTCGGCAAACCCCGTATTCCTCCAGTTGCCATTTATGCCTTCAGGTTGTCACTTCATCATGGCTAATGTTTTGTTTGTCACATGCACACACAAACCTGCAGGTGACAGAGGTCCCAGTCTGAGACCTGAAGGAAATGCAAGGGTGATAATTATGCCTCTGAATCTGCCTCTACCTCCCTGTTGAAAATTTGCACGTAGGAAATACGGAATGGGATATTTCAGTTCAGGGCTTTGGGGAATAAAACCCTATATTGCGCAAGTTTGTCTGTGGGTTGATGAACCAAACAATATGTAAGGATATGATAAAAGAAGGCTCCTAGCAACAGAAAAAAAGAAAAAAAAAACAACTCCCATAGAATCCAAAACATATTTTTTCATCAGTGCAAACACCAAACCTTCTCAGATGCTTATTAGTAAATTGTTTTGAATGAAATGAATTAGAAAATGATATCATTGGTAATGACAATGGTAGCTAACATTTATGAAGCAATTGAGCATTTATTAATTATCAGACACTTCACATTTGTTAAGTAAGTACTTGTTTACACTCAGACTAAAGAAGGTCATTTTATTTGCTTTTAAAAAGATTTTATGTATTTATTTGAGAAAGAATGAGAGAGAAAGAGCATGAGAGTAGGGAGGATCATAGGGAGAAGCAGACTCTCTGATGAGCCTGGGGGTGGTACTCAATCATGGGACTCCAGGATCACGACCTGAGCCAAAGGCAGTCGCCCAACCAACTGAGCCACCCGGGTGCCCCAAGAGGTCATTTTATATCTTATCTTAATCAGTCCTCACAATAAGCCCATGTGGTAGTATTTAATCTTCATTTTACAGAGGAACAGGCTGAAACTCAGAGAGGTAAAATTATCTTCTAAATGTCAGGGTGCCTGGGTGCCTCAGTCAGTTAAGTGCCTGTCTTCAGCTCCAGTCATGGTCCTGGAGTCCTGCGATTGAGTCCCACATCAGGCTCCCTGCTCAGTGGGGAGCCTGTTTCTTCTCCCTCTGCCTGCCACCCACCCTGGTTGTGTTCACTCACTCTCTCTCTCTGTCAAATAAATAAATAAAATCTTTAAAATAAATAAAGAAATAAAAATAAAAGTCACACAGTGGGTAAAAGGATGGGCAAGCAGATTACTCTGATTCCGAATCAATTTCTGTCACTGGTAGCTTGTTCTAATCTCAAAATGTTGTCAAGAAGTTGAATTATCTAATATATGTTTTTAATTTTTAAAATAATTTTATTGATTTGAAAATATAATATATGGTTATTATTAATGGTCAAACCACTTAAATATAAAGAGAAAGAAAGTAAACTCATCTGAAATCCGCCATCCAGATATAACCAGTTAATGTTTGGGTGAGCATTTCACTAAACATTTCTCTATGGATATATACAGAAATAGGCACAGGATTTTATATAAATGGAATAATATCGAACATACTGTTCTAAAACCTGTTTTATGTTTCACTCAGCAATATGTCATGGGCATCTTTCCATGTCAATAAATATAGATTTGCATCATCATTTTTAATTGCACCATAATTAGAAATCACAATATTTTAGAGAGGAAAAAAATGTCAGATACTCTACTCCAACATTCTGTCCAGTGTAGAAATACTCTATATGACTTTCCTGGCTAAAAATCATGCAGATTTTTCTGCATATTGTCATCCAAAGATGATAGTTCTAATAGTATGGGAATTAAGCCAACTTCTTCCTCTCTGTATCTTTCCCATGCTAAAATATATGTCTGTATTATTAAACCCAGCCATCATCTCTGCTTTTTCCTTTCTCATTCCTTTTCTCTTGTCCAAGCTAAACATTCCTAACTCCTTCTTCCTCATGAGTCAGAATTTATAAACCTTCACTAACCTGTATTCCCTTCCCCTGATAACAGTTGAGTTAATGAACTGAACACAATTCTTCATTTGTGGTTTGACCGGCGCAGAATATAGTGATGTTTTGCAGTCCAGTGATTTGGACACCTTCCTTTTCCCAATGTAGTCTAACACTGGATGTTTCATAGAGTTGAACCACGTGGATGGGATCCAGTTATTCAGAACTGGAGTTAGTTCTATGAATATGCATGGACTTTGTTTCAGAAAGCCTTCAGAGAAGAAATAAAATATCTTTTTTTAAAAAAATTTTCTTGACATGCAAGTAATGTAGATAAAAGACATTTGAATATTCTTATTTATTGAAAAATCAATATCCTGAAATGGAGGAAAAAAGCTAGAGATGTCCTGGAAACCTCCATGGAAGTTAATCAGAAAATATTCAATACAGCCTAACCCAATATTTTTATTATTTCACATGACTAACTCATGTGAAGTAATAGACTTAAGTGTTTATCAATTCTTGCCCAATGGCACATGGCAAGTAAGAGGGAAGATACTATCTCCTGGAACATGTATGCAAAATAGTGTTACCAGCGAGTTAATATAATAGTGATAACTTTCACTGAACACTTGGTCAGGTAGACTTTATGGAGGGAGATAAACCAAGCTTGAGTGACTGCTTCATAGTCAGGGGCCATATTTCCTTCTCAGAACCTGTATGAAAACTTGCTGTTTTGTTTTATTGTTATCTTGAAGACAGCTGAGAGTGGTTTGAGTAATTAAAATGCTAATTGGAAATTCACCATTCATCAGAGGAAACTGCAATGAGTCAATTTCCTTTTGTTGTTCTTTTTCTTCTTCTACTACTACTACTATAACTGTTTGCTCTGGTAATCACAGATGTTGAGGTTGTAAATTCATTGTGTGCTCTATATGTAGAGAATTTTCTATTCAAGACAAATTTTTTCTCCTCTCTTTTTGTTGATTGTCTACTTAAATTAACCTTCCCTAATGAGATGGAGATTCGTAAGGTATGTCTGTAATTTACTAGCTGTGAAATTAGTTAGTCTGGATAATTCATCCCATGGGTGACAAGGATGAGATCACAGAGTAAGCCACCAAGTGAGGGTGGAGAATGTAAAGAATGGCTCTTGTGCTGTTGCATCACAGGCTGCATGAGGAGAATGCATATGATAAGCCCAGGCTCTGCTTGAGGAGAATGCATATGATAAGCCCAGTTTATCACCAGCCCACCTTCATTCCCAGCATACTTTATTAGGAGCTTAGTTCAGTTAGTCTTGCTACTTAGAGTATGAAAGCACCAGATACAAGTATTGGTGCTCAGTAGCTGTAATTAAACTTCTTTTGTGGTCAAACCATAAAACCCTGCTTTGAAAAAGACCTACGCAAGCAGTGGGAAAGTAGTGTATGTGAATTACTGAACATTTCTTTTTGCTGAGTAGAAGCTGGCCTACTCTAGAAGACCCTCATCTTAACTTTTTCTTCTGAACCTTTGTATAAGAATTTTGAGATTACATCATTACTGAATTAGTCATGTTTTATTCTAAGAAGTTCTAAATAAATATTCCTTGAGATATGTGAAGGAAGTGGTGAAATTTGATAAGCAAATGCATTTATAAAATGCTACCTCTAATTATTTATCTACTATATGGATTCTCAATTTATAATATGCTCATGTATTGCAAGTTTTCAATATGGAATAAAGGTATGCATTGTTTTCAACATTAGTTGGTCATATTAAGAGAGGAAATAATTTCTCAAAGATACTCTTTGTAAATACTGACTGCTAGAATCTTCTTGTATTATAAGTAATGAGCTAAGGATACAAAATTATTATATGACCAATCAACAAACTCAATATTGCCTTCCGTTTAATGACAAACTTACCCTATTCTCCAACCCATGTTCTGTTAAACATTTGTGAAACATATGTGCACAACATTCAAAAAGATTAGACCATTAATAGAAATAGGAGCTGGGTTAAAATGAAATATCTGGAGGCAACAGAATGACTGACACTAAGATGTTCATCCTTACTTTGCCTAACTTGGAACTCAGGAATGCTGCAAGATGACCTAAAAATCCACAGGTGTCTGGGGCAAAATATTATGGTAGATACATATGACAGACTGTGTAAGGCCCAGAAAGAAAAGCTGAAGGAGATTTGTTGGGAGATTAGGATATTCAATAACATCTATCTGTATGGAGGAATTTAGGAAGCCGCATGCATATTGAGGGAAATGTGTACTCAAAGACCTGAGCAGACCCAAAGATGTCACCTTGGACTGATTCCTAGGCTAAATGGGAGCCATTGGCTAAGTGTTAGAATGCTTAATCAGCATAGACTGGGAGAGGTATTTGATCTTGTTTGGTTCTTGCTTATTCGTTTATTGTGGGTTTTTTGGGTTTTGTTTTTGAGTTTAAACTTCTGGCATTCAAGGAAGTCTCTGTCAAATTATAAGCTGAACGCGACCTGAAAGAATAGAGACTTCAGTGACTACAAATGAAAATGAATACAGTCTTTTTTTTTTTTTTTAATAGTTTGGGAGAGTCACTAAATAATGGGTTGCTATAGCCTTTCCCAGTGAAAATAAGAAAGGAAGGAGGGAGGAGTAGAAAGAAGGGAGGAAGGGAGGAAACTCAGGGAATATGTATCTGATTTCCAGAGTTACCATTTTATAATATTCAAACGTTAAGTTTTCAAAAAATCCCCCAAAATACAAAGCATTAAAAAGAAGCAGAAATGTATAGCTCATTAAAAAGAACAAAATAAATTGACTGAAACCATTGCTAAGAAAACTGAAGACATGGGGTTTACTAGACAAAGAAACTGCTGTAATAAGTATGCTCAAAGATCTGAAGGGAAATGTATACAAAAGAAATCAGGAAAACTGTTTAAAAAATAAAAATGTCAATAAAGAGATAAAGAGATATCAACTTATAGGATTCAACAAAGGTAGTGCTCAAAGCAAAATATAAACCTATAAATACTTATCTTCAAAAATAATAAAGGTGGGGTGTCTGGGTGGCTCAGTTGGTTAAACATCTGACTCTTGATCTCAGCTCAGGGCTTGATCTCAGGGTCATGAGTTCAAGCCCCTCGGTGGCTTGAAAAGTAGGCTTCATGCCTAGCATGGAGCTTTAAAGAATTATAATTATTATTGTAAATAATTTTCTCTTTAAAAATAATATTAAAAATATTTTTAAAAATAATAATTAAAAATAATAAAAATAATTTTTAAATAATAATAATAAAGATAAAGGCCTCGATCAGATACCCTAGATGAAATGAACAAATCTCTAGACATATGCAAATGATCAAACCTGACTGTAGCCAAAATAGAAAAGATTAACAGACTTATAATAACTAATGGGATTGAATCAGTATTTGAAACCTCATAACAAAGAAAAGCCCATGACCAGATAGTTTCAGTGGCAAATTATAACAAAAATAATAGTTAATACCAAATCTTTCCAAAAGAAAAAAGAAAAGAGAGAGAGAGAGAGAACACTTCCTAACTCATTATAAGACCAACATTGTTCTGGTACCAAAGCTAGATAAAGATATAACAAGAAATGGAAAGTACAAATCAATATCTTTTACTAATATAGATGAAAAATTCTCAATAAAATACTACCAAACTATTTCCAACAGCATATCTAAAGAATTATCTACCATAACCAACTTAGATTTATTATAGGAATGCAAAAATGATTTAATGTAAGAAAATAAATTGACATAATAGCATCACATAAAGAGAAATAAGAAAAATATATTATCATCTCAATTAGTGGATAAAAGATATTTGACAAAATCAAACATTTTTTTCATGCTATAAATACCCCAAATTGCTAAGGAAATGTTGAAAAAGAAAAACAAAACTGGGGGAATCATGTTGCCTGATTTCAAACTTTACTGCAAAACTGTGATCACCAAGACAGCATGGTACTGGCACAAAAACAGACACATAGATCAGTGGAACAGAGTAGAGAGCCCAGATATGGACCCTCAACTCGATGGTCAAATAATCTTCAACAAAGTAAAAAAAAAAAAAAAATGTCCAGTGGAAGAAAAGACAGTCTCTTCAATAAATGGTGCTGGGAAAATTGGACAGCCCTGTGTAGAAGAGTGAAACTCAACCATTCTCTTACACCATACACAAAGATAAACTCTAAATGGGTAAACGATCTCAATATGAAGCAGGAATCTATCAAAATCCCAGAGGAGAACATGAGCAGTAATCTCTTTGACATGGGCCACAGTAATTTATTTCAAGATATGTCTCCAAAGGGAAAGGGCGTTGGTGGTATAGTGGTGAGCATAGCTGCCTTCCAAAGGGAAAGGAAACAAAAGCAAAAATGAACTTTTGGGACTTCATCAAGATCAAGAGCTTCTGCACACAAAGGAAACAGTCAACTAAACAAAGGAATGGGAGAAGATATTCCCCCCGGAATATCCCAACCCACAGAATGGGAGAAGATATTCACAAATGACAGTACAGACAAAGGGCTGATATCCAAGATCTGTAAAGAACTCCTCAAACTCAACATGCACAAAACAGATAATCATGTAAAAAAAAAAATGGGCAGAAGACATGAACAGACACTTCTCCAAAGAAGACATACAAATGGCTAACAGACACATGAAAAAATGTTCATCATAATTAGCTATCAGGGAGATTAAAATCAAAACCACATTGAAATACCACCTTACATCAGTTAGAATGGCCAAAATTAACAAGACAGTAAACGACGAGTGTCAGAGAAGATGTGGAGAAAGGGGAGCCCTCTTACACTGATGGTGGGAATGCAAGTTGGTGCAGCCACTTTGGAAAACAGTGTGGCAATACCTTAAGAAATTAAAAATATAGCTACCCCCACCTGCAATTGCACTACTGGATATTTACTTCAAAGATACAGATGTAGTTAAAAGAGGGCCATCTGTACCCAGTGTTCATAGCAGCAATGGCCACAGTCACCAAACTGTGGAAAGATCCAAGATGCCTTCAACAGATGAATGGATAAAGAAGATATGGTCTGTATATACAATGGAGTATTATGCCTCCATCAAAAAGAATGAATACCCAACTTTTGTATAATATTGTTGGGACTGGAAGAGATAATGCTGAGTGAAATAAGTCGAGCAGAGAGAGTCATTTATCATATGGTTTCACTTACTTACGGAGCATAAGGAATAATTACAGGAGACATGGGGAGATGGGAAGAGAAGTGAGTTGGGGGAAATCAGAGAGGGGACAAACCATGGGAGACTGTGGACTCTGAGAAACAAACTGAGGGTTTTGGAGGGGAAGGAGGTGGGGGGTTGGATGAGCTTGGTGGTGGGTATTATGGAGGGCACGTATTGCATGGAGCACTGGGTGTGGTGCATAAACAATGAATTTTGGAATACTAAAAAAATAATAAAAAATAAATACTCTGAAAACTAAGAATATAAGGACACTTCCTCAATACGGTAAAGGACATTTTTTATAAGTTCACATCTAACACTATTATCAATGGTGAAAGACTGAAAATATTTCCCCTAAGATCAGGAATAAGGCAAGGATATCCACTTTACCACTGCTACATAATATTGTACTAGAGGTTCTATACAAAGCAGTTAAGCAAGAAAAAGAAATAAAATGGTGGAAAGAAAGAAGGAAAACTATCTCTATTTACAGAAGACATGATTCTGTGTTCGGAAAATCCCGGATAACTCACAAGAAAATTATTAGAACTGATAAACAAATTTAACAGAATTTTAGGGTAAAAAATTAACATGCATGAATCGATTGTGTTTAGGAATGAACAATACAAAAAACAAATTATTTAACAAATTCCATTTACAATAACATGAAAAAGAATAAAGTGCCTAAAAATAAATTTACCAAAATGGTGAAAGATGTCTATACTAAAAACTACAAAACACTTCTGAAGGAAATTAAAGACATAAATGAAAGTATATATATCTGTGTTCATGTTTAGGAAGGCTTAATATTGTTAAATATGTCAAAACTATCCAAAGTGATCTAAAGATTTAATGCAATTCATTTTAAATTCCCAATAACTATTTCTGCAAAAATGAAAATGAGGGCCTCAAGAGCCACAATAATCCAAAAAGAAGAACAAAATTGAAGGACTCATATATTCCAATTTCAAGCATATTTCAGTTATAATAATCAAAACAGTATGATACTGACATAAGAATAAACCTATAAACTGTGATAATTGTATATGTCAATTTGGGCCATGTGGTACTCAGAAATTTGGTCAAATATTATTCCATGTGGTTTCATGAGGGTGTTACTGGGTGCCATTGACATTTAAATAAGTACAATGAGTAAAGTAGATTGCCTTCCTAATGTGAGTCGGCTCATCTAATCAGTGGAAGGCCTGGATGGGGGTGGGGAGGGGAGTCTGACTCTCCACCAGGTAAGAGGGAATTCCTCCTGACTGATAGCCGTCTAACTCAGACATTATTTTCTTCTTGCCTTTGGACACCAACTGAAACATGAGCTCTTCCTGAGTGTTGAGCCTGCCTTCCTTCAGACAGGAACACCATTGATTCTTCTGGTCCTCAGGTCTTTGGATTTGGATTAGAATTACACTATCAAGTGTCCTCAGTCTCCAGCTTGCTAACTGAAGCTCTTTGTACATAGCCTCTATAATTACATGAACCAATTGCTATCAATTCTTTTTCTCTGCAATACCCTGATTTTGGTATGGAGGGAGGAACAGGATTTTAAGTTTTCTGAATTGGTTCTCAGGTTTCTAGATTGCTGCTATAATGTGATTGATTTAAAGAAGTTAATGACTCTATTTCCAGTAGTAAAGAGCATAATGTCCATTATGTGATTTGGCAATAGGGATATTCAAAATGTCACCACTGGATACTCCTTATCAACCACTTAAAAGAAGCAAGGACTTGGATGACTATGCATACAATATTTTCAAAAACAAACAAAAACTATATATATATATATTTGTTAGTTTAAAAATTTTATATATATATATATATATATATATATATAAAATTTTATATATATATATATATATATATATATAAAATTTTTAAACTAACAAATATGATGAGATTGGTTAGTTACTCCTAATATTATTGCTGGACAAAGTAAGATATGAAGAGCTGAGCCCAGAGACTCAAATTCACTATTCAAGTGTTACATAAATTACCTGAAGGCTGCCATGTGTGCCCTAAAGGAGACACTTATCTCCTGAGACTGCTGATGTTCAAACAGAATCTCATCTTTAAACTAGCTGAATTCAACAGATCCTGTTGCAGAGGTTGTCTCCTATTAAAGTGAGGGCATTGACTCGGAAGGATGGACTCTTGAAAGTTAGAATGGAGACATGTGGGAAAAGACTATGATGAACTGGAAACATTGATCTCCTAAATTTTGATAAGTCTTCTTTGTCAGTGGAAGCATCATCCTCTCCACTCTCAGTGGAAAGGGACTTTCCAACTCTGAGGGGATTAACCCTATATTACTTAAGAAAACTGTGAAGACCTCCCTTGAGGTAGTTACTATATAAGAAAATGATAATTCTCCTCAGGAAGCATCCAACCATTTTTCTTGGCTTCTAGACCTATAACTACACTCAAGTTCCATCAGACCCCTAAAAGTGAGATACAAGGTTTGACCCATGAAGAAGTTTTCTACACTCCAAAAGAACTACCTCAGTTTTCTAATTTATTTAAACAGAAACCTGGGGATGGATACTGATGGTGTGGGATAATGGTGGAAGGTATATAAAGTTGGTTCTTGATATAGGCTTACTAAGCATATAATATTGCATTTTGAGAACTTAGAAAAGGTTCTCACAGTTTGTCAGTTGCCTGAAACATGGATAAAAAAGATCCCACAGTGAGTGAACTAATAATGTTGGTTTAATGCAGAGGAAGGGAACAAAAGACTTGGAGAGATGGGAGTGTTAGAGCAGATTTGTCATTTAAGACCTACTCACCCACCTTGGGAGGGTACAGAAGACATACCTTTCAGCCTGATAAGTAAATTTGTGAGATCTTACAGTGGGAGATATGATCACTGATTTGGGAAATCTAAATGCAATGGGTATACTTGGAGCATTGCGGAGGGTAGGTAGTATCAACTCAACCACCAAAAATAAGGTGGATTTGGTTACTTTGGTGGGCAACAGAGTCAAGGCAGTAATCAGAACAGTCTGACTTGTTCAGACCTATAATTTTGGCTCATTGATCATGGTATTCCTAGATGTGAAATGGATAGAAAACCAGCTAAATTCTTATCTGATATGTTTAAACAGAAGAGTTCTAGGTCAAGTGAACAAAAGTATAATCTGAATCATAAAAAGCAGAGTCATAGCCCTTTAAATAATTCCTGGACTTGAACCTGTTTATAGACCTAGAATCACTTGGATCAAAAGGAGGCTACCTCCTTTTGCTACCGTCAATGACTTGAATAATGTGGAGGTGGTAATTCCCATCACATTCCCATTCAACTTGTCTATTTGGCCTGTGCATAAGACAGATGGATTTTGGAAAATTGCAGTGGATTATTGTAAAATTAACCAGGTGGTGACTCTAATTATAGGGGCTGCAGATGTGGTTTCATGGTATGAACAAATTGTCACATTCTTTAGGACCTGGTGTATAGTTATTAATCTGGCAAATGCTTTCTTCTCCATATCTCTAAATGACCAGAAGAAACAGTTTGCTTCCTGAGACATAGCCTGTAAAATCATAGCCAGTACTGTTGACTGGAGGCCTTACTGATAACATAGTTGATTAACACATATTTTGTATGTTATATGCACTCTATACCGTCTTCCTGTAATACAGTAAGCTAGAGAAAATAAAACATTATTAAGAAAATTATAAGGGGGGTGCTTGGGTGGCTCAGTGGGTTAAAGCCTCTGTCTTTGGCTCGGGTCATGAGGTCCTGGGATCAAGCCCCGCATAGGGCTTTCTGTTTGGCAGGGAGCCTGCTTCCTCCTCTCTTTCTCTCTGCCTACTTGTGATCTCTGTCAAATAAATAAATAAAATCTTAAAAAAAGAAAATTATAAGGAAAATACATTTATAACAACTATACTGTTTTTTATAAAAAGAAATCTGTATATAAGTGGACTTGTACCTTCAAGTCTGGGTTCAAGGAACAAATATACTCTCCTTTTGAAAAACAGCTCTTGGCCTGAATATTGGGCCTTACTGGAGACTAAGTGTTTAAATGTGGGCCACGAAGTTCTGCTACCTGAGCTTCCCATCACTTGATGGATGTTATTTGACCCATCAAACCATAAGCTTGGTGTGTACAGCAGCACTCAATCATTGAATGAAAGTGTAAAATACTTGATTGGGCCCAAGCAGTCCCTGAAGGCATAAGTGAGGTACACAAAGAAGTGGCCCAAATGTTGATAGTCCCTCTACTCAGTCACACTATTTTCTCCCAGCCTACACCTATGACCTCATGGGGAGTTGTCTACAATCAGTATGTAGAGGAAGAGAAGGCTCAGACCTGATTTACAGAGATTCATGCACAATATGCAGGTGTTATCTGAAAGTAGACAGCTATACTCTTTAGCCTCTCTCGAGGACATCCCTGAAGGACAGTGGTGAAAAGAAATCCCATCAGTGGTCATATTTGAGCAGAACAACCTGGTGTTTAATTTGCTTGAAAGGAGAAACAGCCAAATATGTGATTACATGCCAGTTCATGGGTGGTTGTCAGTGGTTTGGCTGGATGGTCAGAAATTTGATTGGAGAATTGGTGACAAGGAAATTTGGGGAAGAGGTATATGGATAGACCTCTCTAGAAAAAAAATTATGAAGATATTTTTGCTTTATGTTAAATGTTTACCAAAGGGTGACCTTAGCAGAGGAGAATTTTGATAACCAGTTAGAATGACCCATTCTATGGATACCAGCCAGCCTCTTTTCATGGCCTCTTTTGTCATCCTCACCCAACTGGCTCATGAACAAAGTGCCATGGTGACAGGAATGGAGGTATACTTGAACTCATAAACATGAACTTCCATTTATCAAGGCCTTCTTTGCTAGGGCAACTGTTGAGTGTCCAATCTGACAGCAGCAGAGACCAAAACCGAGTTCCCAGTATGGCATCTTTCCCTAGGGTGACCAGCCAACTACCTAGCGACAGGTTTAATACACTAGAGCCCTTCCATCATGGAAGGGTCAGTGTTCTGTCCTTAATGGAAGAGATACTTAGTTTGGATGGAGATTTGCCTTCCCAGCAGGCAGTGCTTCTGCCTACCTATTATCTGTGGACTAAACACTATCTTAGCTGCTGCCATGGTTTTCTACAGAGCATTGCTTTTAATAAAGAAACTCAGTTCACAAAAATGAACTGTGGCAATGTGCCCGTGCTCATGAAATTCACTGTTCTTACCATGTTTCCCACTATCCTGATAGAAGCACGGAATGGCCTTTTGAAGAGTTAATTACAATGCCAGTTGGGTAGTAATACCTTGTAGAACTGAGACAAGTTTCTCCAGAAGGCTGTGTATGCTCCAAATTGGTGTCCCATATATGGTGCCATTTCACCAGAATGAAAAACTTTTATACATCAGTGATACAAACAAGATAATTAAGAGCTCACAGAATAGGAAAAAGTTTTTGAAAATCTCTAAAGGGTCCAGTATCCAGAATATCTATATAAAGAACTCTTGTAATGCAACAACAATAAATTAATCAACTCAATTCAAAAACAGGCAAAGAACTTGAATAGACATTTCTCCAATGAAGATACACCATTGACTGATAAACACATGAAAAGATCCTCAACATCATTCATTAGGGAAATGCAGGTTCAGAGTACAATGAGATACTACTTTACACCTCCTGGAATGACAAAAATAATAACAGTACTGATGCAAATATGGAGAATTGGATTTCTTTTACATTTCTGGGGGAATATAAATAGTGCCACCATTTTGTTTTTTAATTATTATTATCATTATTTTTTAGTGCAGCCACTTTGAAAAAGAGTTTTGTTACTCCTCAAAAAGCTAAATATAGATTGTCATTTGACTCAGAAATTCCACCTCTAGGTATACATCAAGAAGAATGGAAAACAGGGATGCAAACATTTACCTATATGCCAGTGTTAATTTCTGCATGATTTTCAATAGCTAAAAGGTGGAAACAACTCAAGTTCCCTCGATAGATCAATGGATAAGCAAAATGTGATGTGTCTATATAACAGAATTTTTATACAGCCATGTAATTGAATGAATTTCTGATACATGCTACATTTGGATGAACTTTGAAAACGTTATACTAAGTGAAAGAAGCAGAAACAAAATAATACATAAGTGTATGATTCCATTTATGTGAAATATTTAGAATAGGGAAGTTCACAAAGATGGAAAAATATATTAAAGGTTACCAGGAAGGGAGGAATGAGAAGTTATTGCTCAGTAGATACAGAGTTTTTCTGTTTGGAGTGATGAAGTTTTAGAAATACATAGTGGTGATGGTTGCACAACACTGTGAATTGTACCCTTAAAAATGGTTAAGATGGGGGCACCTGGGTGGCTCAGTGGGTTAAAGCCTCTGCCTTCGACTCAGGTCATGATCCCAGGGTTCTGGGATCGAGCCCCGCATCGGGCTCTCTGCTCAGCAAGGAGCCTGCTTCCTCCTCTCTCTGTGCCTGCCTCTCTGCCTACTTGTGATCTCTATCAAATAAATAAATAAAGTCTTTTAAAAAATGGTTAAGATGGCACATTTATGTTATATGTATTTATCAAAATAAAATGTTAAACAATAATGATAATAAATATGTTAATATTAATCAATGATAAGAAATGCACCACCTCAATATAAGATGTTAATAATAGGGGATTAAAAACTAAAGGAGATTAATCCATCTTCAGGCTGTGGACAGATCACTTAGGGCAAGAAAAAAATATAGGGGGAAACTGGGGAAAGGGAGTATATGGGAGCTGTCTGTATTTTCTACTCGTTTTTTCTCTAAGTCTAAAACTTCTCTAACAAATACAGTCTGTTAATAAAATATTCAATTAGATATAGTTCTTTTTAAATCTTAGATGTACTGATCCTGAGTCTCAACAATGGAATCAAATTTGACAAAGTAATAATTTTATCCCCAATACTTAGCTAATGGTACGGGGATTATTATGATATAGACAATGTTTATGTTAGAAAGGTCAGATTTGATATGTTCCTCACTTTTGTTCTAGTCTCAGATCCGTGTCATTGTTATGCCTCTTCCTGAGTCGAATTACAATGGTAAAACCAACTGATTATTTACTATGCTTCATGCTTGAGACCCATGTAAATTGTTCCAAAGCTAAACTTATCATGGTGCTTATGATACAGAGTTTTAAAATAAGAAATTTCTATGCTTCCAAGCATCCATTATTATATTCCAGATTCACTTGATTTTTGGACCCTGTCGCCTGCTGCCCCACCCATTTCCCCCACATACACAGACACATCTTATTAACGGTAACTACGCTTACATGCTGGACTGTAGCTGAGTGATTTGGCCTCAGAGTTGTTCTTAGAAAATAATTTTAGTGATGTGTGATTACTGTGTTAATGGAGTATGCAAACCCAAAAGATGGTTAGGATAATTAAGCTCAAACAATTAACTGAATAATTGAATGATATCCCATCATTCCCAAAGATGTATATGTGCATTTATTTTATGTATCTTGCAAATATTAGATTATTTAAGATAATGCTGTTAGTTATTTTAGGGGTTATGGAACTGTTTATGATTCTAAAACCCACAACATACATATATATGCAAAGTATGTATGTATGTATCTGTATATGTACATGCACATATATATATATAGAAAGATAGCATTATACATATGTATGAGTGTGTGTGTGTATATATATATCCAATATAGTCTCTCTCTTATTTATATCTCTGTCTCTTTCTATATCAGTTATTTAATCCATGAAAAGAGCTGGGTACATAGTAAGTACATTATAAATGTTAGCTAATTAAATTAGCTAACATACAATAGTGCTCAGTTCGAGACCATTAAATATTTTGGCCAGTGTTCTATTGTCAGATTCTAGTTTGTTTCTCTCTTATTTTTTAAAAATTTTATTTATTTATTAGAGGAAGAGAGAGAGAACACCTATAGGGAGATGGAGAAGCAGAGAAACCCAAAGTAGGGTTTGATCCAGGACCTGGGACCCAGTGACCTGAACCAAAGGCAGGCGCTTAACCAACTGAGCCACCCAGGTATCCCATGTTTCTCTCTTAAATATAATCAGAAACAAATTGAAGTATCCAGATGTGGTTTGAAGAGTCAGAATAGAGCAATTATATCATCTTCTCATTCTGAATTACACATACACATACATATATTCTGTAGCTTTATACATGTATCTATGTATATATCTTCTGCTATTCACATATATAAAGATACATATATGTTTACATACATATACGTATATATGTTTATATATGTTACCATGAAGAGGAAGTAAATATATGTGTGTGTGTGTGTATGATGTAGCATGTAATATTTTATTTAAAGATCTAGAAAGTCTATGGTATTAAGATTAAGAGCCCTTGACTCATAGAGAATGGGTCCATCCTTTGAAGGGTGATGAAATTCTTGTCACTGAATATGTTCAATTATCAATGTGACAGCTAATTGGTAAGGATACTATACAGAAGAAATTCACCATCCTTGACTCAGTGAAACTGCAATTTCCTGTATCACTGGAGTATCTAGAGCTATTTCCAACACTTAAGTACACACCCAAACAAACAACAGTAATGGAAATAGTTCATTTACTCAATGTAGGAATATACAGGTTAAACAAATAGTTTGTTTTAGGATTTTCAGGACCTATAGGTCCTCAAAGGTCATCCTTAAGAGAGAAAGTTGTAGGTAATATTTCTGTAAAGAAATTCAAGTGCTAGATTGAAAATCAGGAAAAACAAAACAAATCAACAGTGACCAAGATTGCTTCCAATTCTGAGACTCTATGATACAGAATTTATGGAGTGTTAAGAAAAGTTTAAGCAAAATGTTACTGATCACACTATATAAGAGTCATACTTAATATGAGACAAAGACAAAAAGTTACAGATCATGTATTATTGGGCCAAAACTACTTTTATAATATATGCATGAAAAATGTTGTTGGTGATTATAATGATGATGATCAAGACAATTGAACATTTGTTCCATCCCACATAGCATGACTAATATTTGCATATGTAAACTAATTTAATTTTATTTAAATTCTTAATGTAATTTTACTATTATTCTTTTTAGAAATTAACAAAAATTATGGCTTTTATATTTTTAAATCATTTAACCAAGATTTGACCAATCATTTGATAAATTGTAGCAAAGAAATTTAAACCTGGATAGTCTGCCCCAAAATGTGCATTCAAAAATACCATGTTGACCACATTTCAAAAATCTATATGATTTTTAGACAAGAGACTTAGCAGTGTGAGCAGAAGACATGTGTCAAATTAAATGGAATAATGCATTTTTAAGCCATTAATATGTTATATGATAATGAGTTAGATATGACTAACCTTTTCATTGACTTTCACTTTTATTATTATTATAATATGATTATTTTCACTTTACAAATAGGGAAGCTGAGGTTAAGAGAGATAAAGTAAATGTCAATGCTGATTCTCAGTGGTAGAACCAAGACTTACATTTATGTCTAAGGTTTTTTTTTTAAATCATGTCACAATACTTCCCATAAATGGTATTGTTAATGTGATTTGATAAGACTATTATAAATAACTTATTATTATAGAGCCCTCTATAACTCTCTTTATTTCTGCTGAGCTCTGTGACCTACATAATGCTCAGAGACCCCATTTATAATGTAGATAATGATACAGTAGCATTATCTTCAATGGGTTATTATAATCAGTTGCATCATGCATATACAATGCATTGCCATATATTGAGTATATATTAAGCATTTAATAAAAGTTAACATTTATTGTTACCATTATTCTATTTTCAAAGATGAAATCAGAACCAAGCATATACGATATAGGCAGCTATTCAGAAAATCCACTTTAATGTTCCTTAGGCAAGGGTTGGGGAAAACAAAAGGAAAACATAGCACAATGAAAATTGATTTGGTTTGGGTACACGCTCCATGGGACACCAGCACGGGAACCATAATTATTGATTCAGAGGATCATGGACTTAGGGACTCATATATATTTTGGAATCAAAGACTCACAAACTTATAAGCCATTAAGTTACAACTTCACTCAATAGCTATAAGAATCAACTCTTGAAATCACCAAGTTCCCACTGAATATAGCTGGCAAAAGACGGACTTATTTCAACTTGAATGTTTTCTTGACCAGAATGCATTTTATCTCTTGGGGCATTCAGTTTTTCTTTGGATAGCTGTGAAAGCTAGAAAAGTTATGCATATATTAATCTAAAGTATATCCCCTTGAACCAACTCAACCCTTATCCTAGATCAATCTCTTGGGGCTGCATAAGAGAAAACAAGTCCGTGTTTGAATGGTGAAGGAATGCATAGGAGACAAGTGCCTACTCTTTTATATTGGCTTTTAACCTATTGACATGGAGTTATGATTTTCCTTCTCCCTGCCATCTCCTTCATGCTCCCCCAACTTTCCTTTCTCCTTCTATTCCTCCTTTAAACACTTGAGTCCTTAGTTAGCCTAAGCTAAACTAAGTTATTAAAACATAAGGGGAGATGGGTGTGTCTAGGTGGCTCAGTTAGTTAAGTATCGGACACTTGGTTTTGGCTTAGGTCATGATCTCAGGGTCGTGAGATTGAGCATCATGTCAGGCTCCACACTCAGCCCAGGTTCTGCTTGTCCCTTTCCCTCTGCTTCCCCCACTGCTTGTGCTCTCTGCTCCTCTTCCTCTAAAATAAACAAATAATAATTAACAACAACAACAAGAACAACAACAACAAAAAACCCAGAAGATAGAAAATACCAATGTTTCCTTCACTTTTACCGACGAGGATACTAAAGTCTAAAGAGTGAAGTGATTTCTCCAAGGTCAAGCTCAGCATGAAAGTATGCAATCTTAACAGGTGTAGATGCAAACATGGTAGATGTGCTGTCCTGAAAACTGTCCATTGTCTGTTTTAACTTTTATATAATAAGACTACATTTACAATTATTAGACAAAAGGGATCCTAAAGAACTCTACCTACTTTGTGAATTTAATTCCCAGGGAATACAAGGATGATTTTTCATTTTGTCTCTGAAAAGGCATGTGTGGCAGAAGTTCCTTTCCCCGCCCCCCTTGTCATTTTGTCCAGATAGTTCCCACTTTCCATTCTAAATTCAGGGCACAAGGGCTGCCTTGTGCTTTTGGAAGGATGAAGTTAAAGAATGCAGTGAAGCAGCGAGGCAGAGAGAGAGACTGTAGGGCCAGTTGGAATGGTCTGTTCTTGAGGGAGCGGCAGGAAGATGGGCAAAGGAAAGAAGTGGGTCTTTTTAAAAGGAAAGCTACTTATTAAAAATTCTGTCAGCAAGATACCTAAAAAGCTTCACTCTAGGGGAAAATGGAGAACTCACTTACGGAAGTCAATTCAGCTTCATTACTGGGCCCAGTGGAGGCAGATGGAAGAATAAGACGTTGGAGGCAGATGGATAAGATTTATAAGAAAAATCTGGAAGGCAATGGTTGAAGTCATGAGAAACACATTTTATCTTGCCTGTTGCACTGAAATATCTGAGCAACCTTGGGCAAGTTATGTACCTCTCTATAACTAATTTTTCTCTGCATATTAAATGACTAGACAATATCAAGTGCCACCATCCATTTTTATCAACTGCAGATTCCAGATTTCCTGACCATTAAAGTATGTGAAAGAAATGCTGAAATGATAGAATTTGATCCCTCAGTTTTACAGCAAACTTTTGGAAAGTATTACAGATATATTTGGGACATGCCATTCTCCCAATTACCTGAGTGCAGAGATGCATGATGCTGCCTTTAGTCACTGACTGACATTAATCTTGTCAGCTCCCTTTTCTACAAGAGTGACTGCTTTAATGGGAAACTCCAGCCACTGTCAACATGCCAGGGGGTGTGAAGAAGTAAGGGTAGATGAATGGGAGGGTGTTATTAAAAAGGGAATGATGGATGAGGACATCAAGCTCCTGCATGCTGAGAGAGGTATGGGGTTGGCATGGAAGTTGGAGCATGGCTTGAAGTAGCCTGACCCATTGTCTCTGGAGAATATTTTAAAATTCTCAGCAGAAAATTGAGGATGCTTTGTTATTCTTACCTTCATGCATACCACCCCATGCAGTGAATGCTTGTAATGAATGAATGAATGAATGAATGAATGAACAAGTGTAATGGTTAGAGTGCTGGCTGTGAACTCAGTCTGGCTTTGAATCTTGTCTTCACTACTTTCTAACTGTACTATTCAGTTGTTTCTTATAAAAACTGGAGGTAACAATAGTGCCTATTTGATAGGATCATTGTGATAATTTGACAGGGTAATGCCCATAGAGTGATTCACCATAGGACCTGGTTTATACTAAGCCTCTATGAAGTTGGTTTTTCACCTTCAAAGTTTAATCCTTCACAATTATTTACATGTTTCTCTCACACCACTCCATTTAAACCTCACAAAACACGCTGATGCAGTATAGGAATCATCACCATGCTACACACACAAAATCCACAGTTCAGCGGTATTTGAAGTCAGATAGGTTCTTAAGTTGGGGCAAGAACAAAACGTCACCTGTCTCATAGGTCAGCAAATAAGTAAACACATGTTGAGCACCAGTAATGTTTTGTGCTTCAGTACAGACTCTTAATCCACAAGGCAGCTTGATGATATAGTCTTGCTTATATGAAGATAACTGAGGTTTAGGGAAAACAGCAGTGAATAGCCATTGGGGGAAAGAACTGAGGGTTTGAATCAGATTCTGGGACATCAAGTCCAGTTTTCTTTCCATCTTAGTCCAAGTGCTTCCCTAATCATATAATTAATCCATTACATGGGTTTTGGTGATAATATAGACAAATTTAAAGGATGCATTAGAAGATGAGGACCTTATAGTTTCAATAATGCATCCAAATCACAGCTAGGATCTCTAGTAGTAATTCTCAAAGATAGTTTTCTCCAAAATTACTTGAAGATAAAGAATTGGTCAAATGAGTTGGTTTATAGAGACCGTATCAGACAAGACAGCATTAAGTATATGCTCATGACGTATACCATGAGCTTTGAAGACAGAGACACACAGAGCTGAGATCATATTCCATGGCATTTACCACTTTAGTGTCTTGGGGAAAAAAATACCTTTTAAAGTTCAATTTTCTCTTCTGTGAAAGAAAAACAATACTAGCTCTCAGGGGGCACTGTGAGGATTAATCATGTAATTGGAGGTAACAGTGCTTATTTACTACATGGTAGCTTTAACAAAAGAAAGTTGGCTTTACATTGAGGATTTGAAACTGCTCAAATTCCTCTGTGTATGTTCTTATATATAGAAATGTTTCCTAGACAGATAGTTATGGTCAACACTGAAAGCAATAAGGAAAAATTAATTCATTAAACATATGTTCCTCTTCTACCCCAAGTAACATATTGGTTGACATTTTTCTTACGTTATGTGTGGAGAATGTCCCATGAAGGTTTTACCTCAGAATCTAACAGTATGAGTCTAACATAGAAAGGCACAGGATGTATTTCAAGGCACATGGTATGCATGAAGTTCAAAACTAGCTTTTATCCCTATGTACTTTCAGAAGGTACAATGTTAACTTTGGACAGAACTTGTCCCAGGGGATATGTAATTTTGATGCAGCCTATTGCATAAGCTAAAGAACTTGTAGATTTCTCCTAACATCAGTTATCACCCTCAATTAATTTTTGTTGAGTATTCACTAAGTCATGGGAATATATGAACATAATTATTTCAGAGGCCCATTGGTATTGTAGTGTCCAATAGAATTCTTGCTGATGATGGCATTCTGTAAGTCCCATACTGAATATAGTCTGTAAAACTGAAAAATTAATTTTAGCATTTTATTTGAGTTCAATGTAAATAGCTACATGTGGCTAGGCTAGGAGACATTGTTTTGAATAACACAGATAGTAGGAAAAGGAAACTGTTCTCAGAGTCAGGTTACTTGGATTCTAGTGTTGACCACTATGAGGTGTGTGTGTGTGCATGTGTGTGTGTGTGTGTGTGTATACTCTTCCTGCAATGTCTCCTCTGTCTGGGACTAAGTATCTCTATTCATAGAATAAAAGAGTTTCACTAGTGCTAGGTCTGTAGACACATGGTATCAAAGTCACTGATGCTGATTCCCATGCTCATGGCTGACATCACGAATTAAATCAACACACTTCTTTACCCCTGAGCCAGATGTGGGATTAATATCATCATCCATATGATATTCCAGCAAGCACTTGCCAAATGAGTACAGTTGGCAGTGAGAAAGAGCTTATGTGCATTTTCTATGCTAAATAGCCTCCACATTCTTTTCTAATTCCAAATTATTTGGTTGGGTCCGAATTTCCTTGCATCTTGAGGAATAGAATCTTAATAAAAAGGATATGGTTGTTCTTCCTGAAGTCAAGATGAAATAATGATGATGATTTGATCATTTATGAATTTGCCTAATTAGTTTTTAATCTGTTTCTACCACATAATGGAAGGAACTATGTCATTAAAAGCAGAACAACCATGGGCTAGTCCCAGCTCTTGTAGTTATTCGCTATGCAAAATCAGCAGCCACTTAGAGTATTGTGGCCTCAGTTTCTCCATCTGTAAAATATGGAGGATTACGTGATCTAGCATATCCATTTCTCTAGCAATAAATTAATGGCAGAGAAGTACTTAACTAAGGGGAAAATACTATGAATGTGCTGGTGGTGAGCATGGCTATTTAGTATTTTAGGTAGTGTAGGTGGGGTTTTTTTGCCAAAGAATACCATAATTATTTATTTGGTTTAAAATTATGGCCACTTTACTTTCAAGACAGTAGGGACAAGAAAGGTTATGTATGATGACTTTTTAGGCATATACACCACACCCACATTCAAACACATACTGATGCAGATTTTACACTAAGACTGGAGATGTAGGCATGAGATTAATGAAATGTGATAAATGGAAGAGAACCAGGAGGTCATTTATTACAGGTTGGGTTTCCAAGAAGCAGATACCAAAATGAAGATTAGCATGGGCAAGGTTAATTAGAAAGTTGCTCTTATCAGTAACTGTTGAAGAAAAGAAAATCAGATTGCATTGCGAAGAGTTGGAAAAGTCAACTTGTGGTTCAGTGTCAATGGAACATGTTAACCAATACTACAGGTCATTATGAAGATGGCATGGTCTTCATATCTTTCTTGAGTGGGAACAAGAGAGCCAGGTCTTTATATTCCCAAGAACCAGCCAGTTATTGGATGTTGACAATTCCAGGAGGTGGGTACAGACTTTGGTGAGGAAAGTCAAAATGTAGCTAGAAGCTGAGGGCAGTCATCTTGTTCTCCAGAAGCTAGGAGATTAACTCCTTTTCTCCTCAAAGGGGAGGAATCTGAACAGCTTTTTGCAATACCATTGAATTGTCCAATTCACCAGTCTTGGTCTTTGTAGTATAGACAATAAAGGTTGGCTATAAATTGATATATCTAGCAATAAACAATTCTTGGGTAGACTAGGACTAGAATCCAGGGCTTCATCCTTCCAAATAAGTGCTTACTGATCTACTCACCCTACTTAACTTCACCCTCAGAGAATTTAAAGTCAACATAATTCTGGTCATGTGTGCTGAGTCTTCAGCATGGTTAATTAATCACAAGTTTAGGTGGACCTAGATGACAAGACTGAGCTGACTGGGCCCTCTGCCCACTGCTTGTCACTTCATCTCCTTACCACTTATTGACTCTGTGGTTCATTTTCTTAAGAAATTATTCCAAATACTTTCCCTATTCCACAACCACCAATTCTTATCCCATCCATTTCAACCACCCCAATCCAAAAAGCAGTGAGTATTAGCTTCAAACAAAAGCTAAGCTAGTATCCTTCTCCAAAATTTGTCTCATCTACTGTGGTTACCACCAGAAAAAGATTTAGAGCTGTTTTTTCAAACCTTTCTGCTATTTTGAGCTGGATAGTTTTTTTCTGTGTAGAGGTGTCCTTTTACATTGTAGGATGTTTATCAGCATCCCTGGTCACTATCAACTAGGAGTCAGTAACATCTCCTCCAGTCATATCAATAAAAAAATGTCTCCAGATACTACTAAGTGTTTCCAGATATTACTAAATCCCTCTGGCTGGCAACCATTCCTACAGAGGTCTTCAGACTTGATACTTCCTATTGCAAGGAAAGACCTGTCCATCCTTTTCCATTGTTCTCTACTCTATTCCCTCCCATTGTCGTTACCTCCTTCTGCCTCATATATTTTAAAGAAAATATGTAAGAATATTTTTAAAATATTTTATTTATTTATTTATTTATTTATTTATTTTAGAGATAGAGAAAGAGAGCATGAGTAGGGGGATGAGCTGAGGGAGAGGGATAAGCAAACTCCTTTATGAGATCATGACCTGAGCAGAAATCCAGAGTTAGCGGCTTAACTGAATGAGCCACCCAGGTGTCCTAAGAATATGTTTTTAAGAAAATAACTTAACAAAACTTGAAGTTCTCTTCATTAATCTCCTTCATCCCATTTTCTTCTCTTGCTCAGAGTTCAATTTTATCTTAGATATATATGTTTTCTTCCTCTACATATTTTTTATATTTTTACTAGTATGTATGTAACAATGAAAGTGTGTTTTATGTGTTTTATAAGTGCTACTAAATTACATATACCATACTGCAAATTGCTTGTTTTTCATTCAACATTTTATATACTGAGTTCCCTTTTCTGTTATGATGCATGCAGTTCTGTTTTATTCATTTAAACATTAAATTCTAGTAAGTCATTTCCCTCTTTTTAAGTAATTTGTTTTCCTTATTTTATCTTTAGAAACACTGTTGCAGTCTATGTGTAATAGGTGTATGTGTCTTCCTTATGTAAGCAAAATAATTTCTATAAGTGTTAATACTAGGAATAGATCAGCTAGATGGGAAGGATTGTGCATCTTCACATTTACTATGCAATTGCCTATCAAAGTGATTCACCAAATTGACACTTCCATTCAGTAGTGAATTAAAATGACCATATCCCCAAATTTTTGGCAATATAAGTTAATGCCAGTTATTTTAAAAAATGCCTAAATGATAACTGATTTTTTTAACGGAGGGCTGACATGTATAGAGTATAGGCATAAATATCACTGATAATAATGTGCAGTTTAACAATTTTTATATGGATGTGTACCCATATAACCACCTGGTATCTTATTGTTGCCATAACGTATTATCTCAAACTTAGTGACTTAAACAATGCACCTTTTTTTCCTACTGTCAGAATTTCCATACCAGTCACACTAGACTGTGATAAAGGTGTTGGCAGAACTTTATTCCTCTCTGATGGCCCTAGTAGAGAATCTGTTTCCTTGATTTTTCCAGATTCTAGAGGCTGCAGTGTTGCTTGGGTCATGGCCTCCTTCTGTCTTCAAAACCAGCAACATTTCATTTCTCTGGCACTATTTCCATTGTCCTCTCTTTCCCTGACTCTTTGCTGCTTTTCTTCCATTGAAAAGGACCTTTGTAGGTACCATGGGTCCTGCTGGATCATCTAGGATGATCTCCCTATTTTAAAGTCAGCTAATTAGTGACCTTAAAAGTTAGTTCCAATTAGAGCTTAATTCCATCTACAACTTCAATTCCCCTTTGCCATGTAACCTGACATATTTACAGGTTCTTGGGATTAGTACATGACTATTGCTGGGAGCCATAATTCTGCCTATCACAAGAGGTAGTCATTATTTTGATTTCTGGCTTCATAAATTACCTCTGTCTTTATTTTTATTTGTTTAAAGATACATGAAGTCTACATTATATATTCTTCTGTTGTCTTTTTTCACTCAACATGTTTGAAGTTTTAACTCTATTACCAATAGTTTTTTTTTCCTGTTCTGTAATATTTATTTAAATAAGTATATCACAGTTCATTTGTCCATTCTGCTATCAGTGGACATTTGGGTTGTTTAGAGAATTGTCTAAAAAAATAAATATACAAGCATTTTTGAACAAGGTTGTGTGACTATCTGTACTCATTTCTATAGGGATGTGCCAAAGAGTAGTAGTACTTAGTTTTAAGGTACAAATTTATATTTAACATGAGTGGGAACTGCTGTGCAGTTTTCCAAAATGGTTTTACCATTTTACACTCCCACCAGTAATGTAAGTGAGTTCCAGTTATTCTTCAGCCTAGCTCAGACTTCATATTACCCATCTTTTTCAAATCAGTTATCATGCCTGATAAGAGGTAACTTTCTGATCTAACGAGACACCTCACGATGGTTTAATTTGCATTTTATTGATAGCTAATGGTCGTAAATGACTTTTCATGTTTATTGTCCTTTCACGTGTCTTCTTTTGTGTAGTGCTTGAGTCATTTGTTTATTTCTTAAACTGGATTTATAATTTCATTTTTGATATTTAAAAGTTTGAGAGTCTGTTGTATAACTTGGATGTGAATCCTCCATGAGATATATTTATTGAAAATAGTTATTTCTAGTCTGTGATTTGTCTTTTTACTTCCTTAATGATACTATCTAATAAGCCAGTTTTTAGTCTTAAAAAAAAGTCTTTTCCCCTTTTTTTAAAAAAATCAATTTTATGGTCAGTGCTGTTCAAGTCCTACTTAAGACCTTTTTGCCTACCTAATAATATTAATTTTAAAAATATCTACATCTTTGGGGCACCTAGGTGGCGCAGTTGGTTAACTGTCTGAAGTTTGATTTCTGCAAGACTCTCTCTCTTTCTCTCTCTAAAATATATAAATGTTTAAAAATAATCTACAACTTCTAGAAGCTTATGCCTTTTACATTTAGCCCTGTGATTTATCTCAAATTAATTTTTATACATTATGTGAATTAGAGGTCAGGGTTCATTATTTATAGATAGCTAATTGTTCACATGCTACTTTTTGGAAAGACCACCTTTTTCTAATTGAATTGAATGTGCTGTATTTTTTTTTATTAAATCAAATAACCATATACTTGTGGGTATAATTTTTAAAAATAAACTCTTTCTAGATAAGATAATGGATTAATTTATAACACCAACTGTATTGGTCTTTCTCTTTTGTTAGAGTCTTGGTTCTAAGCCTGGAGTGATTAATAATTCTAATTATAATCCCATTGATGATGTACATTCAAACCCAATCATTTTATATTTATGGAGAATTGAGACCACAGAAAATTGACTTGGGGTTCTTTTCTGCATTCTTTTCCTACACATTTTAATAGACTTATTTTGTACTTTCCTTAGTCTTAGGAAATGGATTTCCTAATAATAAAAAAAAAGTGACAAATACTGACATTCACTGAGTATTCCACTGTGTGCAAACACATGGTGTTCAGGGTGAACCAGGGCTCCCTCCGCACAAGTTTACAATTTAAATGCATATGAACACATAATAGTCCTCATTCCATTTACCTGTTTAAACAATCCTATCAACATATTCCTCATTTTACCCATATTACCTTCACTTTAGTAATGGATGACCAGTCTCAGAAAGATAGAATTATTTCCCTCAGTTTGTATAGCACTAAATGTTAGTAAATTATGTGTTGGGGCACCTGGGTGGCTCAGTTGGTTAAGTGTCTGCCTTCAGCTCAGGTCATGATCCCTGGGTCCTGGGATCAAACCCCACATCGGGCTCCCTGCTCAGCTGGAAGCCTGCTTTTCCCTTTGCCCCTGCTCCTGGTCGCTCTTTCACTATCTCTCTCTCAAATAAATAATAAATAAATAAAATCTTCAAAAAAAAGGTTTTTTTTTAAAATAAAATAAATTATGTGTTTTAGGCATAGCATGTTAAGATTTAGGTTTGGAAAAAGCTCTAAAGTCTACTCTGTTAAGTCACTTTCAGTCATCCACACCACCCCAGGTGGTCAAGAGGTATTTCAAAAGTATACTTGGAATACGTGAGTGACATGGTGCTATCTTCCCCCAAAATATATATATAACTTGGAAATTAAGAGCGCGATCTCTGCTTAACATAGGTATGAGTACTGGCTCTGTTACAATGAACTCTGTGTCATTGAGTAAGCATCTAAATAGCATTTTTGAATTTCTGTTTATTTATTAGTTTTAATGAAAAAAAAATCTATTTCACGGGTGTGTTTTGAGGATCAAATAAGGTAATGACAGACTCTTCCCTAGCACAGATCTGGCATATAGTTAGGAGTAGATATATACTAGTATTCAGTTTTATTTCATTTTTGGAAAGCTCTCATCTAAAGAAGAATCTGAATTAAAGTTCTTAGGTTTCTATGCCTATGGGACATTTGGAGAAGAGCCATGTCCTCCTTGAGTTTTTAAAGCCAAACACTTGCTCCCTTTCAGTCTTCTTGTACACATACTTATCTTCCACTTCTTCCAACTTCACTTTAAGTGTTACACTTTAAAGATTATTAGTTATTTTTGTCAAAAACTTAAACTTTTCTACATATCCCTAGAAGTGAATAGTATAGGATAGGTAACTAAAATACGTTTGTTGAGTAAATGAATGAATGAATGATGTTCCTATACCCTCTCAGTCATTATTATTTATTATCACATTGGCTCTCCATCTAATTTTAAGGCCACAATAACTTCTTTATAGAATAATTGAGTTTTTTTATTATTATAGATTATATAGATAACATCTACCACTCTAGCCCTTTAAAGATCGTTTTGTATTTTTATACTTGTTTTCAATGCATATATTATCTCAGGTAATCCTCATACCCTTTCAATTATATTAGATATCATTATTTCCACCTGAAAGGAAAAGAAATTGCTACTTGGAAATGTTAAGTAGTTTAAGTGGGATCTGAACCCAGGTATATTTGATTTTATAGTTCAGTTTCTTAAACACAGAACATTATTAACTCTAAGATGAATAGATAGTGAGAAAGTAATTCTAGTCATCTCTTTTATGATTATAATGGAGAAATGTTCTGTTCCCTTGACTGATTTTTCAGTTCTTTTCTGGTATTCCTTTTCTCTTTTCATTTCTCTCACCTGAAATGTCCCTCTTCACTCTTGACAGGTTGTTATTAGAAACATTTCTGCATATTAACTTGAATTAACTTACCTCTACCTCATAAACCAATGCATGAGTGACAGTTCCTTCAATACACCTGGACACATGAGATGCAACTCATCTCCACCAGTTTATGTAGGTCTGTCATACTCTGTCTCACTATAATCCCAGATCCTTCTTTTTCCTTCTCTAGAGGCTGAATATCAACTCAGCCAGCACTTTCAAGACTGTCTTTGTCCTACCTCTGAAAAACATCATTGGCACAATCTCAAAGAGAACTCAAATGCATTATTACAATTCTTAGTTGGATAATACTGGGATAAATCTTCAAAGGAGGCAGACATCTGATGAGAAACAGTGACATGTGTTAGGAAGGACACTGAGTTTAGAGTTGGGAGACCTTGGTATACATCCAAGTTCATCCTTTCTGCCACTGTTGCTCCTGGGTAAGTTGTGTCACCTCTCTGAGTCTCAGATTTCATCTCTCTGAAATGAAATTACAGATTGGCTGAGGCAAATGATGCAAAAGTATTCTACTTTGAAAATCATGCCAACAAGCAGTTGTTGTCATGAGAGGTGAGAAAATATACCATTGATATTTTGGGTAGATTATCATTCAATATATTCAATAGGGTTCAAGATGATTATTTTATTTAATTTAGATTCATTCATTAATTCAGAAATATTAATCAAGTGATAAACTATAGAAATAAAAATTAACATATAAAATCAACCACTCACATATAAAATTAATAACACAGAAATATGCTTAAAGAAAGGATAGTACTTATAATTGTGATATAAATGTTGAAAGATATAAGAACAAATAAAACTCTAAATAATACAAATAGCCAAAGAAGAACAAGCATAACAAAAAAAATGGATATACATAATTTTTTTCTTCTTCTTTTTGAATGACAAGACACTATTTAAAAACTGTCAAGTTTTCCTAGATTTTAGAAACAGGGATTTCTACTATTGATTACAAAGAAATTGGGGAAGGCCTTAGTAAAATTATTCTAAAAATCATTGAGAAGATTAAATTTGCAATACTGATTCTGTTATTTTTTAAATAATATTAGAATACTTAGAAAGGAGTTACATCATGTGGATATTAAAAATGTTTCAGTGGTGCCTGGGTGGCTCAGTCAGTTAAGCGTCAGACTCTTGATCTCAGCTTGGGTCTCAATCTCAGGATTGTGAGTTCAAGCCCTAGGTTGCACCTGCTTAAAAAACAAAAACAAAACAAAAAACAAACTCAGAGCAACAGCAAGAAAAATAATGTGTTTTTGGTAACACAATATGGGCAGACAAAAAGAGAAAGAAATTTAAAAACTATAATATCAGGGTGCCTAGGTGGCTCAGTGGATTAAAGCCTCTGCCTTGGCTCAGGTCATGATCTTAGGGTCCTGGGATAGAGCCCCATATCGGGCTCTCTGCTCAATGGGTAGCCTGCTTCCCTTCCTCTCTCTCTGCCTGTCTCTCTGCCTACTTGTGATCTCTGTCAAATAAATAAAATCTTAAAAAAAAAACTATAAAATCGGACCCTAGCATGTATTGTGATTTAAGTATTCATATTATTGGTTTAAAAAGAGAAAGAAAGAAGTGTGTTTGTCAGTATATGGTGGTGCAGCCATGTTTTCCATTTGGAGGGAAAAAAAAAATACCTGCATAGGAGCTTCGTTGAGTCTTATGTTGAATAGTAAGGCATGCCTGCAAAGGGTGATACTACAAATGTCTAAGCAAAGAATGAATGGGTGCTGTATGGTGAAAAGTTCCTGGAGCTTACAAAAGAATAAGAGATGTTTAAATTCTAAACAGCCAGGATAAATAATAGGATCAAATATATTGTCATTTACTAAATAATCCAGACAGAAAACAAATGAATAGTGTGGCTATACTAGCCCCAGAGTGGAAAGTTATTCTATCCCCAAATTAAAAAAAAAAAAAAAAACAAAAAAACAAAACTTAAGAAATGCCTCAGTCAAAAAAATCAGTCTATTCCATGAGCAGCTTAACTTCTTGGAAGAATGAAGTCCAGTACTGCTTAAAAGAACCCTACAAAATCCAGCATTTTTTGGTATAAGTTTCACAGTGCCCAACATGCATTATGGTTAAGAAACAAGAAAATGTGACACATTAAACTGGAGAAAGATCAGCAAATAGAAACACATCCACAAATGAATGAAATGATTAACAGACCAGGATTTTAAACAGCTATTATAAATCCATTCTATGTGCTCAATGACTTAAAGGACAATATGGACAAAATTTTGAGGGAAATGAAAGATATAAAAAACAGTATGGAGGTTCCTCAGGACATTAAAAATAGAGCTACTCTATGACCCAGCAATTACACTACTGGATGTTTACCCCAAAGATACAGATTAGTGAAAAAAAGGGCACATGCACCCCAATGTTCATAGCAGCAATGTCCACAATAACGAAACTGTGGAAAGAGCCAAGAAGTCTTTCAACAGATGAATGGTTAAAGAAGATGTGTTTCATATACAATGAAATATTACTCAGCCATCAGAAAAGATGAATATCCACCATTTACATTGACATGGATGGAACTGGAAGGAATTATTCTAAGTGAATAAGTCAGTCAGAGAAAGGCAGTTATCATATGGTTTCACTCATATATGGAACATAAGGAATAGTGCAGAGGACAATAGGGGAAGGGAGGGGAAACCCAAGGGGAAGAAATAAGAGAGGGAGACAAACCATATATGACTCTTGACGCCGAGAAACAAACTGAGGTTTGCAGAAAGGGAGGTAGCTGGGGGATGTAGCAACTCAGTGATGGGCAATAACAAAGGTACATGTTGTGATGAGCACTGGGTGTTGTATGCAACTAAAGAATCATTGAACATTATATCAAAAACTAAAGATGCTGAGTGAAATAAGTTAAGCAGAGAGAGTCAATTATCATATGGTTTCACTTATTTGTGGAGCATAACAAATAGTTAGAGAGGAGAAGGGAGTTGGGGGAAATTGGAAGGGGAGGTGAACCATGAGAGACTATGGACTTTGAAAAACAATCTGAGGGGTTTGAAGTGGCGGGGGGGGTGGGAGGTTGGGGTACCAGGTGGTGGGTATTAGAGAGGGCACGATTGCATGGAGCACTGGGTGTGGTGCAAAAGTAATGAATACCGTTATGCTGAAAATAAATAAAAAAAAAACTAAAGATGCACTATACATTGGCTAATCGAACTTTAATTTTTTTTAAAGTTAACAACAATAACAACAAAAAAGAACTAAATGGGGGGGGCGCCTGGGTGGCTCAGTGGGTTAAGCCACTGCCTTCGGCTCAGGTCATGATCTCAGGGTCCTGGGATCGAGTCCCGCATCGGGCTCTCTGCTCAGCAGGGAGCCTGCTTCCTCCTCTCTCTCTCTGCCTGCCTCTCTGCCTACTTGTGATCTCTCTCTGTCAAATAAATAAATGAAATCTTTAAAAAAAAAAACTAAATGGGAATGCTAGAGATGGAAAATAAAGTATAATTAAAACAAAAAATAATGTAATCCCTAATGGGGTTAATAAAATATTAAATATTATGGGGAGGAGGAGACAAAATAAAATCAAAGAACTTGAATTCAGGGAATAGAAACCATCAAAACTTCAGCACAGAGAGGGGAAAAAACCCAGGTAAAAATGCACAGTGTCAAAATCACTGGAATACTGTTGGAATACCTCAAACACTCTAATACACACATTAAAATGAAAGAGAGAAAGATTCAGAAAAAAATATTTGAAGAAATAATGGATGAAGGTTTTCAGAAATTTAGGAAAACTATAAAACGACATATTCAAAGTGCTCGAAAGCTTTAGAAGGTTAGACACAAAACCACACCAAGGCAATCATTACCAAATTTCGGAAAGCCAGCAATGAGAAGAAAATTCTTAAAACCAACCAGAGAAAAAGACACATTACAAATATAAGAATGCCCACAGACTTTAAAGTATGAAAGAAAATATATATGTTGATGAAGAATTCAATACCCAATGAGGACCTCTCTCAAAATGAAGGTGAAATGCTTTTTTCAAACAAGGAAAACTGAGAACATGTTATCATCGGCTAACATTTTCTAAAAGATATATTAAAGATGTTTTTTAGGCAGAAGGAAAATGATATGACAAAAACATGGTTCACACAAAAGAATGAAGCTTACCAGAAATAACAAATAAGTAGGTAAATATTAGAAACAAACAAGCAAACAAACAAAAAAAAACCAGACAAACAACAACAACAACAACAAAAACTTGAGTTCTGTGTTCTGGTAATGACAGAGTGCCTTGTATAAGACTAACTATCCAGATGATAACAATGATAAAAACTAGAAAAAAATAATGATTTCAGGACACTTGAAAGCAGTCAAAACCAGGAAGAAACTGGGCAGGATTTGTCTAAAAAAAAAAAAAAGAAAAGAAAGAAAAGGAAAAAGTATTAAAAGCCAGAGAAGAAATGAGATATTATATATAGGAGAATGATAATAATAATGAAGGTTGGCATTTAATTGTACAAAAAAGGATGTTAAAACCTAATGATATGCCATCTTGAAAATGCTGAGAGGGAAGAATAAAACACTGTCAACCTAGCATTCTATATATGTATATAAATATTTAAAAAATGAAGACAAAATGAAAGCATTTCATCAAAATGAAAGCCTTTCAAAGATCAACAAAATATTTTTATTTATTTTATTTTTTAAAGATTTTATTTATTTATTTGACAGAGATCACAAGTAGGCAGAGAAGCAGACAGAGAGAGGAGGAAGCAGGCTCCCTGCTGAGCAGAGAGGCCGATGTGGGGCTCAATCCCAGGACCCCAGGAACATGACCTGAGCCAAAGGCAAGGCTTTAACCCACTGAGCCACCCAGGCACCCCACAACAAAATATTTTTAAAGCAGATGCACACTGCAACAAGTGCTGAAATTCTTCATTCTTAATGCACATAATGCAATATGGAAATTTGGATATATAGGGAAAATGAAGCACATTAGAAATAATAAATATGTAAATCAATATAAAACTGTTTCTTAATTTCCTTTAAAGCCAATTAACTAAAGTGAAAATAATGTGTGACAGTAATAACAAATTAAAGGAAGGAGTCATAGATGTTATTATACTGTTACAAGTTTGCTACAGGTAAAGTTGCATATAATCAAGTTAAGCTGTGATAAATGAAAATATAATATCAAAATAAATCAATAAAATGTATTATATACTTTATCTATCTATATCTATCTGTATCTCTATATCCATATCTAAAAATGGAGATAGATGGAATATTTAAAATATGTAGTGATTACAAGGTGCCTGAGTGGCTTGGTCAGTTAAGCGTCTGACTCTTGATTTCAGCTCAGGTCATGATCTCAGGGTTGTGAGATCTAACCCCACATTGGGCTCAGGGCTCAGTGGGGAGCCTCTATCCCTCTCCTTCTGCCCGCTCTCCTGCACACTCATTTTTCTCTCAAATAAATAAAATATTTATATATACACACACACGTGTGTGTGTGTGTGTATCTATATCTATAGATAGATATATGTATATATAGATATAGATATCTAATGGTTGCCACAGGCTGGGAGGAGGGAAAAATGGGGAGTTAATAGCTACAGAGTTTCAGTTTGGGAAGATGAAACAAGTTCTGAAAGTGGATGGTGATGATGGTTGCACAACCATGTGAAGGTACCTGAAACCATGGACTGTACACTTTAAAATTATAGGATAGGTAAATAGGGAAAAAAGAGGTAATATAGAACATAAAAGGGAAAATGGTACATTTAAACATGAGCATAGTAATTTGATTTTATATTAAATATAAAAGAACTATACTCTGGACAAAAGGGAGCAATTCTTAGACTGGTAAATGTGAGAGAGAGTAATGAAACTTTGAAAACCCCTTGTAGGTTTAATGTAAAAAAGAGGGAAAACCCAATTGCTTAAATGAAGAATTCTAGAGGAAACATCACCACAAGTCATACAGAAATTTAAAAAATGATAACAGGAACTTTGAATAATTTTAGTTAATTTATTTGAAAAGTCCATCAAGAGGGGTGCCTGGGTGGCTCAGTGGGTGAAGCCTCTGCCTTCAGCTCAGGTCATGATCTCAGGGTCCTGGAATCAAGCCCCACATCGGGCTCTCTGCTCAACAGATAAATAAATATATACAAATGTATATATTTGTATATATACAAATAAAATCTTAAGAAAGTCCACAAGATTTCTAAAACTAACATGAGAATCACAAGTAAACAATTTTTTGCAAGAGTACTTTTTTCTTTTTTTTATGTAATGAGAAAAAATAATAACTAAAATGTATGCCATAAAGTTCCAGTTATAAATAGGTTCATTAATTATTTTTTAAAGATTTTTTAAAAATTTATTTATTTGTCAGAGAGAGAGAGAAAGCAAGGAAAAGCAGGGGGAGGAGCAGGCAGAGGGAAAAACAGGCTCCCTGTTGAGTGAGGGCCCTGATGCAGGACTCAATCCTAGGACCTTGGGATCATGACCTGAGCTGAAGGCAGACACTTAACTGACTGAGTCACCCAGGCTTCCTGGGTTCATTAATTATTTCTAACAAACACTGTATGAGAAATTGTACCAACATTACATAAAGTCTCCTCTAAATAGAGAAGAATGGCTTTATGAGGTCACTCTAAACCTTATAGCAAAACCCAACATTAAAAAAAAGTCCATCCTAAATACAGATGCAAAAATTCTTTTTTTTTTTTTTGTACCAGAGATAAAGGAACACTTTTTAATGATATAAAGGTCAGTACATCAAGAAAAGATAAGAATTGCAAACATATATGCACCTAACAACAGAGCCTCAAAATACATGAAGCAAAACCTGACAGAATTGAATGAAGAATTAGATAATCCAATAATACAGTTAGAGGTAACTCTAACTATTTATTTTAGATTATTGTTTTCCCTCAAATGGGAAAGTTTAGAGCCATTATTTCTTAAAATATTATTTCTGCCCCTTTCTCTCTCTTCTCTTCTTTTGGGACTCCCATTATGTATATATGTTGGTACTTTTTTTTTTTTCCGATTTATTTATTTTCAGAAAAACAGTATTCATTATTTTTTCACCACACCCAGTGCTCCATGCAAGCTGTGCCCTCTATAATACCCACCACCTGGTACCCCAACCTCCCACCCCCCCACCACTTCAAACCCCTCAGACTGTTTTTCAGAGTCCATAGTCTCTCATGGTTCATCTCCCCTTCCAATTTACCCAAAAGCACATACCCTCCCCAATGTCCATAACCTTCCCCCCTTCTCCCAACCCCCCTCCCCCCAGCAACCCACAGTTTGTTTCGTGAGATTAAGAGTCACTTATGGTTTGTCTCCCTCCCTATCCCATCTTGTTTCATGGATTCTTCTCCTACCCACTTAAGCCCCCATGTTGCATCACCACTCCCTCATATCAGGGAGATCATATGATAGTTGTCTTTCTCCGCTTGACTTATTTCACTAAGCATGATACGCTCTAGTTCCATCCATGTTGTCGCAAATGGCAAGATTTTGTTTCTTTTGATGGCTGCATAGGATTCCATTGTGTATATATACCACATCTTCTTGATCCATTCATCTGTTGATGGACATCTAGGTTCTTTCCATAGTTTGGCTATTGTGGACATTGCTGCTATAAACATTCGGGTGCACGTGCCCCTTTGGATCACTACGTTTGTATCTTTAGGGTAAATTCCCAGTAGTGCAATTGCTGGGTCATAGGGCAGTTCTATTTTCAACATTTTGAGGAATCTCCATGCTGTTTTCCAGAGTGGTTGCACCAGCTTGCATTCCCACCAACAGTGTAGGAGGGTTCCCCTTTCTCCGCATCCTCGCCAGCATCTGTCATTTCCTGACTTGTTGATTTTAGCCATTCTGACTGGTGTGAGGTGATATCTCATTGTGGTTTTGATTTGTATTTCCCTGATGCCGAGTGATATGGAGCACTTTTTCATGTGTCTGTTGGCCATCTGGATGTCTTCTTGGCAGAAACGTCTGTTCATGTCCTCTGCCCATTTCTTTATTGGATTATTTGTTCTTTGGGTGTTGAGTTTGTTAAGTTCTTTATAGATTTTGGACACTAGTCCTTTATCTGATATGTCGTTTGCAAATATCTTCTCCCATTCTGTCAGTTGTCTTTTGGTTTTGTTAACTGTTTCCTTTGCTGTGCAAAAGCTTTTGATCTTGATGAAATCCCAAAAGGATTATTCACCACGACCAAGTGGGATTTATCCCAGGGCTGCAAGGTTGGTTCAACATCCGCAAATCAGTCAATGTGATACAACACATCAATAAAAGAAAGAACAAGAACCATATGATACTCTCAATAGATGCTGAAAAAGCATTTGACAAAGTACAGCATCCCTTCCTGATCAAAACCCTTCAAAGTGTAGGGATAGAGGGCACATACCTCAATATCATCAAAGCCATCTATGAAAAACCCACTGCAAATATCATTCTCAATGGAGAAAAACTGAAAGCTTTTCCACTAAGGTCAGGAACACGGCAGGGATGTCCATTATTACCACTGCTATTCAACATAGTACTAGAAGTCCTAGCCTCAGCAATCAGACAACAAAAGGAAACTAAAGGCATCCAAATCGGTAAAGAAGAAGTCAAACTATCACTCTTCGCAGATGATATGATACTCTATGTGGAAAACCCAAAAGACTCCACTCCAAAACTGCTAGAACTTATACAGGAATTCAGTAAAGTGTCAGGATATAAGATCAATGCACAGAAATCAGTTGCATTTCTCTACACCAACAACAAGACAGAAGAAAGAGAAATTAAGGAGTCAATCCCATTTACAATTGCACCCCAAACCATAAGATACCTAGGAATAAACCTAACCAAAGAGGCTAAGAATCTATACTCAGAAAACTATAAAGTACTCATGAAAGAAATTGAGGAAGACACAAAGAAATGGAAAAATGTTCCATGCTCCTGGATTGGAAGAATAAATATTGTGAAAATGTCTATGCTACCTAAAGCAATCTACACATTTAATGCAATTCCTATCAAAGTACCATCCATCTTTTTCAAAGAAATGGAACAAATAATTTTAAAATTTATATGGAACCAGAAAAGACCTCGAATAGCCAAAGGGATATTGAAAAACAAAGCCAAAGTTGGTGGCATCACAATTCCGGACTTCAAGCTTTATTACAAAGCTGTCATCATCAAGACAGCATGGTACTGGCACAAAAACAGACACATAGACCAATGGAACAGAATAGAGAGCCCAGAAATAGACCCTCAACTCTATGGTCAACTAATCTTCGACAAAGCAGGAAAGAATGTCCAATGGAAAAAAGACAGCCTCTTCAATAAATGGTGTTGGGAAAATTGGACAGCCACGTGCAGAAAAATGAAATTGGACCATTTCCTTACACCACACACAAAAATAGACTCAAAATGGATGAAAGACCTCAATGTGAGAAAGGACTCCATCAAAATCCTTGAGGAGAACACAGGCAGCAACCTCTTCGACCTCAGCCGCAGCAACATCTTCCTAGGAACATCGCCAAAGGCAAGGGAAGCAAGGGCAAAAATGAACTTTTGGGATTTCATCAAAATCAAAAGCTTTTGCACAGCAAAGGAAACAGTTAACAAAACCAAAAGACAACTGACAGAATGGGAGAAGATATTTGCAGATGCAAAAATTCTTATCAAAATACCATCAATCCTGGGACTTCTGGTTTCCAGGCTCTCATGTGAGAAACCTGGAAGTTGTTACTCCATTCTAATAACAAATAAAAAGCTGAATAACCTGAAAAATCAACAGTTCTCCCATCTGTAAAATAAATGAGGTCACAATTCAGTAGTTACCCCCTAAACTGGAGACACCAAAAGATGAATACAGAGAATCACAACTTACCAAATAAATAGTAATCTCTGCAGAAAGTAATGCTGGAGTAAGAAAATCTGAACATAACTACTGCTTTTCAAAATGGCACTGCCAATTCTAGCCAATATAGTGAGTCAATAAAGGAAATACAAGGTATACAGATTAGAAAGGAAGAAATAAATCCATCTTTCTTCATAGGTAACATGATCATCTCAGCAGGAAATGCAAAAGATTCAACAACAACAACAACAACTGCTGGAACTAGTAAGTGATAATAGCAAGTTTGTAGAATATAAGGTCAATATACAGAAGTCATTTTCTTCCCTACATAGTAGCCATTAACAAGTAGAATTTGAAATTAGAAGCAATATAACATTTATATTGTCACTCCCCAAAGATTAAATACTTCAGGATAAATCCAACAGAGTATGTTCAACATCTATATGAGGAAAACTACAAGACAGATTAAATAAATCAAAGAAGTAAATACATGGAAAGATATTCCATGCTCATGGAATGGAACTTTCAGTATTACCAAGATGTTGATTCTTCTCAACTTGATCTGTAGATTCAACAAAATCCTAGTCAAAATCCCAGTAAGTTATTTTATTGATATTGACCAACTAATTCTAAAATTTATATAGATAGATTAAAAAAACAAAAAACAAAAACAACAAAAAAACCAAAAACAAAACAAAAAACCCCAGAATAACCAACTCAGTATTGAAGGAGAAGATGGATGAACAACCCTAGTTGACTTCAAGACTTACTATAAAGCTTTAGTAATCAATACAGTGTGGTATTTATGAAAGAATAGACAAATCAGTAGAACAGAATAGAGAGCCCAGAAATAGATGCACATAAATACCATCAAGTGATCTTTGACAAAGGAATAAGTAATGCAATGGAACACAGAGTCTTTTCCACAGTGATGTAGGAACAATTGTAGATCTATATGCAAAAAAATTAATCTAGACAAAAATTTTACATGTTTCACAAAATTAATTTTTAAAAAACAGGTCATGAATTGAAAACGGAAGAAATTGTAAAAACTCCTAGAAAATAACATAGGAGAAAACCTGTATGATTTTGGGTATAGTGATTGCTTCTTAGATATAACACTGGAGGCATAATCGATATCAGTTAAATATAAGGGAAACCCCATAAAGCTATCAGATGCTTTTTCAACAGAAATTTGTCAAGTTAGGAGGGAGTGGTACAATATATTCTAAGCGTTGAAAGGAAAAAAAAAAAATCTCTGGCCAAGAGTACTCTATCCAGCAAGGCTGTAATTCAGGAGAGATAAAGAATTTCCCAGACAAATAAAAGTTAAAGACTTGATCCCAGAACCCCAGAAGATGACCTGAGCCAAAGGCAGTTGCTTAACCAACTGAGCCAACCAGGCACCACCTGACAAAATAGACTTTATTATTTTTTTCTTCAAAATGACTTTAAAACAAAGATTGTAGCAAGAGACAAATAAAGCCACTATCTAATAATAGAGGGGACAATCCAACAAGAAGATATGACAATTTTAAATATTTATGCACCCCCCATGGGACCATCCAAATACATAAACATAGAGGAAATAATTAGTAGTGATATAATAATAGTAGGGGACTTTAAAAGATCATCTAAACAGAAAATCAACAAGGAAACAATGGTTTTGAATGACATGCTGGACCAGATGAACTTAACAGGTATATTCAGAACATTCCATCCTAAAATAGCAGAATAAACATTCTTTTTAAGTACACATGGAACATTCTCCAGAATAGACCACATACTGGGCCATAAAACAAATCTCAACAAATTCAAAAAGATCAAAATCATAGCAAAACTCTGGGATCAGATGGCTTCACAAGTGAGTTCTACCAAACATTCATTCATTCATTCATTTCTTTATTTGTAAAGACTTATTTATTATAGGGAGAGAGAACATGGAGGGGAAGGATAGAAGGAAGGGGAGAGTCTCAAGCGGACTCCATGCTGAGTGTGAAGCCTTACTCAGGCTTCATCTCACAACCCTGAGGTCATGACCTGAGATATCGACCTGAGCCAAAACTAAAAGTCACATACTTAACCAACTGTGGCACCTAAGTGTCCCAAATTCTACTAAACATTTAAAGAAGAGTTAATACCTATTCTTCTCAAACTATTCCAAAAAGTAGAAGAGGAAGGAAAACTTTTAAATTCATTCTGTGAGGCCAGTATTACTGTGATACCAGAAGCCAGTAAAGACACCACCAAAAAAAAAAAAAAAAAAAAAAGAGGAAGAAGAAGAAGAGGAGAAAGAAAACTAGTAGAATTTATTCCCAGTATGCAAGGGTGCTTCAATATTTGCAAAACAGTCAACGTGATTCATCACATCAGTAAGAGAAAGGATAAAAAACATATGGCTTCAATAGATGCACAAAAGCATCCAACATGGTGCTACATCCATTCATGATTTAAAAAAAAATAAAAAACAAAAGACAAAAAACCTCTGCAAAGTGAGTGAAGATATATCTCACCATAATAAAAACCTTACATGAAAAACCCACAGTGAACTACCTACTGAATGGGGAAAAACAGAGCTTTTCTCCCAGCTCAGGAATAAGACAAAGATGTTCACTCTCACCACTTTTATTCAACATAGTACTGGAAGTCTTAGCCATAGCAATAAGACAAGAGAAAGGCATAAAAGGCATTCATATTGGTAAAAAGGAAGTAAAACTTTCACTATTTACAGATGCCATGGTACTACATACAGAAAACCCTAAAGACTCCACCAAAAAATAACCTACAAGAACTGATAAATGAATTTGGTCAAATCATAGAACATAAAACTAATGTACAGAAATCTGTTGTATTTCTATGCACTAGTAATAAAATAGGGAAAAGATAAAATTAAGAAAACATTTCAATTTATGATTGCACCAAAAATAACAAAATACCTAGAAATAATTTAACCAGGGAGAAGAACCTGTACTCTGAAAACTATGTCACATTGATGAATGAAATTGAAGACAACACAAACAAATGAAAAGACATTCTGTACATATGGATTGGAAGAACAAATACTGTTAAAATGTCTACACTTCTCAAAGCAATCTGCACATATAATGAAATCCTTAGCAAAATGCCAATAGCATTTTTCACAGAACTAGAACAATTCTAAAATTCGTATGGAACCAAAAAAGACCTGGAGTAACCAAAGCAAACTTGAAAAAGAAAAACAAAACAAATGAACAAATGAATAAAAAGAGAGACTAACCAAGAAACAGACTCTTAACTGCAGAAAACAAAGTGATGGTTGCCAGAGGGGAGGTGGGGGGGGGTGAAATAGTTGGTGGAGATTAAAGAGTACACTTTTCATGACAAGTCCTGAATAATATATAGAATTAAAAAAAAAAAAAAGATTTTATTTAGGGGTGCCTGGGTGGCTCAGTGGGTTAAACCGCTGCCTTCAGCTCAGGTCATGATCCCAGGGTCCTGGGATTGAGCCCGCATCAGGCTCTCTGCTCATGGGGAGTCTGCTTCCTCCCCTCTTTCTCTCTGCCTGCCTCTCTGCCTACTTGTGATCTCTCTCCGTCAGATAAATAAATAAAATCTTTATCTTTCTTAAAGATTTTATTTTATCTGACAGAGAAAGAGAGACAGTGAGAGAGGGAACACAAGCAGGGGAGTGGGAGAGGGAGAAGCAGGTTCCCCACTGAGCAGGGAGCCTGATGTGGGGCTCCATCCCAGGACCCTGGGATAATAACCTGAGCCAAAGGGTGACACTCAACTGACTGAGCTACCCAGGTGTCCCTATATAGAGAATTTTTGAATCACTATATTGCATACCTTAAACTAATACAACACTGTGTTAAGTATACTGAAATTAAAATTTAAAAGCTTAAAGAAAAAAAGAAAAAAGAAAAAGAGAAGAAAAACAAAAGTGGAGGTATCACAATTCCAGACTTCAAGTTATATTACAAAGTGGTAAAAATCAAAACAGTATGGTACTGGCACAAAGAAAACTCAGAAATAAACCCATAATTATATGATCAACTAATCTTTGGCAAAGGAGGCAAAAATATCCAATGGATAACAGACAGTCTTCTCAACAAAGGGTATCGGAAAAACTGGACAACTGCATACAAAGGACTGAAAGTGGTCCAGTTACACACCTTCACAAAAATAAATGCAAAGTGGATAAGGTCCTAAGTGTCAAACCATAAAAATCATAGAAGAGGGCAGAGACAATGATTTCTCTGACATCAGCTGTAACATCTTTCTAGATGTGACTCCTGAGATAAGGGAAACAAAGACAAAAATAAACTATTGGTAATACATCCAAATAAAAATCTTCTGCACAGCAATGGAAACAACCAACAAAACTAAAAGAAACTCCACTGAATGGGAGAAGATATTTACAAATGACATATCCGATAAAGAGTTATTATCCAAATTCTATAAAGAACTCAATGCCCAAAATACAAATAATCCGGTTAAAAAATGGGCAGAAGACATGAATAAACATTCTTTTAAAGAAGACATCCAGGTGGCCAACAGACACATGAAAAGATGCTCAACATCACTCATCATCAGGGAAATGCAAATGAAAACTACAATAAGATATCCCCTCATACCTGTCAGAATGGTTAAAATCCCCTCATACCTGTCAGAATGGTTAAAATCAATAACAAGAAACAACAGATGTTGGTAAGGATGCAGAATAAGGGGAACTCTTGCATTGTTGGTGAAAACGCAAACTGGTGCAGCCCCTGTGAAACACAGTATGGAGGGTCCTCAAAAACTTAAAAGTAGAACTACCCAATGACCTAGCTATCGTACTACTGGGTACTTACCCAAAGAATGCAAAAAGTGTAATCCAAAGGGATATGTGCACCCCTATGTTTATGGCCGCATTATTTACAATAGCCAAATTATGGAAGTTGCCTAAGTGTCCATTGTTGGATAATAGTTAAAGAAGATGTGAGATCTATATCTATATCTATATCTATAAATAGATATTTATTTCAGCCATTAAGAAGAATGAAGTCTTCTCATTTGCAAATGAATAGAGTTACAAAGTATAATGCTGAGTGAAATAAGCCAGCCAGAGAAAGACAAATAACAGGTGATTTCACTCGTATGTGGAATTTAAGAATCAAAACAAAGGAAAAAGAGAGACAAACCAAAAAATAGGCTCTAACTATAGAAAAGAAACATATAGTTATCAGAGGGGAGGTGGTTTGGGGGATGGGTGAAATTGTTTAGGGGATTCATAGTACAGTTATCTTGATGAGCACTGAGTAATATATGGTATTGTTGAATCACTATGTGGTACTCCTAAAACTAATATAGCTGTATGTCAACTACAATGGAATTAAAATAAAAAATGAATGGACCAAAGACCTTAACAAATACCTCAGTGAAAAGATACACAGTTGGCAAATAAGCATACAAAAATATACTCACCATAACATGTCATTAGTGAAATACAAATTAGAACAACAGTGAGATATCACTACACACCTATTTAACTGGCCGAAATCCAGATCACTGCAAACACCAAATGCAAATAAGGATGAAGAACAATAGAAGTCTCATTGACTGCTGGTGGGAATGCAAAATAGTACAGCCACTTTGGAAGATAATTTGATAATTTGTTATAAAACGTAACATACTTTCACCAAATGGCCCAACAATCATGCTCCTTGGTATTTGCCCAAGGAGCTGAGAATTTTTGTTCACATAAGAACTGGCATACAGCTGATTGTATTGGGTTTATTTTTAATTTCCAAAACTTGGAAACAAGGAAGATATTCAGGTGAGTGGATAAACAAACTGTGGTACATTCAGACAATGAGATATTATTTAGTGCTAAAGAAAAATGAGCTATCAAGCCATTAAAAGGTAGGGAGGATCTAAAATGCGTATTATTAAGTGAAGCAAAACAATCTGAAAAGGCTATATACTGTATAATTCCAACTATATGGCATGCCCTACGAGGCAAAACTATAAGGACATTAAAGAAAGTGGTTGCCAGATGTTATAAGTGAGGGAAAGATAAATAAGCAGATTACAGAGGATTTTTCTGGCTGTAAAACTACACTGTATGGACATTGCTGCTATAAACATTCAGGTACACCTGCCCCTTCAGATCACTACATTTGTATTTTTAGGGCAAATACCCAGTAGTGCGATTGCCGGGTCATAGGGGAGCTCTATTTTTAACTTTTTGAGGAACTTCCATATTGTTTTCCAGAGTGGTTCACCAGCTTGCATTCCCACCAGCAGTGTAGGAGGGTTCCCTTTCTCCGCATCCTTGCCAATATCGCTCATTTCCTAACTTGTTAATTTTAGCCATTCTGACTGGTGTGAGGGGGTATCTCACTGTGGTTTTGATTTGTATTGCCCTGATGCTGAGTGATGTTGAACACTTTTTCATGTGTCTTTTGGCCATTTGGATGTCTTCTTTGCTGAAATGTCTGTTCATGTCTTCTGCCCATTTGTTGATTGGATTCTTTGTTCTCAGGGTATAAGTTCTTTATAGATTTTGGATACTACCCTTTTTATCTGACATGTTCTTTGAAAATATCTTCTCCCATTCTATCAGATGTCTATTGGTGTTGTTGGCTGTTTCCTTTGCTGTGCAAAAGCATTTGATCTTGATGAAGTCCCAAAATTTCATTTTTGCCCTTGCTTCCCTTGCCTTCGGCGATGCTTCTAGGAAGAAGTTGCTGCAGCTGAGGTCAAAGAGGTTGCTGCCTCTGTTCTCCTCAAGGATTTTGATGGATTCCTGTCTCACATTAAGGTCTTTCATCCATTTTGAGTCTATTTTTGTGTATGGTGTAAGGAAGTGGTCCAGTTTCATTCTTCTGCATGTGGCTGTCCAATTTTCCCAACACCATTTGTTGCAGAGATGTGTTTTCTCCATTGGACATTCTTTTCTGCTTTGTCAAAGATTAGTTGACCATAGAGTTGAGAGGGTCCATTTCTGGGATCTCTATTCTGTTCCATTGATCGATGTGTCTGTTTTTGTGCCAATGCTGTACTGTCTTGGTGATTACAGCTTTGTAATAGAGCATTAAGTCTGGAATTGTGATGCCAACTTTGGTTTTCTTTTTCAACATTCCTTTGGCTATTTGGGGTCTTTTCTGGTTCCATATAAATTTGAGGATTATTTGTTCCATTTCTTTGAAAAAACTGATGATATTTTGATAAGAATTGCATTAAATGTGTAGATTGTTTTAGGTACCATAGACATCTACAATATTTGTTCTTCTAATCCATGAGCATGGAACATTTTTCCATTTCTTTGTGTCTTCTTCAATTTCTTTCATGAGTACTTTATAGTTTTCTGAGTACAGATTCTTTGCCTCTTTGGTTAGGTTTATTCCTAGGTATCTGATAATTTTTGGTGTGATTGTAAATGGGATTGACTCCTTAATTTCTCTTTCTTCTGTCTTGTTGTTGGTGTATAGAAATGCAACTGATTTCTGTGCATTGATTTTATATCCTGACACTTAACTGTATTTCTGTATGAGTTCTAGCAGTTTTGGAGTGGGGTCTTTTGGATTTTCCATATAAAGTATCATATCATCTGCAAAGAATGAGGGTTTGACTTCTTCTTTGCTGATTCAGATGGCTTTAATTTCTTTTTGTTGTCTGATTGCTGAGGCTAGGACTTCTAGTACTATGTCAAATAGCACTGGTGATAGTGGAAACAACCTAGATGTCCATCAACAGATGAATGGATAAAGAAGATGTGGCATATATATAACGCAGCTATCAAAAAACCTGAAATCTTGCCACTGCAAATAGATGGAACTAGAGAGTATTATGATAAGTGAAATAACTCAATCAGAGAAAGTCAGTTATCATATGATCTCTCTGATATGAGGAATTTGAGAGGCAGGACGGATGGTCATAGGTGTTAGATTGAAAAAAAATGAAACCAAATGGGATCAGGAGGGAGACAAACCATAAGAGACTCTTAATCTCACGAAACAAACTGAGGGTTGCTGGGATGTGGGGGAGTAGGGATAGGGTGGCGGGGTTATGGACATTGGGGAGGGTGTGTGCTCTGGTGAGTGTGAAATGTGTAAACCTGATGATTTACAGACCTGTATCCCTGGATCAAATAATAACATTATATGTTAATATATAATACATTACATGTTCATTAAAAAAGTACACTATATGATACTATAATGATGGATACATGTCATTATACATTTGTCTAAATTCACAGAATGTACAACACCAAGAGTGAACCATAATATAGTGTAAGCTGTGGACTTTGAATGACAGTGATGTGTCAGTATAGGTTCATAGCTGTAACCAATATACCATCCTGGTCAGATATTTTTATAATGAGGAGGCTAGCCATGTGTGGGGGCACTGGGGATATGGGAAATCTCTTTGCCTTAAGCTCAATTTTACTACAAACCTAAAACTACTCTAAAAAACAAAACAAAACAAAAAAAACAAAGTCTTTTAAAAATATTATCAAGCTTAACCGAATGATATACAAAAATGGTAGTACATCATGACTGAGTGGGATTTCCCTACAGCAAAATGAATCAATGAAATTTGAAGAGAAGAGAACAAAAAGTACATTGTTTATCTCATGAATGCATGAAAAATCTTTTTGCAAAATTTAAGGAGAAACTATGATTTTAATAACAATTTTCACTAAAGGAGAAATAAAAAAGCAAAGATTTCAAATGAATTGTTAAAATCAAAGAGCTAACATCATACTTAATGATCAAATAACTATATACCCTCCCAGAGTTTGGGAGCATGTCAAAAATATCTGTTTTCACCACTTCTATTTAAACGTGTACTGGAGATCCTCTGCAGTGACTTAAGGCATGGAAAATAAATGAAAGGCATAAAATTTAGAAAGAAACATTTAGAAAGAAAACATGAAAGTATTTTTGTTCACTGAGGATATGATATTAACATAGCAAATTTTAAGGAATTTATGAATAAGCTACCAGAACTAATATATGAATTAGGCAATTCTGCAGAATACAGGTCCAATGTACAAAAAGATGCATTTCTAAACACTAGCAACAAGTCATTGGGGAAGTGAATTTTAAAATATTACTCATAATTAGCATCAGAATATAAAATAATTAGAAATAAATGTAATGAAAACTGTGGAAGACCTCTACAGTGAAAATCAAAACAGGCTGCAGGGAGAAATAATGAACAGCCCAATAAATGAAGAGATACATCATAACAATTAATTTAAAGATGTGAAGTTCTTAAGACATCCATTCTTCATGAAAAGATCTAGAGATTGACTGTCATACCAGTCACATTTCTAATAGTGCTTACCTATAGAAACTGACAAGATTATTATAAAAATTAGAAAGACAACCTGGTATAGCCAATCTTAGGGAACATATTTGGAGGACTGATTTTAAGATTTACTATAGATCTACAAAATAAAGATACTGTTCTATTAATAAGAGACCAATGAATTTATAGAACAGAGGGGAGAGTCTAGACACAATCTGCACATATTTGGTCAAATGACTTTTTAGGAAGACTAAGCATACAAATCATGTAGATAATTCAGTAGGAATGTATGATGGTTTCAACCTCTTTGGAAAAAAAAAATTGCCATTCCTTATAAAGTTAAACATTTACCCATTTGTTCCATTACTTGACATTTTACCAAGCTGGATGAAAATCTACATCTCCAAAACTATTTATAATAGAATATTCATAGCTTTATTCATAAAAGCAAAAAGACTCATAACAACCTGCAATGCCTATCAATGAAAAGCACAAGGAAATTCTGATATATTCATACAGTGGAATAGTACAGAGCAATAAAGTAGAACAAACTACTGATACATGCAAAAAAATGGAAAAACCTCAAAAGCGCCATGCTAAGTAAAAAAAAAATAAAATAATTTTTTAAAAAGGCAGATACCAAAATATACATGCTCCATGATACCATGTGTTATGAACTTAAAGAACAGATCTTTCTACGATGGTGGAAATGAATTGTGCATAGTGGGTGAGGGATGCCTCCCAAGGAATAAAAGGGAATTTTCACAGTAGTGGTAACAGGGACTGTATTTTCATTAAAATCTACTGAATTATATATTTTCTTGCTTAAAATTTACATCTATATTTAAAAAAGACAAAAATTGTGTTATTTAATGTTTTTTAAGGACAAAAAGAGCCAAGATTGTATTTCTCACAAGTCTTCCTGCAACTTCCTTTAGAAAAGGTCTAATCAATCTTGTCATACTTATCAGGTTGGGAGATGTCCACACATGATAATCATTCCTGTTTCCCAAAGTCCTGATATTTCAGTAACTCCAAAGATTATGAATTTGAATTTGATTGAATTTTGAAAACACCATCTATATCATTTTGGGAAACAATGACTGAATCTGAAAACAGATGTGATATTTGATGATAATTAGAAATTATTTCTATTCTACTGTATATGATAATAGTATTCAGATTTTTCAGAAAATGTTCTTTTTAAGAAATGCATTCTTAAAAAATAAAAAAATTAATTAATAAAATCATAACCAGTAAAAATAAAATATTAGGAGTAAAAAGGCATAATTTATTTATTATACATTACAACATTTGAGGAAAATCATGCAAATTAAACATGACAAAATATTCATTATCAAACCTGGATGGTGGGTATATGGACATTGGTTATACTTTCCTCTCTGATATTTCTTGGTAGCATGAAAAATAAATTTAAAAAATCAAAGAACAGATATCTTTTCCCTAAGACTGTTCTACTAACTACTGTATGTCCTTTAGTTTATATAAATGCTTCAGTAATCAATTTCTTTCAAAATTCAAAGCAGCATAAATGAAATTTTTAAATTCCCATTATTATATATCCTGCTGGCTTTCCCTTTTTACTGTCACCCCCAGGGAGCTCAAATGTAAGTAAGTGTTATGTATCATTTCAGTACCTTTGCCTTAGTCCACTGTTTTGATGAAGATAAATATTGGAATCCTTATGGAGTTTCTAAAGTATTCATTCCTTCAATATTTCTGTTACATTTCTCACCAAAGAAACGTTCTTTCCTTGATAGAGGAGTATGTATTTTGGAAAATTACTTCCCAGGTGACTAGTTTGCTAGCTCCATCTCCTCCCTGGCTCCTGGTCAAGAGCTTGGCAAGTTTTGTGTGCATTTTCTGGACCTATATCCTTTATTTACTGGCTCATATTTATTTTCCTTTGAAATTTGGTTTTATTAAGTATAGGTTTTCTACTGCAAGCTGCACCACTTCTTTGTAGAAGTGAGTGATATAATGAAAGAACTCGTGAGTGAATGGTTCAATGAGTCAGTGAATGAATGACTGAGTGAGCAGGTCTATGGTGCTTCTACCTCTTGTTGGGTTGTACAAAAGTGTTATCCCTCCTACCTATGCAAAATGAAGAATTTTGTCCAGAATTTGACAGTGAACAGGTGCTTTTTCATGAAAAAAAAAAAATCTCTTTTCTACATTAGCTTTATTTCATACCACATGTAGTCAACAGTATCAGACTTAGAAAATCGTTTCTCCTAGATAAAGTAATACTTCTGTCTTGGTTTTCTTTTTTGTTAGTTTCTCTGGGTTTCTGATGAACTTTTTTCTGGTTTCTGCTACAGTGAGAGCTCCTTTCCTTATCAGGGTTCCTGGGCTCATCTGAAGGGTATATGGATTTTTATTATTTTATTTTATTTTTTTTCCTGAAGGTGTTCAGTGGCAGTGAAGACATATCATCAGGCTAATGTTAGGCAGTCTTTCATTTGTAATCAATGTTAGAACCAGGAAACTTCAGCCTGACCACTGTCCTATGCTCCACCACACTGATCAACCCCTTCAAAGCCACTGATCAACAGCAGTACCATTTCTCTGAACAACTGAAATATCCATGGGTTCCTTTAAGTGTATTTAAAATTGCACCAACAATGAGGTTATTGACAGATGAATAAGAATTTTTATTTACTTGATCTTCTCTGGAGAAGAATGGATGAATTTACTTTTTGCATTTCTTTATCCCAGATAACCTACAGACAGGGCATTTAGCAGACGGTGGCAGTCTGAGAATTTCAGACCATGGAGTGCAAAGAGCAAACGTGTTTTGGTGGTGTCACAAAGTAGACTTATTCAGTGATTTGGTGGCGTCACAAAGTAGATACTGTGGAGGAAACAGTGTCTTAATAAGACTCCCTGATGGATTAATTTGGACCAAGATCATTCCATTAGCTAAAGATGGTCCAAGATTCTGCCCAGATCCTCCCAAAGGAGGCAAAGAGTGGCAACTGAAAGCACTTGTTCTGAAGTAAGAAGAACTTAGATATGAATCCTAATTTTCCCAGTAGTACCTTTCTAAAAGTAGCTTTTCCTGTTTGAATTCCAGGTTATAAGAACCTCATAAATAACCCAATAAATAGGAATAATGGTAATATGTAATTGTATATTAATGATTAGTAATAAGTAATAATAATAATAGTAATGGGAATTCTAGTAATTATACATCTACTGAGTTCAATTTTGGTCATGTTGAAGATACAAAATGAATTGCATACTCACCCTGTGTTCATAGAAATACAGTCTAACTAGAGAGAGAAAGCATGTGATATCTGCCTTCTAAAGCAGTTGAGGATTATATGAGATAATATGTGTGAAGTGCAGTCCAGTGCCTGATGGATGTGCCCATGATACATAACCATGACACATTTTGGCAAATGTTAACTTCAAGAAGACATTTAGATAATGTGACTTGGGAATCAGAGGGTGATCAAGAACTTCCCATTTACATGATCAAAGGGGTTAGTGTGATATGCTAGGCTCAGTGCACGAAAACAGGAGGAAGTAGACCTTATATTTAGAGATGCAGACTGAGGGGAGTTAGTGTTGAAGTGATGGGCAACAAGAACGTGCAGGAACTTTCATGGTAGAGACTAGCAATTTAAAGGATAGAATAGAATATTCGAGGCTTAAGAACATCACTATTTTATACTTGAAGAGGTATTTAAGGTTCACAAGGATTTTTCACACTGATTTTCTTTCTCTTTTATTAATTATTCATTTTATTTTTGAGAGACAGAAAGAGTACAGGGGGAGGGGTAGAGGGCCAGGGAGATAGAGAACCTCAAGCAGACTCCCCGCTGAGCACAGAGTCCTACACCTGGCTAGATCTCAGTATTCAGGCCATGACCTGAGCCAGAACCAAGATTTGGACGCTTAACCGACCGAGCCACGCAGGTGCCCCTTATACTTATTTTCTTATCAAATACAAGTTGGACAAATTTACTATCCTGATTTTCAGATGAAAAAATGAAGACCTGTAACTCTGTGTGTTTTGCCCAAGTTTACTGAACTCAAAGTGACAGAGGCATGCTTTTGCTTTCCAGTGCAGTGCTGGTTCAGTGTGTTTCTGTGCAACAGGGCTGCTTTCTTTAAGCATACTAACAAGAAATGACAGCCAGCATTGATATTAATCTTTTAGTGATGGCAGGATACCAGCACATGATGGTATCTCCAAAATGAAATATTAGCTGAGCCATGGGCTTTCTGTTTAAGGGCTGCCTGGAACCACAGGCAACACAGAGAATGAAAGCAGCAAATTGAAAACAAATTCCATAGCTCTTGCACAAGTTTGCAAAAGCCATCTACACATGGGGAGTGAGTAATAAGTTTTCTACTGTCTGTTAGCAACAATAAGCCTGAACACTGAGTGGTAGACACCCCATTTCACTTTGAAATCAACTTTAATTTGCATTTAGAGCCAACTTGCATAACTTTCATGCTTTAGGTTCACCTGTGGACATACATCTATGGGTAATTTTTGCATTATATCTTTATGGGAGCCACAGTTTATCCTTTACTAATAAGATCCATTACATGTTCTTTAAAGACCCTTCCTTCTGTACTGGTTACATTCTAGGTCCCTGTCTTTACAAAATAAATTTTCTGACCTGGGATACTGTTTTTTTAATGACGGAGTTGAGATCTCTTTGCCTTTTGAAAAATCAGTTCAAAATACCATGCCACATACCATAGAAATGGAAACTCCTTGCCAGGTTTTCTGCAAACTCCTAAGGAAGATGGAGTATGAAATAGGAAAGAGCTTTGTTATCATGGCCATTAAGACAGCCTGACTAAGTTTATGACCTACCTAACTTGCTATCCTGCGTTTGCAGATTCTGGTCTATCTTGCCCTGCCACAGACCATTTTATTCCCAATATAATAGTATATATTATTTATATAATACAGCCATGTTTTCCCAACTCCATACCAAAACCACTTGCCCAAAGGTTTTTTTGTTTTGTTTTGTTTTCAGTGATTCTATTTCTGTTAATCTTGCATCATAATATTACATGTCCTGGGAGTCTCACTGTCACTTGGGCCTCACTCTCAGGAAGTTTGCCAAGCACATTAAAAAAAAAAAAAAAAAAAAGTGTCAAACCTTAAGGAAGTTCTGTAGCAAATTTTAAAGATATTAGCTTTTCCTTTCACTCCAAAGCCATTTGGTACTTAACAAGAAGCATGGGACCCTGAAGCTGCTTGTTGAGCAGATAAAACTTTGAACATTTTCTGTGTCATTAAGTGTTCTTACACGACATCATTTGTAATGGCCATGGAGCATTTAAACATATGCATGCCCTGTGTTTTATTTCATTGATCCTTGATTGTTGGGCAGTTAGGTTGCATATTTTAGGGATTTACCTTTTTTTTTTTAAGGATTTACCATTTTTATTTTTTTCCCAATTTATTTATTTTCAGAAAAACAGTATTCATTATTTTTTCACCACACCCAGTGCTCCATGCAAGCCGTGCCCTCTATAATACCCACCACCTGGTACCCCAACCTCCCACCCCCCCGCCACTTCAAGCCCCTCAGACTGTTTTTCAGAGTCCATAGTCTCTCATGGTTCAGGATTTACCATTTTTAAAAATCATTTGTCAATTTGATAGGAGAAAAAAAATACCATTTCAGAGTTGTATTGATGTTTGTTTCTTTTTCTTAACCTGTAAATAAATGTAAACATTTTTCCCATTAGTTGATTATTTAAATTTCATCCTCTGTCCAATCTTACTAGTTTTGATTCTGAAAAATAGACTAAGACTCTTTACTTCTCTCCTGCTTCACTGCTATCACCGTGATCTGAACCACTACTTCACAATAACTGCTGACATCACCTTCTACCCAGGCTGCCTGCATCCTTACTTGTTTTCTTGCAGGGGATTTTCTTCTCAAAAGACAAATCAGATAATGCCCACTCCTGCTTACTACAGTCGAATGGCTTCCCATTCCACTTAGAACACAATCCAAACCCTGTAATATAGCCTTCCTTCAAGGTTCTAAGTGACATGGACCCACCCTAACTCTTTCTTCTCTGACCTCATCTGTATGGAACTACCCCTTCATTCCTTATCTTTCTGTCACACCAGCTGTCTTTCTGTTGAAGAAAAAAACAGTAAGAATGTCAAGCTCCTGGTTTAGTGGCTTTTTACTTGCTTTCTCTCCATCTGGATTGTGCTTTCCACCCCCACTCCCAGATCTTCACGGGGCTAGCTTGGTGTTTTGTTTTGGATGTCTACTCAAGCACTGTCTTCTCACAGAGAAATTTAATCAAAATTAGCTAATCAAATTAGCTTTTCTTTTATTTTCTTTTTCTTTTTTTTTTCTTTTTTTAACCTTTTGGGAGCTGAATAAACATGGAAAGAGCTGCTAAGACATACAAGTTTCTTTGTGTTATCTTAGTTTGGTGACCAAAGGAGGAGAGATAGTAATTAGAGATTGGGCCAGACAACTAGTCAGAGGTCAGGTAATACAAGGTCTTATATATTAGCTAAATAGCCTGTATTTTATTCTTTGGGATCTGGGTAGTGTTCTTCAGACCTCTATATAGTTTCATTCAACCATCATTTATTCTTCTATAAAGCATTTATTTAAAGATTTACTCTCAACTAAGCACTGAAAAGTACTAGGGATGCAAAGTTATCTTAGACTTTAAGGAGCTTTCAGTTATAATTCAAACCTAAAATACTTGATATTCCCAAGCACATATAAGACTCCTGAACCATGTGTTCTCCTGAGTAGACTGTGATCCATTAAGAAGACATCTCCTAAATGAAACGGTTAAGATACATCTGATTCGTATGCCTGCATGTCTCCTAACCTAAGGAGTTCTGCTTCTCTCCCATGTTAATAACTCCCCTAGTCATCTTTTAGCTAAAGCCTGTAAGTGAATATGCTAAAGGCTTTGGCTAAAGACCTGGATAAAAATCCCACCCATAGATCCCACAGACACAGACTTCTACTTTCTCACCAAAAGGTTTCTTCCATCTGTAGCCAGTGGTGGAAAGAGGTGAGGAATTACTGAGGGGAGAGCTGTCAGATTTCATCTTTCTCCTCCTGATAGGGAAGAGACCTTGCACATCAATGAACATGCCGTCTTATTGACTGTATTTCTACTCTGGGTGTCCCGGAGATGGAAGGTGTCAGTTTCCATCTCTTTGATTCATCACTGCAGCATGTTTGAGAGGAGATACAGGGGCCTTGTCACATCTCTTGCCCATCTCTTTTAATTATATTCAACAGAAGAAGACAAGTCTTATCTACCCATAAGCAAGATCCTTTCACCATTATGGAATTATTTGCTTGCTCTTCTGGTTTGGGGTAAAGCTCAGTTCTGTCATTTTTGACCCATCAAGGTTAAGTAGATTTTTTATTTATTTCTTTTTTGTTTGTTTGTTTCTAACAGACATTGGAATAATAGAACTTGGAAAATGTATACATATGACTCAGTAGCTAGCTACTGGCTACCTTGAATACCCTCTAAAGCTAATTTTAATTCTTTCATTGAATACAGCCTTTACTTAAGGCATGTATGCTAGAGCCAATATTATCAACTTTTTTTTTTTTTAATGCCATGAAGAGTTTTGACAGTTTACTGAAGCCTATGGAATCCTTCTGTACCAGATTAAAGATGGCCATAGTTTTTTGACACTTTTCCCAAAATGACTAGGGGTTTGCCTTTTTTCAACTCTGAGTTGGCCTTAGTGATTCATGAGTAACCAAGAGAAAGGAGGTGGGGTGACATTGCATGACATGAAAATCCAGGTCAGAAATCTTCTTTCTTCTGTTTTATTCTAGTGGACTACTCTCTTATTGAATACTACCTCTAGAGATGCTTCTCTTTCATAACTCAGCCACTAAGATGTGAGAAGCCCATGGTACTAGGTGAGGTAGATGGGTAGTCCATCCCATTTGAACTCCCAGCCATCTTGGGTATCTAGCCCAGCTGAGCTGCTGATGAGTGCAGATAACAGTGAGCTGTAACCACATGAGAGATCACATTTAACACTGCTTACCTTGACCCTTCTCAAATTCATTATCCAAAATTTCACGAGAAAATAAAATGGTTATTGTATGTGGATAAATTTTAAGATAACCTGTTACCCAATTGTAGCTAACCAAAAAATATTTTCAGAGCAATCTTTTTAAATGCATGAAATAAAACTTACAAAATTATAAAGAAAACTAGTAGCAAATAGCTATAAAATACTTTTTAAAATAATTTGATTTTAAATCATTAATCTTATTTATTGTTGAGTCCTTAATAAGAGCTAGTGGATCTATAGCTATTCTAAATTTTGAGTCAATGTGAGCAAAAAAATGAGAATCCAAATCATCTGCTACAGTTTTAATCAAACATAGAAATATGGGAGTACCTGGGTAGCTCAGCAGACTGAGCGTCTGACTCTTAATTTCAGCTCTGGTCTTGATCTCAGGGTCATGAGTTCAAGCCCTGTGTTGGGCTCCATGCTGGATGTGGAGCCTACTTAAAAAAAATACACACACACACACACACACACACAGAGTATATATATTACATCTAGTACAATATATAATAATATACAAATATTATATATTGTATATATTATAAATTACATATAATTTATATGTAAATTCTGTTTCTCTCTCTCTTTCTCTTTTTTTCTTAGAGAGAGAGAGTATCCTAAACAGGACCATTCCCAGTGCAGAGCCCAATGTGGGGCTCAATCTCCCTGAGATCATGACCTGAGCCAAAATCAAGAGCCAGATGCTCAACTGACTGAGCCACCCAGGCACCCCTATATATAATTTTGAGTGGTAAAAAAATTTGCAGGTATTACTAAATCCACTTTTGTTTGCTGTCAAATTAAGGACTTATTAATTTCCATTAGATGATAGTGAAAATAAATATTTTTCCATACAAATTTACTGATCCCTTGGGGTATCCTTGGATGTGAAATTAAGAAACCCTACTCTAGATTTTTCTCCTTTGGGCGTTTTTATATACTCTTCTTCCCAACTGGAATAAACTTCCTCCTCTGAATATTCAAAAATCAATCCATTATTTAAGAACTGAAATGTTGCCTCCTCCACCAAGTCTTTGCTAACTGCACACCACCTCCAGTTCTAATCATTCCTCTGAGCTTCCAAATGATATTTGATCATTTATGTCTATTTATATACAAGCTATATGTTCGTTAATAGAGCCAGATTTCTTAAGAAAAGGATAAATGTCTTGTGAATATGCCTCTGAAACAAGCATATTTTGTCTTTCAGAAACTTACATAAAAAATATTATGCTTAATAGGTCCACAATAAAGTTATATCAGATTGACCTGTAAATCCTTAAACTGGCTACTAACTAGCATCACCCAGAGAATTTTTAATAAGCACCAGTTTTCGTGTTGCAGCCCAATCTGCTGAATCATAGTAATTGGGGATGGGCCCTGGGCTCAGTATTTTAGTAAGCATACCCTCACTCCCCGAAGTAATTCTTCTTTCTGCATTATGGCACCAACCTAACTTTCAAAACCACTGGACAAAATAACAATATTATTATTATTATTCTATAATTATAATAATTAAAAATGGAGCAAATAAGGTCCCCTTGTCTGAGCATTAAAAACCCTTCCAGATCAGCACTCAGCTGACTTGTTCTACCTTTCCCACACTAGCTGAACACATCTTAGGCAAAGTTCTGACCATGTCTTCAGTGTTTTAATGAGCATTAGGATGACTTTCCAGCTCAGAGTGATTTTTCTCGTCTGTGAGGATGAGGCATGAGCTGCCATGTTTGTATTAGGTAACCCTGCTCCTCTGCCCACAAGTAATTCATCCAGTTACCTGAGCCAAGTAGACCAATCAGAAGCATTCTCCTGGAGACTCTGATTTGGAAATAAAGGTAGTGAGAAAATGTGAGGTTTAGGAGCTCCTGCTGAACAGAGAAAGAGATATACAAAAGAAAATATAAAGCAGATGTACAGAGAGAACAGAGCGAACCTTCTGGTGGTGATTCAGTTCCTAGTTCTAATTGTCCCCGAGGTCTTCTGCTCTCTACCCTTTCCCTAGTCACTTAGCATATTCTCCACCATTCTGATAAATTCCCCCCCCCCTGCCTTTTTTCCCCTGAGCTAGTTCAAGTTAGGTCCCATTTCTGGGGACCAAGAGTTGCCAGATACTGAAATCTTCCCTTTCCTGACACCTCAATTCAAGGAAGAGCTCCTTAAAATACCCCTGCCTCTTCTCCTTTGCTTGGTGGCCCAGTCTGTTCTAACAGCTTGAGCCCACACTGAAATCTAACCTTCCTGATCTTCCCTAGCATTGATCATCTGTACCACACAAACTGGCAGCCTTATTATCCTGTTCTGTGTCTTGCACTGACTCATTATTGTTTCCAAATTCAAAATGGTATTTTTTTTTAGGCATTATTCAACTGTACCATTTTATACCTGGGAAGAACATTAGAGATTTCTAAGCCAACCCCCTCATTTGTACAAAAGGAGAAAATGGCACCAAGAGAAGTGACTTCCCTAAAGTCACATAACATTTCTCAAAGTAAGTTCTGCTCAGGCACATCAATGCATAAAAAGTACTCATGGTGAAACCAGTTTACAAATAGGCGCATCATTTACATTTTTAACAAATGGTGTCACACGTAAGCACAACAAAGAAATCCTGCCAAAAAGAAAACCTATTTAAATGGTTTTATCTCAGGGGCTCCGGGGTGGCTTAGTGGGTTAAAGCCTCTGCCTTTGGCTCAGGTCATGATCCCGAGGTCCTGGGATCGAGCCCCACATCAGGCTCTCTGCTCAGTGGGGAGCCTGCTTTCTCCTCTCTCTGCCTACTTGTAATCTCTCTGTCAAATAAATAAATAAAATCTTAAAAAAAAAAAGAACATTTAAATGGTTTTATCTCCGTTTTCTGAAAATTGAAGTATAAAAGTCTTGTCTTACCAAACTCTTATGGATTTGCTTTTGTGTTCTTTAGGATGTACTTTGGTACCCTCCTCCTATTGACTTTTCTTCTTGTCCCAACCTAACAACATCTCAAGGAGAAATTTTGTCATTCTCTTCTGCCACAGTTAGATGAGTAAGACCTTTCTCCAATTTTTTCTCTTAATCTAGAGAATTTAAACTATTTCAATTTCAAGTCTATAACTTTCCTTTTTTATTGAGATATAATTGATATATAGTGTTATATTAGTTTCAGGCATATACTCTATATGATTTGATATACACATATACATATATTATATATAGTAACATTTGATATACCTGTAACAAAATAATCACCACACAAAGTCGGCTTAACATCCATCACCACACATGTTTCCAACTTTTGTTCTAATGGTGAGAACTTTTAAGAACTACTCTTAAGCAACTTTCAAGTATGTAAAAAAAAAAGTTAACTATAGTCACCATGCTGTACATTACACCCTCAGGTTTTATTTATTTTATAACTAGAATTCTGTACCTTTGGACCACCTTCACCCATCCCCCTCCACCTTGTCTTTGGCACCACCAATCTGTTCCTTATATCTATGGGTTAGTTTTGTTTGTTTGTTTGTTTGCTTTATAAAGATTTTTTTGTTTTAATTTGTCAGAGAGAGAGAGAAAGAGCAAGTGAACACAAGCCTGTGGAAATCCACAGGCTCCCCACTGAGCAAGAAGCCTGATTCAAGACTTGATCCCAGGACCCTTAGATCATGACCTGAGCTGAAGGCAGACACTTAACTGACTAAGCCACCCAGACATCCTTCTTTTTTTGTTTTTGTTTTTAGATTTTACATGTAAGTGTGATTATATGGTTTTTGTTTTCCTATGACTTATTTCATTTAGGTTAATTCCCTCAAGTTCCATCCATGTTGTCACAAATAGTAGAATTTCATTCTTTTTTATTGCTGAGTAATATTCCATTATATGCATGTATATGTGTGTATGTATATGTACATACATGTATATGCACCACATTTAACTTTCTATTCTACAAAGGGCATATTATGATATCTAATCTGTATTTAAAATATAGCCACTCCAACTCCATAATCAAATTCTGAGAGAAACAACCTGTCTTTCTCCCTCTGGTCTAAGCAGCGAAAGGGGATAAAATTTGGCTTGCAGAGTAGAGATTTGGCTCACAGCTTAGTGAGAGCAGAAATCATTCACAGAATCTTAAAACTGAAAGGAATCTTTGGAATAATGTAAGCATCTTTATCTCACAGAAGCAGAGATTGAGATTCAGGATAGGGAGGTAACTTTTTCAAGTTCCCATAGAGATTACTGCCTAGACTCAAGACTCAAAGATGGGCTTTCCCCTTCCCCTTCCTGTATCCTTTCAGATAAATTCCATCACCTTCACCAACACCTGAGGGTGGATTATTTGAGCTCTCCCTCTTCCTTTCCTCTTCCCCTTTCCCTTTTTCCTCTCCCTCCTCCCTTTTCTTCTCTTCCCTTCCCCTTCTTCCCCATTCCTCTCTTCCTACTCCTCCTCTTCCTCTTCCTCCTTCTGTTGCTTTTATGTGGCAAAAATCTCCACTAAATGTTGAGCAAATTTGAAATTTCTCTGACATTGAGAAAGTCTCCATACAATTAAAAACCAATAGACTATTAGTACTTAAATATTTTTACTTCCTAGACCTCCCCTCAATCGTATAAATGCAATAGGCCTTCTGGCCAGGAAGACTGCCTATATGCACATACCAGGAGAGCTCTGTACACTTGCAAGTGTTCATTTAGAGCACCATTAATCTCATCCACGCAACATACACCAGTGCCTCCTTCCTTCCTTTCTTCCTTCCTCTCTTTCTTTCTTTCTTTTTTCTTAAGATTTTATTTATTTATTTGACAGACTGAGATCACAAGTAGGCAGAGAGGCAAGCAGAGAGAGAGGAGGAAGCAGGCTCCCCATTGAGCAGAGAGCCGGATGGGACTCAATCCCAGGACCCTGGGATCATGACCTGAGCTGAAGGCAGAGGCTTTAACCCACTGAGCCACCCAGACACCCCCAGTGCCTCTTTTCTTATGCATATTAACTGTTGAGAATCTTGTGAAGATTAACATATCATCATTCAGTAGACCTGAGATGAGGCCTAAGGATCTTTATCACTAAAAGCCCCAGAGGATACTGAAATCCACAGGCTACACTTCTAGTCCTGAGTTTAAACCAAATTGCCATTTGTGTTTGGATTGCACTCTGTAGTATACAAAAAGTCTCCATGTACATTCCTTTTTCCTCAAAAACAAAAAAAAGAATTAATAGTAGTTATAGCAAGCTTGCAAGGTAAGAAGACAGAATGTATATAAATTGAAATGATTTTAATCAGCCTACCCAGGTCATCTCCATCCAAAAAGGAATATAAAGATAAGAGTAGCCAAGGTAATGACCTAAATTGGTGAATCGAGTAAGTTATAGAGCTAGATTTTCAGACTCTCAAATCATGTACTTTCAATTATACTACTACATGGTTACATGGTTAGAAAGTCTCTCTAACACACACATGTACACACATGCATACGTATATAAAGTAAGATAAAGCAAATTGTGAAGTGTTCATAAAAACTTTGCAATGATAAGGAAATAAAAAGAATTTTCTTTAACACTGGTTTTTCCTAATTTTGTGTTCACATTGATGGAAGCTGAGGCTCTAGACTTGTACAAGCTTGGTTCTGCCACAGATTTGGTATATTTTCTTTGACAAGTTACTTAACAGAGCCTCAGATTCTATTTTTGTTAAATAATTGAGTTATACTTATTCAGACAGAAATTTCCGGGTTTGGTTTTTTTTTTGGTTTTTGGTTTTTGGTTTTTGGTTTTTGGTTTTCAGAATGCCTATGCATCCTGGAATTATAGGTGACATGGGAACAAGTTAGAAAACATTATCACTCCTATCACTCATTAGGGTTCAAATCCATGGTAATTCCCTCTCCTTCTTCCCCTTCTGTTTTGTTGTTGTTGTTGTTGTTTTTCTGTCTCTTGCCTTGGAAGATGGGATCTGAGCCCACTCAGTGTGCCTGCTGTTACTTATGGAGACATGAAGTCACACCAAGTACAGCACTTGAATAGTTCAGAAGCATGTGGGGAGTTGATTTAAAGTCTGTGAAATCCTACACGCTCTCATTCTTCCTTACAATCAGAATAATCTCCAGTCTGGAATGCGAACACACCATCACAATCTTTAAATGAGACAACTTTGCTTTTTCCAAGACCTTATTAGTTTGGCTAGATTGATAAAGAATGCACATAGGTCTTATCAATTTGGGTCAATATAGGAGAAGCACGGTTTTGGGTGTTAATGTTTACTTTGAAACTATCTAGAGAAGTTTTATCTTGCTGAATGTGTAAGTAATGTGTAAGTAAATGGAATTAAGATGATGAAAAAATGGAGGGATAGATCTTACTCCTATCAGTGCCTATAAGAACATCACTCTTACGATCTTTAAAGACAATAATGATAGCCAACACATGTTGACCATGTACATGTTGACTAGCTAATTCACTGGGTTTAAAGCACACAGTGTTACCTCATGTAGCACTCCATGGTTGCCCCATATGGTAGGTACTAGTATGAATATCATTTTTAGATTAGGAAATTGAATTAGGAAAAGTAAAGAGGTAGTGAGTGGTACAGTAAGAAAACCAAATTAAGGGGCACCTGGGTGGTTCAGTCATTAAGCATCTGCCTTCAGCTGGGCTCATGATCCCAGGGTCCTGGGATCAAGCCCTGCATCAGGCTCCTTGCTAAATGTGGAGCCTGCTTCTCCCCATCCCATTCCCCCTGCTTGTGTTCCCTCTCTTGCTTTCTGTCTGTCAAATAAATAAATAAAATCTTAAAGGGAGTTGGGGGAAATTGGAAGGGGAAGTGAACCATGAGAGACTATGGACTCTGAAAAACAATCTGAGGGGTTTGAAGTGGTGGGGGGGGGTGGGAGGTTGGGGTACTAGGTGGTGGGTATTATAGAGGGCACAGATTGCATAGAGCACTGGGTGTGGTGCAAAAATAATGAATACTGTTATGCTGAAAATAAATAAATAAAAAATAGAGGGAAAAATAAAATAAAATGATAATTTTTGAAAAAAAATCTTAAAAAAACCCAACAACAACAAATTAAGCTGTAAGGCTAAAAATACTATAACCTTGCAGATTCTTCCTCAGTTGTACTTAATCATATAGTTCACGTTAGAGTATATGTATTCAGTCATCTTATAATTCAGTTGATGCATAATTAGGCTCAGTTGAATTTCTATTTGTGCCACACACAGATATAATCTTAATGGACACTTAAGAGTCAAGAAATTTAATCCAGGTGTGATAGATTGTTTGCAAAAAGCCAGTAATTATTTCTCTCCATATCCCTTTGCTAGGTGATTTTGCAGCATTTTCTATGAAGAAGTGGAGTTTCTTTGCACTTCGCTTGAATTTGAGCTAGCTTTGTGACTTTATGTGGGCAATTAATGAAGCAGAAATGAGAGTGCACCAGTCCGAGCCAAGCCTAAGCATTAAGAGACCTTGCATACTTTTTGTTCTTTCTTAGTCCTTTACTGTATGAACAACCTGGGCTAGCCTGTAGGATAAGAGTCATGTGGCTCAGTCACCCCTGTAATAGCAGCCAGCAATCAGCCAGTGTCAAACATGTGCATAAGGCCCTAGACCAGTCTCTCTCTAGCCAAGCCGCTAGCTGACCATCGACACATAAGCAAGCTCTGTTAAAATCAGTCAAGCTTACCTGGACCAACAAAACCAGAACCAATCAATGCATACACTCATGGAGAATACTAAATGGTGGTTGATTAAGCCATTAGTTGGCTTATTATGCAACAATAGGTAAGTTAGACATCAGGAAAGCAATAGCAAGGGATGCCTGGGTAGCTCAGTCTGTTAAGCATCCACCTTCAGCTCAGGTCATGATCTTGAGGGCGTGGCATTCTGTCGGGGCTCCCAACTCAGCACGGATCCTGTTCTTCCTCTCCCTCTGCCTCTCCACCTGCTCATGTGTGCACACACTCTCTCTCTCAAATAAATAAAAGCTTTTTTTTTTTTTTTAAAAAAAAAGCAATAGAGAAAATACTTGTTTTCTTCATGTTGTTTGTTAACTGTAACTTTGTATCCTTCCTTCCTTCATTCATGCAACAATCATCTGATAAATGCCTACTCTGAGCCTGTATGTGAAATAAGCCAACATAGAAGTATTAATTAGGGGCTTTAAAATATGGTCTATTACAATAAGGTATCTGTTTACTGTAGCATCATCTAGAGAGAGCAGGATACAGTAGTGTTTTCTTTAGAATAAAGCACTTTTGTCATCTGGCATTAAAAAGCACCTGCTGAGCTTATCAAGTCTTAGCTATTCTGACCAAAACCCTACTCCCCAACTCAATATCTGGGTTTCTTCATCTTTTGTCCAGTTGTAATTCGGTTCATTTTGCTGCATCCCTTGCACATTTCCTAGCGCCTATTTCTGTCCTCTTAGACTTAGATCAATAAAGCTCACTTATTTTTTTTTTACTTTTTTTCATTTGACCCACTTATTTCTATCCCAGTTCTTAATTCAGAAGCTCCCTGCGACCTGTCTTACCACTTCTCATGTGCCTCAGTTTACCCTTAGACAAAGTTCTAACATGATGAATGGCACACATCTCTCACCACCTGCCAGAATACTTTCCTTGCAGTGTCTTTGAGGCATAAAATACTAAAAATGATGATGGGGAAGAACTTGGCAGATATAAAAGAGCTATAAATATACATGCTAACTCATAAATCAATGCCAATAATAAATTGTGTTCAAGTGCTATTTAATTCTTCGTGATCATCAATAAAGATATAAAAAGTTCATCCCAACACCCTCTCTGTGGTTACCCTCTGAGCACCTGTATGTGGTTGTCTGCACCATTCCTCATTCTGTTTACTGTCTCCCCGATGGTCTGCTTTCATCTGATTCATCTCCTTCCGGAAGCACTTCACTATGGGATAGCATTTTCGGGGTGGCGTCATGAAGAGGATGCTTTTCCTCCTACGTCCAGTTAGGGAACTTGTCCATCAAAAGCCTGCATTAGTGACGTTGAACTGGGGAGCATCTCCTTATTTCTCGGCCTCTGTTAATCCTCCACGCCCAGAAGCTGTTGTTGGTTCTGGCTGGAGTTTAGCAGGAAGCAGCCTACCCCCTGCCACCTGCCTGGCACCCTTCTCACCCCACTCCAGTGTCCCTCCTCTCCCCAACACAACCTTCTCGGTTCATAATTAGACTCTGCAACCTCCGGGCCCCTTCCGCGGAGTGATGAGCTACTAAAAATACAACCCTGCAGGAATACGTTCAACTTCTATTTCTGTTATTTTTTTTAACACCAGTTTCAGATGAACAAAGCAGTTAAACAAAGGGGGAGAGAGAGAAGGTGCTGGGACTGCGGAGACAGAACATCGTCACACACTTTGTTCATTTTAATTACAGAGTCATCATTTAGCAGGAGCCCAAGGATGCCGCTCAGGAAGAGCTTTCACAGATCTCTCTTCTTTTGATATTTTCCTTTTAAAGCCTCTTCCAATGACCCTGAACATAGATATCTTTATTGTAATCCTGAAACCTCCTACATCTCTTGTGCTGCCCGTGAAACAGGCGCCACTGCTTTGATGGTGTAGGGAAGGCTGGACGCAATTGGGCCATCCTGCTAATGAGACCCACTTCCGTCACTGTGCTGTCTCAGGGCACTGAAGATGGACCTCTCAGAATAGAAGTGAGGGTGGCGCAGGAGGAGGGCGATGTGGAGGACTCCCAGCTATACTAAGGGTTCTCAGTTTTAAGAAATAGACAAACAAAGCCAGAGCACATGTGCGAGGCGAAAAAAAACAAAACTCTTGCTTGTGTGAAATCTAAAATCTGGAATTTTCTACTCCTCACCCACAAGCTTGATATTTAGCAACTGCTATTTTAAATCTGTCTTGTGACAATGCATAAATGCCTCCTTTTCTTTGATAATATTAGCTACCATTTATCTAATGCATCGTTGTGTATCAGCTGTACTGATAAAAAATCATATATTGGATAGTTACTGAATCTGCATAAAATAATTATGCAGAGGTGCTACTTTCTGCTGTATACGTAAAAATGTGTATGTACATGCATAAAATGTATGTATATGTATACATAAAAATGTGTGTATATGTACATATAAAAATATGCATATACATATAAAATGTACATGTATACATATGTATATACATAAAGTGTATGTGTGTACATTAAAAATGTATACCTGCTGTATATGTAAAAAATACTTAACATTTGTAAGGCTTACATTGGTTCAATAACACAGTAGAGGTCATACAACTAGTGTATGGATGAGCCAGTATTTGAACCTTTGATGCCTCAGTTGAAAACTTGAACTTTTAGGCATATGGTACTCACTAGAAGAACTGAAAATGTGAAGACAGAGTCAATTTTATAATTAATTCACTGAATGAACATTTATATAACTCCTAATATATGCAAGGCCTAGTGCTAGGCAGTGAAGTAGCTTAACAGGTGAATCTCATCTTTTGAATGGCTGACAATCTGAAGTCAGAGAAATATATTTACACAAAGAATCTGCTGGATGGTAAAACATCTTAATAGTAATTAGACTTGTGGTGCTCAAAAGAGGGAGTTATAAGACCAGAGAGACTGAAGTAACTGTGACTAGCAGGAATCAAGCATGGCTTGAGGGGGAGTTCTCCAGTATCACAGACTCTGTCTTTGCATTTTATCGCTACATCTCTAGCATCTGTACACTGTATATGTTGGTGTGCTTGGTATAAACTTTGGTTTAGTGAATGAAGGGGTAATAAAAGAATTAACATGTGACTGACTTAATGACTGAGTACATGAAAATGATTTTCATGTAGAAGCCTGAAAGAAGCTTAGACATATGCCCAGTGGATAAAAGAGAAAAGCTTGTAAAATCAAGGACTTGAGCAACAGTATGGCTAGTTTAGAAACAGGAAATAATTATGAAGTCTAAATTCTCTGCTAGGGGGCGCCTGGGTGGCTCAGTGGGTTAAGCTGCTGCCTTTGACTCAGGTCATGATCTCAGGATCCTGGGATGGAGTCCCGCATCGGGCTCTCTGCTCAGCAGGGAGCCTGCTTCCCTTCCTCTCTCTCTGCCTGCTTCTCTGTCGACTGTGATCTCTGTCTGTCAAATAAACAAATAAAATCTTAAAAAAAAATAAATAAATGCTCTGCTAGGGAGATCGAATTGTTAAACTCTAGAAAATGAATTAGAATCTACTGGATTTTTTTTTTTTAAAGATTTCTTTATTACAGAGAGTGTGCACATGATAGTGGGAGCAGGGGCAGAGAGAAAGCGTCTTCAAGCAGACTCCCTGCTGAGCACAGAACTCAAGCTGGATCTCGATCTATGACTCAGAGATCATGACCTGAGCCAAAACCAAATGTCGGAGGCTTAACTGACTGAGCCACCTAGGTGCCTCAAGGAAGCCACTGGATATTTTTAACCAGGGAGAAGAAATGATCAGAAAGGCAATAGACCAGTATGTCAATAGAGAATGAATTACAGAGGACGTTAAGAGATAGTAGCAAGGAAATCAATCTATATTCATAAAATTTTATTTGAATTGTATTTCACTGAATTAAGCCGGTAGAAAAAAAATTATAAAAAATTTTTTTCTGGGACATATGTTTTAATATCCTAATCAACTCTTTTTTCTCCCCCCAATACTTGATGTGCTTAACAAGGCTACCCGAAGCAAATAAAGCAACTTGTGGTATGCATCAGTTATATATGTAAATGTAGCTTTGTGATCTTGGCCATGTTAATTACCCTATTTTTTTCCCCGATCTATAAAATGGGTATATTAATTTCCAGATGGCCCATTAGTGAGCATTCAAGTATAACAGCACTGATGACAAAATTGTATAAGCCATAGAAGTGAGGATACTACTTATTATCATTATGATTACTACAATCAGTACAAAGGCCAGTATGGGTAATAAAAGTTGAGGAACTACAAACATTAGCACTATTGTCCCAGATTTTGGTGTTGGCAATCTACTACAAAATGGTCGTCATGGTAGCATAATCTTTAAATCTGAAAGAAATGAGCTAAGATTTATTGGTATCCTTGGTGCTGAACAGTGTGCAGCACACAGTGAGTACTAAATCAATTATCTTTACCGAGGCCATTGATATCTGAAGTCACCTCTATCTTCCTGTGCAAGAATTCTTCAACCTTTCAACTTCTATTTATCCCTTTTTGCCCCACTTCTAACTTCTACCCTTCCATTTACCCACACATATGAACAAAGATGGAGGAACTCTTTTAAGCATCTTTTTCATGTTGGTTAAATGCCAAAATAGGGGCTTAATTTAAAAGTCTGTAAATATATATTTTAGAATTATATATATTTATATATATATTTATATATTTTAGAATTATATACATTATATATATTTAGATATATTTAGGTATATACATACATATATATGTATATCCATACATATATACATACACATATACATACATATACATACACACACATATATAAACACACATATATATGACAAAGAAAAAGCAAGCAAAAAATTCAGTATCACAATTGTTGGCTGAGTCTCTCATCAGATTTCATTTATCTCTGATAATTTCTCCATCTGAAATGAAAGAATTTATTTATTTCTCTCCACTCTCTGGCACAGCCTACTGAATTCCATCATCCACCCAGTCACAGATTGATTAGGTTAAACCAAACCACTGCAATTCATTTACGTGAGTCTTTATTTATTTATTTTCTTACCTCTGGTGACACACAAAGATACATCAGCCCATTCACATCCTTGCTGGCACTTGCTCTCTCCCTAGCTCTCTTTTGGTTGCAAGAATGATTGTATCTATCTGTTCAGAAGCCTATAAAACGGATATTTGATTTGATTTAGATGGAGACTCACTGAGCTAATTTCATTATGATTAACTATCTACTGTGAGTTTTATACTTTTTGTGGTTCTGAACCACTAATGTAATCTGATTTGTCAGTGAACAGTCTCTGGCCACATCAGCAGGTCATTTTTGGTGAGAAGGAAGGTAAACTAAAGTTCAGTCTAGGCAGAGATGGGTTCATTGACACAATTATTTGCCTCCTCTACAAACAAGAGTCCTGGGCACGGGGGAAAGCAAGATGAAAAATATATAATAGCCTTTTTCATCAAAACGCTTTCCACTCTAAAAGAAAGACAAATTATCGTAATGAAAGGTAATATGTGTAATAGTAATAGTATGAATAAGTTTTCATGGAGAAGAAATTCATTCCTTCATTCATTTATTCACAAAATATTTCATGTATGCTAACTATGTGTCAAATAAAATGAATTTTTCTCGGACATGTGCTCAGGAAATATTTTGAAGACATAGTCACACCTGAGCAGTGTTTTAAAGGGTAAAGAAAACTTTACTAGCTAGACCTTGTGCTAGGTAATTGGCAACAGTGGTGGCAATCATTCCTTTCCCTATATCTAAGACTGTTGGAAATTAGACTCTGTATCTCTTCTCATAAAGCAGTAATGTCTACCTTTTCCCTTCCTCTTCCCTCCCTCCATGGATGCAAGGTGGCTTCCTTAGAATTCACTTTGACCAGGAGAATACGAAGAAGCAATGCTGTATTAGTTTTTTTTTTTCCAATTTATTTATTTTCAGAAAAACATTATTCATTATTTTTTCACCACACCCAGTGCTCCATGCAAGCCGTGCCCTCTATAATACCCACCACCTGGTACCCCAACCTCCCACCCCCCCGCCACTTCAAACCCCTCAGATTGTTTTTCAGAGTCCATAGTCTCTCATACTTCACATCCCCTTCCAATTTACCCAAATTCCCTTCTCCTCCCTAATGCCCCTTGTCCTCCATGCTATTTGTTATGCTCCACAAATAAGTTGACTTATTTCACTCAGCATAATCTCTTCCAGTCCTGTCCATGTTGCTACAAAAGTTGGGTATTAGTTCTTAGTTTCAACCTCAAGGTACCTTGCAAGCTTCCATTTTTCTCTTTGGAATTCTGAGACCACCATACAAATAAGTGTAGACTGCCTTACCAGATGATAAAAGCCATGTGGCTTAGCTGTTTCAATCACTTGAGATAATAGCCAGCCAAGCCTAGAAGTAGGGGACCTAGCTGCAGAGTTGCATTAGTGATTCTAGCCAAGACCAGAAGAGCCATCCAGGTTGGCTTATTTCAAATTTCTAACATAGAATCATGAAGCAAATCAAAGTATTGTCCAAACCACTAAATTTTGGGAGGTTCTGTTATGCTACAAAAACTAAATATTTAAATACTACCTTCCAGAGGGCAGGAATAGCATATGCAAGAGCACTGAGGCAGGAATCCATTAAGAGAACTTGAAGTATCTATGAGAGGTTCATTGTCCTCACTAATGTCATTCTAGCTATAAATGATGAAAATTCAATTCAAGCTAGTTTGAGCCAGTAAAGGAATTTATTGGCTCTCGTAGTTGGAGATTGAAAGGGGCAGATCTCTCTTCAGAAATAATTGGAGCTAGGTGTTGAATGATGTCATCAGGACCTTATTCATCTACATTCAATAGTTTGTAAACTTAATTATTGCATGAGTTCTCTTCTTGTAATGCAGGGTTCCATGGGGAAGCTTCAGGTTTCCATTGTGTCACCAGTTAGTTAACTCCTGGATGACCCTCTCCTCCTCAGGGTTCTGACTTATTGTGGGGGAGGTGGGACAAAATTCACAAGACCATTAGGGAGAAAGAATAGTTTCCAAAATGAAAATAACCAAACTATGGAAAGAGTCTAGATGTCCATAAACAGATGAATGGATAAAGAAGATGTGATATATATATCACACACACACACACACACTGAAATGCTATGTAGCCATCAAAACCCTGAAATTTTGCCATTTGCAATGACATGGATGGAACTAGTGGGTAGTATGCTAAGCAAAATGAGTCAATCAGAGAAAGATGATTATCATATGCTCTCTCTGATATGAGGAATTTGGGAAGCAGGGCAGACGGTCGTGGGGGAAAGGGAAGGAAATATGAAACAAGATGGGGCCAGGGAGAGAGACAAATCATAAGAGCCTCGTAATTTCAGGAAACAAACTGAGGGTTGCTGGAGGAGAGTGGGATGGGCGGTTAGGGTGGCTGGATGATGGACACTGGGAGGGTGTGTGCTACAGTGAGTGCTGTGACTTGTGTAAGTCTGTTTCACAGACATGTACCCCTGAAAAAATACATTATATGTTACTTTAAAAAAAAAAGAAAAAAAATAGGTATCCTATCACAAGAGAAAATAGGTTAAAAGAAAGACCGACAGGGATTGAAAACAATAGCCCCCCTCTATCAGCTAATTTTCCAGTTTCAACCAATAGAATGCCCATCTCCAGCTGACTTATGATAAATGAACTATAACCAAAGTTGGTTTTATCACATAACTTAATAAATGAGATGTGTTGTTGGCCTCAAAATAGTTTGAATTAGAGTTCCATGATGCCATCTTGGATTGGGCACCATTTCTCCATGTGATGCCAGAGTTTTACCTCCTCTTTTGTCTTTCTTTAACCTGGCTTTCCTCATGCTAGCAAGACTGACCATGGCACCTCCAAGATTCACATCTACGAATTATAGGGTCCAGGGACAAATATCTGTTTTGTCTTCTAGCTTTGCAAGTGAAGTCCTAAGATTCACTCTGTAGTACAGTCTCAGGTCCTATGCCCAACTGCAAAACCAGAACTATGGCCCAGAATCACAGGAACCAATCACGAAAACTGGGACTAATGAGGAGGGGAGAAATGGAAGTTGATAATGCAGGTAAAAGTGCTTATTATTTCCACTACAGTCAGAATTGATGGGGAATAGAACCCTGAAGAAAGGTGATGGGAGATGAAACTTAGGAGCCAGCACGGTCAGCATAGAAAGAACTTTGAAGTCCATGTTTAAAAGGCTCTGGGTCAGTTTATACATTCCTAAATTCCTCTGAAATGCCAGCACCAGGTGAGCATGGATTATAGCTCATCGTCTGTCAGGATTCATTCATTTCTTCATCCATCCATCTAGTCAGCATATCTGCTGTGGGCTTCTATTACGGCCAATAGAGTCTGACAACTGCTGATGGCACACAGATATATTAGGTACTACCATCTCCCTGGGAGCTCACAGTCCTGTAGGGAGGCAAGTACTTAAAAAAATGTTCACTCTATATTAGCAAAAGTGTGCAGAGAACTTGCTTTATTTAGTAGGTGTTCATCTTCCTGGAAGGATGAGAGTTAACAGGACTGTAACATAAATCGTATGGTGAATAAGCCAAAAAGAGTGAGAAACGACAGCTGTGATTTATGGGTAAAGTCAAGATTCACCTCTTGGTTTGATTTGCATCGTTTTATTGAATTTTCAAAACACCTCAGAAGGTTGACATAATTATTGGTGTAACTGGTGAGGAAACTGAAGTTCAGAGAATTAATGTGTCCAAAAACCCTGAGGCAAAAATAAGAAATTAACTTGATTCTTACTGAATCTAAATTCTGTGATTCTAATCACTACCTTACACAACCTATTATATTGGAATCTCAGATATTCTTAGATATTCCAATTGCACACAATCACCTTGTCTTAAAAAAAAGAAAAACAAGGCAATACTTATTCAAATATATATGCCATAGTTATAACTATTCTGATGGTTTCTCGTGTGTGTGTGTGTGTGTGTGTGTGTGAATTTCCTGGGATCTTCCTTTATCTTGACCCTGTTTGGTTGTGAACTTCTGCTTCTACTAAAACAATTTAGGGAATATTTTCTCATCTTGTATTATGATCTCTCCCTGTTGTTCTGCAATGGATCAACTTAGATGTGGAAGCCAATTTTTTCCCTTTCTTTGATTTCTAAAAAGAGGACTAAAACAAAAATCTCAAGACAGGCTTGTATATGTGTGGGTAACTTTACTGAAGAATCAAATCATAAAACAAATTTCTATTTCAGCACACACACACACACACACACAACCTTAAAAATTGAATTATTCTGGGGTGCCTGGGTGGCTCAGTGGGTTAAAGCCTCTGCTTTCGGCTCAGGTCATGATCCCAGGGTCCTGGGATCGAGCCCCGCATCAGGTTCTCTGTTCAGCGGGGAGCCTGCTTTCCTTCCTCTCTCTCTGCCTGCCTCTCTGCCTACTTGTGATCTCTGTCTGTCAAATAAATTTTAAAAATTTTGAATTATTCTGTTTCTGAAAGACCACTCGTTGTTTTTGCTTGTCAGTGTTCATCCTCATAGCACATTTCTTGGTTGCTCTTTGTCTCATTTCCTCTCTCTCTACTCCTTTCTTCTTTATTTTCCATTTTTACTTTCATCTCACAGTTTCTGTCCAAATTAGTTTAGCTACTTCTTGGTTTCCTAGGCTCCTAAAACCCTATGTCTTCAAGACAGTATCAACCATCCCAGGAAGATCTTCAGGGTATTTTCCTGAACAAAAACAGTCTTTGCTCTAAAAGGATTTCAAAGGCTACTTTTAAAAATATTGATGGTACACCTGGGTGACTTGGTTAAGCATCCAACTTTTGGTTTCTGCTCAGGTCATGATCTCAAGTTCATGAGATCAAGCCTTGCAACAGGCTCCATGCTCAACATACAGTCAGCTTGAGTTTCTTTACCTCTTCATCTCCCTCCCCTTCTTCTTCTCCCCCCACTCATTTTCTATCTCTCTAAAATAAAATAAGTAAAGTCTTAAAAAAATAAAAATCTCATTTTGTTCTCCTCATCATGTCCTCAAGACCCGAGTTAAGTAAGATGCTCCTGATATATGGAGGCAGGATGAGAAGCGGTACCCTGGCATACTGAGACAGGTTTTAAGACTAGAATTCATAGAGTCAGTAGTGGAGTATTTCCCGTGAGCCTTGTGATGGCATATCCTAGACATATGTCAATAGTCAAAATTGTCTGTCTGGTATTATCTGGTGGTGATCTCTTGCAGGTGGTGGGAGGCAAGTTCCTATCTGACTGAGTCTATATATAATATAGAACCTGGTGCATTATTGGATGGTTGGTAACTTATCAGATCAAACTGAATTTAACTAAGTAAGATAAAGCTATAAAATCAAATGAGAGTTAGATGACTTTTTTCCTCTTATATTTTTGGTTAATTTATTATGCTCTCCCTCCAAATTTATCAGAGCATTTTCAATTCCGACATACCTGTATTTTATAGAGGAAACAAACAAACAAAAAAAAAGGTTTTATGCATTCTTTGCAAACATAATAGAAGTGAGCATGTCAGAATTACAGTGGTGATACCATCAATTAAGCTATTCCTCTTCACCCAGTCTTTTCAGTTCTGAAGTGACAGCATGTGTTCAGTTTTAATATGGGAAACTTTTTCTTTTCAAGGTGTTGTGAATTGGAACAGAACAATAGAAGCAATAATCACAAACACTACTTCACATTTATTAGAGTGGCTGTTACCCAAAAAAGTCCCAGAAGATAACAAGTGTTGGCAAGGATGTGGAGAAATTAGAAGCCTTGGACATTGTTGGTGGTAGTGAAAAATCTTGTAACCTCTGTAGAGTATGGTGATTCCTCAGAAAGTTAAACATAGAATTACCCCATGATTCAGCAATACTACTTGTGAAAGAAATGAAAACAAGAACTTGAACAGATATTTGTATACCTGTGTTCATAGCAGCATTATTCGCAGTAGTCTGAGGGTAGACACAACTGGGATATCATTGAGATATGAATAAAGAAACAAAATGCAATACATACATACAGAGGAGTATCATTTGTCCTTAAAAAATTAATTACATTCTGGGGTCACCTTGGTGACTCAGTTAAGCATCTTCCTTTGGCTCAGGTCATGATCTTGGGGTCCTGGGATCAAGCCCTGCATGGGGCTTCTTGCTCAGCAGGAGGTCTTCTTCTCTCTCTCCTCCTCTGCCCCTTCCCTTGCATGTGTTCTCTCTCTCTCTCTCAAATAAATAAAATCTTTTAAAAAAAGTTAATTACATTCTGGTGCATTCTACAACATGGAGGGACCTTGAAAACACTGTGTTCATTGAATTCAGACACAATGATTCCATTTCTAGGGGGTACCTAGAAGAGTCAAATTTGTGGAGAAAGAATGTAGAACATCGGTTACCAGGGTCTGAGGGCAGGAGAGAAAGGGAAGTTATTATTGAATGGGTACAGGGTGTCAGTTTGGGAAGATGAAAAGTTCTTGAGTGATAAGTATACAACAGTGGCAGTGCACTTAGTGCCACAGAGTTGTACACTCAAAAGTGGTTAAAATGGTAAATTTTACATTCTAACTAATAATAACTTAGAGCTGTTTATTAAGTCACTTCTACAAGTCGCTTCTGCAAGTAGAGCATTGCATTGAATGCCTGATGGTGGGGCTATATCTCACACATACCACAATCCTACAAGGTGGGGCTATCAGTCATGGTTCAGTCAGACCAATTAGAAGAAACGAGGCCAGTCACTTAAACAGAGAGAATTTAATATGAAATCTGTTTGTCATATGATGGAGAACTAAAGAGAGTAAAGTGGGATGGGAAATTAAATAGGATTGAGGTATCTCTTCTGGGGCAGGGGCAAAAGTAAAGAAGTTAGAATTATTAAAACTAAAAATCTTGACAGAGGGCTCCATAAAGCTGGGATTAAGACCACTAAGGAAGAGCCACTGACTGGCAGAGGCTGGTAGCTCTGGACATGTGGCAAAGCCGCTTCTGAGGGTGTTGGGGCACTGCCAACCAGAACCAGCTTCTGCAGGAGCACCTTACTGCAGCCAGAGGGAATGAGGAGTACTGAGCGAGAATGGCAGGAATAAGAACTACATAGGATGGATTGTGTCTTCTCTTCCACCTCTTGTCTTTTTTTTTTTTAAAGATTTTTTTTTAAAGATTTTATTTTATTTATTTGAGAGAGAGAGACAGTGAGAGAGAGAATGAGCGAGGAGAAGGTCAGAGAGCGAAGCAGACTCCCCATGGAGCTGGGAGCCTGATGTGGGACTCGATCCCGGGACTCCAGGATCACTCCCTGAGCCGGAGGCAGTCGTTTAACCAACTGCGCCACCCAGGCGTCCCTCTTCCACCTCTTGTCTTGATGCCTCTCCCAGCATCTCCACCTCCAGATGGCAAAGAAAATAAATATTTTCCACAGTAAAGAACTCATTTGGAACTGAGAGACCACAGCTTAATAACTCATATAGTTTGTCTATTTATCCTTATTTTACAAAGGATAAAGCTATGATTTGGAGAGACTGGATAGTTTGGACAGGTCATATAGTCAGTTGGTGGAAGAGCCAATATATGAACTCAGTTGTTATTCAGCAGAAAGTATATCTTTCCCAATGCACCATCTTGTTTAATTGGTTAACATGTTTACTTCTTTGGTTATTCAAAAAAAATTCTTTTTTCTAAATTAAAAAAAAATTTTTTATTATGTTATGTTAGTCACTATACAGTATGTCATTAGTTTTTGATGTGGTGCTCCAAGATTCATTGTTTGCGTATAAGACCAAGTGCTCTATACCAAAAAATAAAAAAAAAAAATCTATCTTTGAAAGTTTCCCCAGTGTCAAGCACTGTGCTTGGTGTGAGCAAGGCAAAGACTAATATATTAAAGTATGGATGAATCCCAGCTTACAGTCAAATCAGAGATGCAGGGAGTAGCCAAATGATCATAGCCAGATGGCAGGTATTAAAACAGAAATGTATGCTATGCTTTGGAGGACACTGGAGCATTTTTACCTAAGAGGGTATTGGTAGGTGTCCAGGAGAACATCCTGAGTTGGTGACACTGGAGCTGTGGTCCTGGGTACGTACTATGGCAATCAAGGAACATATGGACATTTCTTCAGCAAGAGTGGTAGCATGACGAGAGTTCTTTAAGTGATCCCACTTCCTATATTCCTCCAAGATGAAGCCTATTAATTGAGCATAGTTCAGGCACCAATCTGTGAAGCTTTCCTGCAAGGCTGGATGTTTCTTCGCTTGCCACAAGCCTCAAGCCGAAGAGAGGATGACCTTTCTACAGAAATGGACAAGGACGAGAGGTCAGGGATTTTGTTTAAGTGGGCCATCTTTGAAGTCCTTAAGTTTCGACAGATAAAAAGAGGTGCTCATAGACCTATCTTCTGGGCCCTGCCTTTGATTCTCAAACAAGAATATAAGAAATAAGATCATTGTGTCAGAACACAAATTCTCATTTCCAGGAACTTCCAAAGAGACTGAATTCTCCCTGTATTTTAAGGCAAAGCAAGGAAACTTAACTTTTTCCTACCCTCTGCTTACTTATAGCCTTGATAGACAGTAACTCACGGAATTCTCTTTACTTCATTTTTTTTCTCTTTCTCACTTTAATGTTAAAATGAAGTGCTATTTACTTAGTATTGGCTGTGTTAGATCCTATGCCAAGGGCTTTACACATATTAGCTCAATTAATTCTCAGAAAAACTTAACAAGGAAAAAAAAAAGGTTCAGAGAAGACAAGTCACCTGATCAAAGTCACACAGCTAAGAAAACCCGGATCTAATATCAGCACACAGGACTAACAAGTGAGACAGATTGCCTTTCTCATATAGCAGTTTCTTCCCCTATCCAATAATAGTAATTATAAGTGGAATAATTGACCAAAGGTGAACTGGAATAGTTTGCCACCAAAATAATGCTATTTGAGAAATAAAAATATTCAGATGTGGATATATTTTTCATCACTCTTTGCTTGTGCTTGAAATCCCAACTATTTTAAGCAATTCAATCAATGCGTATTTTGTGTCCGTTGTGTGTATGGCATTTCTGTTGGCATTAGAGATAACCAAAAAATAGGTTAAGAACAGTCCCTGTCATCCTGAAACTCAATCTAACTGGCCAATTATTCTGATCCTCTGAGCAAACCAGAGGAATGGATCTATAACTCAAACCCCACACCTGCCCGAGAAAAGCGATCCTTTCCTTAAACTAAAAGGAGGGAGCTTTCTTGAGAGCAGGAAAGGATCTTTGAAAAGTTCTTTCTTCCTCCTCCTGGGCTTATTTCTTGTCTGTCTTTCCATCTGGATATAACACGAGGTGAAGTACGGGTGTGACTTGTGTTAGGGAGATGCGTTAGCTCTGGAGAGGTGAGGGCATGAAGTCAGGACGGGATGTTAAGGGCTGATATGTGTGGCTTGTCAGGGAGAGGGAAGGGGGTTCCTGACATCTTTATGGCATACTGAAACTATCTTACCAGCAAGGATCAGTTATTTGAGGCAGAAAGTACTTAACCTGGATTAAAGAATAAGGATTGGCTAGTGTTCTCTATGTACTGTCTCTAGGATCCCCACCCTAGATGAGAGGCGTTCTGACGGGCCCCAGTTAGGGACAATGCGGGGAAACCTTCATGTTCTTTCCAGTCTCCCATTTTCCATGCGAGTTTGAGACTCAGTGAAATTAAGAGACTGTTTGGAGATCATAGTCAGCACAGGATGAAACCCCGTGTTTTCCACCTCCAAAAGCAGTGTTCCTTCCTTTTCAGTACTCCAACACAAAAGACCAACCGTTTGATCCCCGCCCTTGACACAGAAGGTGCATTTATATAAACATTAAAAAGTGGTATCTGCAGAGTCCACACCAATCCATCTTTTAAATCTTGCTTTTCATGGCGTTATTATGGGAGCACACTTCATGAAGCGCTCTCGGTAGATGCTATTACCCCGCACGGCAGCTTTGGAAAGTGGGCTGAAGAAGCTGTGAGTTTGTGCAACAGCACATGTTAACATGAGTTATAATATGTCAGGGGCCCCGTGTTAACGATCACAGAACCTATTCAGCTCCTTTAAGGTTAATCAACTCAGCATTTGTGCCAGGTGTAATGTCTAATTAAAATGATGAACGGGCGGAGAATGCCTCCAGGCAGAGGGAGGAGATGGCACAAAGAGGGAGCACCCGTGCCATATTGGTTTGGAAAATCAATAAGAGGAGCTCATTTTATCCCAGTGTTATCTGTGCATTTGCCATTCAGTGGCTCATTTGAAAAAGTGCCAACTGGCTGATGAGTAGGCTCAGTAGCGCTGTGTTTTCCAGCAATTAAGGATGCTCTGGTTGGAGGAAGCTCAGGGTGGCCCAGGATATCTCTGGAGGGAACCAGAGAGAGGCAAGTGTGGTCAATCTGATCCAGGAAGCCATCCTGGGTTCCAGTTTGAATGACCAAATCTGAGAGGTAGGAGGAAGCTAGTGAAAAGAAATCACCAGAAGACGACGAGGAAAGCCTTAGTTAGAGTCTCAGTTCTGCTAGTAAATAGATTCTTAACCTCAGGGAAATATTTTCAGCCCTCATTTTCGTCATCTGCAAATGTACATAATCATAACATTAGCTGCCTATTCTAACTATATAAGTTTGTTGTGAGGATTGGAATAATTTTTGGCTGTGAAATTGATGTAATAACATACAGATTTTAAAAATATATTTAAATAGGTACCTGTATCTCTTTTTATGATTCTATTTGTTTGTATTAATTTATTTAATAAATATTTATTGAACATATACTATGTGCTGAACACTCTTCTAAGCTCCAAGGAAGCAGCAAGAAATAGACCCTATGACTGCTTCAAGGAAGCTGAATGTCTAATGACGGAGAAAGTATCTCACTGATAGTTGATTATGGTCTACTTAAGTTTGATCAAATTTCTTCATTCCTTTTCTAAGGGAAGCCAGCTCTAGGAAAGCTGACTGGAAGATCAGATATAGAGAATAAGTAAGGGGTCACTTAATTTTAGCAATGAAATTTTACTTTATAAAGATCAAGTGTTGGTAACCACCATTGTTTTCCTAGACTGTAATTCATAAGTAAACCTTGGAAGAATATGGAATTGTTTATTATTTACCTTGAAGTATTGGATGAACGTGATTTTTTATTTCAGTTCACAACTCACTGAAAGTACTTTTTTAGCCCATAAATAATTTAGAATGGCAGATATAATGGGATTATATGCTTTTTTTCTTTTCTGAGAACAGCTCTCTAATCTCAACTTGAAAACTTCTTCATGGGACATCATTAAACCATGGAATTGCCCAAACCACTGCTAGAGAACCGGGGGTGGGGGGCTTTAGTTTATTGATTCCCTTGTCTATCATTTAATACTTTCATAATGGGACTTTTATTAGACACTTAATATTTATCAATGTTTTTCCCTGTAGATTGTGAGAGATAAAAACTAACCAAGAAGACACTTTCATTTAGCATATGGGTTTCGTGGAGCAAAACTATTTTAAAGTATCACATGGCAAAGCATTATCTATCTTACAGTCTGAGATAAATGACACCTGACATTATGGTACAGGGAAAGTGACTCAGAAAAAAAGTGAGTATTTAAAAATGGATAGTTCTCTAAAGAAATCATTTGAACAGTGTCCCTGGAAATTCATGAATCCCAGATTCCAAATACTAGAGTAGGATTGTAATCCTCTTTCCCTTAACCTAAACTTTGCTCAAGATTCCATTACACTGGGGTGCCTGGGTGGCTCAGTGTGTTAAGCCTCTGCCTTCAGCTCAGGTCGTGATCTCAGGGTCCTGGGATCAAGCCCTGTATTGAACTCTCTGCTCAGCAGGGAGCCTTCTCCCCATGCCCCTTACCCCCCGCCTGCCTCTCTGCCTACTTATGATTGCTCTTTCTTTGTCAAATAAATAAATAAATAAATAAATAAATAGATAAATAAAATCTTAAAAAAAAAATTCCATGACACTGAAGTTATTGACAGCTATTATGAGGAAAAAGAATAGAGAGGTGGCTCATTCTAAGAAAACATATCATTAGTCTTAAGTAGAAGGGAATTAAAGGAGAAATATAGAAAAAAATGGTATGGATACAGGTCAGAATTTTCATTCTTAGGAGGAATAGATAAAACTAAGTAACAAGGGACACTAAGTTAATTTAAATTAAAAAAAAATATTTTTTTTGTGGTAAGCTTCTACAGGGAAGGAAGAAGAACCTAGCAGGACTATCCACTGGAGGAGTGAGCAGTTTATAATTCAAGAATATAGATAACTGACTCTCTTCATACCCTGCACCTGACATTGACTTCTTTCTTTACATTAATTAAAGAACTGGTATAAGAATGAGTCTAGTAAAAGTGGCAGAATCTAACCCACTGGGTATCATAATTACTAAGGCTCTGGACATGTTGGGTAGTGCCTTATTATGAGGTGGGGGGGTGGAAATTATTGCTGGTGGGAGTCTTAGGTAAAAGTTGACTAAGAATTTCTTGAACACTTGATTGAATGCCTCACTCTATCTTTGATGTTAAAACCCTTATCTAAGAAGGTATATTATGTAATTAGGTTTTAAGAAGTGAGAAGTATATGGGCGCCTGGGTGGCTCAGTGGGTTAAGCTGCTGCCTTCGGCTCAGGTCATGATCTCAGAGTCCTGGGATCGAGTCCCACATCGGGCTCTCTGCTCAGCAGGGGGCCTGCTTCCCTCCCTCTCTCTCTGCCTGCCTCTCTGCCTATTTTTGATCTTTCTCTGTCAAATAAATAAATAAAATCTTAAAAAAAAAAGAAAGAAATTGAAAACCTATTTAAAAAAAAAAAAGAAGTGAGAAGTATAAAAATAAGTTGAAAAGGGAAAGAAGGGAAAAGATGAAGATATAACCACCACCATTACTATAACAAATAACAACACTGACACTAAACAATAAGCTTTATCAAGTGCCCACTGTGTATTAGACACCAAAAAAGTATTTTACCAATGTTATCCCAGTTGATTCTCAAAACATCCTTATTATGTGAGGATTCTCCCTTGTACAGTTGAGGACTTACCCATCACCACATGCCCAGTACAGTCTCAATGACAATAACTACCTCAACATTTGAAACTGTGAGTTGGAATTTGGAAGGTTACCATGGAATGTTCTGTTGTCCTCTGAACTTTCTTTGAGAAAGAAATGGTAACTCATTTAAACTGCCTTTTGGAATATCTTCACTTAAATCTTATCCTATATAATACAGTAGATATTAGGATTGTGATTGTCAGACCTAATTCTATAAGAACTTTAGAGGTCTTTACGTATCTTAACGGTCCATCTTAATTTTACAATAAAATTGCCTTATGTTTTTTTTTTATTTTATTTTCAGTGTTTTTTTCCCCCCAATACACACCATCTCTTACTTCAAGAAAATGAAGTATTGGAAGCATACAAAAATGAAATAGTTCTGTTGTAAAACAACAAGAACAACAAGACCTCTTGAACTTTCTGAGTAATGGAACTGCAAAAGGCTTGAGAAAAGATAAACCAAGGCTCAAACCTGTGGTACCATTGATATTCATGTTTCCAGCTTTGCCCAGATGGTGTAAAGGAGAGAGTACTATAATCCTGACATCAGATAAAATTGATGGCTTTTATCATTTCAGCTATAAACGATGTGCTTTGGGGTCTTTGTGTTAATACTTTGAGACTTCTCTATCTTAATTATTAAATTAGAATAAATCATAGCTGACCTGATGTGTCATAGATTTTCTGAAAGTATCAAAATGAAGCAAAACATACATGGAATATCTCTGTTAGCTGGAAAACTGGTTGAGTTTTTGGAGCTGTCTTTGCTCAGTGCTCTGGGAGAGTCCAAGAAAAATGACAAGGTAAAGTCACTACCTTTAGTTTCTTATCAGTCAAGATTAATAAAAATAACAGTAAATTAGAAGGAGTCTGTAATAACTTCTGAATTTTGAGAGGGCAGAGAAAGCAATGATTAATTCCGAGAGACAAGTATATATTAGAGGTGGCTTCAGATAAAATATATCATTTTGATTTGGCCAAGGTTGAAGACTAAGGAGGAGCCCAGTGTAGATTTGTGAGTCATTCATGGCTACAGGAAGAATAGAAACAAGACTTTAAGAGTGTGGACTGTCACAGAATTAACAAAGGTTCCCCTTAGCTTGTGAAGGTTCAATTACAATACATGGCATAAGCATGATATGACTGGAAAAGTGCATAGTATTTTACAAATTTGAGATTAGATTAAAATTGATCTAATTTTAGGTACCACCTTTTCATTTTGGGGTCATCCTGGCACCTACTAATAAAGACCTGATGTTTAGAAGTCATCAAGGTGGAGGTTCTCTGTTATCTTGCTACTCTGTTTTCAAAATTGGAGACAATAGTATTTTTTCTGATTATGCTGTGTCTGAGGCAAAGTCAGTGGCAGTGAATAGAGAAGCAGTATCCTTCCTTCTAATTGTATATTTCCTTTTGTTAATGCTTCAAAGCAAATGACATGAAAAATCCTCTTTAATGGTGATGAGCAGATTTTTCCATTTGTAGATGATGACCACATGCATCGATAGCAAGCCCATTCTTTATGTATGCTCAGCCGAGTTCTACAAATAGAGAAATCGGCTAATTATCTACAAATTTTCATTCTTTATCTCCATAGAATTTTAATGAACAGGAATTGCCATTTACTCATTCATATTTGTGAAGAGGGAACAACCTTTCCCTTTGGTGATTTCTCTCACACTGTAGTTCTGAAGACATACAGTATTCAAAGAAATAAAATTCTGGCTAATCATGTTCCCATCACCAATCTTCTCTGCTGCCCTCCTGACCACTATCTTCTGAATCAGCCTTCTTGTCCTGAATTATGAGGATAAGGTAGGGATATTTTGAAAATTTCCCTTTTTGTATTGTCTACAGAGACCTCCCTCTCTGTGAAGATATGGCTTGGGTTTAATTGGTTTGTATTCCACACAAAGTAATCAAACCAAATCAACAAATACCCATTGAGGATAACTATTACAAGGCAATAAGCTTGACAAACTGCCCCTTTACTAATTTCTGGCCTGAATTCTATAGACCCCAGAAGCATTTGGCACAGAGGTGCAACTTCTCTGCTGCTAAATGATCATCATCATTAGTGGTAACAAGAGATTATTATTGCACCAAATTGTCTCCTAGAATCTGTCTACTTCTCCATTCCAACCACTGCTGTCTTGATTCAGGTCCTATATTATCTGGTCTAGACAATATAATTACTTCTCTCTGGTGTCCCTGTTCCCCTTCAATCCATTCTCTGTATTGGATGAAATATTTACTTTAAAGCACAGATCTTATTTTGTCCTCTTCTCCACCATAAACTAAGGTAATATGCAGTTCTTATCTAGAGAATAAAAAATATTTTTGTGGGCCACCAATGAAGGTTCCAATTATTTTCCTCATAATAGAATTCAGGCATAAGTCTAGACATATACTTCTTAAAATAATAGTGCTTTTGCAGTTTTACCAACAAATCAAATTTATAAATGAAATGAAACAACATAACGAAGCCAAAAAGAAAAAAAATACCAAATATGATCATTGTTTCTCTAAAATTGTATGAATATAGGATTTACCTCAGGGTGCCTGGGTGGCACGGTGGTTAAGCATCTGACTCTTGGTTTGATATCAGGGTTGTGAGATTGAGCCTTATACCAGGGTCTATGCCCAGCGTGCAGAGTCTGCTTAAGACTCTCTCCTCTGCCCCTCCCCCAATGCATGTGTGCTCGTGCATGCTCTCTCACTCTCTCTCTATAAATATATATATGTTTTTCTGATAACTTCTAAATTATCCATACAAATTTTACTTTTTAGATTTTGATAGAATCGATCATCATTTGAATCGTTGTCATTATTTTTAGACTTTTTTTTCCTTTTTAGTCCTAGTATTATTTCAACATCTAGTCATACTGATTGATCAAATCAAGGTAATTGGTTTCCCACAAAATCTTTATACAATTAATCATGCTTAAGGAGAAAACAATCTAATTTCACATTTACTACATTACTTTTAATGAAATGCTGATACATATAAAAAGAAGTTCTGATTATGTAACCTTTGAAAATGTGACCATCATTTTGAGTAAACCTTTTTTTTTTTTTTAAAGATTTTATTTATTTGACAGAGAGAGAGTAATCACAAGTAGGCAGAGAGGCAGGCAGAGAGAGAGAGGGGAGAAAGCAGGTTCCCTGCGGAGCAGAGAGCCCAACGTGGGGCTCGATCCCAGGACACTGGGATCATGACCCGAGCCAAAGGCAGAGGCTTTAACCCACTGAGCCACCCAGGCGCCCCTTGAGTAAACCTTTTTAATTCGATATGAATGTACTACCTCGCACAATGGGATAACTCAATTTTACCTTGCCTTGTTTCTCTTTTCAAAATATCCAGAATTCCTGTTTTTCTACAGCATGTCGTATTATCATTTGCCCCTAATTTTGCACAAATGGGACGATAAGATACAGGCATTGAAATAGAGTTGTAGTGCTTGGTTATAAGATGATTACATAAATGATTCAAACTATATTTGTCGTTGAATTGGACATTAATATTTTTAAGAGAATTCTGATAGATACCTTACTTATAACTTCATGAAAAATTTAATAAATTATCATTTTCTTTTTTTTTTTTTCCAATTTATTTATTTTCAGAAAAACAGTATTCATTATTTTTTCACCACACCCAGTGCTCCATGCAAGCTGTGCCGTCTATAATACCCACCACCTGGTACCCCAAACTCCCACACCCCCGCCACTTCAAAACCCTCAGACTGTTTTTCAGAGTCCATAGTCTCTCATGGTTCATCTCCCCTTCCAATTTACCCAAAAGCACATACCCTCCTCAATGTCCATAACCTTCCCCCCTTCCCCCAACCCCCCTCCCCCCAGCAACCCACAGTTTGTTTCGTGAGATTAAGAGTCACTTATGGTTTGTCTCCCTCCCTATCCCATCTTGTTTCATGGATTCTTCTCCTACCCACTGAAGCCCCCATGTTGCACCACCACTCCCTCATATCAGGGAGATCATATGATAGTTGTCTTTCTCCGCTTGACTTATTTCGCTAAGCATGATACGCTCTAGTTCCATCCATGTTGTCGCAAATGGCAAGATTTCGTTTCTTTTGATGGCTGCATAGTATTCCATTGTGTATATATACCACATCTTCTTGATCCATTCATCTGTTGATGGACATCTAGGTTCTTTCCATAGTTTGGCTATTGTGGACATTGCTGCTATAAACATTCGGGTGCACGTACCCCTTTGGATCACTACATTTGTATCTTTAGGGTAAATTCCCAGTAGTGCAATTGCTGGGTCATAGGGCAGTTCTATTTTCAACATTTTGAGGAACCTCCATGCTGTTTTCCAGAGTGGTTGCACCAGCTTGCATTCCCACCAACAGTGTAGGAGGGTTCCCCTTTCTCCGCATCCTCGCCAGCATCTGTCATTTCCTGACTTGTTGATTTTAGCCATTCTGACTGGTGTGAGGTGATATCTCATTGTGGTTTTGATTTGTATTTCCCTGATGCCGAGTGATATGGAGCACTTTTTCATGTGTCTGTTGGCCATCTGGATGTCTTCTTTGCAGAAACGTCTGTTCATGTCCTCTGCCCATTTCTTGATTGGATTATTTGTTCTTTGGGTGTTGAGTTTGTTAAGTTCTTTATAGATTTTGGACACTAGTCCTTTATCTGATATGTCGTTTGCAAATATCTTCTCCCATTCTGTCAGTTGTCTTTTGGTTTTGTTAACTGTTTCCTTTGCTGTGCAAAAGCTTTTGATTTTGATGAAATCCCAAAAGTTCATTTTTGCCCTTGCTTCCCTTGCCTTTGGCAATGTTCCTAGGAAGATGTTGCTGCGGCTGAGGTCGAAGAGGTTGCTGCCTGTGTTCTCCTCAGGATTTTGATGGATTCCTTTCTCACATTGAGGTCCTTAATCCATTTTGAATCTATTTTTGTGTGTGGTGTAAGGAAATGGTCCAATTTCATTTTTCTGCACGTGGCTGTCCAATTTTCCCAACACCATTTATTGAAGAGGCTGTCTTTTTTCCATTGGACATTCTTTCCTGCTTTGTCGAAGATTAGTTGACCATAGAGTTGAGGGTCTATTTCTGGGCTCTCTATTCTGTTCCATTGGTCTATGTGTCTGTTTTTGTGCCAGTACCATGCTGTCTTGATGATGACAGCTTTGTAATAAAGCTTGAAGTCCGGAATTGTGATGCCACCAACTTTGGCTTTGTTTTTCAATATCCCTTTGGCTATTCGAGGTCTTTTCTGGTTCCATATAAATTTTAAAATTATTTGTTCCATTTCTTTGAAAAAGATGGATGGTACTTTGATAGGAATTGCATTAAATGTGTAGATTGCTTTAGGTAGCATAGACATTTTCACAATATTTATTCTTCCAATCCAGGAGCATGGAACATTTTTCCATTTCTTTGTGTCTTCCTCAATTTCTTTCATGAGTACTTTATAGTTTTCTGAGTATAGATTCTTAGCCTCTTTGGTTAGGTTTATTCCTAGGTATCTTATGGTTTGGGGTGCAATTGTAAATGGGATTGACTCCTTAATTTCTCTTTCTTCTGTCTTGTTGTTGGTGTAGAGAAATGCAACTGATTTCTGTGCATTGATCTTATATCCTGACACTTTACTGAATTCCTGTATAAGTTCTAGCAGTTTTGGAGTGCAGTCTTTTGGGTTTTCCACATAGAGTATCATATCATCTGCGAAGAGTGATAATTTGACTTCTTCTTTGCCGATTTCGATGCCTTTAATTTCCTTTTGTTGTCTGATTGCTGAGGCTAGGACTTCTAGTACTATGTTGAATAGCAGTGGTGATAATGGACATCCCTGCCGTGTTCCTGACCTTAGTGGAAAAGCTTTCAGTTTTTCTCCATTGAGAATGATATTTGCAGTGGGTTTTTCATAGATGGCTTTGATGATATTGAGGTATGTGCCCTCTATCCCTACACTTTGAAGGGTTTTGATCAGGAAGGGATGCTGTACTTTGTCAAATGCTTTTTCAGCATCTATTGAGAGCATCATATGGTTCTTGTTCTTTCTTTTATTGATGTGCTGTATCACATTGACTGATTTGCGGATGTTGAACCAACCTTGCAGCCCTGGGATAAATCCCACTTGGTCGTGGTGAATAATCCTTTTAATGTACTGTTGAATCCTATTGGCTAGTATTTTGGTGAGAATTTTTGCATCTGTGTTCATCAAGGATATTGGTCTATAGCTCTCTTTTTTGATGGGATCCTTGTCTGGTTTTGGGATCAAGGTGATGCTGGCCTCATAAAATGAGTTTGGGAGTTTTCCTTCCATTTCTATTTTTTGGAACAGTTTCAGGAGAATAGGAATTAGTTCTTCTTTAAATGTTTGGTAGAATTCCCCCGGGAAGCCATCTGGCCCTGGGCTTTTGTTTGTTTGGAGATTTTTAATGACTGTTTCAATCTCCTTACTGGTTATGGGTCTGTTCAGGCTTTCTATTTCTTCCTGGTTCAATTTTGGTAGTTTATATGTTTCTAGGAATGCATCCATTTCTTCCAGATTGTCAAATTTGTTGGCGTAGAGTTGCTCATAGTATGTTCTTATAATAGTTTGTATTTCTTTGGTGTTAGTTGTGATCTCTCCTCTTTCATTCATGATTTTATTTATTTGGGTCCTTTCTCTTTTCTTTTTGATAAGTCTGGCCAAGGGTTTATCAATTTTATTAATTCTTTCAAAGAACCAGCTCCTAGTTTCATTGATTTGTTCTATTGTTTTTTTGGTTTCTATTTCATTGATTTCTGCTCTGATCTTTATGATTTCTCTTCTCCTGCTGGGCTTAGGGTTTCTTTCTTGTTCTTTCTCCAGCTCCTTTAGGTGTAGGGTTAGGTTGTGTACCTGAGACCTTTCTTGTTTCTTGAGAAAAGCTTGTACCGCTATATATTTTCCTCTCAGGACTGCCTTTGTTGTGTCCCACAGATTTTGAACCGTTGTATTTTCATTATCATTTGTTTCCATGATTTTTTTCAATTCTTCTTTAATTTCCCGGTTGACCCATTCATTCTTTAGAAGGATGCTGTTTAGTCTCCATGTATTTGTGTTCTTTCCAAACTTCCTCTTGTGGTTGAGTTCTAGCTTCAGAACATTGTGGTCTGAAAATATGCAGGGAATGATCCCAATCTTTTGATACCGGTTGAGTCCTGATTTAGGACCGAGGATGTGATCTATTCTGGAGAATGTTCCATGTGCACTAGAGAAGAATGTGTATTCTGTTGCTTTGGGATGAAATGTTCTGAATATATCTGTGATGTCCATCTCATCCAGTGTATCATTTAAGGCCTTTATTTCCCTGTTGATCTTTTGCTTGGATGATCTGTCCATTTCAGTGAGGGGAGTGTTAAAGTCCCCTACTATTATTGTATTATTGTTGATGTGTTTCTTTGATTTTGTTATTAATTGGTTTATATAGTTTGCTGCGCCCACGTTGGGGACATAGATATTTAAAATTGTTAGATCTTCTTGTTGGACAGACCCTTTGAGTATGATATAGTGTCCTTCCTCATCTCTTATTATAGTCTTTGGCTTAAAATCTAATTGATCTGATATAAGGATTGCCACTCCTGCTTTTTTCTGATGTCCATTAGCATGGTAAATTCTTTTCCACCCCCTCACTTTAAGTCTGGAGGTGTCTTCGGGTTTAAAATGAGTTTCTTGGAGGCAACATATAGATGGGTTTTGTTTTTTTATCCATTCTGATACCCTGTGTCTTTTGATTGGGGCATTTAGCCCATTAACATTCAGGGTAACTATTGAGAGATATGATTTTAGTGCCATTGTATTGCCTGTAAGGTGACTGTTACTGTATATTGTCTCTGTTCCTTTCTGATCTACCACTTGTAGGCTCTCTCTTTGCTTAGAGGACCCCTTTCAGTATTTCCTGTAGAGCTGGTTTGGTGTTTGCAAATTCTTTCAGTTTTTGTTTGTCCTGGAAGCTTTTAATCTCTCCTTCTATTTTCAATGATAGCCTAGCTGGATATAGTATTCTTGGCTGCATGTTTTTCTCGTTTAGTGCTCTGAAAATGTCATGCCAGCTCTTTCTGGCCTGCCAGGTCTCTGTGGATAAGTCAGCTGCCAATCTAATACTTTTACCATTGTATGTTACAGACTTCTTTTCCCGGGCTGCTTTCAGGATTTTCTCTTTGTCACTAAGGCTTGTAAATTTTACTATTAGGTGACGGGGTGTGGGCCTATTCTTACTGATTTTGAGGGGCGTTCTCTGAACCTCCTGAATTTTGATGCTCGTTCCCTTTGCCATATTGGGGAAATTCTCCCCAATAATTCTCTCCAGTATACCTTCTGCTCCCCTCTCTCTTTCTTCTTCTTCTGGAATCCCAATTATTCTAATGTTGTTTCGTCTTATGGTGTCACTTATCTCTCGAATTCTCCCCTCATGGTCCAGTAGCTGTTTGTCCCTCTTTTGTTCAGCTTCTTTATTCTCTGTCATTTGGTCTTCTATATCGCTAATTCTTTCTTCTGCCTCATTTATCCTAGCAGTGAGAGCCTCCATTTTTGATTGAACTTCATTAATAGCTTTTTTGATTTCAACTTGGTTAGATTTTAGTTCTTTTATTTCTCCAGAAAGGGCTTTTATATCTCTGGAGAGGGTTTCTCTAATATCTTCCATGCCTTTTTCAAGCCCGGCTATAACCTTGAGAATTGTCATTTTGAACTCTAGATCTGACATATTACCAATGTCTGTATTGATTAGGTCCCTAGCCTTCGGTACTGCCTCTTGTTCTTTTTTTTGTTGTGAATTTTTCCGCCTTGTCATTTTGTCCAGCTAAGAGTATATGAAGGAGCAAGTAAAATACTAAAAGGGTGGCAACAATCCCAGGAAAATATGCGTTAACCAAATCAGAAGAGATCCCAAATCATGCGGGGGGATTTCTCCCCCCTCACGATTGGGTGAGGGATCTCCTCTGATTGGGATCTCCTTTGATTGGGATCTCCCAATCTCTTCTGATTGGGATCTCCCAGTCTCTTTTGATTGGGATCTCTTCTGATTTGGGGATAAAAAGAGGTTCAAAAAGAAAGAAAGAAAAAAAAGAAAAAAAGAATTAAAAAAAAAGAGATTGAATTAAAAATTCAATCAAGAATTTAAAAAAGAATTAAGAAAAAAAAAGATTGAAGAGATTAGGATCTCTTCTGATTTGGGGATAAAAAGAGGTTCAAAAAGAAAGAAAGAAAAAAAAAGAATTAAGAAAAAAGAAAATGAATAAAGAAAAGTATAAAAAAGCAAAATATATATATATTAGATAATCTAGTTAAAAAACTTAAAAAAGAAAAGGGTAAAATTATAAAAAATTTTAGAAGAAGAGAAAAAAAAATGAAAAAGAAAAAAAAAATTAACTGCAAGACTAAAAAATCACAGGCAGAAAGCCATGAGTTCCGTGGTTTGTTTTCTCCTCCTCTGGAATTCTGCTGCTCTCTCCTTGGTATTGAAACTGCACTCCTTGGTAGGTGAACTTGGTCTTGCTTGGATTTCTTGTTGATCTTCTGGGGGAGGGGCCTGGTGTAGTGATTCTCAAGTGTCTTTGCCCCAGGCGGAATTACACCACCCTTACCAGGGGCCGGGCTGAGTGATCTGCTTGGCTTTGCTTTCAGGAGCTTTTGTTCCCTGAGCGCTTTCCGTAGAGTTCCGGAGGACGGGAATACAAATGGCGGCCTCCTGGTCTCCGGCCCGGAGGAGCCGAGAGCCCAGGGCCCCGCTCCCCTGTGCGCCCTCAGCGAACAGCTCCTAGTAACTCGCGTCTGCCTAACCTCCGGCCGCGCTCTGAGCTCACCGAGCTTGCGACCGGTTCAAGGCAACACCGAGCTGCGAGCTTACTGTTGGCTCTGTCTCTGCAGCCGGCTTTCCCGTTCCAATATCCGCAAGCTCTGCGACACTCAGACACCCCCGATCCTTCTGTGAACCCGCGGGACCTGAGGTCACGCCGACCCCGTGTGGGCTTCGCCCCGGTTTAGCCTCCGGAGCGATGTCCCTCAGCGGAACAGACTTTTAAAAGTCCTGATTCTGTGCTCCGCTGCTCCGCCGCTTGCCGGGAGCCGGCCCCTCCCCCCGGGGTCTATCTTCCCGTCGCTTTGGATTCACTTCTCCGCCAGTCCTACCTTTCAGAAAGTGGTTGTTTTTCTGTTTCTAGAATTGCTGTTCTTCTTCTCTTCGATCTGCCGATGGATTTGCAGGTGTTTGCAATCTTTAGATAAGCTCTCTAGCTGATCTCCTGCTAGCTGAAGTAGTCTCAGCCTGCTACTTCTCCGCCATCTTGACTCCTCCCCCCCATAAATTATCATTTTCTTGTAAAATCTTAAATCTTTAACCAACCCACAACCCACACTGTTTCCCCCTATGCCCGGTTCCCTAGATAAACTTCAGTATCGCTGCTCACTCTGGTTTCCCTGTCTAGAATGTCCTCCTTTACATCCCACATCCCTCTGAAGTCTCTCAAAAAGTTGGGGGGGGTATCCCAACCTCTATGCAAACCCTTCTCCTACCATATTTATCTAATTTTTTAAATATCCACTCAAAAAAATTTTTTTTCCAAAAGGTGTTTTGTTTCATGTTGCATGTAATCTTCTCTCTTTGCTCTCTTCCTGCCTCTCTATCAACTCCTCACCTTTACTTCAGAATTTAAGTTCCTTAAAGTTAAGGTGCAGCAATCCAGGTCAGGACCCAGCAACAATAAGTAAGCAGTCATTGATTAGAAAGAAATGGAATGGAATGAGAAGGGATGTCATGAAATGGGGTTTGAGAGTCATCAAATGTTAAGGCACCACTCTTGAGTTTGGGAGATGAGGCATCTATGAAAAAAAAAAAAAAGGAAAGAAAAAGATAGCCAGGAACTCAAGGAAATGGGTAAATGAGTTGTATAGATAGTGAGAACATTCGGAATCCTGAGAAATGAGAAATGACATGGGTACTTGGAATAATGAGATTTTTGCAAGAATGGATCATGAAAAAAGTCATCGAATGTGGTCAATAAAAGGGATGGAATAGGATTTCAGACAGTGAATACTGTGTGGTCAGAAGTTAGGGTGCTGTGCAGACAGTTGTCAATGACATAAACTACCTTGAAGGTATTATGATAAGGATAGAGGGAAAATATCTTGCCGAGTTATTTCCCCCCATATTGAGAGAATATAATATGGAAACTAAAATGAAGTTCAGAAATGTTTAGACATCATTGAAAGTTATTCAGGATATCTTATTAAATGTGGAGTTTTCTTTTTCTTTCTTCTTCTTTTTTTTTAATCTAGTGGCTTTCAAAGTACTTAAAGACTTAAAGCACAAGATTTGAAGCCCAAGGCATTGATGATCCAGGCCCTTCACCTAAACAGATCAGCTCCTATGACAATTCAGTCGTTTTCTTCATAACACTTGTTAGAAATATAATTAAATAATGGATAATACATTTATCTGACTCCCCACGGCAAATAAGCTCTGAGAGGAAAGGGCCCACAGTTCCTAGTCAAAATTCTACCCTCAGCGTCCCACAAAGTGTCTGCTCTATAGTAGACTCAAGATACATTGCTTGAAACCTAAAGCCAGGTTACTGGTTGCGAATGCAGTGGGAGATTTCTAGTCATCTTCTCTTCTTCTTTCCTCAAGAACGGCTGGAGTGGTTTAGCTCCATGTCTAATGTTCAACAGAGTATATTTTTTGGGGAAAAAAATCCCATTATCCCAATGTGGGAATAATAGAGCAACCAGTACAGTTGTTGTAAGGATGAACTAAGAGGAGATAATGCATGTGAACACAAGTTTCAGCTTCTAAAAACAGTTACCAGTCCTTGTCACATATAGCAGGGTAGAATATGGCCATTACCCAAATTCTCCTTAAAAAGCTGGTCTAGAATCCTGGACTCACTGGTCTGAGTCAAATGGGATTGCTATAATAGCCAATAAAAACATTAAGTCTTTCTTATGGACTCTGGTTCAATAAAACCAGCCAAGTCCAGATAGATCCAAAATCAAATCATATCCCCCCAGTTATGAAATACTAGTTAAATTTGTTTCTGAATTGTGTGCCCTTGTCTCCACTTCCCATAGATCTCCTCAGACCACTAGCTCCCAGGTAATATATTCCACACCTTGCATCCTTATTTACAGACCCTTGAGGGAAATCACACTTATGCCTGATGCTGTTGAGTTGGGAGCACAGTTAGAAATAGTTTTGAAACTGCTTATTCTGGAATCTCCAAATCATGGATATGTGCAGTAGTTGGAATGGTGCTGAGGTTGAGGAGAGAAAGGAGACAAAAATGTAGAAAGACAGGATTTATTTTTTAAAGGCTTAAGAACAATGATTTTAATAGTACCCTCCCTCTCTGCTACTTTTGTTTAAAAAAGTGCTGCAATTAAGTGAGAAGTTATATACCCAGGTCCTTAAAATTCCCAGGTCCTGCGTTAAGACAGACTTCAGTCCAAAATCTAGCATTAACACTTCCTGTGTGTGTTCTTATACAAGTGACTTAACTTTCTAATTAGTGATTTCCTTATAGGCAAAATACTAGTCTCCCAGGGTTGTCATGAGGATTAAATCACACAGTTCCTTACCTGCAGTTATTAGAGGATTGCATTGCCATATGGCCACCCTCTAGAAGTTCTAAATCTGGGCTTTTTTATTAGAATTCCATCCCTGAAGTTCCTGGCCATGAAGTGGATCGTGTGTGTGTGTGTGTGTGTGTGTGTGTGTGTGTGTGTATTAACATACCACTGTATTAGGATAAAAAGCGTAAGATCTCCTTCCTTTTCCTTCCATCGAAACAGAGTAGTAAAATGATGAAGAGCCTAGACTCTGGATGCAGTTGCATGGGTTTTAAATCCTAGCTGCATGACCATTTCTATATCATGTTGAGCAAGTTAAACAATGTCTCTGACCTCCTCTGTTTATTCATGTGTAAAATGAGAACAATATTGATACCACCACTGTGGGGTTTTTAGTAAGGGTTACATGAGTTATTATATGTAAGTGCCAGAGAAGTCCCCAGGATGTAGAACATGCTATATGCATTAGTTATTAGTATTAATAATTACATCATTTTTATTGTTTAGTTATATGCTGACTGTAAAACACATCTGCTATCAGTGTTCCCAAATACGTCTTAAGTTCATTGATTCCCTATATCGTGTCATTTAATCCTCATCAGCAATCAAATGTGGGAGGTACTTTTCCCATTATACAGTTGAAGGAACTAAGGTTCATAGGTATAATTAACTTGCCAAGCTCCCACAGACTTAGTGTCAGAAATGGGGGTTGATCTTGATCTCAGTAAGTCCAAACTTCACTCCAGTATCTCACTAAAGAGCAAGGAAAATTGTATTTACAGATCACTTGAGAAGGCTTTTTTTTTTTTTTTTAAATACTGCCTTCCTGACTCTCTTCCACCCATGGTGGGAAAAAAATATCCATTCCCTTATGGTCCTATATATTTCCATACTTTGTTGCCTTTTAACACTGTCCGCAGTTCATCGTAGATCTAAAGTGACAGACCTATAAAGGAAATACCACTAAGTATAGCTATACTTTGTGGGATGCCTGACATTCCAGGCTTAGTACTTAGACATTTACAGTATTTCTCTCATCCATTCCACAGGATGGTTCTGTATGATGGTGCAATTATTGCATTTTTAACAGGTAAAAATTCAGAGATTAAGTATTCCTCAGGCACTCCTACTGCTATATAGCAGAATTTGGACTTAAACAGGCTGGTGACCTAATACTTAACTATATCTTACCCTGTAAGAAATGGACAAACAGTATCAAGACTGATATTAAAACTTTAGTTCATTTTATCAAAGATTCAGGAGAAAATGTAACACTCCACATACCAGCAGGTGGGTGATCAAATTGGGTTCTCTCTCTCTGTCTCTTTCTCTGTCTCTCTGTCTCTCTCTATCTCCGCCTCTCTTCTGTTTCCCCTCTCTCCCCTGCACCCTTCTCTTTCCTTCCTCCCTCTCCTTTTCTCCTCCCACACTCCCTCTACGTCCCTCCCTCTCTCTCTCCCTTCCTCCCCCCCTCCCTTTCTTTCTCTGACTCCAGCTTGCCATGGACAAAATAGAAATAATTAAGTGTCAATAACTAAAGTTTATTCCTGGCAAACAGCTGATGAGTATTTTCAGAGGCTCCTGTTTTTTGACCTTTACTGCCCTAGACAATGACGGAATCTTGTTGAAAGCTCTTTAAGCTGAAATTAATTTATGCTCGACAGTGATTAAAAGAGAAAGTGAGAAGGGGATGGAAATTAACAAATCCATCTTTATTGCCGAGATCCCATTATGATTATAAGGAGAGGGAAAAATCGACGTGGCGGGTGCCAGCTGCAATCTGGTAAGGAGTTTAAACAGCCCGTCCTGCTTAGGAAATGTCCTTGGGTGGACAGATTTATCTGTCATGGAAGCTCTCAGAGAGGGGTTTATTTATCAACAATTGGAAGGCTGAGATCCTTGGATTTGCTTTTGGAATAAGGTTCCAGAGAGAAAGCTGCCAGAAGGATAGGCTAGGGAGCTTGACAGATGAAGCCTCTTGAAAAGTAAATTCTGCAGGCACTTCCAAGAAAAGAGATGGCTGAATTGTCATGCTCTGGGTTCCTGTTGGGCCAGTTTCACCATCGTTGCCTTTAAGAGCTGATATATTTGCACTTCATCATGGGTTCCCTGGTTTGGCCCTGAAGCCAAGGACATTGTTTTGTACGTTTCTGGCTCCACATTCTCTTTGGACAATGCACCATAATGAGATTAAGCAAGCACTGAAAAAGACAGTACCCCCATATTCCCACTTCAGTCTTCAAAAATCATATGTGCTTAGCACCTTCTGTGCACCATGCTCAGTACAGGCAAAGGAGATAAAGATTTCAGGGAACACAATACCTCTGTCCTCCTAGAGCTCAGTAGAGAGAATGAGGCTTATTTCCCCTTAAAATTAAAATCGGAATTCCCTCAAGGACAATCCCAGACTCATGCCATTTGGAGAGAACTAACATGTGCAAAGAACTCTTTGTATGCCAAACATTTGACACATGATGTCTCATTTAATGCTGGAAACAATGAAATAATTTTTTTTTCTCTGATTTTGCAGTTGAGTGAATAGAGACTCAGAGAGAGGAAGTGACTTTGCCTAGGGCACAGAAGTAGAACAGAGGGAACCAGAGACTCTCCACCTTGACTTAGTCTACACTGGGAACTGGGCCCTTCTCCACTGCCCTCACCACATGAAAGCCGTAATAGTGAAGTAAGAGCATGAATCTAAGATGCGGCCTGACTGTAGGTTTTAATGAACATCTTACTGGCTTTGTGACCCTGGGGAAAATCATTGTATCTGCCAAAGTATTGATTTTCTCATCTGCAAAAAAAGGGATGATCCTCTGCCCTTTGTGTCTTACAGGTTAATCTGAGGCTCAGAGGAGACAATGTGTCCAAAACTGATTTGCAAAATGTAAACTATTATCATTATGTAGTCCAGCCTTTACTAATATATAGACCTCCTTCATAATTGGGCGTTAATCATTTATGTTTTAAAAGAATAAAACAGGTAAGGTTATATCACCTCATGTAGAAGTGTAACGAAGAGGACAGATGTGTAAGGTATGACTCCTCCAATTTGCTTTAATTATCGCTGGACATATACTCAGGAGGAAAAACTACCTTATTTCAAAGCAGGCAAAAACAGTGAGATGAATATCTGAAAATGTTAACAAAAAAGATAATAATAAAATCATCTGTTATTTGATTCTTTTACTGTAATCCCATGGAGATCAGTATTAATAAGAGGAATAAACTGACAGCTTGTTCAGTCCTTAAGGAGGAAGTTGTGTCACTGTGATCATGTACAACTTATGGTGGTTGCCTCCAAGGAAACTTTAGGGGATCAGAGTTAGGATGATAGAGGTCACCAGCTTCCCTAATGCCTTTAGGGAAATCCTTTTATCTCTCTGGATCTCAACAAGTACTTTCTACTTTTGTCCATTCACCTTCCTTCAAAATAGAAATCTTGGAATTTTTAAAAATTCCTGAAATTCTTATTCAGAATGAGAGAGGGGAGAAAAGAGCGCCCTTGATCACTTGACCCAGAAGTCTACTCAGTTCTTCTAGAACTGTTTATCACATTACTGTAGGAAATAAGAATTATACTATTCATGCAGACTTGAATACACAGTGACCCTTCTTATAAGTAAGCATGACTCAAACAAAGTTTTGAATTTGGTCAGATTAGCAATTTCTCTTTCCTTAGGGGGAAACTGTCAGGTTAAGAAAAGAAGATCACAGGCTGAAGTTACATGGCTTAGGGAGAAAAAACACAACATTAGCTTTTCTGAAAGGTTATAATTATATCCCATACCTGGGTCCATTCAGTGGGTCCATTCAGTGGGTCCACATTGGCCAGAATAATACTCCCCATGCTGTGATCCATAGAATATGAATTTCACAAGATATCATAGTCATTACTTTCTAGAAAGGATTCTGTGGGGGAAAGTGCATTTGCAAAGTACTGACTTAAACAGTTCACCAGATTTTTTTTTATTTCAGGACTTCATTGAGTTCTTGTTACACTGGTATGTATTAATGAGTCTCTAACAGGGGATGTAATGTATAGAATACTTAAATATATTTAACCAAAAGGAGTTATTTAGAATGAAGCATTTCTGTGATGAATGTTATGGTAAACATATGCATTTTGGAAAATGCCAGTCTAAAATGAAAATTCCCAAGCTAGACATACTTCCTTAACTAGCAATGCCAATATCTCAATGGCTGATTTTTCTTTCATGAAAGTTCTTGTTTGGTGGATCCTCCTGGGGAGGTTACCGATACTTCCTGAGCTCAGAGAATCAAGCCACTTTTACCCAGTGGCTCTGCTATCTTAAAAGTCTTCACTTCTAGCCATGTGGCTGGGAGAGAAAGTCCGGAGCTGGGGAAGTTCCCAAGCCAGCCCATGGACAGATCTAGAAGGGGCACACAGTACTTCTTTCCACGTTCCCCTGGTAAGAGCTCAGTTATGCTGCCTGACCCAGACACAAAGAAGGCTGGGGAATGTCTCTATGCCTAGGAGGAAAGTAGAAAGTATATACCACTGTCTCATTCATACTAGTCACTTTGAAGCTCTTTGTTCTTTGTCCCCAAAATTACCTGGCATGCTCCAACTCAACGCACTTTATGTTCTGTCAACTGCTTAGTTCCTTCATTTCAATATTGTTAATTTTACACAATTTCACCTCTTCCTTAATTCATGTCCTTTCTTTCCTTCCTGTGTCTGAGAGGAAACCCAACCCATCTTAAAATTCTCCATTATAATGTCACATTTTCGATGATGCTTGTGTGCTCTCTCTCTCTCCTCTCTCTCTCTGGTTACCCCTTTATGTCTGTTCCAGAAAACAGTCTTCTCTCCCTCCTATATGTTATTATTTCTCTCTCTATTATATATCAGATACTGATACTGGAGACTCTTAAATCTATTCATATATAAGATTGGGAGAAGTGGCATGTTAGAGAAAGAAGAGTAGGACCTTAAGAACAAGAAAGATCTGAGTGTGAATCCAGACTCTTGATTTAGGAGATAATATTACTTCGGACAGATAACATCACCACCTTGCAGTGCTTCCTCACTTGAAAATTGTGGATTTAAAATCTTTTTAAATAAGGTTGCCAGGAGGTTAAAATGACACAATGCATAACACAATGTACCTGCCACCTAGGAAGTCATCTGTAAATGTTGATTGTTGTTATCCTTGTTGTCATTGCTGCTGTTGTGCCTTAAAGCCAGGCAGATGTGGTTCTCAGTCCTGACCCTGTCACTTTTATTAGGGAATATTCCTTTTCTGAGTCAGCTCTTTGTTTGTAAAAATGGAAGCAACTCTTCCTTTCTGAGCAAATAGCAAGAAAATGCCTATCACAATGTGTCACAACAATTGGCACATAGTTGAGGCACAAGTAATGACTGAATTCATTACAAATCACCACCACTCCCAATACCAGGCAGGGGAACGTCTGTTTCCATAATGATTTTATCAAGTAGGAAAGAAGACAGCCTCCTCCATGTAGCTTGCTTTTGTGTCTGAGGACCTGTAGCCAGGCAGTTCTTCGTTAATTCCCCTGTAAGTCTTCGAAGCTATAGCCAGCCCACTTTTTCTTTTCTGGGTGAACCTGGTCACCTTCCTTATTACATAGCTTCTTAGGCATTTGAAAGTTGTTAAGCCAGCCCCTCATCTCTCCCTTCTGCAGGCTGACATTTTTTAATCTGTCATCCCGAGTTTCCTTTCCCATTCCTTTAATCATTTCCCATTGCACTGCCCTTCCATTTCTGAACAGTGCGGAGGCACAGGACTCAAAAAGTCCTACAGAGTACGTGGGGATAGTGAGAACTTAGACTATAGACTGACTGATAAAGGATGGTTAGAAACTGTCAACACTAGGAAATTACACTCCACTCCTACTACCTGTGCAAGCCCCCCCATCATCTACAGATCTAACAGCAGGTGGTAGTTTGCAGGTATCCATTCGTCTATGCATTAAAAAACAAAACAAAACAAAACAAAACAACAACAAAAAAAACCTGAGCTATTTATGTCCAGGAGTGATATTCACTCAATTCAATATTACATCCCTACTGGATGCCAGGAACTGTTTCATAAGCAGAGTGCGTTCCGGATGAAGTTCTCTTTCTGTGACGACAGACTAAGCAAGTGAACAAGTAGTGGATGATCGCATAATGGCTATAGACATAGATATTAGAGAAAACTGTCATGTATGGGGGAAAAAAACAAACAGCTTCCCATCTCAGACAGAGCTCCCACTTAGTAGCTATGGGTATTGCATGAATGAATCCCTTCTTCAAGCTTCAGTTTTATTTGTTCATTTGTGGAATTGGATACTACCGACAACCCTTCAGGGTTTTGTTGAAAATTAAATAAATAAATACACAAAAAAGCATCCAGCTCTGTGTCTGACACTTACCACTTGGAAAATCGCTTTAGTTTCTTGTCTGTGTTTTGCAAGTACAAAGAAGAAATGTCAGGTGAAGAAAATATGGTGGCAGAAAGCCTTTTCTAACTAAAGGACTCAAGTTGAGTTTGCTAATAAATAGTCATCGATAATATCTGTCCTTTTTTTTAAGAAATTAATTTTTAGGATTCCTTTTTTTAAAAGACTTTCTTCGAGAGAGAAAGCAGAAGGAGAGGGAGCCACAGGGAGAGGGAGAAGGAGAAGCAGGCTCCCTGCTGAACAGAGAGCCTAACCTGGGGCTAAATCCCAGGACCCTGTGATCATGACCTGAGTCAAAGGCAGCCACTTAACCAACTGAGAGTCACCTAGGTGCCCCAGTTTTTAGGATTCTGAAGACAAATTGTGCAGGCCCCACACTTCAATCAAAATACCTGTCTTTCATAGGCTCCTCGTCTGTTCTAGCTTTATCCCATCTGAACCTCTCTCCCCTTGCTCAAAATGCTCTCTTTCACCCTTATTCATCCCCTCATTTTCTCTGAGCAGTCTATTTCCACCATGTTTCTCATTTCCTTTCTTGTCCGCTGAAAGAGTCTTCTATCTCCATAACCACGACTGACCTGGAAAGAAGTAGGCAAGCATGTGGTAAGCCATGATGATGATGTAGAACAGTGGTCAGTGTCCTGGGCTTTGGCGCCTGGGAGGTCTGGGTTTCAATCATTCTCTCAGTCATTAGCTAAATAACTTTGGTAAAGTCACTTAACCTTCCTAAGGCCCAGTTTTCTGTCATCAAAATCAGCATAATAATAGTTCTTTCTTTGTAAGGTTTTGAATTCATGTTAAATAAAAAAATGCATGTAAAGCATGTGACCTTCATGTCCTCTCAATAAACAGTACTTATTGTTTCCAATACTATATATCCAATTCAGAGACAGATGTTCTGTTAAGTGCCATGCACTGTGTTGGGCACCATATAGGAAAGGGATAATAGAGGCAGAATATCTGTCTTCAAAGACTTAACCTCTCATTGGAGAAGCAAACATGCCTGTATAAAAACACAATGATGGAATCCAAAGCGTAAGATTTTCTGTCTAGTGACTATGTTAGATGAAAAATCACAATAAGGCTTTGTTTTAAAAACTAACTCCAATATATCAGTTTTGGCTGCCTGGAAAGTCATACTAGGAAGGATTCTGAGACCAGTAACAGAATGAATAGAAAATAAAGTGTCATAACTGATTAATAATGACTGCTAATGATAAAGAAGGAAAAATTGTCCATCTTGGGTACAGAGAGTGTTTTAGAAGGCATGTTGAAAGAAAGAATGAAGTGTATTTTTGAGTATTTTTCTACAATTTTTTTAGAACAGAGTATTTTTATTATTTTTTAAGTTATATATATGTATATATATATACATATATATATTTTTAAACATATAATGTATTATTAGCCCCAGGGGTACAGGTCTGTGAATCGCTGGGTTTACACACTTCACAGCACTCACCATAGCACATACCCTCTCCAATATCCATAACCCCACCACCCTCTCCCTACCCCCTCCCCCCGCCAGCCCTCAGTTTGTTTTGTGAGTCTCTTATGGTTTGTCTCCCTCCTGATCCCATCTTGTTTCATTTATTCTTTTCCTACCCCCAAACCTATTCTTGAGTATTTTTAATGAGGCCTTTATTTTGCTCACATGGCTCTGCATGGACATCATTATCTTCATTACAACTGGAACTGACACTCAGAGAAGTTAAGCGATCCGTTCAGGTCACACAGCTAGAAAAGGAGCTGGGCACAAGTCTAAAATCAAGATTGATTTAAACACTCATACCCCGACTGAACACTCTTGGCAGGATGAAGAATGGATTACCTCTGACAACAGTGGTGTAGCAGAGACTGAGTGGATTCCTACTGGTCTTTCTATTTTTCTGGGCCCACAGAAAGCCTATATTTTTAAGTTGCCAGTGCCGTTAGATTGGGAACATGTGACTAAATCTAGATAATGGCATATGGGGGACATCCATATGTCACTGTCAGTTGTGGCCTCTACATTTCCCTATGAGACTCTTGGCTTATGCATGATTTTCTTGCATCTGGTCTGACGTAGAGGATTCAGTGGGGAACACAAAGGAGGTCCTAAGGACAGTGGAACTATTGGAAGTAAGCTTGAAATCCTGCCCTACATCCCGGAGGGGAGCCACGCCAGAGAAGATTCTAGTCTATATCAGTCTGTGACATGAAAGAGAGTAAGACTTTATTGTGCTCTGTCCCTGAGACTTTTGTATTGCACGTTAGAACAGACAACATTGCTTATCCTAACTAATAGAAATTATCAAAAAATACTCGGCAAAGAAATGAGACTTCCACAGGTCCAGGATGATACGTAGATGTACCTTCCAGACAGAGGAAACTTTTCTGGAAAAGCATAAACTATGCAAAGTATTCAGGGAAATGAGGTTGGAAATGCAGAGAGTGGCTAAGTTTGGAGTTCCAATTTTCCATTTTTGTGGTTTCCAGTTTGACAGTAGGGATTTAACTGGTGTTCCAGTTGGCCACTGTTGTCTAAACAAACTACTCAAAGTATAATGGCTTAAAACACCCATCTTTTTATTGTGTCATGTATTTTTGTGGGTCAGGAAATCGGTCAGGGCTCTGTTGATTGAGTTGTCTATTCTACACGGTACCAACAAAGCCTCCTTGGTTACATTTGGTTGGCAGATGAGTTCTTCTGGAAGATCCAAGATGGCATTACTCCTGTTTGAATTATGAGAGTTGGTGTAGGTGGGATCACCAATTAGAGAGTGTATATATATAGACAATGTCTCTGAGGTCAAGATTCTAAGAGGCAAGCCAGAAGTTGCCAGGCCTCTTAAAGGCTAGTCTGGAAGTGGTAGAATGTCACTTTCTCCATCCTCTGCCGGTCAAGCAAGGCATGAATGCTATTAGTCTCTACCTCTCAGTGGGATGAGAAGCAAAGAATTTTTACCCACCTTTAATGTTCTCTATCTGGATCTGCGGAGCCAGGACTGGCTCTATGCATCTTTGCTTCCCCAGCACTTTCCACTTATCATACTGCCTGGGGTTCAATCTTCATGCTGGTAGAATTACAATCACACCCTAAGCCCACATCAAAAGAAATGGAAAAGAGACCTAAATTTTACAGAATACCAACTCCTGCTTCAAATGTCCTACCTTAATGTATTCTCAGAAATGACTCTATTTAGTGATGTAGGATTTATTTCTTCTGTATATTACTGAAGACACAACTAAGATTCAGTGAGAAAAAAAAAATCCTAAGGCCAATCAAGTATTAGATTCCAAAGGCAGTGCTCTTTCCAACACACTCTGCTGCTTCCCATGTGCATGGCCTGCTTATCCCCTACTCAAAACTTAGACTCTGTGGTCAGATGCTTGAATCTCCCCCTTGACCCCTAGTCCACTGACAGACTGACTCAAAGCCTCTAATTTGCCTGGGCTCATTTATCTCATCAGAACCAGAGGAGGCCCCCAACTCTGCCTTCCCCACCATGAGATTATGAGGGGTTGCTAATAAAAATGAACACTAAACTCCTTGCAAATATAAATGCTAAATAATAATAAGATGAACAATGAGGGCAATAACGTGGCTTCACATGATGTTGAAGAGCCTGGGATAAAAGCCATGGTAAGAATCTCTGCATTTCAGGGGGCACCTGGGTGGTTAAGCATCTGCCTTCGGCTCAGGTCATGATCCCAGGGTCCTGGGATTGAGTCCCCGCATCAAGCCCCCGCATTAAGCCCCTGCATCAGGCTCCCTGCTCAGCGGGAAGCCTGCTTCTCCCTCTCCCACTCCCACTCTCACTGCTTGTGTTCCCTCTCTCATTGTATTCTTCTCTGTCAAATAATAAAAAAATCTTAAAAAAAAAAACAAAAAAAAACCTCTGCATTTCAAGTCCCAATGCTTCCTCTTCTGTTTCATCCTCTGTCTCTGAAATGCTTGGTTAAGGCTCTTTTGCACTTTATTTTACTTTGTCTTTTTTTCTTTTTCTTTTTCTTTTTCTTTTTCCTACTTCAGGAAGTACTTCACTATATTACTGGGGAAATTTTACCCTTTTGTTTCACCAGAAGAAAGCAAGCAATGCAGGGTGACTTCAAAGAAGAACCAACCCAAATCCAGTGGGGGATCTTGTAATGAAGAAGCCCCACTTTGTTTTCAAGCAGGGATACAAAATTGTGCTGTAAATTATGCAAAGCAAGGAGGTAAGAAGTGAGAGATGAATGCAAGTCAAAATTATTGGTCCCATGGCCCAGGTTTCAGGCTACAACTCAGAGATTCATGGAACGAGATGATTTTAGACTGGAAAGGACTTTACAGAACCTTGAATCCAATCCCCTTCTCAGCCCAGGCATCTCTTGTGATGGCTCTTAAATAATCCCAGGTCTTAGAGTTCACTGTTTCGCCATCAAACTGGAGTGATGGTTAGCTCAAGGTGGGATGTCCGTTCTTGCCTTGATCTGAAGTCATAGTCTTCGCTTATTTATCTATGGTTCCATGTTCTTTCTTTGTGGATGTCACAGATCATATTTGCTCCCTTTCTCGGAGATACTTAAGAAGTGGATTGCTTTTCAGGTGCCAACACCCATAACTCCTTCAGTGTTTCCTCAGGTGATTTTTGATTTTTGAGCAGTTTAATTCAGCCTCCTGGGAGCCTGGAAGAGGTTGGGAGAAAGCAATGAGAGAAAAACAAAGGTGGAAAGAAATTTGATTTTCTGACCAAAGGTGATAAACATGTTAGTGGGTGGAGAACAGCTAAGAGGTTGGAGAATGGTTTCTTAGCAGCTGATCAGCCCTGGCCTGGCAGTGGGCTGGAGGGAAGAGAGAAGTGGGCAGACTCGGGGACAGTGTGGGAAGGGCCCCTAAGATTGTTACCCAGATCATGTAGGCTGAAGGTCGCTATGCCAGAGTAAGAGAGGGGTGATTAAAGCGGCTCTGCAGGAGGCAGGAGGAGGTGATTGCCTTAATTACGTGGGTGGAGACCGATTAGTGGAATAATAGAGAGGGAGGGAACAGGTTAGAATTGCAGCTCTTTAAGAACTTCAGGTAGAGGGGTGAGGAAAAGGCGGTAGGAAGAAGGTTAAGGGAGAGCCAAGGCAGGAAAGAGCTCTCTGTGAAGCTTGGAAATTAAATTCATTATTCAAAAGCATGTGTGTGTATTCTGTGACAGTTTCCAGGGAAATCTTCCCCTTCCACTCTCTGTACTTTCTTTATTGGATGTAATTTAACTATGTTTATATGGGGTTTGTTTCCCCATATATATCTATATACCAATACTGCTTTTCTTTCACAACTACCTTATTTAGCTACTAATCCTCAAGCCTCCAAGAGGAATATGAAGCATACAGGCAAAAAGGCTCATCTAGGGTTGTGATGGCAAATGTTTAACATCTGACTCTCCAGGAAAAAGAAAAGGCACCGACTTAAGAATTGGCCAATTTCTGTGGTATAAATACTCATTGCAAGCTAAAAAGGAGACATGGAACACAAGTGGAAGGAAATGCACTCCAGCATTCCTTACACAGTATTTGTACCAAATAGATGCTGCACAGATAAAATAGGCATAAACAAGGTCAAGAGCATAGATGATAGCAAATTGTAGAGAAAATAATTAGTTTGAGTGTTGAATTTTGAGGATGTATTAGCTTTTCTTTTAAAATCATTTATCTAATTGTAAGTTTATATAATTTAATTTTTACTACTGATTCTGTTTAACAACTGGCTTGCAAAAAATTCCAAAAAATCTGCAGTTCTGTTGGTGAACTGGTTCAAGCTGACTGTAGCACACCACTAGGTCCTTCTTCCTTCTGACTTCAGTAGTGAGGCTATGTATTAGCTCACTGAATTGGGAGAGGGGAAGGCAAAAAATAGAGACTAACTTTTAGGTAGGGGAGTCTACAAGGATAAAAGGAGAATATCCATTTATTTTAATTCAGAGTATTACTATACATACACCTATCTATGGTATGTATATATACTAATTACAAGTCGTACTTATATAGTCATAAAACAAGTACTCTAAGGTTTAGACCTTAACAACATTTCGTTAAGTTGAAGTGTCTCTTTGTATCTCATCTGTGTGTCTGTTTACAAGATCTATGGTAAGTCTGTACATCTATATATGAATAGAAGCTATGTATGTGGCTTTTATACAAATGTGTATGTTTCATCTATTTCATCCTTAGTTGTGTTTTATAGATAAGTTACTGATTATATATGATTTTCTATAGATACATTAGCACCACACATATACATATACATTTCCTACATATACTACATAAAATATACAATGTCTATTATGTTGAGCATTACCTACTGATTTGGTTTGAGTTTCCTACTGGAAATGGTTTGGACTAGAAGCTTAAGCAGAACTAAGAAATATTTGTCAACTGTATGCTTCATGCTAAGAACCATGAAAATGAGAGAGGAAGAAACTTATTCTTCCCTCTAAGAAACTACAGTATAGCAGGGGAAGCAAAGTTCATCTGGTAGAAAATCAACAAGTGTATGATAAAAGCTAATAATGGCTGTCCTATATTGGGAAGCTGTTACTATGCCATGCATGATCTCTGGGGACCCTCCCTTGAAGCTTCCACAAAGGAGCTCTTACTTCCACTGGAAGGTGGTGGGCATCAGTAGTTCAAAGAGAATTCCATTAACTTGCTTAGGATCAAACAGGGAGTAGATGACCGAAAAGGATTTCACCCAAGGTCTGATGCAAGGACTGGAATAGGGTCCATTACTTCTTTCTTTAAGTTGAGGAGTCTGATTCAGACTGTGAGTGCTTTTGAGGCTCCGAGGAAGAAAAGCAGCTCATGAGCATCATAGGAGAATAGAGGTCTGTTAAGCAGCCTTGAGGCGGATTTGCAGAGATGCATAAAAAGAGCGAGAGTCAACGGGAGAGAACTTCGGTAACAATAAATACTTATGTTACTTCTGATAATTTGTTATTCTTAGTGGAATGCTGAGGCTTATAGAAAAGTTTAAACCTGACTGTAAGTTTGGCCTGTTTTAGAAATAATTTGTGATCATTTGGATAGAGCAAGTCTGATATTAAAAAAAAAAGGAAATTAGGAAATTAAAATATTCTAATCAAATTAATTAACCCTATCAATAGGATTATATGAGTGTTTGGACTACCTTAGAGAACAGTAGTTTCAAGAACACTCAAGAAATTTAGATGGGCCCATTTTCATGCTAACAATCTCTAAGCTAATTGCAAATTATTCTTATCTAATCAGTGGAGCCTTAATGACCTCTCCCAGGCGACAGTTGGTTAGCCTATGTAGAGATTATATATAAATTTGATAATAATTAAGGATTTAAAGAGAATCATTTTAAATGTTCACTAATGTGGTTATTTTACTACTATTCTAGTGGTGTGTATGTGTTTGAGAGTGAGATCAAACACATCTTACACATAGCTATAGATTTAGTTCTAAAATGGAAATCTCTTTTTGTATTTGTAACTTAAATGAATGCAATCTCACTTTTCCTTTTTATCACTCTCATCTGGAAGCCTTGACTTTGTCCAAACAGTGGGCAGTCCCCTACCTCTGTACTGTAGAACTAATATTTATTGTTACTTACCCTGTGCTTGGCTCTTCAAAGCACTTTACCTAAATTAATACACTTGTTTGTCACAATAAGTCCATGACAAAGGCATAACTGTTATCCCCATTTTACCTAGATGAAAACGGAGTCATGGGGGTTAAGTGACTTGCCAAAAGTCCTATAGCTTTTAACTGACGAAACCATGTAATGGCTCCCCAAAGTTCATGTCTGCTACTAGGACAGAATCCCACCTTATTCGGCTGTGAAATTATCATTACCATCAGTAATCGTTGGTAACAAAAGATACTCTGTTCATTTGAGTGCAAATACCATTTACTGGTGGTAGTTAGAAAAGTGGGCTGATGGGGTGCCTGGGTGGCTCAGTGGGTTAAGCCGCTGCCTTCAGCTCAGGTCATGATCTCAGGGTCCTGGGATCAAGTCCCGCATCAGGCCCTCTGCTCAGCGGGGAGCCTGCTTCCTCCTCTCTCTCCCTCTGCCTCCTCTCTGCCTACTTGTGATCTCTCTCTGTCAAATAAATAAATAAAATCTTTAAAAAAAAAGAAAAGTGGGCTGCACAATTTGAATGTCTCTTTCTCTTCAATCCTCATGTCAAGTCAGTGCCACCCTCTCTAAGAAGACTACCATGGGTATCTATCTTGACCTCTTGTTATTATTCCCATACTTTTAAAGTCTCACCATCAAATTCTTGCTTTCCTTATTCTTCCACTCACTTTGCAAATGGCCTCAGGATTCTCCATTCTTAATTATGAATATCTTTATTTATGCATCCCATTTACTTTTATTTGCCTCTTTCAGATGTTAACACTGTTGCAGGTCTATTGTTGCAAGTCTATTCCAGGCATTTTCCAAAATCTTCCATATCTTCCATTTTCCAAATCTTGTTGAAAATTTGCCTTTCTTAACTTAGCTTTATCTGCTTAATTTGGGAATTGTGTATCATATTGTATCATAAGCTTTTCACTTATGGTAAGTGTATTTTTAACAACATAAGTTGAATTCCAACTATGGGCCAGATAGGATGTAGAACACCTAAGAAACAAGAATTAAAAATAAAGACAGGACATCCCTAGCCTCAAGGAGGGCTTCTTTCAACGAATGGATAATGCCATAGTATGTATACCATGGGGAAAGAGGCAGTAGACAGGGGGATATCATATTCCAGAAAAGAGGGAAGCGGGAATATGTATAGGAAAGAACTTGGAACACATGAGAGGGGATACAATCTGTACTCAGGTAGATGGGCTGGTATTTGATAGTGGAAGATGGGTACATCCCTAGTCTCCAGCTTGACTACACATTAGAATCTTTGATTTTTAAAAATTCCTGATACCCAAACAGTATTCCATACCAGTTTAAATCAGAAGCCCTGAATGAGAGACCGAGGCAGTAGCTTTTGGTTTTGGGTTTCTAAATTTTCCAGGGGAATCCTGCATTATCACCAGGTTGTATAATTACTGCATTAAAGGATAGGAGTATAAAATAAATCATTAACAATAGAAGTGTGCACAAGATACAAAAGTAGCAGAGACGCACTGTCTTTTGGAAGAAGTTCTCATGGGATCTCTCGGGACAGGAGCTAAGTTTGATTTAATGAGGAAGAGGGAAGAGCACTTCAAGAACCCTAAGCATACCCATGTTGTTTGAACATAAAGTAGGGAATGGAGGGTATCAAGGAGAAGAAATTGAAGAGATAGCCAAAGGGGACAGGTTACCTATCTATGTCATTCTAAAGAGCTTAGACTTGGGTTCTGGCTAATGGGTGGCCTTTAAATGTATGAGGCAAAGAGAAGAGCCAGTCATGCTTAGATGGATTGGAGTTAATTCGGTAATGGAGGGGAAGAGACTAGCAAAGAGGTGGGAGAGCAATTAGGAAGTGTTACGGTATTCCCATGGGAGTTGCAGGGGGCCTGGATGAGGGCAGCCATGGTGAAAAATCATAGTATAATAATAGTATTAATAATAATAGATCCAGGATTCATTTGGAAGAGATTCTACGCCTACTGATGGACTGGTAATGGATTGGATCTGAGTGATAAAAGAGACTAGAAAAATGAATAAAGAGCGAACAAGTGAGAAAAGAATGAAAATCACAGAGATTCCGTTTCTGGCTTGAGAATCCAGGTCTATATTGAACTCATTTGCCAAAAAGAGGATAGTTGGGGAAAAAAAAAAAAAGTTAAGGGAGAAAAAGGCTTCCGTTTTGGAAATGGAGGGAGGAGAGTGGTTATCAAGGAGAGAGTCATTGACTGGTAGAAGGTGGTAAGGAGGATGAGGGCAAAATAAATCCATTGGTTTTGAACATGAGGTTATTGATGACTTTGACCATATATATTCTAGCATGATGGTGATAGAGACCTAAATGGAGTGAGCTGAACAGTGAGTGGAAGATGAGGAAGCTGAGCTAGCAAGTGAATCATGTTGAAGGCGGGGAGAAACAAGAGCAGCTGCAGGGGAATGGGAGGTCATGAGAGGGCTTCTTTCAATGAATGGGTAATGCCATAGTATGTGTTCCATGGGGAAAGAGGCAGTAGACAGGGGGATATCCATATTCCAGAAAAGAGGGAAGCGGGAGTATGTATAGGAAAGAACTTGGAACACATGAGACGGGATCTGCTCTGCACTCAGGTAGATGGGCTGGTGTTTGATAGTGGAAGATGGGTACAGAAGCAAGTGTGCTGTGGATTTGACAATGAGGAATGGGGAGGGGTCTTGCCCCTCTTCATGCTGTTATGAAGCAGCAGTACTTGCCTGCTTACTACTTCCAGAAAGAGGACTTAGGAAAATTAGCAATAGACACTGGGAGAATAGTAATGATAATATATTTTACCACTAGAACAACTCCTGGTATCTCTGTTGTGATTGTCATCACTGCTGCTATTTCAACTAGTGATATTAAATATTTCTATGTGCCAGCAGCTGCACCTGCTTCTTGAGATTTATTTTATTTAATCTTTACCTCGTGCCTATATTTCTCCCCACCCCCCCACCATTTTACAAATGAGAAAGAATGAGGCACATAGAGCCAGAAAGAGGATGGTATTTCTGAAACTGAGAGAAGGGTTTCAAGCCAGCTATGGTTAAGTGTGCCAAGTACCACTGTAAGAACAAGAGACATTTTATTTAGAACAGAAGCTCCTCCATAGTCCTCCGCATAGCCTTTCATTGAGTGGGAACCATGGCTGAACAAAAGAATGATGAGATAAGTATTACTCAATGCATATGTCACAATGCTGAGGTGTCAGTCTCTTTATCCTGGTTCTCTGGTTATCTGCTGTGAGTGATCCTGGCTGAGAACCCAAAGGGCTTGGATTTGGGTGATGAAGGAAATGGTAAGGAGAGAGACAAGCTGGCCTGGCCCCTTTTGGCGTCTGGCAGGAGAGTGGCAACTTGAAGTTATCCACAGCTCCTGAAAGCTTTGCACTGAGATATGATGGTAGAAAGCCCTTTGGCAAGTGGATAAAATTCAGATAGAACAAATACATTTATGTCTTCTTTCTACCCGTGCATGTGACCAATACAGAAAGGAAGTGAGGTATTGGGGTTGGGGGTGGGGGGTCAAACCAAACCAAACCGAATAAATATCTGTTCAGTAAATACTCATTGTATTTAAGTCCTATGATAAAAAAACATTTTGATAGTTTTCTTTTCTTTTTTCCATTTGACTCTGGCAATGTAGATATCATTTCTCCCATTTTCTGGGAGAAAGACTGGTGTCAAGTCCTGAGGTTGGAGAGTAGCTGAATAAGGGCTGACATCCAGGACCTAAAGAGTCTACTTTTCACTCTTATCTCATTGTAGTTGTAGAAAGCTGTATCTTTCCCCTCTTCCTGGTCACCTTTTGCATGATGATGACATGCCAGTGTCTTGATCTTAATTCCAAGAATCTTTTGGACCAAGTTCTTGGCACTAAACCCCAGGAATTGCTTCCTGGGAACATGTTTAACTCCTTTCTCCTTTCCCTGAGGAGTATTCAGTCTGCCTTCCTCCCCATCTGTGCTGAGTTCTTCCCATATTCCCTAGTCAAAATATTCCAATTTTCTATCCCTCTCTACCCTCTTCCTTGAATGCAAATCCATCAACCTGCCAGGCCTTTTAGAGAACTCAGTTAATAAATCAGTTGTCATGAATAAAGGCCATTTTTTTTTCTTTTGAGGTGGCCTTGAGATTAAAATCACCTTTTATTTTGTCTTATTTCCTTTACAAGAAGACAAAACAAAATAAGTCCTTTATTGGATTTTCAGTCTAGGCCAGGATCTTGGGCGGATATAGGGAAAGAAAAGAACAAGAACTAGACCATAATGAGTGACCATAGTCTTCAGTATTTTAATATGTAACCTGCTTTCTTTACAGCTCTGTTGACTACACATTACTGTGCCCATTATAAAGAAGTAGAGATAGGTTTTCAGAGTGATTCAGTAATAAATAAGCTAGAGTTTCAACCAGGTTCTCTTCACTACACTACCCAACCTTCTCCAGAAGACTAAGAAAACATTTCTGCCTTCAGATATACCAGGAACTACTAGCAAAGTGAGTCTCATATGTAATCATTATGGATGAATGTAAAATGATGGTCAAGGGTAATTGTTTACTGTATGGGTATTGAAAGTACAGGGATCAGAACATTAATTCTGGCTCTACCACCTTTTAGCATGCACCAAACAGTTTCCTAGATGTCTCTGAGTCTCAGAGTCCTCATTTTTGGGTGGAGAAAAAAAAGTGTGTCTAATATATTTATTAGGTGAATTAAACTAGAAAACTCATGTAAGATGTTTAGACCTGTTCCTTACATGTGAAGCATTCAATTTATTATGCTAATATTAACAGTACAGAAAGGATAAATGTAAAGTGCTAGAGAAACCAAGAGGTCCGGGCAACTGACTTTACCTGGGGAATTGCAGGGAAAGACTTTTTTTTTTTTTAAGATTTTTTAATTTATTTATTTGACAGACAGAGATCACAAGTAGGCAGAGAGGCAGAGAGAGAGAGAGAGAGGAGGAAGCAGGCTCCCCACTGAGCAGAGAGCCCGATGAAGGGCTCGATCCCAGGACCCTGAGATCATGACCTGAGCCGAAGGCAGAGGCTTTAACCCACTGAGCCACTCAGGTGCCCTGCAGGGAAAGATTTCTTAAAGAAGATCACATGTGAATTAGATATGGAAAAATGAATGAAGGTTTCCAGTGGAAGAGGACATATCAGGTAAAAGGTAGAAGGCATGAAGAGTCATGATGGCCAGGAGGGCCAGAGGATGGCCAACACACTACGGCCCTAAACATCTTGTGGAAGTGTCTGGACTTCACTGTATGGATCACCAAAGGAAACCTGAGAAATCCTTAAGAGAGTGATGTGATGCTATTGGTTTTAACATTACTATGGCTACTGTGGGATGCATGGTCTGGAAGCCCCATGAGTGTTCTTTCCTTATTCTTCATTTCTTGTGCATAGTCACACCCCTGGGTCCTGACCGTCTCAACTATGAAATCACATTTTGAGGGCATGAGGGTGGGGTGGGGAGAGATATAGAGAGAAAGCAAAACAACCAGAGAGAGGAAAAAACAAAAAACAAAAAACAAAACAAAACAACAACAACAAAAAAAAACAGGCCCCAGGAGACCCAACAGAGATGCCCTCACTGTTCTAACATGGGGAAAATGAGAAAAACAAGAAGCACATTACAAACAAGAACATGTGTCTGCATTTATTAACATTTCCAACGTGGATTTAATTTTCGGTGTACATCCTGCCTACACAGAGCCTGGTGCGTTTCATCTAACCTCTCGTTAAGTTGCGTGCAAGTCATCTTTTTAACGTGTCCTCTGGGGGAATCTTCAAACAGATTCTGTAATCTCACTTATAAATGACTCTCTTTCAGAATGCTGTCTATATTCATTCTTTTGCCAGCCCCACTCCCAGACGCGCACACGATCATTGGAAACCCTTGCTTTTTAGAACAAGAAATGGATTCCCAGCTCTTAGGTAGAGTTGAAGCAAAGTATGTGGTTTTGGAATCAGACACGTCTGCTTTAGTTCCTCACTCTACCACTTACTCGACAGGTAGGTCTCCTTTCTGAGTCAAGAGGTCACCATTTATAGAACTTGGACAATGATAGAAACTACTTCATTTTTGTCGTTGCATGTCACATGAGATAATGCCTGTAGAGCTTTTAGCACATTACTGGGCACATACTGAACACCCAGTGAATCATGTAGTTTTTCTCAATTCCTTCTTCATCATACGTATTACCAATCTAAAGAACTGAATTTAAGCACTGGTTCTACCACTTACTAACTACATTCCTTCATGTGTCTTGAGTTTTAGCTGTATCATTTATAGGTGGTATTAATCTGTAAAAATTTAACTCACAATATTGCAGTAGGACAAAATAACACTGGATAATATTTGTTTAGTATTTTTGGTATGCCAAGCACCAATCCTAACCAATTTACATAATTTTTTTTCCTTTAATCCTTTTACCTACTAACGAAGTGGGCATTTTTATTGTCCTCATTTTATAGATGGGAAGAGTAAAGTAGAGAGAGGTTAGATGATTTGACAAGGCCACACATTTAATACCTGGTTGAATTAATTTCAGACCAAGGCAGTGAGGCTCCAGAGCCTGTTTTGACCACTCCACTTCACTTGTCCCAAGAAATAGCATGATAGCAAGCATGTTGCATGGTTCGCTGGGCTTAGCTGATTTGTCATATTAATTTCTTTCACCCCTACCTTCCTGATCCAGAAAGCAAATATGGCTTCTGTAGTTTGAGAAGAGCAAGGGAAGGATAAAAGTCAAATTAATAAGACAATGCAAGGTGCAAATAAGGTCAGTGTAATTATTATCATTATAGAACCAACAATGAGCCCCATTGTTGCACATGTCTTGTGATCAGGAAATGAGTAGAAGTTAGCAGTCAGTTTTTTGCCCTCAAAGAACTTTAAATCCTGTAAAAGAAATGATATGCGTTAATGATATAATGCATATTACAGATGAAACTTAAGAGGTGCTCTCAACGAGAGAAATGGTACTTATTTCCATATGGCGGCAGAGGTATGACAATCACAGAACTTTGGTAGAGGGGATAATTTAAGCTCTACCAGAAAATAAAAGTATATTTCCTAATATTTCATAATATTCCCCATTCCTGGCTTACTTGAAAATGAATAAAAATGTTGACAAGAGATCATCTTAGGACAAATGTGTGCATTAACACTTCACACAGGTGGACAAAAATACCTGAGGGAGATTATGCAAATAGTGCATCTATGTCCCATTAACCCATGCAAGACTTTACATAGATTATGAGGAATAAAATGGAAGTCAGGCCAATTCCTTATCCAACCTGAGAAGGGCCCCTTGAGTCTTTTTCCAAACAAAAAGATCTGTCTGGAGGAAGAATAGACCACACGGAGAATGATAAATCTGATAGGACATGAAATTCCAGATTTTTTTCAAAGCTTGGGTGAGATAAGGGCTGGTGTGGTTGCTTGGGAATCACATGTTCCAGATTGTTACTGCTTCTGCTTCTGTCCGCCTCACTCACTGCAAACACCAGTACCTGAAACAGTCAAGAACCAAGACATAATCTCAAGAAGACCTGAGGATATCATTGATACCACACAGAGTTTGCTTTGTGAGGCTTGAGGGACCCGTAGGTGGGCACAGAATTCTGTGAGGGCTAAGGGGAAGGAGAGATGCACACAACCAGGTGAAGCTGTAGATTGGGAGCAAAGATGGGAATGCTGCCCTAAAATCGTCTCTCTCAGTCTTCCTGCAATTTCTTTTCCCCTTGGATACAAATAGAAATCTTACCATCTTCATTAATATCATTGCAGATTTCAAAGTAAGTACTTCTGCCATCAGAAAAGAATGAAAAGAACTAAAATTTAAGAGGCTATAAATAAACCATAAAAATGGCAATCTCGTCTACTTTTTCCAAACTGCACACACACAGACTCTTCCCCAACCCCAACACTCTCTCCTCCTTTCTGTCCCTCTCCCACCCTCTCACTTCTCCCTCTCTCCAGCTCTCTCCCTCACTGTCTGTCCCAATCTATTATCTATCCATCTGTCTGTCTGCCTATCTCTCTACCTATCTCTTTCCTTCTCCTTTAGACAGTGACTCCTCTCCTTCCCTCCTGGTGCTGACAGATGAGAAGCAACTATGGAGAGTTTATCAACCAAAATGGAAACGAAGGCAAGCAACGCGAAAATCAACAAAAGAACTTAGAAAAGAGATCAGTCTGAGGCTAGTCATTGTAGGGACAAACAATTTCCTACAAACTAGTGAATCCTGAGATCTTGGCTGTGTTAGAACAAGAGTAATTATTGGTGTTCATGACCATCAGGTACACTTAACGTCCAAAACTTTCTACTTAAGAAAGTACTGGTAGCAATAGTGGCAGGGCCTTGGTTAGACCTTGGATCTCCAGATTTCCAAATATTTACCATAATCCCTTAACCACCTGGAAAACTGTCAGTTGTCTTTTGGTTTTGTTGACTCTTTCCTTTGCTGTGCAAAAGCTTTTGATCTTGATAAAAACCCAACAGTTCATTTTCACTTTTGTTTCCTTTGCCTTACGAGACCTGTCTTGCAAGAAGTTGCTGTGGCCAAGGTTGAAGAGGTTGCTGCCTGTGTTCTCCTCAAGGATTTTGATGGATTCCTGTCTCACGTTTAAATCTTTCATCCATTTTGAGTTTATCTTTGTGTATGGTGTAAGTGAATGGTCCAATTTGGTTTCATATTTATGCATGTGGCTGTCCAATTTTCTCAGCACCATTTATTGAAGAGACTGTTCTTTTTCCATTGGATGTTCTTTCCTGCTTTGTTGAAGATTAGCTGACCATAGAGTTGAGGGTCTATTCCTGGGTTCTCTAATCTGTTCCATTGGTCTATGTGTCTGTTTTTGTGCCAGTACCATGCCGTCTTGATGATCACAGCTTTGTAACAGAGCTGGAAGTCAGGCATTGTGATGTCCCCAGCAATGGCATTCTTTTTCAACATTCCTTGGGCTATTTGGTGTATTTTCTAGTCCCATACAAATTTTAGGATTATTTGTTCCAGCTCTGTGAAAAATGTCAATGACATTTTATAGAGATTGCATCAAATATGTAGATTGCTCTGGGTAGCATGGACATTTTAACAATATTAATTCTTCCAATCCATGAGCATGAAATGTTTTGCCATCTCTTTATGTCTTCTTCAATTTCTTTCATAAGTGTTCTGTAGTTTTTAGAGTACAGATCCTTTACCTCTTTGGCAAGGTTTATTCTTAGGTGTCTTACGGTTTTAGATACCCTTGTAAATGGGATCGATTCCTTAATTTCTCTTTCTTCAGTCTCATTGTTAGTGTATAGAAATGCAACTGATTTCTGTGCATTGATTTATATCCTGCCACTTTACTGAATTCCTACGAGCTCTAGCAATTTTGGGGTGGAGTCTTTTGGGTTTTCAACATAAAGTATCATGTCATCTGCGAAGAGTAATGATTTGACTTCTTCTTTGCAAATTTGAATGCCTTTTATTTCTTTTTGTTGTCTGATTACTGAGGCCAGGACTTCTGTGTTGTACAATATGTTGAAGTACTATGTTGAACAATAGTGGTGAAAGTGGGCAGTACTGCTGTGTTCCTGACCTCAGGGGAAAAGCTCTCAGTTTTTCCCCATTGAGAATAGTTGCTGTGCGCTTTTCGTAGATGGCTTTTATGATATTGAGATATGTTTCCTTTATCCCTACAGTGGAAAGTTTTAATCAAGAAAGGATGTTGTATTTTGTCAAATGCTTTTTCTGCATCAATTGAGAGGATCCTATGATTCTTGTCCTTTCTTTTATTAATGTGACATATCGTGTTGATTGATTTGTGAATGTTGAGCCACCCTTGGAGTCCAGGAACAAATCCCACTTGGTCGTGGTGAATAAACTTTCTTGGCATATTTTGTGTGTGTCCTCAAAGCCAAGATCCTAGATTTTGGTGTTTGAATTCTGAGTGCGTACTTAGTGCTGGTTAAATTTGTGTATAAGTCCCTTAACTGTCTAAAACATAGTTTCGTCATTGTTACATGGAGATACTTATAATAGAGCTTATAGCCCAACTTGTTGTGATAAGCACTGGCTCTTGTATCTAAGTGTTGAATCACTGAATTCTACTCCTGAAACCAACATTGCACTGTATGTCAAACTAACTAAAATTTAATTTTTTTTTAAAAAACCAAGATTATTGTGGTAAATTAAAGAATTTAATCTTGCCTAAAAAGGTATCTTAATATGGGGGAGTGGCAAGAATATAGTGGTGTTTTCCATTTAGATGTGGTTTTTTTCTAAATGGGTTTTTTCCCATTTAGATGTGTAACTCTGAACAAGTTGTTTACCCTATTTTTGCCTCATTTTCCTTATCAGATGTAAAAATGACAAAACCCACTTCTTGGAGTTACTTTGAGGAGTCTCAAACAATGTCTGCATATTCTGGTTCCTCAATCAATGTTTGACATCATTATCAATATATTAATTAAATGCAAAAACAATTTTACTAGTGATAATAATTTAATTTACCTATAAACTGAAGGAAGACTGGAGTTAAACCTTTTTGTTTTGTATCCAACAGATAATATATAACCTTAATTAGAATAAATAAAATTGGTACATAATGTGTAGTAGATTAAGCAGAGATATTTGATGGAAGTGGTATTTGTCATTCCACCACAACTTCATTTGAATGAAGGGGGAAGAAGCTGTGTGGCCACCTGACTTCCCTGTCACTTAATCTAATGTCTCTAGGCTTAGCTCAAATAATCTGTCTAGATTTCATGATTCAGGAGAACCTTTGGGGAACTTGGGAGACTTGGTAAAAAATGCTGAAGAAGCAGGGAAGGTGAGGAGCAAGGGAGGACCTTCTTATATTCTTCTTTGTTCTAGGAATCTCCCAGGCTAAGAGTAACCCAATCATTTGAAAGACTGGGTCAAGCCACTTCATACACAGTAAAGGAGCCAAAGACAGTGGGTAACATAAGATATTACCAAGCATGAAATTATTACACTAGGGTTCAGGGTTGTTTTTGTAGGGATCCTGATCTCTGGTGATCTTGTGCAATATGGTCATATGGCATTTTGGGGAACTGTCCAGCACCCATGAATTTAATTAGATTCTCAAAGCAATCCATGACCTGTTATCTATAAAGAACTCTTCTCACGAGAGCCAGGTCCCTATGAATAGCAGTAGACCGTTAGGGCTCTAAGCCTGCCTTATTTTTAGCAGGAAGCGTAGTCTGAACATAACGTATATAATGTACTCTTTATGAGTTGATTGTAATTGTATATTTTGTTCTTCCAAGAGATTATGATATGCTCCTATGAAATATGACCACTATTAGTAAGAGACCTATCATTTCATATGTGAATGTTGATATTCCAGGCAGGGGCCAAGAGTGCTGCTCTGGAAGTCATGAGTTCTGTAGACTCTTCCTGACCTCACCCTGCAAGGACATAGACTAAGGTAAAGGACTTTCTCACTGTGGCAGTCATAGATTGCTGCACACAAGAAGGGGTTAGTGTAGTGAGCGATTGTACTAAATGTGGGGAATGTGTCAGAGGCCATTCTATTCTGTCTCTTATTTAGCAGCAGAAGCAGGGACCGGATGGTGACTCAGTTCAAACCTGCATTCTGAATTGGACCTGCTTTGGTATTTTCTTTAGAAAGCAAGTTGAGAATGATGATTATTCTACAAAGTTTCTTGGCTAATGGGCACTTTTTCTATAGGAGTAAAGTTCATTGTTATAGGAGAAATGGGGACAAATGATCACGCCGTCCTAATTATTACATTGTAAGAGCTAACATTTACTGAGCCCTTCCAGACCCATCCACTGTGCTGTGTCCTTGACTTTCAGTGTGTAATTAAGTCCTCTCGGGCCCTTCTGGGGTCCATATTTTCTAACCACTTTTTACAGAGGAGGAAACTGAATCTGCAAGATTTAAATAACAATTATTGTAAAATTGCAAAGCCAGCGAACAGTGGAGTCAAGATTTGAACCCAGCCTGTCATTTATAAGTCTGTTCTCCTAAACACAGTGTTTACTGGGTCCAGATTTCATATTTTTAATAACTTTTAAAAGAAATTATAAAGGCATTATACATTTACTTTAGAATATTGGGAAAAAGCCATAAAACTATAAATCACTCATATATAATCTTAGCAGAACATGGTTCCCATTAATAAATGCAACACTTTATTATTAGCATAGGTGTTTACAACTTTCTTATTGTTATTTCAGATGGTAGGCATTTGATCCTTGTAAAAAATTATGGCTTTCTTGTTCAGTATTAGAGGAGACTTGGGAAAATTTTATTGGTTATCCCTCAGCTCTGAGAGCTTTGCCTCTGGGTTATTGCATGACTCTCCCTCATTTTCATCCTCTGCTTACATGTCCACCTTGTTATAATATAAACTCTGTGAGATCAGGAACTTTGCTTGCTTCCCACCATATTTCTAGCACCTGGTACAGTTTCTGGCACATAGTAGGTACTCATTAATGTTTGCTGAGTAAATGCAATATTGGATAAGACATTAGGATTCCCATTCAGAAATCAGGAGAAGCAAAATGATTGAGGTGACAAGGCTTACTTACTTATGGCTAGTAAATAGAATAGGGCATTGTGCCAATCCTAATTCTTAACCACATGTTTTTTCCTGCTCTGCTCAGTTCTCCCTGTAATGTAATTGGCTCTATGCATGTGGCCAGTACGGTTCTGCATAAAGCTCTATCAATGTAACACACCCAGTAAATGGATCTGAGTCCTGGTACTTAAGGGAAAATATGCAGCATTGAAAGAATGGTCTCTTATTTATCTTTTTGAGGTCTCCATTTTTGGAAATGCTAACAGGAAGAAAATAAATTGCTCCAGTGCAACCGCAGGACGGATAAACCTTTTCTTTGTTCCATAGAGTGGACTTTGTTCCACTTAGCTGATAGAACTCGTGTTGGGGTCTTGGCTCCTACTTCTCTCTCTAATCTTGAGTATGTTACAGCTTCTCCAGAACCCAGGCATGCACATCTATAATCTGCTTGAGTTAGACCAGGTGATCTCTAAGCCCCATTATGTTCAACATTTTAGGTTCTGAGCATGCTTGGTGCCCTCCTCCATGTTAAGACAGACATGTCTTTGGGGTTGGAGAGGAAACCCACCGGGTCCCATTAGTGTCAGATGAGCATAAATCCAGGATGGCAGCTTGGTTCTCGGGTGGAAGAGAAAGAATGCAAAAATAAAACCCTGTTGCCAAGTTAAAAAATAAAACATTTTAAAGAACAAAATCTGTACCTTTCCCTTTGCAAAAGCAACAACACTAGGTCTGAAGATAATGTGAGCAAAAATAAATATATGGAAAAGTTCTTTTGCTGCTGCTTCTAGCAGTTTTCTGATCTCTTTCTCTCACTTTGCGCTGACTGTCAAATGGTCTATCAAGAGGTTAGTTTGTAATTAAACTCAGCTCTAATTGCTGGAACAAGTTACTAATTGTGTTCTTAAATCCTTTTATTCTATACCCTAGAAACCAGTGCATTCTAGCCTTTAAATGCTAGTGGTTTGAGAGAATCACATAAGTACAGCTTTTAGTAGAAATTCTGTTCATTTCAAGCTTTTACCCAGAACATCAATCAAGAAAACTAAAAAACATGAAACCAATTGGTGAAGGGAATAATCCTCCCTCCACAACAATAACAAAAAATAAATTTGAGTAAATGCTCTGCCTTCTCTCATTCTGAATTATAGATAGTGTTATGCTTAATAATTGGTTTATATACTAAGACCTATATTCAGGAATCTGTCCATTTTTAAATTGGGCTTCATATCTTTAAAGTGTCATTTGGGTGCTTTCGAGATGTAGAAAGTCTTGAATCCATCCAAATCCATTCAAATGAGTCATCACATTTTGATAAAAGGATATGAGCAACCTAAGTGTCAGTTTTAATTTGTATTTGAGTTATAAAGAGTAAACAAAGCAATGGATCTCAAAAAGCAGAACTTGGAAGAACAACAGAGAAAAGACATTAGCTATGATATAGTAACTATTTGTTTGACCCATGTAATGCTGGTGGAAGCTAGTGACTCAAGAATACTAAAATCACTATGTTTAGACTATGTGCTGGGCACTTTGGGTTATGTCTCAGACTTCAATTTCCCATTCCTGTCTCTAAGAAGTCCTTGAGTTTTAGGTGGCAATGGCCCCACCTCCAGTCTCCACGGCTTCAGTTTATTAGAGTAACCTTGGCCACTCCTAGCTTTGTGTCATAGGAATGGGGTCATTGGGCCAAGGATGAGCCCTTGACCCACCCAGTTCAGGCCAGTGAAGGCAATATCAGTTCCAGACATTCCTCTGTGTCAACTGAGAAATCCTTGCTTTCCTCTGTTCTACTTAGATGTAGACACCTGAAGCCCTAAGGAGCACATATCTATCCTATTTGCCATCGCCCAGAATCAACTGAATTTTGATTCAGTTGAGTTTTGAATCAACTGCCTAATTTTAGGGGATTTCTTTTAGTGTTAGCCACTTTTTGCTTATAAGTGAAAATCTTGACTGATAAAGTCTGGGATGACTGGGAACCATCTGGTTTCCATTGGAGAAGCTGGGCATAGGATTAAACTGATACCAAATCCATGGGGTTGTGGAGGAGGAGAGGGACAGGGAGAATATAGATTTTGGTAATTACATCAAGTTACTTGATCAAACTTACCTAAAATTGTATTTCTAGCTTTCCTCGAACTACGTGAGTCAATAAACTTTCTTATATTGTTTCCCAAAACATTTGCCTATTACATATTAGGTGGCAGCCCATGATCAAGAACCAGGGATAGCATTGAACATGAGACCCCTACATTCCAGTGTGAAGAGAAAGGGAGTAAAATACATAAATAAGGACACAAGAAGAGAAGTAGAATAAACACAAAACAGAGTATATTGATTTTCTGGGGCTGTCACAATGAAATACCACCAACTAAATGCCTTAAACCACCTGACATTATCATCTCAGAGTTCTGGGGGTTTAAAGACCTAGATCAAGATGTCAGCAGGGTTGGTTCCTTCTGAGGTTGAGAGGGAGAATCTGTTCCAGTCCTTTCTCCTAGCTTCTGGTGGTTTGCTGGAAAATGTTGACATATCTTGCCTCTCAGAGCACCACTACAATTTCTACTTTTATCCCCACATGGCATTCTACCCCATATCTTCACATTGTCTCTGGGTCCAAGGTCCCTTTTTTATAAGGAGACCAGTTGTATTGGGTAAACACCCACTCTAATGACCACTCCAATGACCCTGTTTCTAAAGAAGGTCCCATTCTGAGGCACTAGGATTGATTAGACTTCAACATATTGTCTTTTGGGGGGAGGAGAGTAAGTAAGGCACACACAAGTCACTATAAGGGTATATTGGCATCTTTTTGAGGAGATAACATTTGCTCTGAGGATTAAAAGGTAAGATGGAACTCAAAGTCTAGATCTGATTATTTAGAGAGAAAAAAAGTCATTTCAGACATAGGAGAAAAGCTAGTGCATAATTCTTGGTACTTATCGTGTTAACAAACAAACAAAAACAGATGAAAAAGCAACAGTGAAAAGGTCCTTTATTGCTGATGTCCATTTGAGTTGTAGTTCACATTTATGTGGAAGAGTTAAGTAAGTAGGAACCATTTGAATAATGCTTTTTTAAAATACTTTTTAATTTATTTTTGAGAGAGAGAGAACGAGGGGGAGGGGCAGAGGGAGAAGCCAACTCTCCTCTGCACAGGGAGCCTGATGCAATGCAGCGCTTGATCCCCGGATCATGACCTAAGCCAAAGGCAGACGCTTAGCCGACTGAGCCACCCAGGTGCCCCTGAATAATTCTTATTAGAATGTTACCTACTAACTATAACTTACTTATAAAATCCCTAGCTATTATTATTATTATTATTATTATTATTTGTTACACAACTAGGTGACTTCACTTCTTGCCCTGGTATTTGTTGGATATTGTGATCTTTAGTTTTCTTCCATGTCAGATTTCACTAGTCTGTACATTTCTGAAGTTGGGGATTCTTTAGCACCATTTTTCTCTCTGGTGTCAACCATGTGCCTGATAAATAGGGCTTCTGACGAAAACTGAATTAGTGAAAGGAACTCCATTCTAGTTTAGGAGCTGCAGTATGCCAATGAATGTTTAATAGAGGGCTCTTCCCACAGGGGGAAAAAAAAAAAAAAGCAAGCCCTGATTTTTAGCAAGTGCCAATTCCCGGGGTGTAAATCTCTCACCATCACCATTGCTGATTCCAAGCCGCCAATATGACATCACTGAACTGAGGAGTACACACAGTCACATCCCACAGGCTGGTGCCAGGTGCTCCAGCATACCAGGGTCCAAGGATCGTTTTAGAAATCTAGGGAAACAGTTCATACTTTGCTACCAAACTTGGGTTGTTGCTTTGTTGCTAGCATTTAAGGTTGTGTAATTCCAATCAGTATTGCTGCCCTCATCTATCATCTATACAATAAGAGTAATACTTGCTACAGATGACTCTTCTGAAAATTAAAATGAATTATCACTGATAAAATAGTCAATATAATAGGGAATATAGGAAACAACTGACATGTGTTAGCTTTTGTTTCTAATTTTGTTGTTGTTGATAGAAAATATTTCTTGTTTCTTGAATTTGTCACAAAAGTGAAAATGCATCTAAATGCAGTATTAGGGCATGAAATTTATCTGACAGGAAACCAGCTCTTCCTACCAACTCCGAATCGGGCAGTAGTGCAAAAATGCAGGGTTTTGAATGGACATCAATAACTGGAAGCCACTATTGAGTTCATGATGCTCAATCTATAGCTGGTTTCTGATCATGGAGACCGTGTGATAGCAGCATTTGAAAAAAAAATTACAGATTCTAAACCAAGAGGAGACTCACATGATTGAAAAATGAGATGAGAAGTAGGAAAATCTTTGAGGACTTGGAGTCCTATCACTCACTCTCTTCAAAGACTCTCCCTTTCTCTCTCTTTCTCTCTTTCTCCCTCCCTCCCTCTCCATAAATATATGGAGAGAGGAAGGAGAGACTTTCTTCCCCAAGAGGCAAATAAACAGTAAGACTCCATCTAAGCAGGGAGCTCCAACCCCAAGGGCCAAGAGTCAGACAAATTAAAAGAAATAAGTGAAATAGACTCAGTGTGTGTGTGTGTGTGTGTGTGTGTGTGTGTGCACGCGCACGCACATGCACATACACACTAGAGACAGAAACGGAGACAGAGAGACAGCCAGGAGGCAGAATACGGCAAATTTAACTGAAAGGAATACCTTTGAAGATAACCAAATTTTAAAATGTTTAATGATCATGCAAACCTAAATAAATATATATGCCTTGTGAGATGGATTCTGGTCCATGGGTCTCAATCTGAGACCCTGATTTATGTTGAGATGCTTGTCAAACCTGCTCCTAGAGTCCATGTCTGTTCAGTTTATAATGGAGATAAATGCAATCAATATAATTTGCTTTTACTGCACTAGATAGGCTTGTTTTTTTTCCTGATGTTTATTTCTAGTAGTTCCCTTTTATCCACAGTGAATATATGCTCATAGCAAATAATCCAATCAGGATACAAAAGCATAAGGTAGAGTGGCATCAAAATCTCCCACTCAAAGGAGGGTGCCCAGACATTTTGGTGAATCTCCTGCCATGCCTGAGCATGTGCAAGCACACACACGTGTGCACACAAAAGCTGCGTGTAATATTGCGAACTGCCCTATGCCATATATGCTCCTTTTTCATGGAGAACACACCAAGGATATCTATTCAGTCACTGTCGCCTTAGAATCCTGGTTCTACTATTTAGTAAGTTTTGGCTCACAATAGGTATAAAGTAATTGTAGCTCCAGTATCAAAGTTTCACATCTCGTCAGTTTCCACCTTGAAATAAAACATTTCTTTAGCCTCATTTCTAATAGTTAGGGGAGGAAGGGGCACCCTTGTTTTTGAAACCAGGCAGTACTATTATTAGGAATTTATCAACCTTATCTCTGGATTTTTTTCCCCTCTCTCCTCACTGTGTTTTATCTTCTCTCCACTGATCTTTTTTTGCAGATGACCTTTCATCTTTTTTCTCATCTGCTGGTCCCATCAACCCTAACTTTGTATCTGCTAAAACTCAGGTAATTGCTTTTAGATGGGTATAATTAAGAAGCCATTAGTGTAAAGTTTCATTTCAGTTTACGCCTTGGTCTGCATTTGAGCAGAGAAATATGAAATTAAGGTATTAGCTCCTTTCAGGAGTATGAGTCACGAGCTAATAAGTTTCAAGAGCAGTTTCTCAACTGTAATGATTGTGCTTTTCTCTTTAAATATCTTCTTTGGAATTCTCCTAGAGGTAATATTCTAAAAGAAATGGGTACAGATCTACAGAGACAGACCCGGATTGGGTGTGTGATTCCCAAAGTGTTGAGTGTCCACGGTGCCCAAGGAGGGCACATGAGATCTTTTAAAAGTAGTGAACAAAGAAAGCCCAATATGAAAACCTGTCTTTTCAGATTCTTATACAAGAAGGAAAAGAACTTTTTTCCCTAATGTGGAAGATTTCTACCTTTCTGAGGACAGCTGTGAGAGACATCCCCTCCACAAAGGGATTTGTGCCCTGGATGGAAGGAGTCAAAGTCAAGATGACCTACTGTGATTTGGGGTTAGCTACCTAAAACAGTAGTTCTCAAATCCAGCTGAGTATTAGAATTACATATTATATTCATTTCCTATGACTTCCATAATGAATTTCCACAAACTGGATGTCTTAGAACAATGAAAATCCATTCCATCACACTTCTGAAGGCTAGAAGTTTAAATCTGAAGTATCAGCAAGGCCACGCTCTTCCTAAAGACTCTAGGATAGGATCCTTCTTTGCCCCTTCCCAGCTTCTGGTGATGCCTGGCAATCCTTAGCATTTTTGTCCTATTCCTGCATGACCCTATTCTCTGCCTCTGTTGTCACATGGCCGTCTTCACTCCATATGTATCTCTGTGCATCCTCCCTTCTTACAAAGATACCAATTGTTGGATTTAAAGTCCTCTGATCCAATACAACCTCATCTTAATATTCATAAAGCAAACATTTTCATCTTCGCTTCCCAACTGCAAAGACGATATTTCCAAATAAGGTCACATTCTGGGATTTCAGGGAGACGTGTATTTGGGGGAATACTATTCAACCTCTAATGCCTGGGAAGATTTTTAAAATTCCATTGCCCTTTTCACACCCTAAATCAATTAAACTGGAATTCTAGGAGGGTATGGATTGGAATCCCTTTGGGAAATTTAGAAAAACTGGTGCTTGGGGCTCACCCCAAGATTCCAACCTATAAAATAGGTATTCTAACAAGTATAATAATTGGATTAATAAGGAAAATAAATGAGATAATGTAAGGTACACAGCAGAAAACTGCACATAACTTATTCTCAATTAATATTTTCTTGTTGATTTGTTTGGCTTGACTGGTTTATAAAAATAAGGACATAGTTTCACTTACATAAAGATTCAATACTCAGTAAGCATTGATACCCTTTTTTTCCTGCCTTTTTCAGGACAAACATGATAATCTGCTTTATGTTTCCGGGGTCAGAGTTTTACTTAGTATATGGTTTGCTGTTGCCCTTACACAGCCTGTTTCTGTATAGACAAATTCTTTCAATCTTTTCTTCCTTTGAGTCTAATGGCCATGGTCCTCCCAACCTTTAACAGGTCACGTTGTAAGCTTTAATCTCCTCTAGTCTGCTAGAGTGACTAATTATCCTAATTTGCTCAGGATCGAGGGATTTTCCAGAATATAGGACTTTCAGTGCTAATCTTAAAGTCTCAGGGAAACCACCATGGTGAGTTGCCCTAAGGCTGCCTCCATCAGCCATGGATAAGTGAACATGCCCAGTGTTACCCCAAGAGTATAACACATGTTAGGAATACAAGGAGCTTTAAGAGGGTCTACAAACATATAAAATATGACACTTGCCTTCAAGTTTATACAGAGCTATCAGTATAATCATGAAAAATAATGGCGATAATACTGAGCACTTACAGGAATCCCATTCCTTTGCAAAGGGTTTTACATGTATTATCCATTTAATACTCACAGCAACCTTATACATGCATGGCACCATGATCATCATTTTCTAAATAACGAAACGGTTTCAAGTAGCTGATGTGACTTCTGCAATGTCTCACAGCTAGTATGTATTTTGGCCCAAATGTACCCAGGCAGTTTGGTTTATACACTGGTGGTAGTAATACCAACACCATACTAAATGCATGCCCAAGGGATATAGAAATCCAAGTCAGAGAAGGACAGAGGGACAATGCTTTTCAGCCTGGTGCAAAGCTGTTACAGATAAGGGGGGAATTGAACTAGCACCAGTAGCTCATAATGCATCATGACTTTCTGTCAGTGCTTCATTTAAGGTAGACATCAATTGAGTACCTAAAATGTGTGCAGCAATACAGAAACACTGAGCAATGATAGTAACCAGAATTTGGGCAGGGAAGGTAGTTACTCTGTCCCTGGCACTGTGCTGAGCCCTTGAGATATTACCTAATGGCACGGCATGGCATGGCTTTGTTATATCCAACCAACAGGATACTATATCCCCATCACACCAAAGAGAAATGAGGTTCAGAGACATCAATTAATTTGACCCAGAATCTCACAGCTAGTTTGAGATCAATTCAGAATCCAAATCTTGGTCTTTGTGTTTGTGTCTTGGTTTGTCTTACGATGGAGTCTGTTTTCATAGCTGCCATGCTATCTTGCTCTTCAAGACGAGAAAGGCATCAGAATACTTTGGTGAGGCTTCAGTGGAAATGTAGAGTAGGTTTATTGGTGGATGCATCATATATAAAAGTTAATTCACCTGTTTAAGATTGGGATAATTGTGGAAAACCTGCAACAGAAGCTAGATATTAAAGATGTGAACGGAACTTGCCAGCAAGGAGAGGTGGTGGCATAGCATGAACACTTCTCATCTTTAGGGCACAGCAAGCCCTCATCTCCATGAAGAAAGGCAACAGCCAAAGCTATGGAAAACACTCCCATGACCAAATTGGAAGTACAGTTAATCAGGACTTAATTAAACAGTTTAATCTCTGACTAACGGGTGGGGGGTGATGGAAGATAAGGAGGGGAAAGAAAAAGCACATAAAATCCCTCCATTTAAGATGGTGAAATGTGTCTTCTCATCCATAATGCAGCACCATAATGTTCTTGTATGAATTGAAAATGCCAGGCAATCAAAGGCCATATGTGAGTGAATGCATACAGAGTGTCCATGTATTTTTAATCAAGGCTGCATCTCTGAAGTATGTTTATGCTTTCTTGGCATGAAAGATGCTCCCCCAGATTAGCTCTTCACATGATTCCAGGCTGTAGTTACCTTTGGCCATGGCAATGAAAGGGAGTTGGCAGATTCCCCCATAATGCATTACTGCGTAGCTGATGCCCGCCACACTGGAAGGATAGTGAACATCGAGCAATCCATGAAGGCTGAGGAAATGGGCTTAGGAGTCACTGATGTCTTCACTCTCTGGAAGATCGCTCTTCTACTCTCTCTTCACACCCCAAAATTCTTTTACCACACAGACCCAGAGCAATCTACTAAAAATGTAAATCCAAATTCTTCCTTTGATCCACTCAAATCCCACTAGTGAAGAGTTTTAAAAGTAAGAACTGGACTCTGCTGGGGTCTCCAGAACTCTGTATGAGTTTTTCTCCATCTCTGCTTCATGTCCTACCTCACTTTACATTCATGACGCTCTGGTCACATTATCCTGATTTCTGTTCCTAATCACTTAGAATTTGCTCTTTCATTCATTCACTTGCAAAAAAAAAAAAAAAGGTGTCTGAGCACCAGCTATGTGTCAGGAACTCTCCTATGTGTTGGTGATGCACCAATGAACAAAACAGAAATCTTTCTGCCCTCTTGAAACTTCTGTTCCAGTAATAGAAGATAGACAACAAACAATAAAGAAGAGGAAAGCGTAAAATGTGTAAAGCATTTAAAAACTGACAAGTCCTTCACAAAAAAAGAAAGAAAATAGAGTAGCATAAATCGGGCCAGGATTAAGTGTCAAGGAATGTTAAGCTATCACATTAAATAGGATGGTCATTTCAAGGCAATTTCTCTTACTGCTCCCCTCCTAGAACACATTCACCCAGATCCTTCATGAACATCTCAGAACTCAGGTCTCAGCTCACGTGTCACCTCTCTGAGAGACCTTTTCTGATCCCCCAATGTGAAGTGGTCCCTTCTTGTCACTTTTTCTCACTACTGTCTGTGACAGCACTTAGAACTCTCTGAGGTTACTTTCTTCATTTATTTACTTACTTTGTTTTTGTTTGCAACACTCATGGACTGTACATGCTATGAGAAAAAGTCTTTATCCCTTCACTGTTAGGTCTCTTGTGTCTAGATCTGTGCCTAGAATACAGTAGATATTCAACAAATGTATGCTGGGATAAAAGAATGAAGGAATGGATGAAGGTAGATACTAACACATCAATTAGACCATTGGGGCAAGAGAAATAAGTGGTATTTGACATTGAGAAATCACGAAGAGATATTAGCATCTTCTTGTTTAGTAACATGGCATTTATTTAAGTAACACAGTCCAGGAAATATGGACTAGATTAGGAAAATACTATTGAGAGAATAATTAAAATGATCAAATCATATTCTAAATGTACTTCCTTTATGTTCCTCATGTCTATTTCTCTCCATTCTCATGGCCACTACTCTGGGCCATGTGCCATCATCTCTTGTTTCACTGCATCCATTCTTACAGTGAAACACAAAACATTTCTTCAAAGTTCAGGAAGAGTAATGCTTTAAAAATGTGTATTTGATTATGTCTTCCATTGCTTAAACCCTTTGATTACTCCCTATTAACTATAAGATAGGGTCCAAAATCTTAAAGTGGCTCCCAGAGACTTCAAGAGCTGGCCACTGTCCATTTCTCCAATTTCATCCCTGCCTACTTCTCACCAGCTCTGTGGTCTACTTAGACTGATCTCTTATGTTTCCTGAATGCTCAAATTTGCCCTCTTTCCTTCAGATGACTAGAAGATAGTTTCTCTGTTTGACAGTCCTTTCTCTGCTCTTTTTCTCTGTATGTGTCTGGCTAAGTCATTGCCATCTTTTAAATATTTTTAATAAATAAATTAATTAAGCCAATTAATTAATTAATCAAATTAATTAATTGATTGATTGATTGATTGAGTCATCTTTTAAATATTTGCTTAGACTTCATACCCTCTGGTAAGGACTCTATGATCCTTAAGTCTGGACTAAGTAACTCTTCTCTGTGGTCTCATACCATGTCAATTTCCCCATCACATTGCTTCCCATGTAGTGAATTGCTCTTGTTTGATTTCTTTCCTGTCCCCACCACTAGACTTGAGCAGTAAATGGACAAAAATAATTTCTGCCTTCTTTATTCTAATAGTTCAGGCATCTTGCATAAAGACTGGCTCATAGTAGTTCCTCAAAATATACTTGTTAAATGATTGGATAAATTGCATGGTCATTTAAAATAGCAACACTGTATTTCCAGACAGTGTTTTGAGTACCATTTCTCACTCCAAAGCATTGCTTATGGGTCTTGCTCCTCTGTGACAACATTGTTAAAAACTGAAAGGAAATGGTAGAAAGTTGAGGGCACACAGCTTAACTCTTGATATTGATGTCATAGAGTATAACTAGGTCCTTCAGTTCAACCCTTAGTGATGGCCCCATGAACCAAGGAACTGATCTAGCAACACAAGAATTCTGAATCCTACTGGAAGTATCGAGCATAGTGGCTTCTGCAGAGGAGGTAATTCTGATGTCTTGCTTATTAGAGTGGAAAGTACCTTAAAATGAGTAGCTTTGCCTATGTCTGAAGAAGGGCAGAAGTGGCTATAGAAACAAAAGATGCAGAACCTCAATGAAGTCATAGGAAGCATAGTATCCAATGCTTCCAATGAAAAAAGCAAGAACTCCAATGGTTGTTTAAAAAAAACCCTCTCTATTCCTGGAATGAATTTTTGACTTTTTCTCTGACCCTATATTTTCTTTCATCTGTTTAATTTGGTTAAACTCATATATTTTGAAAGGTTTTAATTTTTTTTTTCTTCACCATGTGCCAGACATTAAGAATATGTCCCCCATATGAAGGCCACATGTCAGTTCTGTGTCATAAGTGCAAGTGCTTTATCATGGTTCATCTTGCATCCCAACTAAATTCAGAAACCTATCCTTCTTTAAAATCCTTTGACTGATTTACTTGCACCAGAGCTTTGGTGAGCAATGCACATTTTATTTAAAGTGACAGGAAAGAAGGCACAGGGAGGAGATTACATCACACATATCTAAGCAAACAAGTTAGCATTCTCCCCATGTAAAGACCTAACTTTTTAAAAAATCCCTTTCTCCTCTTGTCACTGAGGGTTCCTTTTTCCTCCTTTCAGTACATGAAAAGACCATCCTAATTGACTTAGAGCTCTTCTCTCCAGTATTTTTCTCTAGGCATTCAAAATTCTTTTTTCTGTGACCAGACACCATAATTCAGGTCTTTACTAGCTCCTACTTCCAGCAGTGCTAATCTAAAGTCATCACAGTTGTTCAGCTAAACAAAGGGAGGGTCCTCCAATTAGCAGAACCACCAGCCTTAGAAAATGCTTTTTATGCACATTGCATCTTTATGTTTGGCCAGCAAATCCCAAGGAGCCAAATCATTATTAACCTAAGATTTGAGCATCTGAATCTTTATTTATAAGGTGCCCAAAAAGATTCTGACCTTATGAAGTTGTGAGGATCACAGGAAATAAGGATGAGAAAACAAAATAAAACAAAATTGGTATATAACCCAACAGAGAGTAAGCTTATTAGAAGTTAAGTGTATACTGATTTCTTTCTTTTCAAGTGACAGGATTTGAGGATTCATTTATCCCACAATTTCCTACTGGATTCCTGTTTAGGAAGTCTTTCAACTTCTCCCATCCAAGTACTAACCAGGCCTGACCTGCTTAGCTTCCGAGATCAGATGAGATCAGGGGCATTTAGGGTGGTATGACCGTAGACTCTCAACTTCTTAAAACTTGTTAGTGTCCCTAAAATTACCATAAGAACACAAAATAGTCCAAAAAAATGCAAAGCAAAAAGCATATCATATTGTCATTTGTGCATGTTGGAGACATGACTATCCTGACATAAACCCAAAAAGTGTGTGTGTGTGTTTTCTAGAGAATTTATATACTGAAACCCCTCATTCAGAGACAGTGCTATGTTCTAAAAGGCTGTTGTAACATTGTTTTGTCCACAGCCCTTTTTGACACTGTCTAGACTAGCATTCCAACTGTAAGTGGCAGATAGAGACACCATGGGTTTTTACTTTGATGCAAAACTTTGTCACTATCTAGAAATGTCATGGTTTTAAAGCCTTGAAGCAGAGAATCTTCTCTATTTATAATCTTATTCTTATTCGTAGCAGACGTAGGGAATAATCATGCTCATTGCTGTGGTTCTCTGAGCATGGTCGAGCAGTGCTATTGACTGAAGCCACTTTGCCATCAAACCATCAGGGATTAGTAACCTCTGAAACCTTTTGCTTCTAGCAGTTCAGGAGAGGTAGGGTCTTCTGGGCTCTCATGGAACTGATGACAAAAGCACCCATGAAGGCAAAAGATACATTCACCTACAATACAGGTGGAACAGCATGTATTAAAAGAAACTACCAGAGTCCAGATCTTTGGCCTAAATTTAAGTTATTGAATTATTTTTTCAATCCCTAAGGCTCTAGTACTGAATGAGTAATATGTACTCTGCAAAGAGCTATGGAAATTACAGAGATGAGTAACAATTAGGTAAATGTTTATATCATGAATATTGTATCAGCTAATCTTCACAGCAATTTCACAAGATAGACCTATTTATTTTTGTTTTATAAAAGGCAAAATCAAAGCTCGGGAATTTGAAGAAGCTTGCCTAAGATTAACAAGCTATTGCTAAAGTTACATTTCAAAATCAGGTATGTCTGTGGAGAAGGGTCAAAACACAGTCATAAATAACATTGGTAAATATCTTGAATACATGTTCCCCTTTAATATTCATAGAAACCCTGTTGTGTCTCCATTTCATAGATGAGCAAAATGAGGTTCAGGGAATATCGGTCCTTGTTCAGAGAGCTCAGACAAATCTTCTGCAAGCAGGACACATGAAGTGCTCCTGGATTTGGGGGGTCATCAAGCAGATAGCGTTAGGTTTAGTAAGATACCCTAAATATTCCAGAAGGTCTGAAACAAAGGGAGACACTGAAGAAGAGAAAAGGGTATCCAAAAGAAAAATAGTTACATTAGCATGGAGACAAATTCTGCTTCTATTTTAGATGGCAAACCTACATTTTCTCCGAGTTATGTAAGAGAAAGCCTTGTGTTTGTGTTCAGAGGGCAAGCTTGAGGAAAAGCTCAGGACACCACCTGCATCCTAAGCGGCCCGAGTGGTGGAGGGAATGGGCCCTGTTCCAAATTGATTAGTTCTGCTACCTTCTCATTATTGTTCCGCCTGAAGTTTGGCATGCAAGCAAGGTCATTCCATGCATGGGTCTGCGTGACTTAACTGATTCCACTACAGACGCCCTCCCCTGCACACCCCCATCCCCACTGCGGCATGCCACCTGCACTAGAGAAAATTAAAAAATCAACGCATACATTTTACATGAGTTCCCGAGACTGGTGAGAAATTAATGTTATGTTGTCTTTTGATAAAGATACAGCGGTGTTGTGTTTTTTTTTTTTTTAAGATGTTCATCCAATTCAGTAATAGGAAGCCTTCCCCAGATTCCTCCATGGAGCTATATGTCAGGATGAGAAGAAGAAATGCATATAGTCTCAGAAGAATATGTTTGAGCAAATTTTCTTTTTGCAGTTCACCTTACAAAGAAATTTCAGGGTTACATACTAGGTTGCTGCCCTCCCCAGACTGTCAGGTGCCTTATTAATTTTCTGTTCCCATGGTTCCTTCCTCCGAGGTTGCTCCCTTAGCTTGGAATGACGTATTCTCTTATTCTTACATTCAAATGCTTCCAGTTCTTTAAGGTTGACCACAAATGTCTCAGTTTTCATGCAGCTATCTCGGATCCTCAAATAAGATGTGATTGCTGTCATGGCAGATCTTCAGTAATTCTTAGAAACAATCTCATCCCCTCTGCTCCTGTTTTCCTACCAATCATGTGAGAATACTTACAGCTATTTATTTCAGGGTTGATTTAAAAATTAGAGATAATGTATAAGAAACCTAACAGAGTATTTGACAAATAATAGTTAATATATGGTATTGGTTTTGTTATTATTGCTACCAACAAAGAAATACAATGTCCAGAGTTTTTTGGGCAGAATTCAAAATGTTTACAGTCAAGTTCCGGTCTTTGTTTCTAGTTTTATTCTTCCGGTAGTCACTTTGTCTTGGGCACTTCTGTTCCCACATCCCCCCCCCTGCAAAAATTCTTTATTCTATTAAGCTAAACTCCTCAGTGCTATGTGAACATTTACACATTCAGTACTGAGGACCTCCGTGGTTGTGATTCTTTTCATTTTGTTTCCTTCCACACTAAAACTTACCCAAGATCTCACGATTTATAAATCCCATAGACAATAAGCAGCAGAGTCGGAACTGAGATCCTGTTTCCCATACCCATAAACAACAGTTCAGCCAGGCTTCTAAAAGGTGTCAAGTAATTGCTGAGAAGTGATTTGTTTGGTTATGTGCATAAGCTTTGAATTTAGACAGATTTGGCTTTGAATGTGAGCTGCCTGGCTGCACAGTTGCAAACAAGTTCCTTCGGTTGTCTTAGCTGAAGCAGTGATCTTCGTAACAGGAAAATAATGTGTGTGTGTGTGTGTGTGTAAAAGCTTAAAGTTATTATACCTTATATTGTTTGAAATGTATGTTCATAAATTATATGCATAATTATAAGTTCAAATTCAAGTTATATTTGTGATATAACCTATATATAATATACGTAACACACATACACACACGCACATATATACATATGAAATTTGGTCCACATTATAACTTCAAGGTGTGTGTGTGTGTGGATTGTATCCTCAGGGAGAATTTATATGTTTCAGTATCCATATATATAGTAATGGTATGTATACATAATATGTATGGTATGTATACATAATGGCCTATGTGTGTATGTATGTCTGTATGTATATATAAATATATATCTATATGCCCCTGTGTGTGCATGTGTGTGTGTTCTAAGAAGCTCTACCTTAATTCTGATGCAAGAATGAAATACATCCGGAGTCAGCAGGTTTAAAATAAAATATTACATTTATTACTTTAAAAATTTTTGACCAATGTGGTTTAGATCAACGTGAGGCTAAAAGGACTTGTTAAAGCCCATTTCTAACCCCATTCCCACTTTCACCCTTCTCAGGACCTGGCATATCATCCAGAGGGCAAAGAAGGGCATCAAGGAAAGTAGAAAGACATGTACAATCACAGCATCACTGGGTGGAGAAGGAAGGAAGGGAGTGAAATCTAAATAATTGAAAACACAGACCAATATTTGCTACTCAACAGTTAATGACTCACTTATCCTCCATGAGAATCTGAGAGTACAATTTCTTGCAAGAAGCCAGAAGTGTTAGTGGAGTAGAGACTACTCTACATGGGAAGAAGGGGGAAATACAGGCTCTCTCTTAATATCTAGCGAGATGTTGATTCTCATCAAGTAACTCCCTCTAAGTGGTGCCTATTATTATTAGTTAATAGTTGCTGTTGTTAAGTTTCCAGTGATCAACATTGCAATATTATTAATGATACTAAGTATATCTATATGATGTCTATGTATTTTTTTGTATATGAAAGCTGAAATAAATCTTTCAATGAAAACTATGCAGTTAAGGCTCCTGTTTAGCAGTGCAGCATCTGCACCCCTGTGGAAGGCCAAACATCACCAAATTTTGCTGACCTGGCTTCAGTAAGTTTTAATTCAACAAAAAGCCTGGTTGGACAGAGGCATCCACAAGTCTCAGACCATGTAACACTCATTCTATTTAATGGAACTGTTCCGTATTTGTGCTTTCTGCTGGAACTGGATCTGTGTCTTTCTGTCTCAGTGGAGCATAAATGTAAGGTGATATCCAGAAGGGACCCAGATCAGGAAGGGATGAGAGGTGAAGTGGTGGTTGGGGGAACATAGAAACTGGGTTGTTAGAAAGAAACAGAAAAAGATGACTCAGGTTACTTCATCAAATAAAAAGCATCCCTTTGTGAACTGTCACAGCTGATTTCCACTTAAAAGCGATATGAATTTAGCAGACAATTTTGATGGCCCCCTAGAGATTGTTAAATAGAATATTGTCTTTATGGGCATATGTTATCCTTGTGCATGTGTACATTTTGATCAAGAGATAAATATTGGGGGGCTTCAATTAAGATACTGTATATTGGGGGTGCCTGGGTGGCTCAGTCAGTTAAGTGTCTGACTCTTGGTTTTGGCTCAAGTCGTGATCCCAGGGTCCTGGGATCAAGCCCCACATCAGGATCCGCACTCAGCAGGGAGTCTTTCTCTCCCTCTCTCTTTGCCCCTTCCCCTTGCACGTGCTCTCTCTCTCTCTCTGAAATACATAAGCAAATTAAAAAAAAAAAAGATATTTGACTTCAATGAGATAGCCATTTTTCTAAAGACTTGTAATACATCTCTCTCTCTCTGTCTCTCCCTATCCGCTCAAACTAAGGTTCTCACACATACGATTTTCTCTCACTAAAATTCTATGCCCTGTCTTCTCCACCTGATGAATTCCTACTCTAGACCAGATTCTTCTTTGAACACACCCCATCAGGGAAATTTCCCTGATCTTTAAACTTAGCACTGGCTCCTTGGTGGAGCATATGCTCCCACCACTCAGTATAGTATCCCTTAAAACCTGTTTGCAGGTTTAAAGCCAGATTCCTATAATTTAAATTTTCACTCCACCACTTTCAGTATTGTGACCTTGCCCAAGATAATCCAGCTGCCCCATCTATAAGTCAGTAATAATACTAATACCTACCTCTGGATTAAGTATTAGGTTTTCGAGGATGAAATGAGGAAATTTATTTAATAGGCTGAAACCAAGGACTGACGGCTGAATGCATATTAGCCATTTTTATTGTTTTCATCCAGTTTTGTTTTCAAGCTGAGATAGGGAGGGAAAAAGACTATATGACAAGCTAGCATTCCAAATTCAGAGGTTGGATTTTATCTGGGAAGAAATGGAGAGTTGTTGATGGTTTTAAAGAGAGGAGAGACAGGGTCAGATGTGAATTTTAGAAAAATAAAAAAACTAAAAGAAATACAGGGTGATGGGCAAGTAGAAGAAGAAGTCTTTAAAATGTGCTCCATATAGCCAAGTGATTCATATTTAAGCAATCACATTTAATCACCATTCCCCAAAACTAAGAGCACATGTAAGTCAACAAACATGGGGGTAGAAATAAAACATTTGCGGAATGTTCGCTGAGTGTGAGATGTGCTAAAGGCTGAGAATTCAAAGAGGCAGTTTGCATACTGTGGAATAAACCAGCCTAGTGTGTAAGAGCATCGGATTTGCAACTAAATAGATCTAGGTTTATCATCAAGGGCTATGCCTTCCCATTTCAGCAAGGTTCTTAAACTACCTAAGCCTCAGTTTCCTCAAAATTAACAAGATTAATTGGCATGATCAAATGAGGTACGGTGTCTAAATCACCTAAACATGCTTAGGATGTGGTACGTGTTCAGTTAATGTTAGTTTTTGTCATTACTATTATTATTGTTGATATTACTTTGCAATCGTGCTAAGTGGTGCCTTTCTTCAATGTCAAGGTGCTCACCGTCTGAATATAGAATACAAATACACAATATAGGAACTGTATTCTATTAGACGGACCAGGCTATTAAAAATGGCAAATAGTAATCCAGTGAATATCACTCGTCAAGTATTGTTCCAAGTGGTTTACATGTATAGTAGTATTTAATTCTTACAAAAACCCCAGGAGGCAGATAATGCAATACTAAATGGTATACAGATGAAGTACAGGAGCTCAGGTTGAATTATGTGGCCAAGGCCACACAGATAGTGACTAGCGGAGGGGTATGTAAGCTGAGGTTGTCTATCACAGCTGCCATGCCTTAAACCACTAGTTTTCTGTGCTTCCCTGTTAAATAAGGATGTGATAATTTTGAAATCAGAGGGTTTCAAGAGGACACAGCATCTGTGCTGGGCCCTGACAGCTTAGCTACTCACTTTGTTTCTAGGAACACTTGAACTTAAACCATTCCAGATAAAAGTGTGTCCTCAAACTTCCTCAAAGCTAGAATGACTCTTTCCACAATCTTTCTATATTTTAACAACCAGTAATCTATGTTGCAAGCTTCTTGTATATACTAAATATTTATGTTGGAATTAGGGCCAGAGTAAATGAATATCACCACCCACCAGTCATGTAAAGATAAATTCTGTCTGTGCAAGCAAAGGTATCCCCCAAAGATTGCTGATTCTAAAAACAATTTTATGCTGATCCATAAACAGAGGGAGGGTAATAATTTGAAGGCTGATATTAATCTGTCTTTCCAACTACCCATAGAAATTCCCTTGTTACTCTACAAGGTCAATAAAATAACAATGGCAACAATGTTACTTTGATTGAGAGCCATGATGATTGTTAAGGAAAGTATAGCATTTGACCCAAGTGGTATCTCATAAATATCTTCAAGATATTTAGAGAGATGGAAACACCAAGAGGGATATGTAATGGATCATACCTTCTTAAAAATGAGGACACTGTGGCATGGGATGATTTAATAGGTATTCAAGATCGCATAACTACAAATGCCACAAACATCGTCATGGGCAGAAAAGCTGTTACTCAGGTCACTGCTGTGGGTAGAGATCTGTCTCAGCATCCTCAGGTTAGAATGTGCTTTGTGACAAGATGTACAATTTAGAACTTTAATTTTCCTACTGAGCCCAAGGTTTAAGGTGGGAGTAGAGAATAGATCTCTAGCTGGTGGTCAAATCCAACAGTCTCATCTGAACCTGTACATTCCAACAGAGTAGAAAATATGTACAAAGATTTTCAGTAGTCACTGGGTCCACAAAGATGCTGGGTCACCTTCCTGCATTCTGTGGGGAGGGAGGGGGGGAGAACTTCCATCAGTAGGTCCCAGCCTTTACAGCAGTTCAGCCTGGCTGAAGGATTCCAGAGGTGAAGCATCTCCCATTTTATCAGCTAAGTGTAGCTGTGTTTCTTATCAGTTACTACGAGTGGTGTACTGCTGGTTCCCTCTCCATTCACCTAAACAATCACGGTTAATATTTACCAATACTTAACGTTACCAAAGCATAATTCTTTACATTTATGGGCATGAAGACTTCTCCTAATTTAGTGAACAGTCTGGTGACTCTTTCAATTGAGTGTCCTTGACTGGTGCACTGACCCAGAAAAAAGAGAGAGAAGAACTGAATATCCTTCAGCCATTACATGGTGTGGAGGTTATTAGGGCTGGTCATTAGCTATTTCTTCTGATTCTTATTCTCTGAGTCACATCCTAGTGTTGTGCTTCTTCAGTTCCATAAAGCTGGACATGGTCATGGAATGTGAGCAGAAGCATTCTCTATTTCCCCTGGTGGGAATATTTTCAAAGGCAGTTCCTCCTTTATTATGGACACTCTCCATTTCTGCAGTGACAATAGAAGGCTGTGGCTGGGTGGTATTTGCAACCACGTGGGTCCTGAGAGGCAGCAAAGAGTAGACAGTCGTTGCCAGTACTGGACTTGCCCTAAGGTATTGAGTTTTAAGGGTTGTTGTCATCATCACCATCATGCTCATGTGATGTGGTACATGATGTAGGTGCTTCTGGCAACACTTGGCAAGTTGCTACAAGAGACGAAGGAGTTCAGAAAATAACTGAATAGAAGCAGGTAGAGACACTCTGGGGTTTAGTAATTTGCAGGATTAAAAGAAGAAACTGTTTTTCAACCCAGTCTTTAAAAAACGTATGTATCATCAAGAATGTCATTGACTATAAGAGACACCAAAGAAAACTTAGACTTGCACCAAGGGTCAGGTGGAAGGGATGGCCATTACAACCACAGTGAAAACCTCTTGAGTCCATTAAGGTTTTTCAGAGGAAAAGTACAATTAGGTTCAGTATCCAGTAAATGCATTCAATTGCAAAAAAGTGACTGGGGTGGGGGGAAGAGAGAGAAATCTTGGCTTTCCCGAGAATGCCTTATGGGTTGTTATAATTAAAATGGCAGGGAGGGGAAGGAGAAGATTCAAGCAAACAAAGATATATCAAATCTAAGAAATATATCTAGGAAAGAACAGTGAGAGTGGTATTAGCATATAGAAGTGACTGGTTTCAGAGATATGAGGTCTACTAGCATTTTAAGGGAGTGGCACTGCAAGCAAATCACAGTCTATGACTGAGATTTAAAATAATATTAGGATTCTCAAACTCCTAAGCAGCAAAGAAACTGAGAAAGATGCTCAACCACTGCATAGGGCATGTTCTCCAATACCCATTTTTTGGTGTGGCCAAGGAGGTTAATGGAAATCGAAGAATCCCATTTCTATGAACAGGAAATGGACCACAACAGTATCATGGGCCAAAGAAAGCAAAGGAATAGAGGACTTACCCGGGGAACAGAATGGAACACTAATCCACTAATCTGGGAACTTTTGTAATCCCAGAGGAAACCTTGCCGCATCTCTCTAGTAGGATTTCGTAGTTGTGATAGACCACTTCTTGTGTCTCCTCTATTTATGACTGAGGGTATTTATTATGGTAATGCTGTGCATGTTATTTTATTGGATATTGGCTTATAAAATGCATTTTTAGTTGAGTTTTGTAATTCATCTCTGAACCAAAAGCAATCACCTCTAGACTTGATAAAGAAAGAGTAGGGAACTATTCAGGAGTCTGGACTTCAAGCTGACTAATGAGTGGATGACTTGCCTCAAGTTCTTGAGTTAACCTCTTGAGTTCTCTTTTTTGGTGGTGTGGGAATGGATATTTTATAAGCAGGAAGGAAATGTTTTATATATATATATTATATATATGTTATATATAAATTTTAAACTATATATGTTATATAATATGTAATACATAAAACATTTGAACATGTAAAAGATACATATAGAACATTAATATTTACCAATGCTTATATTACCAAAGCATGATTATTTACATTTATAGGCCTGAAGACTTTTCCTAATTTAGTGATATAAATACAACTTTTGCTATTAGAAAAGCAGACTGTAGTAATTGTTGTCTCTTTTAAAAAATTCCAGATTTTCTCCCTTCTTGGCACATGGGAAGATTATACTTACCTACCTTCTTTGAGTTAGATGTTGTCACATAACTGGATTTGACCCCCCAAAATGTAAACAGATAAGCTGTGTGTCATTTTGAGATGTATTTAATTATCATGGCAGTGTCAGACACCGCTATGTTCGGTAATCATGGAAGCATATGTAGGGATGTTTTCTCCATCAGCCAGGGTCCCTAATTGACTATAATGACAGAGCACTCCTCTGCCCTGCATGGACATGTATTGTGAGAAAGAAAGAAAGAAACCTGTGTTATTTTCGGCCTCTAAAACTTGGGGGTTGTTTATTTGCTCAGTATATCATATCTGTCCTGGCTCGATCATAGACATGAGCTGAACTCTATACCTGTAGAATGTCTTTTCTTTTTTTAAAGATTTTATTTATTTATTTGATAGACAGAGATCACAAGTAGGCAGAGAGGCAGGCAGAGAGAGAGAGGGAGAGGAAGGGAAGCAGGCTCCCTGCCAAGCAGAGAGCCCATTATAGGACTTGATCCCAGGACCCTGGAATCATGACCTGAGCCGAAGGCAGAGGCTTTAACCCACTGAGCCACCCAGGCGCCCCTAGAATGTCTTTTCTTTGAGGAATAAGGTAGGGCTCATCTGGCTGATCAGTATAGTGTATCATCCAAACCTGAACCCTGGACTGGCAGCCACCCTTTGAGGTTATCAATCCCATCATGAAGATGAGGATTGTGATACTTAGCTCCTTCCTTGTCCCTTTGGACAACTGGCACTGCCCTTCCTTTTGAATGATTTGCATTTCATAAAGAAAAAGCCAGAGACCAGAACTTCAGCACAATTTTATCCTAGCTGGCTCCTCCACATCCCATCTCTTTGATGAAGTACATACAAATTCACATCACTACTACTTTCCTTTGACTAATGAGACCAAACTGAGCTATCCCATCATGGTGTTATTCCAAGTACCCATCACAGATTTAAACATAGTCATAAAGGCTAGATCTGTTGGATGAAGGGATATATAACTTCATACTCATTGACATGTATCCCAAATTTCATCTACTCTAAATTTCATGAAAGAAGAAATTATAATTATGTACTATATGTTGGCTAACTATACATAATAAAAACAAACAAACAAAAAACAGGAGCCATTATTTAAAAAGAAGAAAAGGAAATTAGCTCCTCCTCACAAAGGATGTTATGTGAATATAACGAATAGGTAGCATTTCATCAAACAAGCTAAGACTTTTTTTGCTTTTAGGCTTAACATAAAGCTTCTTTAATGGCACGTCTTATTGTTTGTCTCCCACTTAGTCAAATATAGATAATGCACACTGTGGGTGGCAATTGCTTAATAATTCAGCTTATTAGTATCAAGGACCACTGTGTACTTGGTTTTGTGCTGGGGATACACAAGGAAGGCCTCCTTAGGAGAATGACATTTAAGTGAGAGTTTATGAGTGAGGAAATTACCCAAGTGGGGAAAGAAGCATTCCAAGCAGAAAAGTAGAAAAAAATACTCTGATGTGCAAAAAGTTCAGCTCATTTGGGATTCCGAAATAAAGCCAGTGGGGGTGATGTGGCAGGAACAAGTAAGAGGGTGATTGGGGTGAAGGCACAGGCAGAGGTCTGCTAATCCCTCACACCGTAAATGTTGCCATACTTTTAAACTGTATTGAAAGGACTGTGGGGAGCATTCAGGAGTTACTGATAAGATGATCTTACACTGCCCAAGTTCCATTCTTTTGCAAATTATTGAATCTTAGAATTTAAAAAGCTGATCGCTCTGCTCCATCCTGCCTCTTACTGCAAGAATCATTTCTATAACTGATTGGAGTTCCCAGAGATCTGTCTCTTTACCAGATTTTACGGGTCTTCAGCATGTCAGACACTCTGCAAAAAAGCTGGAGGTATAGATATACCCCTTGGGTTGCAATGGTCATGTAGTGTACAATAAGATTAAAAGCTAAAAAAAAAAAAAAAAAGTAAAGACAAAGAAACATCCCTGTATTTTTGCACATTTCTTAAACAATAACGTTGCTTTCTCTAAGTGGGAGAAAACAAAACTGCAAATTTTAAAATTAACAAGTTAAAAAAATGTGTTTAATAAATAATCCATGGAAGTCAAAGGGATAAATACATTGAGCTCCTTAGAGAATGACAGAAATGGGATAGATGACAAAATACAAGGAAAAGCCCTCATGAGTCTACTGACAAAATTCCTTTAAAAGCCAATGAACAGAAAGTAGAGTGGAATAGGAGAACCAAAAGCTTGCTGCAGTTGCAGAATTTTAAGAGATTTATTTAACGTTCTCCGGGCATAGTTCTAAAATATTCATGCGTGTTGGACATAATTATGTCATTTTATTGTCCACTGTGTGTCAATGATATGTCATTTTTTTCACTGCAGCTTATATCACTTCTCCAGCAATTGGGAAATGCAAATGATTATAAACAGAGAAGTCTTATGTGGTAGAGAATTTGTTTTATGAATCTTACAGTGAAACTTTTAAATCTGAATGTTGTACTAGGGGAATGATTGAGATCCAAATGGGCACATTTCTCTATCCAAAACACGGAATGGTCCCTTTACAGCAGCCACATTTAAGGAAACATTGATCTAATGATGAAAGGGGTCAGGAAATATTCTAATGAAGATTGAATAGCAACTAAATTGCTATTTCCAATGAAGAAATGACTGTTGTTCCGTGTTGTTTCTGAAGACTCCTTTAGTGTCAATGAGTAGAAGTTGCAAAGAATCTGATTCTGTTCCAACTCAAGGAAACATCCTATGGAATTCAGCTTTTTGTGAGACACCGTTAGCCCTGGTATACATGGTATATTAGCAGAGGGACCCTGCAGAAGAGCTTTATCCCCTCTGCAGGAGGAGACACTAGAAACCTCCAGGGGATGGTTTGGCATCGTGGACATTGCCTGAGCTTTAATATCAACCAGATTGAAATTCAAATATCAGTATTCCCAACTCACTAGCTGGCTGACTAGCTGTTATGGTTCACTTAACTTTTCTGAGCTTGGTCTTTCCTCATCTGAAAACAGGAGAAAATCTACTCAGACTTGTAGTTAAAATTAAATGAGATGGTGCATGTAAAACACCTAACAGACATCTATCCAATAACAAGTGCTTTATAAAAGTTATTGGGAAAATGAGGCTTACAGGCATGAGGTACAATTCCTGTCACATAGTATGTGTTCAACAAATGTTAGACCCCTCTATCTTTCCATATTCTTAATGATAATGTGGCTCTAATGTAGAAAAGCTCCCATTGTCATATTTACTTTTTGCATCTAGAACATGAATTCAGGGGAGACTTTCTGGTTTAATGCTCAAATCTTGTCTGTTTTCTCAACCCCATCTAGGCTCGTTTCTGAAGGTAGTGAGGCTCTCACCATGTCTTCTATGTGCTTCATTTTATCTGCCTTCAAAATTGCAGGTTTTTCCTCAGAAAAAAAAGATGAAAATGCAACATTCTTCTTGACCCTTGTCTCAATTTAAATGAAAACCCAAACTCTAATGATGTTAAACCCCAAAAGAGGTGCAGATTAGTTAGTTTAATTTCTTTTCATTTGGTGATGGCAAGAGGGGTAGGTGCATTTTGATAGCGTTGGTTTTACTTCCCTTTGTTGTCAAGAAATCCAGCTTCAGTAATGTGTGACCCATGACTGCCAAATATGACACATGGAACTGAAAACTACCTCATGCAGCAATCAGCCTTACAATTACCCACACTGATTTATTTTCCCTGTCCTATCTTTCTTCCTTCTCTTTTGCTTGAAGTCTAAGTAGGCTTTTGTGCAGCAAATGGCAATGTATCCATTAACTCTGAGCATTAACTCTGAGTCATTTCAGACATATCTATTAACAAAAGTTTTGGGAATTTAGGAAGTCAATAAGCAACACTCCTTTCCTCTACACTTGTCAAAGCAGAACTTCAGTAGGGGATGCTTTAAATTACCCAGCTTGACCTATAACTTGATAGATTTATTAGTTTGAACGAGCAAGGTTATGCTATGTAACAAGCAGCACCAATATTCCAGTGAACTAAAGAAAGGGTCTAAGTATCCCTTATGTTGTCTAACGAGGGTTGGCAGAGGGCCTCTTAACACTGTAGGCTCTCAGAGGCCAAACCTCATGTTGAAACGTGAAGACTAATAGGTGAAAATAATAGATCTTCATAAACAGAGATCCGTGCTTCACTGTTACTACTGACAAAAGCTGGGTTGAGGCATGTAGATTAAATCCACATTTGAAAGACAGTGTTCTCAGGGCTTAGTTGGTTAGGTATCTGACTCTTGATCTCAGCTTGGGTGTAGACCTCAGGGTTGTGACTTCCGGCTCTAAGTTGGGCTCCAAGCTGGGTTTAAACCTACTTAAAAACAAACAAACAAACAAACAAAGTGTTCCTTTTCACATTTAACCCTGACTTATCCCAGGTAATCAGATGATCTCCCAGCCAAAGGTGAATAAAATAGTGTCCATGAAGTGCTACCTTATAGCCCTTCTAAGATGAGGATAACACTATCAGTTATATATGATGGGGGACAAAATTCCAAACTCTGTGAAGCAATTTTCATTTAGTCCTTAACAGGTAGATAACATACTTCTTTCCATTCTTTAGAAAAGGGAAACTTATCAGAGGAAGAGTCATTAGTTCAACATTAGAGTTCTAGGAAGTTTGAGAGTCTGGTAGTAAATAAATACATGCATTATTGATAAGAACACATATTAAAATAATACTAATGGCTTAGATACATGTGGGTATTTAAAATTTATGAAGTGATGTTACTTTCCTCTCCCATCTGAGTGGGGTTCTGTACAACTGTGGGAGGTAAACAGGGCAGAGAAAGTTGCATTCATTTCACAGAATGGAAGATCATAACTAATATTAATGTAGCAGTTTGCAATTCACAGAGCATTTCACATACATCACCTCACTTAATCCACACAACCTGAGGAGAAAGAGAAGAAAGGATAGAGGGAAGATGATGGTGTAAAGCTGCAATCTTTTTACTGAAGAACTCAAATACTATTGGGGAGTTTAAGTGAATTACCCTCTTGCTCAAGAAGAACCTCCATTCCCATAGAATCATGTGTCCATAATGGAACTTTCACTTCAACAAATCATGGTCTTTCTTTGTTCTCCCTACTCCTCCAGGGAGGAGTGGCTTATTTAACTGATGAAATTTAGAAAAGACATTGAAAACACTCACTTTTTGTCCTTTCTAAAATTACTACTGGATCTGCCTATATGTTGGCCTGCTTGCCATATGTGGCGAGCTTGCTGTTGCAAATTCTTCTGTAGGGAAGGCTTGGAGTTTTTCAGTGTCGTTTATGACAGGTTAGATTTAACATTCAGGACTGGCTAAGTTATGCTAGGGAACAAACACCACCAGAGTTTCAGTGGGTTAAAGAAAAGGTTTGATTCCCTTTTAGGGACAACAGGGGTGAGCTGAGGCACAGCCTGATGGAGACTTAAGTGGAAAATGAAATGTGTCCAGTCACATCGTGGCTCATAAACCCTCCGTCTTTAAGTGACTCATGGCACCCCCATTCATAGTTCACTGGCCAAAGTAAGTCACCTTGGTATGCTAATTCCAAAGTTGGAGGGAGAATCCACCCTTCCATATGCTTAGGGAAGTAAACCACTGCACGTGTTTGGTTAGTTGCACAATGACTGCTACTGGGGATCAGTATAAAGTTTACAACTCAGGGTTTCCTAGTATATTCATATTCAGTCATGGACCCTCCCCACAATTGACTTTAGGACACTTTCACCACCTCCAAAAGGAACCCACATCCATTTGCCATCAATCTGTACACTTTTGTTTTACGAAAACTAATCATAAGAAAGAACAAAATGAAAAATTATGTTATGTGTAAAACATACTAGATTTTATAAACAATAAAATATATATTTAAGAAGAAGGAAGCATCCAGTTCCTTTGAGTTAGAGAAGCAATTTCTAAGTCCTCAGGTGGAGTAAAGCATGGGGTTTCTGTTGTCTTTTGTGTCTGGTTTTTCCATAGATTACCTGTCTTCTGGCATTTGTCTTGTTGATCCTCCAGGTTATGCTCTGCCTCTGTTTTTTCCTAAAGCAGTACTTTGTATTCATATTTTGCTTCTTATCTCCCATATGTTCTTATTTTTGTCCTCTTTATCCCACTGTAATATTAAATTATTAGCATGACAGTTTAAATGCATTTACACAATACCTAATAGTAAAATTAACATTAATACCATCACCCTATATATGTGCAATTACCTATATTTATACAAAGTGCCGTCACAAAACTTGGCTCGTTTTAACTTCACAGTAAGTCTGTAAGATACCTATAATTACCTGAATTTCACAAATGAGAAAATAACAGTCATAGAGGTAAGACCTAAATGCAGGTTTACTGATTCCATGTGCAAGGGTCTTCCTTACAGTGCTTTTAGTGTATCTTTCCTTGTAGAATTGCTGACGTAGTAGGCAAGACGGAACACAGCAGTATCCATCTGGATCCCAATGTTAAATTGACTGGAGTTATTCACTGTTTGTTTATCATTAGATCCAAAGTGATTGACTAATGGGGGATCATCGGTTCTTTTGGTCAGGAATACTGAGGGAAAATTTGAGAGTAGAAATGATGTGGTCAGACGAGAGCCAGGGATCCTGAGAAACCTCACATCAAGGCACATAAATGAGATACTGGTGAGAACATTAAGTCAGATGGGCCAGGCACTAGGAGAGCATGGGTCCAAAGAGAAAATAGACTTAAGGAATGGTACCATGCCAAAAAGGTGATCAGAATTCTAGAAATTTTCCTGAAATCAGAAAATGGGATAAGGCAGGACAGATAAGAAGGAAGACACTAGGGAGACAGCAATTCTAAGACACACTCCAGAAGCACAGTGTCAGTTGAGGAATGAGCGTGGGTTTCTAGTTAGAAATATGTGTGGGGGCACCTGGATGGCTCAGTAGGTTAAATGTCTGCCTTAGGCTCTGGTCATGATCCCAGGGTCCTGGGATTGAGCCCCACATTAGGCTCCCTGCTCCACAGACAGCCTGCTTCTCTCTCTCTCTCTGCTGCTCTCCCTGCTTGTGTTTTCTCTATCTCTGTCAAATACATAATAAAAAAAAAGAAAAAAAATATGTTGTGTACGTGTGTGTGTGTGTGTGTATGTGTGAGTATGTATTTTTTTTAATTCAACTTTTATGTTTTAGCTACCTGACTTTGAGCAAGTTTCTCAACCTCTCTGAGTCCCAGTTTCTTTATTGTTAAAATGGAGGGTAGGAATATTTAATATTTATCTCAAAGTTATATTGTGTTGCATGGCCGCATCAATTGGATCTTCTAACTACATGAGTCTATAGCATTCTACAGTTCATATTAAGTGTCATCCCACTTACCCATCTCTATAACCTAAGCTGGTAGTGACTGTGTCTTACTGATTATTGCTGTATCTGCAACACTTACGGGCAAGTAAAAATCATTAAAGAAATTTTTCTAATGTGGTTTTGATTAAAATAACATGGATGAAGGACATGGCATATAGTAGGCTGTTGACAAATGCTAGATTTCTTTTCCTCTCAAGAAGATTTCGACAAACTTTTTCTGTAAAAGTTCAGATAGTAAATAGTTTAGACTTCGTAGTCTATACAGCCTCTATCAAAACCCCTCAGCTCTGCTGTTATGGTGTGAAAGCAGCCATAGGTGATATGTAAATGAGTGAGCGTGACTTTTTTTCCAGTAAAACTTTATCCGCAAAAATAGGTGGAGGTCCAGATTTGGTCCTGGAGCTCATATCCACCACTGCTACAGAGGATCCATTTCTATATTACCTTCTGTAGCAAGGGGCTACTTTTAAAACTTCCAAGTAGAAGGCATTGCCAGGAGAATAAGTTTAATGTGGATTTAAAAAGTGAGTAAGAAATGACAATCCAAACTAATAGAGTTAAGCATTTGCTCTACCTGCACTCCCTCCATCTTCCCCCTCCTCCGTAGTAATGTGCTTCACACGCTTAATGTCCATAGAACTTTGTCTTCTTTGGTAGCACTTGTGGAGACTTGAGCTCAATTCAGGTTGAACCGTTCTGAATAAATAAGACACACGTGGGTTTATAAATTTCAGCTCTGTAATTCTAATTGCCACGAATGCTCATTCTTAGATTTATTGAGAATAAATCAGTGTTGGGGTAAACATTCTCAAAATGCTCCCTGATGTCTTTTGTTTCAGTCACAGAGGTCTTTTGTTTCAGTTATAAGTAAAAAGTTTCCATTTCTCATGTTAATAATCTCAATCTTTTTTTTTTTTCTTTCTTTCTTTCTTTTTTTTGAGTCTCTGGATCCAATGGCAAGCCATCTTAAAACATACAGTTGGGCAAAGTGACAGAGGTACTAGTATCTATACCTTATGCCTTCTCTAACCATATAATAAAACAACTGCCAGACACTGATTGCCTGTGAGGTGCTAGAACCAATGACAGGGAATTTAGATACATTTTCTGATGTAATCCTTCTAAGATGAGCAATCTTCCCATTCTATATGCCAGAAAGTAGTGACTCAAGAGGTAGCTTACCCAAAAGCTATAGGACTGGAACCCAGATTTTCTAACACCAATCCTTTTACCTAAAAAAATTTTCAACTGTATTCTGGATAGTCTATTTTAGTATAAGTATATCATCAGAAAATAACAGTAATCCTTGGCTTTTATATGCATAGTCCTTTGAGAACTTTTAAGTTGTTTTACCTCATTTAATCATTACTCAAACCTTATAAATTAAATACCACAACAGAAATGCAGAGTCTTGGCCACAGCCCAGACGTTCTGAATTAGAATCTACATTTTAACAAAATCCCTAGATAACCTGTGTTCACATTAAAATTCAAGAAGCAACGAGTTAGATAATATCATTCCTCTTTTACAGATGAAATCCTAAAATAAACACCAGAATTTCTGGATTCTGATTGTAAAGGTCTACTTACATTTTTTTTTCAAGGAATTAAGACTGTATGCATACAAAATGTACAGGAGGCGGGGCGCCAGGGTGACTCAGTTGGTTGAGTGTCTGACTCTTGATTTCAGCTCAGGTCATGATCTCAGGGAGGTAAGATCCCACCCCATGTCAGGCTCCTTACCCAATGCAGAATCCACTTGTCCCTCTCCTTCTGTTCCTTCCCACCCACCTCTCTCAAATAAATAAAACCTTAAAAAATGTACAGGAAGTGCTAATTATCACCAGCTCTGTGCTTTCTAAGTCTCACTGTGGCAGCAGAGAGTATTGGGAGAGGGAATATCAGAAATTCCTTGATAGAAGTCTCACCTAGAACAAAGGGAACACTAAGAACTTAAATCTATGACCTCCACCCAAGGGAAAAATAATCTATTCTAAAGGGGAGCTGGCGTCACAGGAAAATTCTGTTACATATGAATGCCAGCGCCCATTTTTCAAGATAACTATTATTTCATATACCAAGTATTCATTTGATTAAAAGTAGTTAAAACTTCTTCACATGAAGAACATACTTACATATTTGGGAAAAGTCTCTCTCTGAAGAGACTTTTTTTCTACCTGTTTTTCTACCACAAGATCGTAATAGAAGTAGAATAAATAATTTTGAGGAGAAGATGAACACCCAGAATCTTCTCTTGCCACCTTTCTCCTCGGATAGTCTACTTTTTCATCCTGTCTTGTTTTCTCCGTCTCTATCTTCTCCCACGCTCCTTCACTGTTCCTCCTGCATACACAGAATGTAATCTCATCCCTCCCCTGTCTGGTACCTACCCAAACAACAATGCCATTTCTTTATAATAATGTAGTCTGAAACTCTGAAAAGAGGAGAAATAATAAAAGATTTCGGAACAGTTAAAAACTGGCATCTCAGTATCTACACAGTAATGTCCACATGTTTTCTTCCTAAGAAAGAGGATTCAAGGCCCTATTTATTCTGTTTGCTTTTAAGTAAAACGCACATATTCGTATGTCTTTTTCTTATCCTTATAGAAGATAAGTAGTTTCAACACATTTTTAAAGGCAGTCTTAGGCAAAGACACAATGAAAGCAATAAGAGGGACAGCTCCAGGTATGTATCTGATGGAAAAAAAAAAAAAAGTAAGAAATTACACAAAACAAATAGAACCAGGAAACAATAGCAGAATGTACAATGTGCTGAACCTTCTAGAGGGAGGTTGAAATGATTCAGTATGCCCATGAATGTTATAATGATGATTCTGTCTCATGAAGGAGTAGTTTAATTATGTGCAAATATGATACAATTAGTTTTTGAAAAAGGATATTAGTAAAATAACTTACGGAAGATACTATCTAAAATGTCAAATTAAAATTTAAAAATCATTTTTTTGGTCTTTAGATACTTATATTTTAGTTCTTCAGAGAATAACAGAAATTTATTTTTTGGAGAAGAATAAATTTATAAGGAGCAGTATCTTCTAGTTCTCAGACATGTTGAATAAGATTGCCATCTCCTTTCTTGAGTACTCTAGCATTTTCAGTCTTTCTAAAATATGTATTTAATTTACCATCAGAGGAACCATTTGTAATTAAAGAGGAGATAACAGCTGGAGTGCCTGGGTGGCTCAGTGGGTTAAGCCGCTGCTTTCAGCTCAGGTCATGATCTCAGGGTCCTGGGATCGAGTCCTGAATTGGGCTCTCTGCTCAGCAGGAAGCCTGCTTCTCTCTCTCTCTGTCTGTCTGTCTGCCTCTCTGTCTACTTGTGATCTTTCTTTGTCAAATAAATAAATTTAAAAAAAAATCTGAAGAGTAGATAACTGCTTACCCATTTTGCAGTTGGTGAAAATGAGGTTAAGAAAGTAATTTGGGAAATCTAAAAACACTAAATATGTGGCTGCTATGACTACCTAATGCTTTACCCAAACTGCTATTTACCATATCAACAATCCAGTTTTACTTTTTCTGTTTTCTTTAGTAAATCTGTCAAATGCAAGCATGATTTTTTGAAATGTGGTTGGATGACAATAATTATTACATTACTATTACTGATATTAATACAATAATAATATCATATATGCAGATATTTATTTATAATGAGATGAATTTATTTTATTCATGTGTTCTGTAGTTTGGCAAAGATTTGGAGGGATGCAAAGAACTATTTATTAAGTATTTACAGTTGATCAACCATGGGTATTAGGTGTGGAGATAAATGAGTGAGCAAAACTTTTGGCCTCTAGTACCTCACACCTTAGATTAGTGGTTCTCAACAGGGTGTAATTTTATGCCCCACTGAACATTTGGCAATATATGGAGACACTCATGATCATCATATTGGGAGTGGTGGAGTAATTTGGTGCTTCTGGAGTCTAGTGAGTAAAAGCCAGGGAAACTGTTAACATCTTACAGTGCACAAAACAGCCCCCCCCATAACAAAGAATTATCAGTAGTGCCAAGATGAGACACCCTGGCTTATATTAAAAGGGCAAATATTTACAGAACAATGTACAGAGATCTAGAACAGACTGCTCTAAGAACCTAAAGGAATGACTAAATCTGGTTGGGCAGTATAGGGAAAGTTTGAAGGGAACAGTGTCTGTGGACGTTCTGAAAAAGTGGTTATAAATTAGGTGAACAGAGAAGAACGTACACTACAGAGCTAGGATCTAACCCGGGGCCAGTGTTTCCCAAAGTGCATTCCGGAAGAGACTAGAGTGTATGGGGCAATAACGGTATAAAGAGAGGCATTACTCTCACACATAAGTGTGTATACACACACACACACACGCATACACACATGAACTTTTATGGCCAAAGATTGAACAAAACTAACTTAACTGAAGATAAGCAAAATTCTTTTCTACAGGCCTTCTTACAGCCTTTCTAAGAGAGGGACACAGTATTCAGCATTTTAAAAATACATTTAACGAGAGAGATAGAGAGATATATATAGACAGATACAGATATTCTCTGTGTGTGTGTGTGTGTGTTTATATACATATATATCAGTGCATCTGTTGTAATTAGTGTTGCATGGGTCACTGCTTTGAAAAATACTATTTTAGACAACAGGAGGTAATTTAAAGAGTTTAAGCAAGGGAAGCGGCCTGAGCACTTTTTTGGTTTTGGAGGTAAGAGATAGCTGTGAGACGTAGAACTTGGGACTCAAGTGAGGTAGGAAAGAAAAGTGGGTGGCAAGAATATCAGAAGATTATCACACTAGTTAATGGGCAATTAATGAAGTCGTGTACTAAGGCCATACTCAGAAGGTGGTTTGGAAGTACTAGAATTTGAAGCCTAAGTGAAATGATAGCTGTCATTCAGATGAGAGTAATATTCTTTTTCTTTATTTTTTTATTTAATGATTTTTTATTATTTTTTTCTCATCATGGTAAGTGTACTCTTTAATCCCCTCCACCCATTTCACCCATCCCCTCACTCACCTGCTCTCTGGTAACCGTCAATTTGTTCTGTATATAAAGAGTCTGTTGGCTTATCCTTCTCTCTCTCTCTCTTTTTAACTTTGTTTTGTTTCTTAAATTTCACATATGAGTGAAATCATACAGTATTTGTCTTTCTCTGACTGGTTTATTTCTCATAGCATTTTACACTCTAGCTCCAACCATAATGTTGCAAATGGCAAGATTTTATTCTTGTTTATGGCTGAATAATATTCCAATGCATGTTTATACCACATCTTCTTTATCCATCCATTTATTGATGGACACTTGGGCTGCTTCCGTAGTTTTGCTACTGTAAATAACGCTGCACTAAACATAGGGATGCATGTATCTTTTTGAATTACTGTCTTTGTATTTAGATAAACACCAGTAGTATGATTCCTAAATCTTGGGGTAGTTCTATTTTTAACGTTTTGAGGCACTTCCATACTATTTTCCACAGGGGCTACACCACTTTGCATTCCCACCAATAGTACAGGAGGGTTCCTTTTTCTCCATGTTTTCTCCAAAGTTGTTTCGTGTTTTTCATTTTAGCCATTCTGACAGGTGTGAGGTGATATCTCTTTATAGTTTTGATTTGCATCTCCCTATTGGTAAGTGATGATGAACATCTATTCAGGAGTCTGTTAGCCATCTGCATGTCTCCTTTGGAGAAATGTCTGTTTATGTCTTCTGCCTATGTTTTAATTGTGTTACTTGTTTTTTGGGTGTTCGGTTGTGTCAGTTCCTTATAGATTTTGAATACTAACATTTTATCGGATATGCCATTTACAATGATCTTCTCCCATTCAGTAAGTTGCTGAAAGTTTTGTTGATGGTCTCCTTCACTATGCACAAACTTTTTTTACTTTGTTGTGGTCCCAGTAGTTTATCTTTGCTTTTGTTTCCCTTCCCTCGAGAGATACACCTAGAAAGATGTTGCTGCAGCCCATGTCAGAGAGATTACTGCCTATGCTCCCTTCTAGGATTTTTATGCTTTCAGGTCTCACATGTAGGTCTTGAATCCATTTTGAGTTTAATTTTGTGTACGCTGAAAGACAGTTGTCCAGTTTCATTCTTTTCCATGTAACTTTTCAGTTTCCCCAACACCATTTGTTGAAGAGACAGTCTTTTTCCCACCGGATCTTCATTCCTCCTTTGTAGCAATTAATTGACCATACAATTGTGGATTTATTTCTGGGTTTTCTATTCTGTTCTATTGATCTGTGTCTATTTTTATGTCAGTGCCATACTAGTTCAATGATTGTAATATAACTTGGAAATCTGGAATTATGATGCCACCAGTTTTGTTTTTCTTTTTCAAGGTTGCTTTGGCCATTCAAGGTCTTTTGTGGTTCCAGACAGATTTTAGGATTGTTTTTCTAATTCTGTGAAAAATGCTTTTGGCATTTTGATAGGGACTAGATTAAATCTGTAGAGCATTTTGGGCAGTATAGACATTTAACAATATTTGTTCTTCCAATCCATGCGCATGGAATGTCATTCGATTTCCTTGTGTCATCTTGAATTTCTTTTATCACTATTTCACAGTTCTCAGAGTACAGGCCTTTCATCTCTTTGGTTAGGTTTATTCCTGAATATTTTATTGTTTTTGGTGCAGTTATAAATAGGATTGTTTTCTTAATTTCACTTTCTGCTACCTCATTATTAGTGTATAGGAATGCAACCAATTTCTGCACATGGATTTTTTATGCTACAACTTTACCAAATTCACTTATCAGCTCTAGTAGTTCTTTTTAGTGGTGTCTTATGGTTTTCTGTATATAATTTCACGTCATCTATAAATTATGAAAATCTTAATTCTTCTTTACTAAAGTGGATGCCTTTTATTCCTTTCTCTTGTATGATTGCTCTGGCAAAGACTTCTAACACTACAATGAATAAAAGTGGTAAGAATTCCTGTCTTGTTCCTGACTTTATGGGAAAAGCTCTCAGTTTTTCAACACTGAATATGATGTTGGCTGTGGGTTTTTCATACAAGGTCTTTATTAGGTTGAGAAATGTACCCTCTAAATCTACTTTGCAGAAGTTCTTATCATGAATTATGTACTTTGTCTAATGCTTTTTCTGCATCTATTGAAATGATCATATGATTCTTATCCTTTTTCTTATTGATATGATGTATCTTGATGATTGTTTTGTAATATTGATCCACTCTCCCAGGAATAAATCCCTCTTGATTACAGAATATGATTTTTTGATATATTGTTGGATTTGGTTTGCTAATATTTTGTTGAAGATTTTTGCATCTATGTTCACTGGGGATGTTGGCCTGTAGGGGTGTGTGTGTGTGTGTGTGTGTGTGTGTGTGGTGTCTTTATCTAATCTTGGTATTGGGGTGATACTGGCCTCATAAAATGAATTTGGAGGTTTTCCTTCCTCTTCTGTTTTGTTTTTGTTTTTGTTTTTTGAATAGTTTTGGAAAAGCCAGTATTAACTTTTCTTTAAATGCTTGGTAGAATTCACCTGTGAAGCCATCTGGTCCTGGGCTTTTGTTTTTGAGATGCACATTCTTTACTCCTTGTCACTTACCCTTACTTTCTCTTTTAACCCATTTGGTCTGTGGCAGAATGTCCATCCATTAGCAGAAGTACAGAATAAAAAAAAAAAATACTCCTTAAGCATGCACTAGGCTTGGGATTTCAACTTACTGTGGACCTGCAGCAAAGACTCTGTGAGGCACAGTTCTCATCCACTAAGCATCGGAATGAAGCCATTACCCACAGAGTAGGGAAGGTTGCCTTTATAAATGGCAGCCTTGCATATCTGTGTGATGCTTGTTTTTCAGCTTCTAGAGTCCCCTGAATGGTGGAAAGTTTGGCAGCTCATGCATCAGTGAGCTCTTGCTATATGAAGAGCTCCAAAGTTACTGAGCAGTCCACGCTGAACCATAAATTATAGGGTAGTTATTTCTTAGTTATTTTGCAGTTACAGTGCAATTAGTTCCACTTAATGTCAACTTTTGCCAATATGTCTTCCATTAGCCTGAAAATTATAGCTTGGTTCTATAACAGCCATAATGTTCGAGCACCTTCCAGACTCCAGTTTGCATTTGGGAGGGAAAGGCAGAGAGGAAAATGCTAGGCAGACCACGTCGATTTGTATGTGGATGTATGATCCTTTTGTTTTTTTTTTTAATTTTTTAATTTATTTTTTATAAACATATAATATATTTTTATCCCCAGGGGTACAGGTCTGTGAATCGCCAGGTTTACACACTTCACAGCACTCACCATAGCACACACCCTCCCCAATGTCCATAACCCCACCCCCCTTCTCCCAACACCCCTCCCCTCAGTTTGTTTTGTGAGATTAAGCGTCACTTATGGTTTGTCTCCCTCCCAATCCCATCTTGTTTCATTTATTCTTCTCCTACCCCCTTAACCCCCCATGTTGCATCTTGTGGATGTATGATCTTAATCCCCAGTTCAGAAACCATCCACTGACAACCTCACACCCCCTTTCCAAGCCCCTTTCTGTGTCTGTGATAAAGCAGGTCAGAGGAATACAATGCCCTCAGCGTGGTCTGGCCAGAGAAAGATAGAAATCTACTTGTCAGTGATGAAATTCCAGAGGTCTGACAAGATGAAATCCAGGCTGTGCCACCCTCTGGGTATCGAGAAAGCTTGGATTAAGTCAGATTTGTTACATGGTCCAGAGTTTACCAACATACTGTTTGATTTGCTAGACCACTCTCACTGAAGGTACGAGGGAATTACACACAGCAGACTTTCTTTCTTTGCTTTTATGCCAAATATAGAGCACACATATATTTTTCACTTTACAGCATAAAATTTTAAAGAAACATGGCTCAGTATTGAACATATATACCAGGATAAATCCATATAATGGAGTGATATTTTCCAAAGTAGTCTCTTTGAGGAACCTATTGGCTTAATCCTTCAGAATGCTTTTGCGTCATTATGTTAAGAACCCAATCATAGCAACTATTCACTAGGCTCTTATGTGTGCCAGGCATGATACTAATCATTTTGTTTGAGTTTCTCATTTCATCCTCAGAATAACCCCATAAGGTTTGTATCTCACTACAGTTTCCTTTTTTTTTTTTTTTTTTTAAATAAATAAGGACTCTAAATACCCATGGAGTTGTATTTGAACCCAGGTCTTCTGGAATCTAAAACCCATACTATCTGTAGTAAACTATTTATTAATATTTATTGAATAATCGTTCAGCATGAGCCAAGAACTGTGAAAACACCATGATCCTTGTGTAGAAATGGAATGGTATGGAGGTCCCAAAACAATGCCATTTGCTTGTGCAAATGTGGACATGCATGCACTGCAATTTACAAACTGCCTCTAACACTGTTCACCAGCAGGCCGTCTGTTCTCAATGATGCCAGCTTTGTTGTAAGCATGTGTGACTTCTGACATAAAAGGCAACAAGAGCCTGAACTTCCCCATTCTGTTTTCTTTTCTTGGGGTGCCTCTTGGGACCCTCGTTATCTTGCTTTGAATTATACTCACTACATTACAACTCATTATTAAATTATAACTCATTATTTATGTCTGCTGTCTTCCACTTACCTTCAAGGGCAGAGGCTGGATACTCTTCATCTCCATACCCCCTTGGCCCACCACAATACATGTACTCAGTAAGGCAAAGCACATTTTGACAAAGGACGTACACTCTCCTTAACCATAAGCACATTTTATAACTTTTATAGACCCTAGTTCCTTAATTGGAAAAGTGCTGATAATGACATTCACCTACTTCATAGGGGTGTTGTTAAAGTTAAACGGATCCATCCATATAAGAGACTAAAACAGTATATGGCACAGAGTGAGTTCTCAATGCATGGCTTAAATTATCATTCATAGTATTATGACTTTGGTAGTAGTAATATTAGCCTACCCATATATAAGAAAGAGAATGAATAAAGGAAAATTATCTATGTTCTTCAGTTGACTAAAGAATTATGATTAAAGTAAACACACGCAAAAAATGAACCAGGCTCTAGTGCCTCCTGCATTCTTGTCCCCTTCTTTTTCACTTTCAATAAAATATGTCTCAGTGAATTGTTTTATACTAGAGCACGTGACTTCAATCAGTACAGCTCACAGAGCATATACCCCTAATGTCCATCCCTGCAAGCATCCAGAGCAGTGGTGATTGGCTTCCCCAGATTCAATCAGCAGATTTGCAGTAGGGAATAGGGATTGCCCTCCTTGGGCTCCACACTGGATTTCATTTTTATTAATAAGAATGTTACAACTGTGCTGACTATGTTATATCCATTATTCCAGCGGCTCCAAAGACAGCCAATATGATAAATAAAATTTTTATTATTTCAACTATTGCTCTTCATTTTCCCGGGTATCCAACCTGGTAGCTCACACTTTTTTACAGTCAATGAATATTTGTTGAATAAATGGAAGTTAAGTATAAAATAAGGTCTGTGTTAAGTGACAGAAAACAATGAATCAAATAATTAGTCAACCAATTATGAATAGTCTTCTGCTAGATAGGGAAGGTATTAGAGTAGCTATTGTGCTTTGGCAGTATTTTCAAACACTGTGTTGAAATTATTTAAATACAATTGAGGGGCACCTGAATGGCTCAGTTTGTTAAGTATCCAACTCCTGGTTTCAGCTTAGGTCATGAGATTGAGCCCCACGTCAGGCTCTGTACTAAGTGCAGAGTCTGCTTGGGATTCGTTCTCCCTTCTTCTCCCTTCCCTCTGACCCTCTTCCTACTCATACTCTCTCTCTTAAATAAATAAATATATATTTTTTAAATTATTAAATACAGTTTAAAAATTGTGTAAAAATTAACCATGACCACAATTCTACTTACAGGGTCTGATTCTACTTATATGTGACATCGAACGGTTGTCTACTGCATAGAAAGAAGAAATAAAAAGTGGTTACCAGGGCTGGGGATAGAAGAAAAAGGACAACTGTTGTTTAAATGGTATAGAAGTTCAGTTTTGCAAAATAAAAAAAGTTCTGGAGATGTGTTTAGCAACAGTGTAAATATGACCCTACAAGACTATACTTTTAAAAACAATTTGAGGGGCTCCTGGGTGACTCAGTGGGTTAAAGCCTCTGCCTTTGGGTCCTGGGATCGAGCCCCCCACATCAGGCTCTCTGCTCAGCAGGAAGCCTGCTTTCCCCTCTCTTTCTCTCTGCCTGCCTTTCTGTGTACTTGCAATCTCTATCTGTCAAATAAATAAATAAAATCTTAAAATAAATAAATAATAAAAAAATAAAAACAATTTGAGATAGAAAATTTTATGCTCTTCTTTATTACCATAAAAATTTAACTATGAACTTTGAGTAATTTAAAACACAAAGTTAAGTATAAAAGGTAGGAATGCATCTCTTCCCACCATTTCTCTTGTCTTCTAATCCTCCAGATCCTCTCCACAGAGAAACCACTGTTGGTGATTTCTGGGCTTCCAACTTATGTATTTATTATATATATGTATTTTATACTAAAGGCCGATCAGCCAGGGTTTAACCAGAAAAGGAGAACCTGTATGATAAACACACACACATGTATACATACATATATGTATTGGAATTATTAGATGAAATTGGCTAATGCAGTTGTTGAGGCTGGCTAAGCAAATCCAGAGTTTGTAGGGCAGCAGTCAGGGAGGAAAAATCACAAGCAGACTGAACCCCACAACCAGGAGCTGAAAATCCTCGTGCCTAGGGAGTGGTCGGGAAGGAAGATTCAAGGCAAAGAACAAGCAACAGCTGCCCCAGGGGATGTTTAGGATTCTTTCTGAAGACCTTCAAACTGATTAAGTCAGCCCTACCCTGGATAATCTCCCTCTTGACTAACCCAAAGTCAACTGATTAGGGACTTTAATCACATCTGGGAAGTCCTCCTTCCACAGCTGCATCAATATGAATGTTTGATTGAGTAACTGGGAGAGATTCGCATGTGCTACAAAATGACCACAGCTTCCTTTCTGCCCTCCATTTCTCCTGAGAGCATATCTCTTTAGCTGTCCCTAACCAAAACTATATGAATAGGGCATCCTGAAGACTATAGTTCAGGCTAGCTTAAAAATTTTATTTTAGGGGTGCCTGGGTGGCTCAGTGGGTTAAAGCCTCTGCCTTTGGCTCAGCTCATGATCCCAGGCTCCTGGGATCGAGCCCCGCATTGGGCTCTCTGCTCAGCGGGAAGCCTGCTTCCTCCTCTCTCTCTCTCTCTGCCTGCTTCTCTGCCTACTTGTGATCTCTGTCAAATAAATAAATAAAATCTTTAAAAAAATTTATTTTAATTCAATAAATTAACATATAGTGTATTATTAGTTTCAGGGGTAGTGTTCAGTGATTCATCAGTTGCATACAACACCCACTGCTGATTACATCATGAGCCTTCCTTAATGCCCATCACCCATCCAGCCCATCCCCCTTGGTGTCTTATATCAGAAAGATTTACCATATTGGTACATAAAAGCTCATTCTTCTTGGCAGCTGCAAGATATTTCAAGGCATGTGTGTAACGTAATTACTTCTGCTGATTGACATTTAGGTTATTTCTGATCATTTTTCTCCCAGCAATGTTTCAGTGTTCATGTTGCATATACATACATCTTTTCTCACATGTGCCAGTATATTTGTGGAATATATTCTTAGGATTGGGAATGCAGGGTCAATTATACATGCATTTTTAAATTGTGTCGAACATTGCAAAATGTTTCTCCAGATAAGGTGCAGCAGCACCTTAGCCTTCCACCAAATATCAGATATCTTCTGTACCCAAGATGCTCCTGCTTCCCTGTTTGCCTGGACTTGTCAGCTCAGCATGGCTCTCTGCTTCCCCAGGTAGAGGTGATGTCTCCAAAGTGTGGGGTTTTCCACGAATTTACATTTGCATCTTGAATTTAACCCCTTCTCTAAGAGTAATTGGAGCAAATGTCAAGACAATTATCATACTTTATAAATCAGGCCTGCTAGCTAATGTATGGCAAACTTGTGGAGAGCCACAGACACTTGGAGTGAGGAAACACAAAACCCCATGGCACATATCCATTTAGTTAGCTACAAATTGTTCATATAAACGTAGGTATCCATATTTTAAATCTATAAGGCCACCTGTGCCCTATTTGTTAATTTTTTTTAATTTAAAATTATTCAGTGCAGTTTTATTTGGGCAGATATCCTAATTAGAGAAGGATTGTACTGCTAATGGTGAATGTGGCTCAGATAGTAGATGTAAGTGTTCAAAAAAGTTTTGACCTTAGAAAGTGGAGGACACAACGAACATGTGACAGGAAGAAGGAAGTCATTTGGGTTTTTGCTTGTATCTTTCTCTTTTGTTTAAAGAGCTATACCTGGACCTGGTCTTAATTTAACAGTTTTAACTTCTCAGGATGAACTCAGGGCCCTACTAATGATGTGACCTCTGTTCAGTGAGGTACAGGACAGGTTGTTAAAGACTCAAAAAAAAAAAATATATATATATATATATATATATGGAGGATGAACTAACTCAGATGTTTTGAGTTCACAGATCTGCAGCTGTTTGAATGGGAATTGAATGGGAATAAAATCATCCACATCAAACAAGAGCTGTCTGTGGCTTTTGTGCCCAGGCTGATCCTTTGGAGTATCAAAGAAATCCTTTCCCTCCATGGACAAAATAACCCCATACAAATCAATAAAGAAAGAGGCAGAGGGAAGAAAGTTGGCCAGATTGAGGCAAGTAGGCAGAACAAGGGCTGGGAGGATCTATGAGAAGGAGCACAGGGGATACTGGAGGAGGAGAGTAAAAGGGAGAGAAGGCTGATGCTATTCAAGGACCATGCCAGGAACTGAAAATTGTGGGTGAAGACAGGAGCAAATGGAAGACCGGGGGGAGAAGGGCAATGGACACACTGATAGCACTAAGAAAATACAGGGGAAGGAACACACAACCACTCAGTGCATGTTTACTGGGTGTCTGTTGTAGAGGCACGATTCTGAGCTCCCCACACATCATGGTTTAGGTACCTCACTGGCCTCACTCTGGTCCTGGCCCTGGTACACAATGCTAGCACAGCACTATCCCAGATGCACAGGGATGATCAAGACGGGGGCCTTGATCCAAATGGAGAGGACAGAAGAAAGGCCAAACAGGCAACCATAAGCCAGTGTGTTCGGAGCTAGGAGAGGGACCATTTGGGGGGGGGGGGTGATGAGAGCATATAATAGGGACACAACCTCATCCAGGAAGAACTGAGAACTGAGAAAGAGACTTGGAAAATGAAAAAGAGGAAAGTAGGAGAAAGACTAGCATTTGATTGTTGCTGTTGATGAGGATGATTGTGATTATTATAATAGCCCATTTTATTTTTTAGGCATTGCATTTCTTGTTGTCTCTTAAGACATAGATTCTTCACAGATGCCATCTCATGTCAATACAGACCTTTTGTCCCATTTTGAAGTTTAGTAGATCATGTATTTGAGGTTTAGGCAAGTTCCTCAAGACCACAGAATGTAAACCCACCCATGTCCATCTCACGTCCAAGACTGTGGTTCTTTCCAGGGCACTGGGTTGCTGTATCAAGGAGTAGAGGGTAGGGATGGGTGATGAGAGAGTGAGATATGGAAGGAAAATGTGAGACAGGATGTCGGGTAAATAAAGAACAAAAAGAAGAAGAAGACAGAGAAGGGAAAAATCCCCCACAGATGAGAGGATGGGGTCACATGCAGGAGAGGGAAGCAGAAAAGAGGAAGGACCCCTGGTGAAGAAATAAGGTAGTCCTTAGAAAATGGAAGTTTCCTGGAGCACCTAGTGGCTCAGTCAGTTTAACGTCTGTCTTCAGCTCATGTCATGATCCCAGGGTCCTGGGATAGAGCCCTGCGTTGGGCTTCCTGCTCAGCAGGGAGTCTGTTTCTCCCTCTCTCCCTCTTCCTCTGTGTGCTTGCTTGCTCTTGCTCTCTCTCTCTCTCTCTCTCCCAGATAAATAAATAAAATCTTAAAAAAGAAAAGAAAATGGAAGTGTCCTGGATGAGGAAGGGTGGCAGTGAAGTAGCCAGCAGAGTGAACATGGGTGACAAGGACAAAACATGAGAACACTGCCTATGGGCTGCATGGAGGCCGGGAGCGTCTGATATGGAAGAAATTAGCAGAAGGGAGCAGCAAAGGGTGAGGGAAGCAGTGACATGAAGGAGAGTCCTGGAAGCTGTGAAAAGCCCACTGATCGACAAACTGGTCCACTTGGGCACCAACCTTGGGTGCCCCGGCTTGGGCCCCTCCAACCTTGGATGCTCCAGCTTGGGCCCCTCCAGAAAAGCCAAGTTTCTGAAGCTACCACAACAGGGAGAGAGACTGAGACTGAGATGTGAGGCCTGCCATTGTTCTTACTATTTCTGTGGCCAACCTGGGTGCTCTGGACGCAAATCACCCCCTTTCCTACAGTCCTTGGAGGAGGAAAAACAGTGGAGGGAGATCATGGACACTGAGGAGGAAGAACAGAAGAAAAGACCGTGGGCTGTGGGGTGGGGTAAGGAGCAGAGAGAGGAATGCAAGGAGGGGAACCACTGGGTCCAGCCTGTTAGTCAAGACCTGCTTTCTGATTTTATAGATGGGGAAACTGAGGCCCAAGAGGGATCGAAGTCCTATCCGGATCCCACAGCAAGTCAAGGCCAAAGCCCAGCTCCGTCCCAGTCTTCGGCCCAATGTCAACTCCAACACCCCATCTGTGATGAGGAGGGAAAGAAGAGAATCAGGGAGTACAGGCACCTGGTAATTAAAACAATGTTCAGGGCCAGCATCGCTCCTCTGCAGTTCCCCGTGGCAAGTGCTTTTGCCTGCAGGCATATCTCGTTCTGGGAGCTCAGGTTGTGAGAAGCAGGTGCTGCTATTTCTGTCCTACTCTGTCTATTTTCAACCTCAGGATGCAGGAATTTTCAACCTCCCTCAGCTGCAGGAAGGGCTTGGGAAAAGGTAGATCCACTGCTGCTTCCTTTCTTCCTCCCCCACCCAGTCTCCCCTTCTATAGACAGACTCCAACAGGGTCAATAAGGGGTGCTTCTATGCCCCACAGGCCCTGGCTATGAACATCTGCTTCCTGTATAGAATGAGTCACTCTGGCTTCTGCAGAAATAAGTGGGGGAAGGGGCCTCATGTGACCTGTATGTGAAGGCACCCTTGAGATCCCTTAAACTGACACCAGTAAGCTTCTCAGCACAAAATAACAGTTCAGGATATGTATGCTGGGTCAATGAATGAATGAATGAATACTGAAGCAATCCTTCTCAGATCATAATCGAGTACACTTAGGACCAACAAGGGAAAAGATTTTCCTACTATTCATAGCAAGTGAGCGGCAGCACCAGAACTAGAAGAAGTTCTGGCTTAGTGGGCGGCATAGAAGTTAGGGACCATCTAAAACACTTGTATCATAATTAACCATGAAGACAGTGTTTCATCTAAATTCTTCAGGCTCCAACCAGGCTGGTGAGTTCAGAAGTAAATCAAGAGAATCCAGGCATGATAAGACCCCAGAGATAGGAAAGAGAATGCGAGCATGAGTCCTTAAATCAACCAAAATAGATTAGTGCTTATAAGGTGAGGTAGGGCAGGGAGTACAGCTGGACCCGCTATATATAATATAGCAAGGAAGCCTCAGTAGACCATAAGAAAGTCAGCCCTATGATACAACCAAGCTGAGTTTTTGAGAGCCAAGAAGGACATCAAGGAAGAGTAGAATGGAGCAAGAGAAGTAAGGCAGAAAAGAGAGAGATTGTGGATTCCTCCAGAGTCAAGAATCAGACACAAAGCAAATAGCCAGTGGGACCAATGTATGTGCTTGGCAACAGTGAGAACTCCTGCGGAAGGAAGACATTTGGAAGATCAGCTGATGTCAGAGTGCTACTTGAAAAAGGGTTTCCTTCTAAGAGGGTGTGGAAGAAGGGGTGGTCAGCAGACTGTAGGATGGCCTGCTTTTCTGACCCATTGGGAACAGACAACAGGCGGATGATGACTCTTCCGAATGTGGGCTTGAGAAGGGACACAGGATGGAACAGGGAGGGACGGAAATGGACAGGGTGAGAAATCTTGCAAATCAAGCTGAATATGAAAGAGTCAAAAGGTAATTCCAGAAGAGTTTTTATTAGCTTGTGTCCCTAAAGGAACTGTAGAAGAATAAAATCGATACTTGAGATGACCACTGTTTCATAGGAGGTAAGAGCTAACATGTTACAGTGAGCACTGGGTAGATATGCTCTCCTTTTAGCTCCATCTGTGAATTTGAAAGAAATCACTTCCTGCCTTTAAGCCTCAGTTTCCCATCTATAAAACACTAATCGGGTTTTAGATCTAGGCTACTGAGGCTTCTCCCTACATGCTTCTTTCCTTCCTTCCTCCCTCCCTCCTTCGCTCCTCCCTCTCTCCTTCCCTTCCCTTCTTTCCTTCCTTCCTCTCATTCATTCATTCACTCAGTATTTACAACATCCATTGTTTCCTCTTGCAGGAAATATCTGGGGACAGAAAAATCACTTTTCCTCATTTACTACTCTTACCTGACTAAAAAAGTGAGAGGCACTTCAGAGAACCAGGAGCCTCTGGGAGGAGCCTGGTTTAGAAATATGTTGGTAATTGCTCAGAAATCAGTCGGACTTAGAAGTCCTTCATAAGTAAACTAACTGTTGAGAAGACTGTAGATGCTTTCATATTTCAGTTCCTTGCAAGCCCCCTCCCTCATATGCATAAGGAAAATTGCTTCCTTAACCAAGGTCAGGTTAAATTGAGTGGACAGGGGCATTCTGCATTTGGCTGCAAGCCAGTGGGAGCTTAATAACCATCCCATTTTGTCCTGTGAACTTTGTGGCTCAGATCGGATTCACATTTCTTTATACACTCTCTCTCTGCAAATGCCTTTCCTCACAAAGAGCATTTGTAAAGGTTGAATATAGTGATTAGTGACACGTACACATTTAATCTTCTTCAGCCTTTCCCTGTCTGTGGCTCCCCTCCTCACTTTTAGTCCTTAGAGTTTTATGCCTGTATCAAGGAAATGTTTTCATCTGCCTCACTGCTGTTTTCTTTTCTGTCTTATAAATCCTTAAAGAAATGTACTGTGGGTAAATTTAGAGAGAGGCTGGATGGATGGCTCCAGAGAATGAATTCTGTTCATCTGAAAACTGTCTCTCTACACAGAGAAGCAAATAACATCTTCCAATTCTGTCAATGTGATTATTAAGCATTTATAGAGCTTTTCCCTCCTTAACTATAACAACTACAAGCCGTTTAATTAGTTGGTTTTCACCCCAGAGTTGTAAAGATAGATGATTCAATTTATCCAACCTTAGATGAAGTGCACATTTGAACCCAGGCTCTCTTCTTTCATAGAATACCAAGAGTGCTTGGCTTGGAATCAAATGCCCCAGGTTAACCTTTCAGGCCTGAAGTTCTTAAGCTCTACACCCTAGTACAAATCACTTCATGATTCCAGGGTCAGCTTGAAACAAGAATGCATATCATGATACCAACAGAGCATGCATTCTCAATGATAATGATGTGCTCCCCCCAGGAGGTTAAAATTGGTTCTTATGGGGCAAACAAATTTTCCTCATTATGCATAAAGCACAGATTTGCATACTGTACAGAAATGGGTATACAATGTGTTTGTAGTGTTAAGAGTTTTATGGGGGTTAAAATTAGAAGAAAAAATATCTAATAATTCTCCAGTCGAGGGTGACAGTAACAACAACAATGAAAGTTGGGAACCCAGGCAATGGAGAATAAAGGGATGAAACATCCATTGAGCACCTACTGTATTCCAGTCTACGTGCCTCCATTAGTCCTCACAACCTTATAAGGAAAATGTAGGTATGTTTCTTTATGTAAAAAGACTTTGGATAGGGGGTGCCTGGGTGGCTCAGTGGGTTAAAGCCTCTGCCTTCGGCTCAGGTCATGATCCCAGAGCCCCGGGATTGAGCCCCGCATCGGGCTCTCTGCTCAGCGGGGAGCCTGCTTCCCTTCCTCTCATTGCCTGCCTCTCTGCCTACTTGTGATCTCTGTCAAATAAATAAATAAAATCTTAAAAAAAAAAAAAAGACTTTGGATAGGAGGCAACTGTGGTAGTATGTGCAAAATACCTTTTCAACAATAAAGTGTAAATATAAGGTGCTATTATTGGTAATTTCTAAATATATATGTTAGTAAGTGGTTAGAAAAATCCAAAAGCTAGGGGCTTAAAACAATATTTATTTTTTAATTCGGTGGGTCAATGAATTAAGCTTGATTCAGCCAAGCAGTTCTGATATTGGCTGGATTCCCTCACACATCTACCTATAGTAAGCTGCAGATCACCTAGGGAGCTCTGTTTCTGGTTGCCTGCCTGTTGGCTGGTCACCTTAGGGAATGCCTAAGACTGGTGTCTGTCATCATTCAGCAGGTTAGACACGGTCTGTTTTCACAGGGTATCAGTGGGGTTTCAAGAGACCCAGATGAAGTTCTAAGCTCAGAACCAACACACTGTCACTTTAATGATACCATATGTGTCAGGGCAAGTCCCAAAGCAAGTCCCAGTTTCAAGCAGTTGGGGGTGATCTCCATCTCTTGATGGCTAGGGCTATAAGGTTACATTGCAAATAGTGTGGTCATAAGAGGGAAGTAATTGCAGCCCTCTTAATAAACAATCCTCAGTATAAACATGACTAACTAATGGTCAGTGACTTATCTTCCTTGGGAGCAAATGGACACCTTTAGAATTGTAAACTGTGATTTGAATCTTACCACCACCCCTTGGCTTTTGTCTTAAAACTATGCTTGGAATGTGTGAGTGAAAACATTGACAAGATGTCCTCTTTTTTATAAACATCACAGAAAGAAGCAAAACTAGTGCTCCCTAATGCTAAGTGAAATAAGTCAGTCACAGAAGACAAATACTTCATGAGTCCACTTATATGAGTTATCTAAGACTATCAAACTCGTAGAAGCAGAGAGTGAAATGATGGCTTCCAGGGGACAGGACTGGGGGAAATGGAAAATTGTCCAATGAGTATAAAGGTGCAGTTTATACAGGAAGAGTAAGTTCCAGAGATCTTCTGTACAACATCCTGCCTATAGTTAGCAACATGGTGTTATGTGTATAAAAATGAGAGTATAGATCTCATGTTAAGTATTCTTTTTTTTAAAAGATTTTTAAAAGAATTTGAAAGAGATCACAAGTAGGCAGAGAAGCAGGCAGAGAGGAGGAAGCAGGCTCCCTGCTGGGCAGAGAGCTCAATGCTGGGCTCAATCCCAGGACCCTGAGATCATGACCTGAGCCAAAGGCAAAGGCTTTTAACCCACTGAGCCACCCAGGTGCCCCTCATGTTAAGTATTCTTACCACACATGCACAGACAAAATCAAGGGGTCACACAGAAGCTTTTGGATTCGATGGACATGTTTGTTACCATGATTGCAACAGTGGTGTAAGGGATTTATGCATATGTCCAAACTCATCCAAGTGTATACATGCACAACTTTTTGTATATTAAGTATATCTCAATAAAGCTAAAGTAAAGAAAAGAAGAATTGAAAGACATAGTTTTTTTTTTTTTTTTCTTTTTCCCCCAAAGCTTGCTTGAAAACACCTCCATGTGAGAAAAGAACCACAGTGGACATACTAACTAGCCATTCATCTCAAGGCTTCAACTTCTATTCAAGCATTAAGTTAGGCCAACCGAATGCTTGGACACCATTATATCAGCCTCGCACGAAATTGCCTGCCCTGAGTTATGATTTAATGTCACACCCTCTGCCTTTATGAAAGGCCAGTCTGTGAATCACCTAGGGGAACAGCATTTCTGTATCTTTTGTAAAACTCTGGTTGTAGATAAAGTGCATAGAATGATGTTGTTAGTTTTTTTTTTTCTTTTCTTTTTTTCTTTAAATACTGGTGGACATGCTAAATTTCTTCTTGGGTTAAGGTCCAGAAAGAATTTTCTCTACAGATGAATTTGTATGTTTTCTATTATTGTGTAATTCAAAATGTTTCTCTTTATAGCTTAGCTGCCAGAAAATAAACTAATTGTCCCTGTACTATAATCTTCTCCACTCGAGTGCCCGAAAGTGCCAATTCTATCTACTTTTTAAAAAATGCCTTTTCAAATAACCTTAAATGTTATTTCTCCTCCTTGTTTTAACAGCTAAGCCACCTTAAGCCATTTCAGAAGAAGTCAAAGGACATATTTAAAATACCTTTTTTTTTTAAGTGAACTAATGTCCTGAAGGGATGTTTGCATAATTATAAGTTTAGGTTTGAAAGATTAGCCCTCAGATGCTATTTTTATCACCCTACATCCAAAGACTGTATTAAGCTGCCTCCACATGGATGGGGGTTCCTGTGTTTGCTTTGGCCCCAGTAATTTTACTTTCCTAAACTGTGGTTATCTGCACTAGAGAGTCTTTCTACTGAGCTGTGCTTTTTTCTTTTCCTCCCATGACAATGGAATTCTTTTTTAAGACATTAAGATATTATGTTTACTAGAATTACTAATTATATTTAATGATACTCAATTCAGATAAAGATTTAAAGCACCGTGAAGTGTACCTAGCTCTAAATAGTTTCCTTTGCTAGTTTTCAAGTTGATCCTATCTTAAAAAATGAGAGACTTATTTTTCTGATTGTCCGAAGCTTAGTCACTCTTCTTGGGCTGGTTTAGTGTTGAAGTCAGACGGGGAAGTTTCGCAAGGGGGGACCCTGTTTCTCGTGTCTGCTGTTGTTTCTCCTGGGACTTGACCATGGTACCCAATAAATACTTACTGGGCAATTGCCAGACTATTTGATCTGCATAACTCCAGCTGCCAGGGACGTGGATTCCTGGCAGTACCTTTTCTCTGGTTGAACTATCTCAATCATGCTATGAGCATAAAAGCATACGCTTGATGAGTTGGTTGCAAAACTTCCAGTAAATAATGGCCATGAAAAGCTATAGTGAACTCTGAAGCATGATGAATGTGGGCACGCATAAGAAAGAACCTTATTCCTCTTTGGCTTTCTCACCTTCTTCCTCTCTAACAGTATCCTTACCGTGACCTGAGATATTTCCCTTTCTGGAAACAGAATGAAGGTATTGCCCTTTAGAATTATTTTTGGACCAGCACCCATGAATGTTCTGAAAGTTCACAGGCTAGCCCACTCTCCTCGGAGGGACTCTACACCCAGGGCCTCTCCCCTCTTGCTGGTTCAGTGAAAGCCCAGATGCTTACAGATGTAATCCCTGCTATTTGGTTCAGTACATCACCTTCCGCTTGCAGCTCGATTTAGTCTGTGATGCCCTTTGACTGAAAGAATCGTGAGATATTTCTCCTTCTTTGCCATATTCCATCAACTCCCTCCTATTTTGAGGAGTATGGAAGCAGGGAAATGGAGAGAATAGAAGAAATACGCTCATAAAGACAGACAAAATCACCCAAGCCCTACATTCTTATTTCTTTAAAAAAAAAAGTCATACAAGGTGATAACTTCTGACATATATTGCCCAACAACATGCAAATGGCCACAAAAGGGTTATATAGAAAGAGAGAGAATTCTAAAAAACAAAACAAAACAAAAAAACAAAAACAAAAAACACAAAAAAGCAAAAAACACCACACACATACAGAAAGTTTTGCATGAAAGTAGAACACACATGAAAAAGTCACAGTGAGGGGAATGATGGGGGGTTTGGGGCAACATGCTGGGGCCATAGAAAGGGCACTTTTAGTCAGAGACCTGGATCCTAACCTTGGATAAGATTTGGCAGCTCTTTGAATTTCAGTGTTTTTCATCTGTAAATGCAAAGTTCAGTATAAGGTGGTCTCTAGGATCTTACACAAATCTAAAATCCCATGACTCTGTCCACAAATATGTGCTAAAAAAAAAAAAAAGCCACACATTTCTGGCGACGAACAATTGTATTCAAATAGCAGGTACCAGTTGCACTGGAGCTTCCTCTTTCTTTGTTATTTTTAATGTGACATTTCTTACATTTTTCTGGGTTTCAAAAAGTCCTCTGTAGTTTCCTCTGCTTCTCTCACACGAACTGGTGAAGGGTACAGAAAGGAGGACAGGGGTTTGCTGTTCAGGGACTCACTCAAAGACCTTGGCCAAGCATCTTTATTTATTTATATTTTAATTTTGTTAAACTATGTTACTGTAAAAAGGCATTTTAGTAAAATCACCATTAGTTTGGCATTTAGTTGCTGCATTTGATTTATTCAGTTACACACAGTGGTGATGGACTGTGGCAGATGCGTAGTTGTCAGAGGAGGACAGCCTTCAGTTACAAAGTAGGAACCGAGAGCATACATGTCACAGGGAATATCGTGTGTGTTTCTCTGGCACAAGTCCCTGCGCTGCTCGTCAGCGGTAGGAAATAGGCTTCGTTTTGAACATTTTATCCTCACCCTAACCAGTAGTGGATTCTCAATATTTGTGGAAATGAACTGAATCCCTCTTATCTGTTTCCTAAATAAAAGCCTATTTGAAAAATAGGGCCACTGAGTTTATGTGAAACGGGATGAAGATAGCAAGCAGAATAGATCTTTAATCCTGTGGACTTCTTTATCTTGGATTTTTTTTCTCTCAAATGCCTTTATGAAGGACTAGATTTTTTTTTTTTGTAGCTATAAAGCTTTTTTTTTTTTTTAAGTACTGTGAAATCTTTAACAAATAATGTTTCACTGTACAGTTCATCAATAAAATCAGTTATGGAGAATTATGTATTAAATTAAATACGAAGTGTACTTGGAAGTAACAACGCTCTGAGGTATCAACTATGTGTCACATTAGGGCCGAGGTGGACAGGCATATGTATTGAGTACACAGCCCAAACTGACAAGCTGAGGGCAGAAGGGGGGTGGGTGGGGGTGGGGGGGTTCAAGAAATGGCATTTTTATTTTCAAAGAAATAAAAAATTGAGGTTGTTTAAAATAAACACTCGTTGAGACAGTGTTAGATTGAATCATAAGAAACTAATCATAGGAAACATAATTGAATATTGGCATGTTCACCAGCTCTCAGCCAAACGCAGGGCAGGCTTCTCCAAACCTTCCCTCAACTGCAGTTCCATCCTTGGGTGTGTCCTCCAAGACGCCAGTTTAAGCAAGAGTCTTGTCAAACCCCATTGATTTAGCGAGAATCCCCACCTTCAATATCTGATCCCTATCCTCCTCCTTGAACATCCTCATTACCCTGGCCAGCCTTCAGCAAAGAACCTCTTAGATCAATTTAGCAAGAGTTACCCTACCTTCCTAGTCATTCCCCACCCCTGCTCTACTCCTTAGCTATGTATAAGTTCTCTCCTTTCCTTGTCTTTGGGATTGAGCGCAGTTCTGTACGGAGGATTGTTTTTTTTCTCTCTCACAATATTTCCTGATTAAATTATCTTTTTACTGCTTTAATTAATTACTGCCCAGCTCTGGTTTTCCTTTAACAGTGTCTCAATCTAAATCTATGTATATAAAGCAGTGCTAAAAATTAGGGAATTTCAAAGATGAAGATAGTCTTCACAGTAGTAACACATTTATACTGTTTTATTTCATAGAGGATGTGAGGGGACTTACCATAAAACAGGAAAAAAGTAGTTAATTAAAAATAAGATCAGAGAATATAAAAAGTATATGGAAATTCAGGACTGGAGAAAACTTAAATTATGCAGATCCTATGCTCTGATCAATTAATAAAACTGATTCAAAATATGACTGTGAGGGCGCCTGGGTGGCTCAGTGGGTTAAGCCGCTGCCTTCCGCTCAGGTCATGATCTCAGGGTCCTGGGATCGAGGCCCGCATCGGGCTCTCTTCTCAGCAGGGAGCCTGCTTCCTCCTCTCTCTCTGCCTGCTTGTGATCTCTCTCTGTCAAATAAATAAATAAAATCTTAAAAAAAAAATATATGACTGTGAGTTTCCTAGCAGCCAAGAAAAAGGAGAAAAAGTCAAAATAACATTGATTTTGCACATAAGTGAAAAGCCTACAAAAAATAAGATCTATGTCATGTAGGTCTGAATCATACATGAAAATGAATGATCTATTTAATTAATAAATATGTTTAATATCAGGAAGCTAATATTCTTTGTTGCCAGTATTGTTCTTCTTTTGTGGTCGTGGTGGTTGTGGTGGTGGTTTTAAATTTATTTTAATTTCCTAATGAGACAGCAGAGAACAAGGATCCAAATGTGTAGAATTTTGGAAAAATTTGTGGAGAAAATGTCAGTTGAATTGCATTCAAAAGTGTATGGGATAATGATATTTAACTCATGTAATATTTAACATGTGCAAGACATCATTCTAAATATTTCACATTTATTAACTCATTAATTTTTTTATTAACTCATTAATCTTTTGAGGTAGTCAATATCATTTTACATTTTATACACAGGGAAACTGAGACCTCAGGGAGTTAAGTAACTCGCCCAGGACCACAAAGTTAGTAAGTGCCAGAACCAGGTTTCAAAGCTGTCAGGTCAAAGCCCATACTCTCACAGGCTACCCTTCTGCTTCTCCTACCTCTACTGTCTTACATGTTTGTAGATCTTTAAAAGGACTTAAAAAACCACTCAGCCTGCTCCCAGCCCCAACACACATACACACACAAAGGCAGGGAGTGCACAGTCAGTGATCCTAGGGAAGAGAAGCACATTCTACTGCTTCTCTGGCGTTGCCAGGCAGTGTGCAGGTGGAACCGATGTGGACACAGTTCAGAAGGCTGTGGAATGTAGTGCTTAGGAGCATGGGTTTTGAAGCCTGGAAGACCAGGATTTGAATTCCTGCAATTTACTACCAAGGAGATTTCCAGGATTTTTTCCAATCTCTCTTAGCCTCAATGGTCTCAATCTTAAAACAAGGACAGTGATTTCTCTCCCACTGACTTTCTGCAAGGATGATATGATATAATGCATGAAAAGTGTTATTTAGTGTATTGCCTGGCAGAAGGGACTTCACCACAAAGGGCACTAGTGATGGTGGTGGTGATACTTAGCTGCACCGCTGGAGGAGTGAGCCCTGAAACAAGGATGAATAAACCCAGTAATATGAAGCTCTGTGAGTTGCGGAGAGAGCATCTAGGTTGATCCATTCAGATCTGCCCAGATTCACTGAGAGATTGCCAGTCCCCAGTATTCAACAATGACCAAAGATGGAGCAGAAAGACAAGGCTTCATCATTATTTCAGAACAGCTTCCTTTTATAAACGGAGGAAAAAAAATTAGCATAGCCCCATCCAGGTTTAGTATATCTGTTTCATCTGTTTTATAAGTTTTATCACATTACAGGACATTTTAGCTGAAAGAGTTCAAAGAGTTGAACCAATCCAACTTTTCCACTCCAGAGTATATGGAAAATGAGGCTCTGAGAAAAACAAGCTACTCAAACTCTTAGGGCCAGTTAATGTCAGACCTCTCTCTCCAAGGTTCTTTTTGCTGCCCAGTCGGCTTTGCTGCAGCAAACACTCATTGCTAATGGTTAGGGAGGGGTAACCTGGGATGGTGCTAGGGATACAGAAATGAGTGTGCTTTTTCCTTTAGGAATCTCTGAAGCCTACTGGAAAGAAAGAGAAAGGATTGATCCACAGAAGCCATAGTGATATTCACTAATTTTTTTTTTTTAAGATTTTATTTATTGGGACTTCTGGGTGGCTCAGTCAGTTAAGTGTCTGCCTTCAGCTCAGATCATGATCCCAGGGTCCTGGGATCAAGCCCAGCATCGGAGCCTGCTTCTCCCTCTTCCTCCCCACTCATGCTTTCTGTTGCCATTTCTCTCACTGGCTACAATTCTCCCTCTCCTACTCTACTGTCTTGCATGTTTATAGGTCTGTCACCATGTCTGTCTCTCTCTCAAATAAATAAATAAAATCTTAAAAAAATTTTTTTTCAATATTTTATTTATTTATTTATCAAAGAGAGAGAGAAAACATGAGCATAAGCATGGGGAGTGGGAGAGGGAGAAGCAGACTCCTTGCTGAGCAGTTAGCCCAATGCAGGACTTGATCCCGGGACCCTGGGAGCCTGATCTGAGCCAAAGGCAGACACTTACCTGACTGAGCTACCCAGGTATCCCGATATTCACTAATTTCATAGGAATCATGAAGAGCCACCCAACCTTGTATGTCATGAGGAATGGTCAGGAATGGCTTCTGACAACAGTTGAAGGTTGTGCAGAGAAAGAATAAAGTATCTAGAAGAAGAGGAGGTTGCTTTTTCCAGAAGGGAGTGAGAAAAGGAATGAAATAAGCTATACCCACCTAAAAAGCACAGAATGTGGGGCTCAGGGGGATGCATTCAGTTAACCCACAGACTCTCGGTTTCAGCTCATGTCCCAAGATCGAGCCCTGCATATGGCTCACCACTCAGCACTGAGTCTCCTAGACATTTTTCTCTTCCTGTCTCTCTCCCTCTGCCCCTCCCCCACTATGTGTGCATGTTCTCTCTCTCTCTCTCAAATAAATAAATAAGCCTTAATAAAAGGGGGGGGAATCACAGACCCCATCCCTAGGGAAGAAGTCAGACACACTTCATCACAACAGACAGGCCAGATGCCTCTTGATACAATGTCCACTACCCTACTCCCAGTTCTCTGCTGAAGTAGGACTGCTATTAATTCTGTTTTCTAGATGAAGAGCCCTTAGTACAGGGAAAGCAAATCACCTTCCTATGTTATACAGTAAGTACCAGAACTTGGATCCAAAACCCAGGCATCCCGGCTTCAGATTCTGCACCCAATCCTAATTGCCTTAACTAGCACACAATATCCTTCTGCGAAATCAGATCCACTCAAAAGTGCATCTACCTCATATAGAAACACAATTCCAGAGAAAAGCATGCGAGAAGTTCAGTTTGGCAAGTGAAACTAAAACGCATGAATCTAAGTTTATTTTAGCTTATACAGTCAGAATTTATTTGATAATTTTAACCACATGCTAATTCTTAAAATGATCAGAAAATGAGCCAGGTCTTGATTTTTTAACAGTAATTTTTCTGACAAAATTGTAGGATCAAATGAAATGAAATCCTTCACTTTGCATTTCGCTTTCATATCATGATTAGGAGGAAGGTAATTTTTGTAAAAATATTTGAGAGATTCATCCTTTCCCCCTTAGGCTTCTCCTAATCCTTTGATATTCAAATATTTCTCTTTTGAAGCTTCTAATCATCTTCCTTGTTGATTTTCTCTTTTTCAATTGTTAATTGGTCTAACTCAGCCTGATCCTCCTCTGCCAGTGGCTCAGAATGGATTCCAGAAAAGCCCCACATCACTTCCATCAACTTCATGATACTGTGCAGCTTCTCCAGAATGGCTGTTTTGTTTTGCATTGTATTCTCACTGTGATGTGGGTGCTCAAAATATTTTATAAAATCATTAATGTTCGAAACAGCAAAAAATCTTTTTTGACACAATGGAAAGAAATAGGATGAATACCTTGGTAGAAACTAATTTTATAACAACTAGTGTTTTGAATATTTTTAGGTAACAAAGACTTTTTTTCTTTTTTTAAGATTTTATTTATTTGACAGAGAGAGACACAGCATGAGAAGAAACACAAGCAGAGGGAGTGGGAAAGGGAGAAGCAGGCTTCTCGCCAAGCAGGGAGCCTGATGCAGGACTCAATCCAAGGACCCTGGGATCATGACATGAGCTAAAGGCAGACGCTTAATGACTGAGCCACCCAGGCACCCCATAGTAAAGACTTTTTTTGCACAACCATAACTATCTAAATTCAAGTAAAGAACACTCATATAATAAGGATCCCACATTTATAAAGATACCTTGCAATTCCCCAGGGTTCCAGAGCTGCCAAAGGGGGAAACAAGAGACCCCATCTGCTCAGTTTGAGAAGTAGAACATCTTGGGAAAAGAAGCAGGAAAAAGATTTTATAAATAGAGTTGTATTTTATATGTACATTCTGCATATGCAGTACAGCTCCTATTAATATATTTCACCAAGTTTATAGGGAGAAAAGATTTTTTTCCTGTACTTTGATGAGTTAGTACATGCTGTGAGCTGCCCAGAGACAGTGTATTTCTAGGGAGTCGAACTGCATGCAATCCCAATGATTTCGTTGAAGTTCCCATTGCCATGAGTGGATAAAGGACTTCTGAAATTCAGCACCTCCCAGGCTTCATCCTTCTCACAGGGAAAAAAATAAATAATTAGTTCTATCTCCTTAATCTGCAGCATTCTGATAGAGCTGGGGAGCCAACACTTTCATGAAGGAACTTTGAACAACATCAGTGCTGCCTACTAGTAAACCTGGGTTGAGAGGTCATCCCAGGAGTCCAGTCAATCCCTTGTTGTCAGTGAAGAGATGAACGGGAATCTATTCTTCAATTCAGGAGGGTAACACTGGTGAAGATGTTCTTTCTCCCCCGCTATGCCCATTGCCTTTCTACAGAGCTGGTTTATGTGCGAAAGCCTGGCCATGTGTGGTGTCTCGGGATGCAGCACACGTGTCTGAGTGCAGAAGAAGACATGCAGACTCTCAGCTTTATAGAACTGAACTGGGTTCCAGAATTTCTTGTGTCTTAGGAGCTTCCTGGAGCCAAGAAGTAAAGGAGCAAGTGTTGTCAGTGGACTGTTCTTTCGGTTTGCATCTTAGCCTTGGAATCCATAAAACCCCTCTATTCCCAGCACATGACTCAACTCTGTTCAAGTAGACACATTGTTATTAATCTTTGTGTTTTGTGCCAGTCACCGTGAAAGTCACATGGACACATATGTATGCCCACGCTAGCTACCATGTTCTGTGCATGTTGTATATTCCACTGATTGTAGCAAGAGATTTATGTCCCTTACCTTGTCTAATGCTCACACCAACTCCTACAGGAAGGTCTTTTTATTCCTGTTCTACAATAAGGAAATTGAGGCTAAGTGAGGTTAGGAAACATACATAAACTCACAGAACCAGCCTGCTGTGAAGAACTAGAATTTGAAACCTGGTCACCTTGACTCCAATACCTATAATCTAAAGTTCTATCTCGTGTGTGTGTGTGTGTGTGTGTGTGTGTGTGTGTGTGGATGCATATAATACTATAAAATACCCGAAAGGCATACTGTGCTAATTACCATAATGGAGGTGAAAACAGCATCCCACTGAAATGTATTGGTATAAAGATTCACTGAAACCTGAGCTCATTGATGCTCAGAATTAGAAGGGACATCAGGTGGCCTTAAATTACCCTGTTCTGCACTGAATAGCAGTCGGGAAGGGTGATTCCAAAACCTATTTCAACTCTGAGATATTATGATCTTAATTATCACATGATATCAGGTGCTGCTTCTCAGGTTAGAGTACCTATACCTGCGGGGGTGTGCGAAGGACCAATTTTACAGGGTAATGAGCATCCCAAAGACTCTATAAAAACAAAAAAGGGACATATTGTTGAATTTAATGCCAAGTGTATATGACATTTTACCATAAAACAGGAGACTTCAAAAGAATGTTGTGCTTTTGGAATCCATTTCGAGCGATACTTCCCTAGATTCCTATGAGTACATTTGTATTCTCTTCAGTCATAAGAGTTTCCTTGGGGAAGAAAATGATGAGCAAGCTCTGAGAGACCCTGTGACTTGAATCATCCCACTGTAATTTCTAATTCAAAGAAAGCATGTCCATAGTTTGAATTGAGACGTCCTCTTCCTTGCAGCTCTAAGTACTACATTTCCTCTATGTAAGTCATCAATCAACCCTTCTATTAAGCATGAGTTTCAGAAGAGGCCATGTCTTCTCTTTGTTGTGCCAAAGTCTTAGAGCAGGTTTTATCTGCACAGTCAAATGGATCATCACCCATATTCAGAGTATTAGACCAGTCATCTAGTCTCATCGAGAACCCAGACCACATGGCTTTTCTGGCACAAAACCCGTCTTCAACCAGTTCTGTGACCCAGTGTAGACCATTCCCTTCTGGGACCCAGTCTCCTTTTCTGGACAGTATGGGAGATTCTGCATCTGCTCATGTCTCACGTCGATGGCTCTGGATCGTGAACAGAAGCTCAACGTTAAACCATTTCTAAGCACTTTGCTTTATCTTTTAACAGCGTCCTATTGCGTTCCTCTGCTTGCTTTAAAAATAACTTAACATCTCCTAGCACCTCTGAAAAAAGCCGGGCCTTGGATTCCATAGTAAGCCCTACTGACTAATATTTTAGCTGTTTAACGTCTCTGAATAAATATCAGAGGTGAGCAATGTCATAAAAGCAGCATCTCAAGTAGGATGAGCACTGTTCGCTCCAGTAAAGATTCTGAACATGGCTCCTAGGTGGCTCAGTCGGTTGAGCATCTGTCTTCGGCTCAGGTCATGATCCCAGGGTCCTGGGATGGAGCCCCACGTCGGGCTCCTGCTCGGCTGGAGGTGTGCTTCTTCCTCTCCTACTCCCCCTGCCTGTGTTCCCTCTTTTTGCTGTGTGTCTCTCTCTGTCAAATAAATAAATAAAATCTTTTTTTAAAAAAGAGTCTGAACAATAAGTGAGGACTGCCTCTGACATAACAAGTCACCACTGATACCTTGGAGGGTGTCATAATGCAATGAAAATTTAATAAGTGAGAAAACCCTGCACCCCATGAGTTTCATAGTCCCTACCATGGCTAAATAGCTTTTCCACACCAACCATCCCTGGTTAAAGAAACTGCAAGGGCAAACTCCCTCTGGCACCCCACCTTCTTATAAGTTGTCCCATTGCCCTGCCCAGTCCAGCCTCCTCCTGCTTCCAGATGCCTCCTCTCTGCTCCTTGAACATGCTTTCATGACTCTGCATTTGCAGAGGCTGCTTCTCAAATGCTCTTCCCTCAACTTGGCAAATTCCCTATTCATCCTTCATGAGCTGGATAAATCAGGCCTGAGCTTTAGAGATACATAGAGCTGGATTTGAATCCTTAAATTCTAATAGGTGTGTGACTTAGGTAAACTACCTCTGAGTTTGTAAATTGAGTGCAACAATAATTACTATGCCATATAATTGCTCTGATTAGCACATTAAATACATTTCTTCAAATTATTAGGAAAATACTTATCACGTAGTTAACCCTTGGTTATTTGTGTTATTATTAATAGCATTTTACGGGATTTTAAATGGCATCTGTCTCATTCCTAAATTCTGTTCTTAATTATTACTCATAATAACCATTTTGTTATTCTGAATTAGGTTTCTGCAAAGTTTCTACAAGGGATAGGATAGTAAACATTCTAGGCTTTATGGGCCATAAGGTCTTTGTGAACCCTGTTGCTGTAGCGTGAAATGGGACTTACTGGGGTGATCATTCTGCAGGATATGCAAATATCAAATAATTATGTCATATACCTGAAGCTAATGTAGTGTTCTTTGTTGATTGTATCTCAATTTAAAAAAGCATACATATGAATGAAAGGGAAAAGAAATACAATCTCATTGGCCTCATACCGAAAAAGAATGGGCTATAAAGTTTTGAACTCTGATATCAAATAGCAGACTTGATTCACCTTATGAGGTCCAGCATCTACCTCAGATGTCTTCAAACTATAAGCCAAATCTGATCCTCCCCCCTCCTTTGAAAATAAAGTTTTATCGGACCACAGCTATTCCCACTGGTTTATGTACTACCTATGGCTGTTTTTGTACTAACAGCAGAGTTGAATACAGTGGTTGTTAACAGAGACCCTATGACCTTCAAAGCCTAATCCATTACTATCTGGCCTTTTATTTCCAGAAAAAGTTTTCCAACCTAGCTTAATGCTTGGCATCTATTTGTTGAATGAATGAAGAATGACCAGAAATAACCAGATTAACAATCTGGTCTAGGACATTGGAAGCTTCAGTGAAAGCAGATGGAAGGAACCAGGAATGGTAAATCTCAGAGACTCAAAGAGGTTAGAGAACCTCAAGAGTGGTCATGGAGTAGAGGGTTCTAGGACTAAGGCTAGTATCCTGTAACCCTATTCTATGCTCTCTACTAGATATTGATGGGTCGAACCATGTGCAAAAGGGAAAATTGAGGCCCAGAGAAGCGATAGTTTGCCCAAGATCATACACTGGGTATAACACTGGGTGGGTCCAGGCTGGTTCCAGCCTTAGGAGTGACATATGCACCTAATGGAGCCCTAGGCCGAAATGCTTGGATCACCCTCAAAATTGAATGGTCACAGTAAAACTTCTAATATCCTGAAATGTTTGTCTTTTATTTGTCCATCAGCATCTTCATGGCCTGTGGTTCAAGATGATCAGCTTATGGTGTGCTTATTTTTGTAATGACTACACATAAAATTTTAAAAACACATTAGAGCGTTTCACAGATGAGCAAGTCTATGACTGATGAGGCATGAAATTCCCATTCAACCATATTTGACCATTATTATTCCCTATCACGACCCCCTTTTCTAAAGCCCTTGGTACTGTTATAAAGTACTTAGGATAATTCTTTTTGGAATGATTTCTTTTTTTTTTTTTTTTTTAGATACCTCCCTTTTTAGCCCACAACATCACCATGCTGCTTTGGGGTATCAACAAAGTCTTATATGATTAGCTAGTTAATTAATTCATGTGGAACTACTTTTAATCAAGGATAAACTACTTTGCATATTTGCACTGTCCAGCTGTGACCCTGACTATCCCCTACCTCATTCATAAACTACTCTCTCATAGTTAACCAGAGATCCTGTTTCTCGAAGATACCTAAAGAATGTAAAATCTTAGCAATTGAATCAAAGCTGAGGGGAAAAAGAAAATTTCACATTTATACAGAAATCTCCATTGCAGGCATTTTGGTGTGTTCATAGATTTTAAACTTGGCTCTCTGGAGCAAATATAGGCTATCTATCCATTAAATGTCCCCCTAAGATCAGAGAACTAATTACTGAATGTGGAATTGTCTAGCTCACTGTTTCTGAGTCCCTTTTCCTGCCAGTGTGCACCTTTATCTAATGCATTAGACCCTCTATGCATTCTAGAAGCCAACAAGTTCCTTAACCTTGAAGGAATTTCCAGGAATGGAGAACTCAGCCTCTCTGAAAGCTTCATACTTGCCTGCTGAGGAGTCTGATCCAAAAAAAGTTCTACCTGAAGTCCATACTCTTTAACTTTCAGTGGCCCTTCTGATTTCCAGGGCCAGATCAAGCAAGTCTTCACCCCTTAGGATGTAAAACACTATCACATGGCTGGAAATGACTCCCCTACCTCTCTGTAATGTCCCTCCCTCCAAATCTAATATCTCCAGTCCAGCCATCCATGATAGTTTGAAGTCCCAGGCCACCTCCCACCCCCATGGCTATAATTCCACTTGCCAATGCTCTCTAGGAAGTTCTGAGCATTTTGCTTCATTTATTAGTTGTCATATTTGACAGTGATTGGAATAGTACACACATGCATATCTAGTCTTTTCATGGAAACATTTGTTCCAGATTCTGAACTAACTGAGCTTTAATAAGACCATATACATCTTTTTTTTCCATCTGCTTCTATATCTCCTTTATCTTTATTTTCTCCAACTCTCTTCATTTTTATAAATGATAACAAAATTGTTAGGCTTTAAAGAAATAGAATGACTTCCCTGAGTTCATGCTGTGAAATGACATATCCTTGCAAGTATTTAAAGCTAAGAAAATAATATTTAAGTAGAACCACTGCATGCCAAGTACTTTGAACATGTTTTCTCATTCACTCTTTGCAGAAAGCTTCATGCTTTCATTCCTATTTAACAGATGGTAGGACTGAGGCTAGGAGAAAGGAAAGACTCACAAATGCTCAACAGAAGTGAGCCCAGATCTTAATGATTTTTTTTGGAAAACCACCCTGCACTTCAGTTCAGAGTCCTATTTAAATCATGGTCGTCTCAACCTTTGGCCAATGATGCTGCTGCTTTCTGAGAGAAGTAATTATTCATCTTTTCCCATAATTATAAAATCTTAGAGCAGGAAAAGACCATATGGAGGTTGTCGAGTCCAACTTGATTACTAAGGAGAAAAATATGCTCTAACGTTTGGGTTTCTGCATCACTCGGTTTCCTTTCTACTTTTACAACTTGCATTCTATATTCTTGTGAAGTTAATATCTTAGATTAAAAAAAAATTATCATCACCCTCATCTGAACAGGTAGTGTCATTTTATGACATCATGGTCACCATAGCAACACCTGGGAGTTAGCAGCATATTGCCCTCAGAGATCACGGCAATGAGTTAACCAAGTATGGCAGCTTCGTATGCTGATGTGAATGGAAAGGGAAGACGTGGAGAAGGAGGAACAGGTGTGCTACTTTTCCTGCCAGCGTTTCTTAGACCTGAGATGCAGTGGGAGTGAACATGTGAATAGTCCTTAAGGAACAAAAATAAATCTAATCCCCCAGCCAATAAAAAGGAGAAGGGAAGGGGTTAGAAGAGAAAGTAGAAGTATTCTGCTGTCCCGTTTCCAAATGTCAGAGTGGCAAAAAAATCTCAATCCTTTCTCTACCTTTTGTTGTTGATCACACAGCCTATCAGAAAGATCATGGGATTAAACAGACCTGGGTGGAAATTTCTGACGACATCAGGTATAAGCTTTTCACACTTGAGAAAGTCACCTAATCTTTTGAATCTCCGGGATATCATCTATACAAGGGGTGTGACATTTGCATCCTGAGAGTGTCAAGAAAACCAAAGAGTAATGCAACTAAGGTAGTTGACATGTAAGGCCCTCAGTTTACTTTTTTTTTTCTTTCTAGGTGGTGCGAATTTAGACTTAAACAGAGTGTGGTAGTCAGTGGTGGGCACCTGGATGGCTGTAGTGCCCAATTATACTTTCTCCCTGTTAGAACTATCCCATTATCATTTAACATCTAAATAAAAATGTGTGATTTAAGTCCCGCGTATGCAATAGCTATCAGTTCTAGATACGTTTTCCTTTGTGAGCTTGGTCCAACCCCTCCACTTCTCTAAACCTTAAAACTGTATGAAGAGAAAAATTAACTTTTATGCTTCTGTTATTCTTTCCTATTTATATCACACCCTCATGTCATTTAAAGATGCCTTTCTGTACCTGTGGATTTATCCATCCCTGTAACTGCAATACTGAAATTGGATATTTACTTCTGTTCTTCTTTGTTTAATGAATGTCTTTCTAATTAGACTTCAGTGAGTAGGTTTTGCATGTGTTCTGTTTATCGCAACTCCAAGTTCTGGCACTGTACCTTACCCAGAGAAGGTGCTCAATATATGCATTTGTTCAATAAGCAGATGTCCAGTAGATATCATTATTTGAGATAAGTACTAAAAATGTTTTCAAAATATTATTGCATACCACTGAGTCCACTCACTAAATTAACCAGACGTCTCCTTACATATGTCTGACTTTGCCCGTATCTCTGTCTTTTGTCTTTGAATTTCTGTCTCAAGCTGCATCTATTTCTCCATGTGTCTGTCTTTATCTCTCTAAGTATACCTGTGTCATTCTCTTCTTTCTGTGCCTTTAAAAAAAATCTCCCTCCCTGTCCTCTATACTAGGTCTCCCTTTTTTTGCTCCTAGGTCTTCAGAAGATTTTTCCTTGGGACTCCCCTGCCAACATAATTCTGTGTGAGTTACATTCGTTTGCAAAACCTTTCACTGCATGAAGATGTTCTATTAGTAAAAGTTCATTTTTTTTTGGTCCCCGACAGAGCATCATACATCACCAAGTCCATAGAGTCATTAGCTATGAAATTAATCAAGATGGAGGAGAGCAGAATAAAATCCTAGACCTCAGAGAAACTCACTGTGTCTCAGGATCAGCTACACCTACCACCCTGCAGCATTCAGCCCTCTGAGGACCCCTTGGCCATTCCTGCTTCTGAAGGCACAGTGAGGGAGGCTGTTACTCACCCCAGCAGATATTATGGGACTGCTGTTCAGAGACAGAACAGGGGACCAGAGGAACCAAGGGTTGAATATCTCAAGTACAAAATATCCCACCTGGGAGCTCCCATTACTGTTTTGAGAGAAAATGTTTATCTGCCGGAACCTCTTTCAGTTTAGGTAAAAGGTTAACTGCGTCTACCCTTGGGGGATAAAGAAGAGCTTGTTTTCATATCTCTGCCCTGCCCAGTATACAACTTATAGGGACTCCTGCTTTAAGATTATGATATGATTAGGAATAAAACAGGGAAGCAGAATGTATGTAACTCCCTAAGAAACATTTAATCTTTATGTAAATTATGTTCATTGGTTGCTCTCTTGGCCTTAATGATTTCTGGGCCTCAGTTTCCATGTCAATAAAATGGAAATAATGATGCCCACTCTCTATTTCCCTTGCAGAGCTGTGACAGTAAAATAAAAGAATAAAATTAACAGTGAGATGTTAAAATGACAGTTGTATTGCTTAAGATTCTCAAAAGCTACTTTGTCAAACAAAACCATATGTTGGAATTAAAAACAAAACATGTGACTATTAATCACACACTTCCCATCGACCATGTGAGTATGAAAGGCAGCTGTCATGGGACAAAGAGAACACGGGTCACAGCACATCTCTACCCTTGATGCCTTGCGTGACCTCAGGTCTGTGAGCTTCTGTTACACATCTGTAAAATGAAGGCAATAGAAGTCACTTATCAGGGTGTTCCTTAAGAACAGAATGAGTTCATGAACATCCACCTGCCTTTCTTGCCTCTTGAAATAGCATTAGCTAAACATTGTGTTCTTAATTGTTTCAGTGTTACTGTATAATCTTTATGGAATGATTATTGTCTAGTATTCTTCTCTCTCACCATTCTTCTCTCTCCTGGATAGTTGCATCAATTTTTCTCTGGAATCTATCATTCAGCAGCTTTTACTCAGTTTCATGTACTATGTAAAGTGGTTAGCGTACATTATTTCATTTCCTCCTCGAAGCAACTGCAACAACTGTATCAAAATTAGGCATTATCTCCATTACACCAAGAGTTGGTGAAAAGTGTCCTGTGGTTAGTAAGCTGGAGGCCCAGGATCTAAGCTCATCACCTTCCTTCACCTCCGAAGTCAGAGTTCATTCCTCTTTATCCCATGCTTCTCATCAAGCTTTCTCTGGGAGCTGTAGAATCTCTGTATCCCCCCTGGGATCTGAGATGGGTTTGATGCTCAGGTATAAGAAATGAGCAAGTCTAAGGTCAGGTTAGATTTCCAAGCAGCAGCTGATGTGCTTGCTTTTCAATCTTGTTCTTTCAAATGCAACATAACACACAGCCCAGCAGGTGACCAGAGCCTGGTAAATTGTAATAATAGTAATACCATGTATCAATGTGGTACCTTTTATCTGGAGCGTCTGAGGGCTTCCAACAGTAATTAAACTTCACAGCATCTCATGTCTTTAAGGTCAGGACTGTACCAATTTTAAAGAGAGATAAACTGAGATGATAATGGCAAAATCAAGGTGGACCCTTTGTCAGAGGCTTCTTTAGCAGATGATAGGGGCCCACCCAGTCTCTAAATTGACTGAAACAATCATCACACAAATGTGTCAGAGAAAGCACCAGCTGTGAAGTCAGTAGACATACGTTCTGACCTGTTCGTTTGTTATCAGGGTGAATAAAGTCAAGCCACTTCTCATTCTTTTCATTCTTCATGTACGCATTAGAAAAACAAGGCTGATCACTACCTTGCAAGCATCACTTTTGTTTGTGGCAATATCGTCCTTGAAAGTAATGTGCCTAATATCCTAAACAGTGCTTCATGAACTAATGCCACCAAATCGTTTGAGAATTGACTCAGAGGTGGTGTGGGGTGGGGGTTAGAGAGCTTATCACAGAAATGAAAATTCCAGGGCCTACAGCGATTCTAATTTAGTAGTTCTGAGATGGGACTCAGGAATGAAAAATTTTTAAACACTCCTCACTGTTCTGAGGCAGCAGCCTTGAGACCCACTGAAAGCCAAACTTCGCTTTGATCTTTGCATTTTCACAGGTTATAGTGAGACTTTCTGGTCATAGCCCATCCGTCCCCTGTCCCACAACTTTCTCCCATCCTAATTACTGCCACAGATTTCATCTTAAAACAGGGACTATCTGCTCGTTCTCAACAGCAATTTAAAAAATGCTTCTATTGAGGTAGATCATAGGTAATCTACTTGTGTTGATATACCAGAAATGTTCTAAAAGAAATCTTGAGTTCTGTAATAACAGCAGATCATCACTTACTGTATGCCAGGAACTGTTAATTATTTTTACATGTACCAATTGATTTGATCTTTACAACAGTCTAATAAGTAGGTAACTTGTATTATTATCCTTATTCTATAGGTATGGAAACTAAGGTATAGAGAGGTTAAGTAATTTGTCCAAGATAATGCAGTAGAGCTAGGATTTGAACCCAAAAATTGTGGCTCCTCTTCTTGAGTTTCCTCTTAAGCCCTATTTATAATATCTCAAACAATTCAGAGGAAAGAGATGAGTCTAATCACCTCACACTATGAGGTACTTTAAACACTGAGAACTTTGAGAATCTAAAAACCTGTCCCACAAAATTCTGGTTGTGATTTGAAAAGGCGACAGGCTTACCTCTATAGCTTTTGGATTACAAAGAAAGCACATTATGGTGAAACACAAAGGAACTGACATTTTTAATGGAGTTATTAGAGATTTTGATGGTCAGAGTTCGACTTCTTCAAGGAAGTAGTGAGCTAACCACTGCAAGAGCTCCTCAAAAAAATGCTGAGTGGTAAATTCACAGGGTTGCTGTTAATGGAATTTTTCTATAACAGATCAGTTGCCTTTCTGGAAAAGAAAAACACAACTCAATATCCTCAGAAGGAGGATATCAAAATGGAGTCTTAGTAGTGTAGTATCCACATTGTTCAGTACATAGTAATACTGAAAATATTACTATTAATGTGGAGAAGATGAAAAATGTGGGCCCAATCCTGGAAACTGACCTGCTATAACCCAGTTCTTCAAATTAGAAAAAAAGTAATTTAAAGCAACTGTCATAACAATTCAAGGATTTAAAGGAATGTATGTATGGTCATAATCAGTGAATCTCCAGCAACCAAATAGATATTATAAAGAAGAATCAAATGGAGATTTCAGAAAAAACAACAACAAAATAGAATATTTAAAAGGAAAAATTCACTGTTTTAGTGGAATAGCAGATTAGAAATAGCCACAAAAAAGATGAGCAAATTTGAAGACATGGTATTAGAAATTAGGCAAGATAAAGCACAGAGAAAATACAGAGACTGAAAAAAAAAAAAAAGTAGCAAAGCTTTAGTGACTTGCGGGACAATATCAAGCACTGTAACATTCATGTAGTTTGAGAATAAAGAAGAGATGATGGGACAAAAAAACAATTGAAGAAGTACTGGTGAAATTTCTCCCAAATTTGGTGGAAGATATAAACTTACAAATCCAAGCACATTCAAAAAGAAAAGGAGAAAAGAGCCCCGAAAAGGAGAAAAGAGCCCCCAAAAGGATAAAAACAAAGAAAATGACACCTAGGAACATTTGATTATAGTTAAACAATCAAAAATTAAAATATTGAATGAATCCAAAGAAAATGAAACATCAGGGAGCGCCTGGGTGGCTCAGTTGGTTGGGCAGCTGCCTTCAGCTCAGGTCATGATTCCAGGGTCCTGGGATTCTGTCCCACATCGGGCTCCCTGCTCAGCAGAAAGCCTGCTTCTCCCTCTCCCTCTGTCTGGTGCTCTGCTTACTTGTGTTCTCTCTCTCTCTGTCAAATAAATAAATAAAATCTTTAAAGATTTTTTCTTATATATTTAAATGTATGTGATTATTTAAAGCAAAAAAATTATAAGACCATATATATATATTGCACACACAGAAGATAGGTGACACCATTAAAAAAAAAAAAGAGGATGATAAGTAGAACTCTGTGGTTGCAAGGATTTTTCACTTTACTGGACATAGTGACGGAACTCTAAGTAGAGTATAATAATTTAAGGGTGCATACTGGAATCCCTAAGGCAATTGTTAAAAAAAAAAAAAAAAGAGTGAAGAGGTATAGCTGAAAAGCCAATAGAGGAATTAAATGCTAAAAAATACTTGATTAACCCAGATGAAGTCAGTAGAGGACAAATAGAAAAGTAATAAGAAAATAGTAGAGCTAAATCCAGCTATATGAATAATAATATTAAACCTGAATGAACTCAACATTACAATTAGAAGTCTGGGATTGTTAAACTAAATAAAAAAGCTAGATGAGGTGCTTTTGCAGAGTACTTTAAATAGGAAGTCACAGGTAGTTTAGAAGTTAAAAGATGCAATAAAAATACCGTGCAAAAACATTAAGATGAAAAAAGTTGAAGTGACTATATTAATATCAGACAAGATAGAGTTCAAGACAAGGAACACTTTCATTTTAAAATTATTTCAGATGTATAGAAAAATTGTGAAGTAGTTTTTGAGAATCTGTATAGACTTTGCACCCAGATTCTCCACATTAACCTCCACTTTTCACAGTATCACAATCTGCATCTCTCTTTCTTCTTGCTCCCCCTCCCTCTCCCTTTCCCTTCATGAAGATCTGTACACACACACTGTACACACACACCCAAGCCTGCAGATTATTTTTTTTCCTGCATCACTTGGGAATATGCTGCATACATAATTCTCATTTACATTTAAATATCTCATTGTGTGTTTCCCCCCCCAAACCAGGACATGCTCTTACATAAGCAGGAACACAATGATTAAAATCAGGAAATTAACATTGCTACCATATTATTATCTAATTTATAGATCCTACTTTATTGTTCTCAATCTTGCCCCCTAAGTTTTTTTTTGTTTGTTTGTTTTATAGCAAGTGTAATTTTTCTTTTAATTCAGCATTAAATGTTGAACCTAATTGTTATGTCCCTTTACTTTCCTTTGACATAGAACGACTCCTCTGTCTCTGTCCTTCATGACCTTGAGGTATTAGAAAGTCACAGGTCTTCTTTACTAGAATGTTCCTCAAATTGGGCCAGTCTGCTGTTTCCTCATGATCAGGCTCAGGTGATCCATTTTTGGCAGAAGTACCTTGGGAATGTTGTTATGTCCTTTTTTCTGTAAAATATTGGGAAGGACATGTTGTCTATTTGTTCGTTTCTGGTGATTAACTTTGATCATTCTGTCAAGGTAGTGTCTGATTTTCTCCTCTAGTGTTACTATTTTTGCTTTAGTCATTAATAAATATCTCATTAGAAGATTCTTTGAGACCATGCAAATATCCTGTTTCAAGGTTTTTCCTATAGGTTTTAGTATCCACTGGTGATCCCTACCTGAAACAATTATTACTAACATAGTTTCCATTTGAAAGCAAGGAGTATAGCCAGAGATTAAGAGCATTGATTGTTATAGTCAATTCATTCATATAGACAATATAGTAATCATAAATGTATACATGCCTAATAACAGAGCTTCAAAATACATAAAGCAAAACTGACAGACAAAGAGAAAAAGATATCCTATAATCATCACTGAAGATCTTAAAATACATGAAGCAAACTGACAGAATTAAAGAAAAAAAGATAAATCCTCAATCATAATTGAAGATTTTAAAACTGTCCTTCAATAAGTGGTAGATAACAAGAATTCGGTGAGTATATAGCTATGAATAACACTATCAACTACATTGACATATGTGACAATTACACCACATTATATCCAGAAACTATAGAATGTACCAATTTTTCTAGTATATATAGAATGTTTATGAAGATAGACCATATGCGGGACTATTAAATAGGTCTTAAAAAAATTTTTTTAAAATAGGTATCTTATAGAGTATAACCTCTAATCAAATGGTATTATGTTAGAAATCAATCATTTTAAGGTATCTAGAAAAGCCCCCAAAATATATAAATTAAAATGCTACTGGAGCACACAGTGCACTAACCAAGGAACTGACCTTATCAACAAGATCTAAATATAGCCTCCACTGTATGATGCACTTAGGAAGTCTTGGGAGATAAATATTATCTTACTGCATTTTGTTATTATTTGATATTTGAAAATTTCAACAGATAAACAGACAAAGAAAGAATGACAATTATAATTAAATACAGATTCTTATGTTTAATCCCATGATTTGGTGAAGTCTTTTCTTGGTGAAGAAAGTAAAGCATGGGCCAAGCCTGTGCCACCCTACCAGCTGGGCAGAGTAATTCCCCCAGACATATATAGGAAGAAGACCCAGTGCATTTCCTAGGACCTGCATAGGACCCTCTGGTTTTAGTAGCTAGCTTCTCCATGATTCTGGAAGGAAGGGTACATAGCAACTTTGCTTTCCCCAGATTCCAGCCTTTAGAGAAGTTGACATTATTCTGGCTCAGGGAACGATAGAAATGAAGCGGCAGCAGCAGCAGAATTACCTGGCAGCACATCCCTGCATAAATGCCACTGGATCTTTATTAGAATGGGAACAAATGCTTCAGAGCAGCTGACCTCAGGGGTTTATTTCTGCCAGTAGAGTGTGGAATAAAATTGCATCTATATCCAGAAATGCATTTATCCATTTTATTTTCTTTTGTTTTACCTCTAGTAACTAATTTTTCTATTATGAACACTATTCTTTATATAAGGGTGTGTGTGTGTGTATGTATATGTGGGTTTTTTTCTTATCTTAAAAGTAAAAGTGAATTCAATGCTCAAAGCAAGGAAAGTTTTTCTTTTTTCATTACCCTTTTAGAACATTGTACTGTTCTTATTATTTCGGGACCTAAATCAGTGCTTTAAAATGATTAGGAAACTAAAGGGGGGAAAGTCACACTTGATTTGTTTTTTTCAGGTGATAAACTTCACACTTGAGAGGGAGAGAGGGAACTGAGAATGTATCTATGCAAGTTAGGAACCAGTGTGCTAGTCAAAATCGGTGTCAGGAAGAAAAAGGCAGAAGGGGGGCATTGCAAATTAAGAAAAGCAATTCAGTGACGAAGTGACTCAAAAGGTCAGGCTGATAAGAGTCCCTGCAGGGCGAGAACCAGAAATCACAAGATGCAGCCCACGCAGGCCCACATGAAGGACCAGAATAATTGATGATACGGGAGCCAGGATCTGCGTAATTCACAGGATCTGAAACCACCCACAGACGTGCAGCCCAACTGTCTCTGTGCAAAAATCCCAGAGTTTGGGTAATAGTGGGAGGGTTTGGGGCGCAAGGTGATAGGGTAATTAATTAGAAGGTTTATACAGACTGGGACCTGAAACTTGCCCCTGCTCACTCCCTATGTTTTGAAGATAAACAGGGACAAGTGCTCATATGAGAATCCAAGTCCCCACTTGGCATATGTGTGCCAGTCTCTAGTGACATAGGGCAAAGCTCTCTGGTCAAAAGCTGGGATGGAGTTGAGGTGTAGCTTCAAAGCCTAAGGAGATATCTTCCTGCTCCTCCAAACCAAGCCTGCGGGGGAGAAAGGAATGGCAGGTTCCCAGTGGGAACTCTGGGGTAGCTTGTGCTTTCTGCCTCTTGAAGAGGTCAAGGGCATGCAAGAAAGATGCTAGTATCTAGTCCCAGCTTTGTAAGGCACAGTGAGCGTGTGTACTATGAATCGTGGCTCCCATGAGCCACTGGTCAGACTTGACCAATCCGCTGGACAACTCTTCCTGCCTTGGAAGAAAGCCAGGCAGTTGGTGGACAGAGAGGTAGAACTGGCCCCGTACGCCATCCCAGGGAAGGAGCCATCACCTTCCAGGATATGCATTTTAGCATGTGTGAGCCTGAGTGTTGTTCCCAAACGGCTTGTCCCCTTGAAGGGCCTCCTGCTATTCCTGATAGCTGTTCTCAGTGCTTCCTAAACCCTCAGTCTTGTTACTTTGAATCTGACTCTCGTGACTATCTCTGTGATTTCTCCAGATCAGAGCAGGGAAGGGTCAGCTCTTGTGCTGGTACAGAGTGAACTTGGGAAATCACTTAAACCCTCTGGGTCTGCCATGCTTATTACCATTTCGATTCATTCACCTGGTGCAAAGCCTCGTGCTAGGAAACATGGACACAAAGGTGAACAGCTGCGGCCTTGGATGGTCTCATAATGCAGTAGGTGAGGGAGCAAAATCACACAGACTGTGGCAAGCGCCAGCAGTCCGCCGGCACTGCCGTCCCCAAATCCTCATAGACTGGGTGGCTGAAACAACAGAAATTTTCTCACGGTTTCTCACAGTTACAAAGTCTGGAAATCCAAAATCGAGGTATCCGCACTGTTGGTTTCTGCTGAGGCCTCTCTCCTTGGGTCGCAGGTGGCCACCCTTTCACAAGGTCCTCAAGGGTCTCTCCTCTAGGCACTCTGGTGCCTGTGTCCCAATCTCCTTTTGTAAAGACACTCATTGTATTCTATTCGGGCCATCCATATGACCTCGTTTTTTTTTGTTGTTTTTTTTTTTTTGCTTTAATTGCCTCTTTCAAAACCCTATCTCTAAATACAATTATATTCTGAAGCACTGGGGGCAAGGACACCAACTTGAATGTTGGTGGGGGGCAAAATTCAGCGCAGAAAATAGACACTGTGTTGGCTAGGAGAAAAGCAAAACGAAATAAAACCAAACCAAACCAACAACAAGAAAATGCAGTCCCCACCTTTGAGATATGTTCAGGCCAGGGAGAAAGGCAAGACTTCATCTAAATATAAATCAGGCAGGGATTTAGCACTTCAGAAGATTATGTTAAAATTGAAGAAATAAAAACATGTTTGCAGATAAATAGTATTATAAGCTTTTGGAAAGTTTTCATGGAAGAGATGGTAAGAATGTTAGGACTTGAGTAGAAGGAGCTATGCCTGCCCTCCTTATCACTAATAACATTGGTCCTTATTAGGACATTTGTCTTCCTACCCAGCAGCCAACTCTCAACACAGTGATGCTACGGGGGCTGGTGGGGGGAAGCAGGAGGGGGTCCTGCCACAAACTGCCACACCCCATTTGATAAATTCAAACTCTCTTATGCTCAGCATTATCAAAGGTTGTTGTTAAATACTGCCATTCAGCCAAAGAGTCCTCATTCATTCAAATATGCCTACGCCATGTAAGAGCTAGAAGGAGCCTTAGAATTCTGGGGAATTGAGGAGGAGTGTGGATGGGATCTAGGAAAAGCTGGGGTTCTCCTAAATAATCATCAGTGTTGTGATTATGTACATTGTATCATGGTGGGGCCCATATTGTTCATTACATCATGGTCATGTCACCCTTTTCCAGAAACCCTCCAAAGACTTCCTCCCGTGGCACTTGGAAAAGAATCAATTCTCATTACCAGGCCCTACATGACCTAACCCTGTTTATCTTCTAGCCTCACCTCGGACTCCTCTCCCCCTTAACTCACTGAACCACAGCTACCCCAGCCCTCTTTCTGTTCCAACAACACACCAAACTGACTGCTGCTTCAGACAATTTGCTCCAGCTGTTGCCTCCACGTGGAAAGTTCTGCCACAGATCCGTGCCTGTCTGGTTCCTCCTGGTCACTCAGATCTGACCTTCCTACCTTCTTCACCCCAACTTACTAACTTCCTCAAGCACTGTTTATCACAGGACCCTCCTTATCCTGCTTTGTTTTGGCGATGATTCTCTCACGATCTGAAGTTATTTTCTCTGTATGTGCATGTACTTGCTTATCTCATCCCACACGACTAGAATGTAAGTTCCATGAAACCCAGACCCATAGTTATCGATGTCGTCCAAGCATTTGCAGTTGCACTGGACATATGGTAGGTGATTCATACTAGTTGATGCCTAGATCCTCAAACTGATCCCTGATCCAGGACTCTGTGCTATGCTCCTCAAACAGACAAACAGAAAAGAGGTAAAACTGAGAAACACGAATTGCATTGCATTTGTTCTTTTTTTTTTTTTAATAGATTTGTTTATTCATTTGAGAGAGGGAGAGAAAGAGAAAACATGCACATGAGTGGGAGGAGGGGCAGAGGGAGAGAATCTTTAAGCAGACTGCCCGCTAAGTGCAGAGCCTGACATGAGGCTCTATCCTACAACTCATGAGATCATGACCTGACCTGAAACCAAGAGTCAGATGCCCAACTAACTCAGCCACCCAGTGGCTGAACCCCTTTGGGTTCAGAGGTAATGAACCCCTCTGTTCATTTTTAAAATGAGGGAGATGAAGCCCAAAGGGGTCCATTCATTTTAACAAGCCCTCTATTGTAGCATTCCAACTCTTTTGCCATCCAGGAACACTTGATCCTGTTGTCAACATTCTTCCCAAAATATGGCCCTGGGAACACCTCATAACAGGTGACTGGAAGAGAACAAAGCAAGGTCCTCCCTCACCCTGACCCACTCCCCACCCCATACTTCAGATTTTCTTTCAATATCCTCCTCGTGCGATCAGGCAGCTCATCTCTTGCCGATCTTTTGGAGGCAGTTGCCATATTTTCTGTTATTAGTTATTACCAATCCAAACAAACACTTCAGTTTTCCCAAACTCTAGAAGGAGGTATTTTTTTAAGGCCATCTTAATTATGCATGAGCGATGGAGAATCACAGAGGATTCATTAACATAATAAACAGAAGTCGGTTTCCAGCATCCCACAAACAAGGTGATACAAAAACAGCCAACATTTGCTGCTGCTCAGCAACTGTAGGTTTCTTTCCCAGTCTCCTCCCGTCTTCCTTAGGTTTGGGGGGACTCTACTCTCTGCCCACACTTGCACCTGGGAGGAAAGAGAGGGCTTTAAAGAGGGGATGGCTCTTGCTCTTTGCCTTGAGAGAGAGATGGAAAGCACATCAGAAATGCACCCAACAGAGAGTCTTAAAACAACAGAGATGATAAAATATGGAGAAGAGTTGTAATAGGAGAAGGGCATAGTCTTAGCACAGAAAGACAGGACACCCAATCCCAGCTCTACCATTCACTCGCTGTGTGACCTTGGACGGGTTATATAACCTCTCTGGGTCTATTTTTTCCCTCTTATCCTTCACTGGGCTATAAGATAAATTTGCAGTATGGATCTCCTTAGTGCAGTGCCTGGCACATTCTCAGAAACCTTAGTTCCCTTTACCCAAAGTCTTTAGTGTCATTCTTTGCCCTTCCCACCTCTTTCCCCCCCTATCCTAACTTGAGAAGTTGACCTAACTTGATTCTTCCCGGGGCCTCGGGGTTGGATCAAGAAACCTACAGGCTCTAAGTGGTTACTGCCTGCCAGTTGGCAGGGAAGGATGGTGTGCTGGAGTGGGGATTGAACTGTTGCCATTGGAGATGGCAACAGATGCTTCCTGGTTGAGGCTGAGTTGGCTAAATCAGGGCTCTGTGGTTTGAGACAGAATCCCAATTATTTCCAATTAGGAGATTGCAAGGACAGCTGCTCTTCCCCTGGCCCCTCCTCACGGCTGCCGACCTGGCCTCCTTCAGTTGAGAGCTGTAACCTGAGCTGGAGATCTGTACATGAGAGCATCATCAACACACATCATATTTGAATTCTTCAAATCTCTCTCTCTTTGAACCTGGGGTCCCACACCCCTTAGTTTAACAGTAGTCCTGGGAGGAGGCAAAGGGCAGTGGAAGACCTGAGTTCAATTCCCAATTCTCAACTCTACCACTTGCTGGATATTTGCCCTTGGGCTTGACCTTGGGCCCCTGCAAATTCTGTTTTCTCATCAGACAGGAGGTTGATAACGTGATACCCATTCTGATGCTGAGAGAGAGATGCCCAGTGTGGAAGGGCTTTGGAAATGGGTAGGGACTCTGTGCCATCCTCCCTGCCATGGAAGGCAGCCTCTGCAGTCTGAACTCAGCCTGATCTAACCAGTGGCAGATGAACTTGAACTCAGGTCTGGACGATACTCTAAGGCTCAAGCCAGTCATTTCACCTCTCAGAACATTTTTGTGTCTTTCAAATTGAAGGAAAGTTAATAGTAGGTTGCTTGCCTCACAGGGTTTACAGTTTTATGAGTGTAATGCAGAGTCCTTTGTAAACTGTAAAGTGCTGTGTACACATGAGCAATTATTATTATGTTCTTAGGGCTTTTTTTGGTTTGGCACCAGTTGAGTCAGCTGAACGCTCTGAGCAAGAACAATCTGTTTTCTTTCCTCTTGGCAAAGAGCACAAAAGACAGAGCAGCTCATAGAAACTGGGGCAGGAGAGAAAAGTTAACTCCCCTTCTCTCTCTCTCTCTCTCTTTCCCTAGACACACACACACACACACACACACACACACACACCCCTACACATGACTCCCCCACAGATTCCCACAAGTCCAGCATCCCAAATACCACAGAGGAACGTGGGAAGTGGCCTCATTTCTTAACCAGTTTCTGTATCCCTAGTCTCGATGCTCCCTGCTCATTGCCCAGATATAGTTAAGATCTAAATTAAGAACAAGTCCCTGGCAGCAGGCCTTGTCACATTATGTGCAGCCCTAGACTTGGACCCCAGGTGACTGACTCTGCCATTTCTTTAGCATCTATTCAACCCCCAAGTCAATCAATCTCCAAATTATGTTCATTTTGTGTCAAAAATCTCTAAAAACCACTGACTTCTCTTTCCTCCTAGTTCAGGCCGCACTACCCCTCCCCTCATCCTTATTCTCCCCCCTCCCCTCCCCCCTCCTCTCACCTTTTACCTCCTTCCCTCCCCTCTCCCCTCAACCCTCCCCACGCCTGAAAGAGCCCCCTTTCCAGCCTCCCTGTGTCCACTCCAGCTTCTCTTCAGTACATCCTCCACAGGGATCTTTTTAAAATGCATAAGTCACTCCTCTGCCTGGAGCTCGTCCGTCCCTCAGCTTCTCTACAGGAGGAAACGAAGGCCTGCACACAGCACCTGGGCCTCCGCATGACCGGGCTCTATCTGTTTTGCCTCCTCTGCAATACTCCCCCTCTGTCCTCTGAGCACCAGCAGTCCTGCCCCTCTGCCTGTTTGGGTAACCTGTTCTCTCTGCTTCAGTCTGTTGGTTGAGGGTCTTAGGCAAGCCCCTCCTACCCTCATAATTTGGCTCACTTCCAACTAATTAACTCTGGACTCCTCCTGGGTACCGGTCCCCAGGTCCTTCCACCATCCTCCTCAGTTTCTCAGCATGGGTCGGTCCTCGTACTGTACACGCTCATGGCACTCCAGGTTTTCCTGTACAGCAGGACCCCAGCTTGCCATTATACTTGTAGTTCTGTAGTGACACAATTAATGAATCCTAAAATCCTAAGCTCTGAGAATACAGGAATCAGGTGTTTGCTGACCCCACGGCCCTAGATGCTCGCACAGTGCAGGGCACAAAATATCCTGGAAGGAATGCATGTGAATTTGGGCAATTCCTGTATTCCTCTCGTTCTCTCCTTTCTCATCTACAAAATGGAACTAATGTTACCTTTCCTACCCATTTCAAAAGATGTATAGAAGAGACAAGGGAAATAATGCCTCTGACAGGGGCAGTGCAGATAAAGTGTCATATCTGGAACCAGCACAATGTCCACTGAGTCAGCAGAGGTCGTAGAAGTCAGAGGGAGGAGGTGTTGCTCCCAGCATCGTCTTCTCCCCAATTGGGTGATAACACCCAAGCTGCAGCATCGTTAGGACTGTCAGGAATTAAGCACATAAGGCAGCTGGAAGATAATCTAGAGCATTAGATGCTCAGTAAATTATATCACCATTCCTACTATTATCACTATTACTGCAGATATTCAGGGGGAAAAAAAGTTGATTTCTCTTTGTTCCATCTCTTACTCCCCTCAAAAGAGTATTTCCTGCAAGATGTAGTAGGCATGGCCCTCTTTTGCTGACAAATTGTCTGTATTATGAATGTCACATTCAGTATCCTAAGATGCATGTATTTTGTTATCCACTAATTAATCCATGTTTGCAAATGCTGCCTGTCCTTCAAGGGCAAGGACTGTGGTACGGAGACATTTTGTCACCAGCCGCGCCCACGTCAGTGCAGTGTGCTGCAGGTGCCTGACGGATTGATTTAGGAGACAGGAGTAGAGTTAACTCACTAATTTACACTTCGCTAATTTTTAGCACTCTGGAGAGTGGGTCAGAAACTCAAGTGTGTCTGTGGGGAAGCTAAGCACATTCACAGATAAAGCCAGGGTGTTTACACGGAGAAGGAAAATGGAACACTTTTAGAAGAATTTTGGAATCAACCTATCAATAGTTTCCAACAAGGGGAGAATAATTCACAACCTCGAGCAGAGTTGCATCCTGAACACAAATCAACTTGGAGGGACTTTCAGTGACAGTGACGTGAAGAGGTTGACGAGTCCTCACTGCAAAAACAGGTGTAAAACTAAACCATTAAACTTACTCAGAGATCAACCTTGAGAGAAAGCAAGACAGAGAGAGGCAAAGGAAGAAATCTAAATATTAATTTAATTTGGGAGACGTTCTCAGCCGTCCACCCGATGGGCGTCTGCTCAAGGTGCATCAGTGGCTCTCAGGTGGGGAGGGAGTCTCAGTCCACTGCTGCCCCATTAGAGTGTGAGCATCGCATGGACATGTACTTGCTTCTCGTGGTTAAGGGAGTGATTAGACACCATGAACCCTAAATCAAGTCAGCTACCAAAACGAGGACGGGTATTATATTTTATGGATAACGGGCAGTAGGGTATAGTGGTTAAGGACACAGTTTCTGGAGCTGGGTTGGTTAGTTAGTTCTGACTCCCAGAACTACCACTTAAACCATAGGAAGCTGACAGATGATTCAATCTCTCTATAACAGTTTTCTGTACTCTAAAATGGGGATGATAATTGGGCTTCCTCATAGGATTGTTCTGAGGGTTGATTGTATTTATGTACAAAGTATTTGGCACATATTAAGTACTATCTACTTACGGTTGTAATGTTATTACTTGAGGGATTTTCAAGGGCAATTTAGACCCTATACAATTCTCGCCTTAAGCACTGGCTACAGAAACTAACACCCCAGGAAGGTACAGCTTAACTTAAATCTACAAGGTAATTACAAATTATTTTAGGTCATTATTAAAGCAGGTCTTTCAGGGGCCTGGCTACGATAGCAATTTGTCAACCCAATTCAAGTAATTGACTTTGTTTCTGTATACTCTTTAACTGGCCATAGGATGCACCTGTTTTTAGTACAATTTTATTTTTTAAAAATCCTATAAACCTGATTTTTCATTAATTCCACCTTCCTGTCTACCTCTAGTGTCATTTGAAATAATAGGGAAGATTCGTTTCACATTACTCAGCATAAACTCTGGTTGGAAACTTCGTGACTCACTGGGTGGCTGGGAGTCTCTGTGCCAGTCAGCTGGAGCAGCATATGGGGAAGGAGAGGGATTTGGAAGGAAATAAAGCAAAGACATTCAAAACAAGTCCTCTGTATTTGAATATGGTAATTAATCCCTGAAGATTAATTTACTTATTAGGAAAATGGGTGATGATAGTGGCATATGTGTCATGAGATTTATTGAGATAATAAATGGGTATCAGCTGTATAGTATAGCTGATTCATAAGTATTACTCTTACAGTGAACACCAACACCTACATTCCATGAAAATCCCTATTCTCTTATAGTCATTAGGTATTGTTTGCTAAGCTAAATAAAACTCAGAGATAGGAATCATTAACTAGGCAAGTTGGGAGACGCCTATCTTTCAGAAGACTCCCCCTCCAGGAGACATCTCCTTTTTTTTTTCACAGGGAACATTCAAAATGGGTTTTTAAAAATAATTTGTACATATCTGTACATCTTCTCTCCTCTGGAATTGTAGAAGACCTTGGGTCAATGCTGGTTGACAGAGAAGCCTCGTTAAGAACATACCTAAGCGTTGGTTTTTGCCAGCCATTCTTTTAGGAAAAAGTACTTACCAATTAACTGAGGACCTATTAGGTTCTAAAATTGATGTCAGTGTGTTCGTTACCCAAGAGAAATAAAGCATACATACATACAGATGATCTCAGAGGCTCCTCCCTGGTACTCTCCATCTGTCAAAACTCCACCTCTTTCTTAAAATACGGCTCAATGGCCACCTCCCTGTGGATTTATTACTGATCATTTTCAGCCTAAACTGAGCGCTTCCTTCTTTGAAATCTTCCTCAGCACATTCTGACCATCTTCCATGAATACGTCTTATATGCTTCATCTGACAAAAATTAGACCCATATAGTTCTTATGTCACTTGCAAAGAGGAAATAGACCAGAGTTGTTAAAAGTATGTGGATTCTTTTCAAACATCTGGATTTTAGTCCCAACTTCTTTACTGGTTTGCTGAGTGATGTTGAAAAAGTCAGCACTTAAGCTTCTGGAAGGCTTCGCCAGAATGTGCCAGAATGTGTCTGCTGAATGCTGAATGCTAAATAAAAGGGGATTTCCATGTGCGCACAGAGTTTAGCCTCCATAGAAGTATTTCGTAGTGGTTCCACAAATGCTTGGCAAATGCTCTTCGATGAATTTCTAGAAACTATAAAAATAAGGTGTGGGCTCTGATTTCTTACCTTTGTCTTGAGATCTCCTCAGTATCAAGGATCTGCACGAAGGTCTTTAGAGTTGGTACACCTGCATTCTTATCTCATCTAACAACCTTGCTATTTATTTTGAGACCTAGATTAGGTAAATCTTGGTTCACTTGGCTTACTTATATGAAAAGAAGAATAATTCAACTTTAATTTTTAACCTAAATATTTAACCATAGTATCCTTATGAAAATTTATTTGGATCAGCAGATCCTTAAGAGTGTAAAATGACATCTGTAAAATGTCATCCACAGAGCATGTAAATAGATATTTTAGGGGGGAAAAAGCTAGCATGCCCAAATATATTTGCCAATTTCTGCATTAAACAAAATTAAGTAAATTTATTTAAGGTAGAACCTTATAAGAATTTTATATGTCATTATGCATTATAAATCTCCAGAAATGATACGTAGGACTCAGTGTCTTCCAAAAATAATGGTCATAAAATCTCTGTTCACCAGAGCCCTTGATTACAAGTGATGGACACCACCAACTCAAAGAGAGGCAGAGACAGAGACAGAGATGGAGACACAAAGAGAATGCATGCATTTGCTCTTCTAACCAAATAGTCTCCAGGAAGGGCTGTATTCGGAAGATCTAATGTGGTCCATCAAAAGTGGGTCCCTGTTTGTTGCTGAATTCTGATTGTTCTTTAGTATTTTTATTCTGTGTGTACAGAATCAGGTCCTTTATCCATCTCTGAACTAACCAATGATGATTATGGTCAGATGGCTATGATGTTCCAACCCTGGAGCTTCAGATAAGCTTTGTTTCCATATTAGCTATGTGGATTAAGAGTAGGAAAGGAGTATTTGATGTCCTACTAGCAAAATGGATGCAAATAAGTTGTAAGTAACATGGTATGTGCTACTGAATCTTCTTTTGGGTGGAAAATCAAATGAGACAATGACACAACATTCTTTGGGAAATATGAGTTAGACAGGTGTGTGAAAGGCCTGGCCACAGTGGATCCTCATGAAGTATCATCTCCTTTTTTTTTTTTTTTTTCCCTATCTCCTTATGTTATTTTAGTGTCTGAATGAGCCAATCAAGCCAGTAGGAAATTCTAATACCTAAAGATAAATCTAAGTATCAAGTCTTATAACACAAATCAAATTTGTAAGCACTTGAGAAATTCTTTAACGTTGGTCATGAGATCAGTCCTATAAGATGCCTGATTATAGTCTACTGAGTTTTCTTTAATTGAATAGCCAAAAAATAGCCATGTTTCCATATACCACACACCATACAGCCCCTAAATGCTATACATATTTATTACTTTAAATGCCATGGGAAAGACTTTCACAACTTTTTTCCATTATTAAGGGTTTTTTTTCATTCTCTCTGAAGACATTAATACTTCAAGGTGCCCTTGACCTGTTTCTCCTTTCTTCTCTTCCCTAACTGCTTTGAGCCCCCACTTTACCTTTCTCACCTCCTCTGACCCCTCTTGGTTTACATCTCACACTCCCCTTGGCCAGTCTCTCTCTGGCATGAGGGCAGCCTCTGTTTCCTGCCTTCTTCTTGATCTTTATCTATTTTTCCCAGTGTGTGCCTCCTCTTAGACCCTTTGAATGCCCTTCCTCTTGAACTTCTTTCCTCACCTTAGGCCCTCATGGCATTGCATTCTTAAATATTGTGTCCCCCAATTGAGAGCCATATGACCTTTTGTTTGCAGAAATCATATCCATATTCATAAGTTGCTAAGATATTTTATAAATCATCATGAAATACATTAACCCCTCTTGCTGTTTCAGCTTGCCCGATAGAAGAAGCTACAGTCTCTTGCAATTTTGTTCCAAGGAATACAGGCAATGTTTGGCATATGAGAGCACACTCTAGCTCCTGCAAAAGGGAAGATGTGGATAAATCACACCGCTATCCTGCTGGAGCTTTTGCCTCCCCAGCAGTTGCTCTGAGTGCAGGTAAATAATAGTAATAATGGAACTTCACATACAAATACATTTTTCATCTGGAGGTTTCCCTCCTTGGCCCCAAACACCTTTGCTTCTGAAACAATTGTCTGGCATCAGTTGTCCAGGAATGAAAGAGCTAACCAGTCAACAACAACAAAGCTCAACTGCTGACTTTTAAACAAAAGAAGAGGGAAGAATTAAGGTCTAACGAGTATCTCCTTGTCAGTATAAGGTTAGGTGTTTGCCCTTATTTGAGCATTAAAACGATACCATTATGTAGCTCTCTGTATCTATGTGGAGAGGTGTAAATATAGGTATATCTTAGTCAATCTAGGCTGCTTTAACAAAATACCATATACTAGGTGGCTTAAGTAACAAGAATTCATATTGCACAATTTGAGAGGCTGGAAGTCTGAGATCATGATGCCAGCATGTCCCTGTTTTGGAAAGGGCCCTCTTCATGGCTGGCCGATGGCTACTTCCTTACTATGTTCTCACATAGGGGAGGGAGATCAAGTCCCAGTCTCTTTCTCCTCTTATAAGGATACTAATCCCCTCATGAGGCATGAACCTTGACCCTCATGAAATCATCTAAATTTCATAGCCCCCAATGTCCCACCTGCTAGTATCATCACACAGGGCTTAAGGGCTTTAACATATGTATTTGGTGGAGCGGGGTCAGGAGAACGAGCAGTCAGTCCATAGTAATAAAAGATCCCAGTTCTTACAGGGGACTGAAGCTCTGACACAGCCCAAGATGACACAGTGAGGGAATAGGGTGAGTTTGGAGCCCATAATAGCTTTGGCTTCAAAGGCGGTGCATTTCAGGGCTGGTTCTTAGATAAATAGATAGATAGATAGTAAAATAAAGTAATTCAGTATCTCTGTCAGATCTTACAGTATTGAGGCATCCTGATGTTTTCATAGCATAGGACGCAAGGCATGGATTGAGAATTATATTCACCAATTTTTAGATTTTCTGCCTCCAATTTTTCCCTCTCTGGGGCTCCTCATTTCCTGAACGAGGGGTTTAGGAGGTGCTGTGTATGGTCTTTGTTCTGAATACTTAAAGCTCTTACTTGTGAAGTGGTCACAAAGCACAGGACTTAGTAACTTCTCATTTAAATCTCCTACTGGCAGCAAACCATTTCTCAGATGAGGAAAACAAGGGTTCAAGATGTTAATTAACCAACCAGGCTAAGTTTACCCAACTAGCAAACAGAAGCAATTAAAGCCCAGATCTGACCTCCCATGCTTGTGGACCCAACCACAATAGCAACAACAGCTTGAATATTCTTTCCAGAAAAATAAAAATTCCTCTTACAACGTAAAAGACAGATCCAATGTGGTCTTCTACATGAAGAGCTCAGGGAACTATGACCCCATTGATTTGTCTGCTACAGACACAGCCCCTCGAAATGAAAGACATGCAGTCTGCCTCCAAGGCCAAATCCAAGCTATGGCTAAAGCTGATGGTGGTTGGAGTTCATTAACCTGGTTACAGCCTGAGGGTGAAAACATTGAGGTTTGTCTGCTGGGACTGGAGCCTGTGCCTCCCAGGAATCTCAGTGCGTGCAGATGTTGCACTAATGAAACCCTCCCACTGACCCTCTCTGCCACACGGGCTGTAAGTCATTTCTGTTAGTTCTCCACACACCATGCTTATACTGCAACCAACACTGTGCACGCTGATAAAACCTTTCATCTTCATATCTCAGGCTGCTTTACAAACAGTAATTAATTAGGTCTCATAACCCCCTGATGAGATGATTATGTATAAACACAGTCCTGTGTGTGGCCCGGGGAATTTTGTCATCAGGAGTTGCAAGTTCAATTCACACCTCTACCACCGACCTCAGGCTACCTCCACAAAGGCAAAAGGAAAGATGAAAAGGAGTGACATTGGGATTCCTGTCACGAGACACCTCTACCACTGAGGGAAAAATAGAAGTGTTTTTGGCGTATGAAACCCATCGGTAGCATGATGGTCATTCATGGAGCACTGAAGTTGAGGGACGGGACAGAACTAAAGTCACAGCAGTGATGTTACCAGTGCGGTGGAGGGCGAGCTTGGGAAAGCCCATACATAAGCTTCTCTTTATCTGGAAGGGGGGCAACAAGAGTTCCTGGTTTACAGACTTGGAAGAAGAGTACTTCAGTCACATCAGAATAGAAATCACAAACCATTCTGGGCCTGTGAAGTGTCCTCCAAAGAGAAGTATTTGCATATCGCTCTGATCTGAGCTCCAGATGACCTACAGGACAGAAAGATCAGTGTAGTTCTCTTTGCCGTGTCCCCATAGAGCGCGGAAGGTAGAGCACGGAAGGAATCCTTACAATGCTCTTGGATATGGAGGGTGGAGAGATAAATACAGTTCATTTTCTGAGGGCTTGCTGCCTCGTTGGGTCTATGCCAGGATGCTATGGAGACAGATTTCAGAATTTTAGTCAGCGCTGGTTGCGATTCTGTAATCAGCCCCCGTTTTTTGCTTTTCATGGACAGTGTAAACACAACCACGTTGTGGGGTTGCTGTGGTCTGGGTGTTTGTGTTCCCTCCCCAGATTTGTGTGTTGAAATTTTAACCCCCAAAGGTGATGGCATTAAGTGGGCGGAGCCTTTGGGAGGTGTCATAAGGGTAGAGACATCGTGAATGAGGCTCCTCCTCCAAGAGTGATCCCATCAAGCTCCTTTGCACCTTCCACGCTAGTCGCAGACTCAAGAACTCTGTGACCTGGAAGACCCTCGCCGGACCAGTTTCTGTGGTTTGTAAGCTATCCAGTCTGGCATTGTTGTTACAGCAGCCCAGAAGACTATAGCTAGCCCCCATGGCAAGGTTGTACACTTTCCATAATACAGGAAATACTACTATCATATGGCAGAAAAGGGAAGCAATATATATCAAAAATCCGTTGTTTGTGATTGGAATATAAATGCTTCTCCCATCCAAGTACTAACCAGGCCCGACCCTGCTTAGCTTCCGAGATCAAACGAGATCGGGCGCGTTCAGGGTGGTATGGAATGCTTCTCTTGCTTAATAACATGCTACCTATATTGCTCACTTTGAATCTTTTTCATCAGATTTATGGTATTTTAAACTCTATACGTATAGCATTGTGCTGAAATTTATTTTTACAACAGTCGTAAATCTGAGGACTTCATATTTCTGAAAGCAGTTTGGTGATCAATTTAATATGTACAATGACCCCTCTTGTTACTCTACTAAGGAAAAAGAGACAATTTCTCATAGAGAAATTTGTTGTGGAATTATTTCATGGAAATCTGAAGTCCTCTGATCCCTTTATTCATTATTGATAAAATAATTACTTAAGAAATTATCAATTTAACAAATATTTATCGAGCATGTGAAAAATTAGTAACTTCTCTAAAATGGAGCCAGGAGGTTTCAGCAGGGGGCGCTCTCACTCTCTTACCACTTGTAGTCCTTTGAAGGCCCAACAGGAAGAAATGGACTTCACCTTATTCCTATTTGACCCTGCTAGAGGAAGAGGCTCTTTCCTCAACCACCATCCCAGCCAATGAAAAACCACCACAGTTTCAACTTCCAGTTTACTCCAAAGGACCTGTAGTTCCTAACAGCCTTCTGGCTTTACCCTTTCCTCCTTTAAAAAACGTGCCTCTCCTTTGTTCCCTGTACTTGCCTATGGTTTTGCTGCACCTTTAATGTCCCTGATTGCAAATTCCTTTTATTACCAAATAAGCCCATCTTTTTCTGGTAAAGTAACTGTCAGTTTGTATTTTTAAGGTTCCTAACAAACATTACTGGTAGAAATGCAAAATGGCACAAGTATTTGAAAAAAGGTTGAGCAGTAGCATATAAAGATAAAAATATATATCTACCCCATGACCCAAAACTGCCCCAAGTGATATGAAAATATCTTTCTACCACTCCCCCCCAAAAATAAAATTCCTGTTCACAACCGAAGACTTACACAGGGATATTTGTGCAGCTCTATTTCAAAATAAAGTTTATTTATTCTCGTTTATTCCAATTGCTGGAATAATGTCCAACAACAGATGACCAGATCAACAAATGGTATATCCACAGTATGTAATACTAATCAGCAATACGAATAAAACTACTAATGCATGCAGCACATCAGTGTGATGGTTACTTTTATGTGTCAACTTGATTACCAAGCAGAATCCTGGTTGAACAATACATTTCGGTGTGCCTGTGAGGAAGTTTCCAGATGGATTAAGATTTGATTTGGTAGACTGAGGAAAGCAGATTGCTCTCAATAGATGTGGATGGGCTTCATTCAACCCACTGAGGACCTGAATACAACAAAAAGGCAGAGGTCGGTTGAGTATGCTATCTGCCTAACTACTTGAGCTGGGAAATCAACCTCTGGCTCTCAAAGTTCCTGGTTCTCAGGCTTGCATATCCAGGCTGGAATTTATACCGTGAGCTCTCTGGCCTTCAGGCCTTTGAACATCCCTAGCTTTCCTGGATCTCTCCAGCCTATAGATAGCAGTTTTTGGGACTTTAAGCCTACATAATTCTGTGAGCCAATACCTTATTAAAAATCTTCTATAGATACTGTGAACTATACTGTACTATACTACACAATACTATCTGTCTCTAGACCTACTGTTTCTCAGGAGAACTCTGACTAATACAGTCACTAAATCTCAAAAACAATAAACTGAACAAATGAAGCCTGACACAAGTATATCCTGTGTGATTCTACTTACCTAACTTTTTAGAATTGATAAAATAATCTCTTTTAATAGCAGTCAGAGTAGTGGTTGCCAGGAGCAGGGGGGTGAGAAACTGACTGGGAAGGGACACCCATGGAACTTGTGGGTGTGTTGAAAATGTTCTGTATTTTGATGGAATTAGTGGTTAGAGGTGTAACCTGCAGGACAGGTTAAAACTCACCGGTTTGAATACTTGAAATTGGAGCATTTGTCTGAATATTTTAATTACGCCTCGATAAAGTTGATTTTAACTGTATACAATGATTTTATCACATTAAATTGTCAACAGTGTTAATTTCTTCCCTCACAGTCTAACCGACATATCACTAACTTACCATTAAAAGAGAGCCTTTAAAAAAAAAAAAAAAGCCCCCCTCCAACTGTGAGCTCCTATGTATTTAATAATCTATGTAAAAGTCTGAGAATTTGAGGGGCGCCTGGGTGGCACCCTCGGTTAAAGGTCCGATTCTTGATTTTAGCTCAGGTCACGATCTCAGGGTCATGGAGTGCCCTGTGTCGGGCTCCACGTGGAGCTCAGAGTCTGCTTGTCCTTCTCCTTCTCTCCTTCCCCCCACCTCCCCTCTCTCTTTCTCTTTCTAAAATAAATAAAATAAAATATTTTTTAAAATAAATTTTAAAAATGTCTAAGAATTTGAAAGTCCACATGGAAACACTTTTTTTTTTTTTCCCCATGAAGAAGGGTAAGCTGACAGCACCTGCTCTGATTTGTCAAACCAAAATTATCCTTACCATGTGGTCTTTCACATAACTTTGGGAACTCAACCAAGCCTTTATAACAGTGCATGAGCATATTCAAAGCCTGTTTCGGGGGGAGGAGGGATTTATAAATACATATATCTTCCCTACATGTATACACACACATATATATATAATATATATATATATATATTTTATATATATATATTGGTTCTACGTGTAAGTACCTGCTGTTCGGGTCTGCTTAGCTCCTGAAAGATTAAAATATCTGGTTCTTAAACTTTCTCAGCAGAATGTCATCCTTAATCATCCCGTCTCCCTTATGGCATCTGAAGCATAAAGTTCTCACTTCAGTACCTAGGGTGCTATAGAAGCCTCGGCTCTGGATAACAAGTAAAATGTGTGGAGTGCCTATTTGGTGCCAGGCGTTTTACTCATAACTACTTTATGGACATTACCTGATTTGTTTCTCAGAAGAACCTGAGATGTTCTCCCTGTCTGAATGACTACTGAAGAGCACACAGGTGACATAGTTATGGTATACCTGGGTTCCAGTCCAAGGGAATGGTGACAAGCATGTGCCTTAACTAAGGAGTAGCCGCTCCTTCCTTGATGACACAGCATCTGCCAAATGCCTTTATATATTCTGGCTTGGGAGACAACCAAGATGATCTTACTCTCCCCCTGGATTGACTCATATTACCTGAATGAAGTTGTACAGAAAATGGGATCTCAGGTCACTGGCTGAAACATCATTTCTGTGATTCTCTCCTCTGTTGTGTCCTCTGATTTGTGTGGTAGGCCAAGGCCAAGAGTCTCCCTTTTAACTGTATTTGCATTTATGTTTATGTTTTTGTTTTGTTTTGTTTTTTTGATAAACCATAGCAGAGCATAAGATGAGTTGCATAATGTGCAGGGGCCAGTGCAAAATAGATTGTTGGTATTGGTCAAGGCTGAGAAGTTCATTCTCCACTTCCCACAGGTCCATTGCCCAACCCATGGCAGAGTGACAGCATTCTAAGAGATTACCAATCTCTCATTGACGACAGAGGTCTGTTAAGTACCTGGATCATGGGTAAGCAAGAGGTCACTGCCTTGTTGCCACTGAATGCATCATGATAATGCCAAACCACGACACGATACCACTACTTTGTGCATCCCACATTTCCATGGGGAATATGCCTGAACCCCAGTCTGCCCTGTGACTTCATGCAGGCCCCCGCTGGGGCAGGAGGTCATGGTGAAACATCATCTTTGCTCTGTCGATGTGATCTGGCCACCACCCTGAATGAAAGGTAGTAGTGGCCATGAGGTAGAGGTGGAGAGGTAGAGGTCTGGGCAAGGCGCAAGACACCATGCATAGAAACCAGAGTCTAAGAGCACATCTAAGGGAGGTGGAACCACATGGAAACAATGGCTCCAAGCCCTCAGAACATGCTCTCATTTGACTTCACTTCTCAGTGGTTTTTGCCTATGATATTTTGGATCAGAAAACTTGCAACCAAAGTTTGAAAAAATTCAAAGATAAAATTATTAAGAATTTTAAGACAGCAACAACAAAGCATTCAACCCCACACTTGGGATCTTTCTGAGTGGGGAGGCCCTGTGTGTTGTGAGTGCATTGGTCGCTCACCCACAAAGCCACTGGCTGAATGTAGTGTATGTGTTGATTAGGATCATAGATTTGGGAATAAGACAGTCTAGATTCAAGTCCCCAGTCCACCATTTAGTAGCTGTATGACTTCTGGCCAGTTCCTTAACCACACAGAGACTTACTTTTCTCATCTATAAAATAGTATTATTATAGAAAATTCAATGTATAAAATGCATTAAGCATGAAGTCTAGAGTACCTGGCACATAGTACAAATTATGTAAGTGTTAGCTCTTTGCTGATTATTTATAAATATTCCCCACATAAATGTCCCAGAGCCCTTGTATGCATGTCTCTAAGCAAATCTCTTTTTACCACTAACTCACTGATGTGAGCTACAGCAAGGCTGCTTCTCTCTCCAGTCATCGCCTGCTGCATGTGTTTATTATTGAAAAGATGGTTTCAAAGCAATATTAAAAAACAATTTGTAAAAAGGAAAAACAAATCTTTAAGTGTACACCCGTATGTAATTATTTCAATGTTTGCATTTAAGATGCTAGTACTTGCCAGTATGCCTGCATATTTTCACAAAGCTACAGTCGTACTGTATATATCATTTTATATTTATATTTTTTCACTTCACATTAAATCATAAGCATTTGTTTGTGATGCCACATTGTCATAATTATCATTGTAATGGTTGCATAATACCCTATTATGTTGATACATCATAATTTACTATAAATTATTCCCCTATTGATGGACATTTAAGTTGCTCCCTTTTTTTTTTTTTTTTTTGGCAATTACAGCTAATGCTATAGTGATGAGCTCTCAGCTCCAGACTTGTGTTGAATTATTTTATAGAGATCCATTTCCAGGAGGGGGATTGCTGGGGCAAAGGGAATATATACATGTAAGGTCTTTTTACATTCTGAGCCACTGATTTTCAAAAGGGTGATAGTAGTTATTAATACTGATACTAATACTACTAATAATGGTAATAAAGGCAACTTAATCTGCCCAGACTCTATCCTACACTCTCAGTACATATTTTATCATTCCATTCTTTCTGTGACCTTAGGTATTATAACCTACTTTACATCTGAGGGAACTGAGGCACAGTTCAATAATTGGTCCATATTTAGTAAGTGGAAAATCTGGAAAAGGAACTAGTCTAGTGTAGTAGTGAAGCCTATTAGTTGCACCACGCACTCCATCTCTCCCCTCACTCCCTGCTGTTGATTATGGCCAAGATCTTATACGTTATCAAATAATTTCCCTGCAGACCCTCCATAGGACCCCCCCAAGCACCCACTCACAATGAATGTTTGCTCCTTTGAAATGCTTTCTCATCCTCTGTGATATCGAAAGATAATGCCATTAGTTTACCTTCCTCCATTAGTTCAGCCTTCTTGTCGTCCGTTCTCCTCCCTCATCCATCATCCTTCAGTTTCTGTCTTCCACGCCTTCTCTTCTTTCCTCCTTTCTTTTTTTCTCTCCCTCCTTCACCACGTATTTGGACAATGTCTTTTATGTGCTAAATTTTATAAGAAGCCGATATGGAATTCCTTATTCTTTGTTTTACCCAGTAGTCATTGCATTTGCCCCTTCTAGCTCTTGAAGCAGTTGTACCAAATGTTAATACAAATTTTCATCTACTTTGCATTTTTTTTGCACTTTTTTGGAGTGCCATTAAAATTTAATTGGTAAGTTCATATTTTTCTTTAAGCTTCTATAAGCTTTTAGAGAAGGTTACAGAAGTCTTAACCAATTTGCATCCATCTTGTAACTTTTTTTCCCCCAAAAGAACATTGTCTGCGTATATGTCATATTTTTCATCATATATATTTTCATAATGTATGAGAGAATCAGTCTGGGTATACCCCAACTTAATTTACACACCTTTTAAGAACAATCATTTGCTATAAAGCAAAGCATATTATATTCCACAGTTGATATATTATCTGAAGCATTTTCAGTGTGGAGTTGCTCTAGTCCTGTTGTTTTTTACATCATTTCTGTTGCAGGAAGGGAACGTTCAGATGGTTGTAAGCAAACATTTACTTAGCCTCTTCTGTAACATAAATAACTATGAGGGGATAAAGAGAGAGAGAGAGAGAGGTGGGGAATTAAGAAGTGAAAAAAAGAAACAAAGCACAGAGAGGGGTTTGAATGGATTTCGGTAAGTCCTGAGGTGGAGAAATCCTCCCACACCCAGCACGTTCTATTACAGGTGTTCCGAGTACCCCAGAGACAGTCTCTTAACATCTAACACATAATTCAGTAGTGAACTTTAGAATGAAGCCCAGCCGAGAAATAACTTTCTAGATTACAATGCCCATCTCTTGGGGCTCACAGGTCCCTCTATCTTCCCCATTCCTTCCCCCTTCTCACCTCTTTCACCCTTAAGCCCCTTTCAATCTATAGCAAAATGAAACATTCAAATACATGATTCAGTCTGGGAGAAAATGTCAGCTCTTTCTTTCCTCTCCTCATTTATTGTTTTCTCTGGTTTTCCTCCCAGTCCTGCTGCAGACCTGAGTCTCAGTGGTTTTTGCCTATGATATTTTGGATCAGAAAACTTGCAAAAAAAAATATTTCCCTAAGCACAAGGGAGTTGAGTGCTTAGAAGTAGAAAATCAGAGGTTTCTCATAGCGCCCTTTGGCTGTGGTTGGAATAGGGTGCCACAGAGTTAGGATGCAGACAAAAAATAGATAAACCCAGTCAACCTCAACCCAGGTCATTCTCAGGCCCCAGTGAATGGTAGGTCCAAATTATTAAAAAAAAAAAAAAAGTCTTGAAAGTAGCCAAAACCCAAGAGACATTTGTAGAGCAGTGATTAATGTCAATTTCCCTGGTTTTCTACCAAAACTGGGAGACAACTGCAAATTTATTTGTTTTGGCCACGCTCAATGCCTCATTGTCTCTGTAATATCTACATCTCATGTTTCCATCACACAATGGGGTCTCCACACACAGACTGTACTGGGTTATGTTTGGACACACAGAGGGTGGAGATAAACCTTTGCTGAATGAAGGGCCATGGGACGCCGTCGGGGAAGGAAAGTCTAAGCAAAATGACCATTGAAAATCTTTTCCTCCTCTTTTCAAAGGGGATCATGCCACCCAGCAAGTTTTCATATAACAAACAGACTGCTTAAGAGATACAATTGAGGAGCATTTCAAATTAGGTTAACGAATGGGTTAGGAAGGCTAGGCTACTTCAGCATTGCTTGTAAAAGAACAAATAAGAAATAAGAGGATACTCTCGCAATCACTGTCAGTGAAGAATGGAGTAGGTACATCCATTAACTGGATTAAATGTTTCCAAAAAATGCGTTTGTGTCTGCAGACATCAAGAGAGACCCACATAATATTTTAAGGGGAAACAAATTTTCTGTCTACAATATATGGAATTAGCCAATGGTTCAAATGCATTTGTGTATCTGGAAGAAGTGCTAGAGCAGCTAGCATGTGGATGTTGTCTGTGTGGGTCAGACACTGGGCTGATGGACATCATTACATTCAGTCCTCACAAACCATCCCAAGAGACAGGGTGTGACATCCACTCCCAATTTTTCACTTGAGGAAAATGAGATTCAGATAGGTTGAGTCACTTACCCAAAGTCACACCAGGTCAGAAGTGGTAGAGTTGGGACCCAAACCCAGGAAAAAGAAAGCCAGGGTGATGCCACTAGTGACCTTCCTAACCATACTATAAGCAGTGGCATCTCTAGGGGAGATCATTGAAGAGCATTTACTTTCTGTTTTATAGATTTCCATTTTATTTAGCTTATTTTTACTTTAAGCAAGTATAGTCTTTACCTTAAAATCATTTGTATTTTGAAAACTTAAAAAGCAAATGCAAAATGCCTTAGGGATTATTATAAGGCATTATCATGGTGCCTGTGAGGGTTGGGGTGTGTGTGTGTGTGTGACCAGATGAGAAAGAAAATGAAGGGGAAGGTTAAAGTGAAAGAGGGAGGGGAGAAGGAGGAGGAGCAGGCAGAGGAGGAGAAGCTGAACATCCTCCTTCGCCTTCTTTGTAGCTCTGAGGCCCCAGGGAAACTTAAGAGAGCCCTAAAAATAAAACAACAACATTAACAGCACAAGTTTGCATTAGCAAACTACAACTATCATTTTCATAGTATTTATTTTTGAATCCTACAGAATATCTTCTCTTTTCTTCCCTCTTTCCATGCGCCTTTTCCACCCCCACATGACATGCCCACCATGCCCTGTTCTGTACCGTCTGTGGTGATGAATTGAATCCAAAGCTTTAAAAACTAGACTTCTAGTTATCTGTACAGTTCATCAGTTCAAAACTTTATTGTATGATAATTGGTTTCTGTTATTTTTTCACGGAACTTGGCAACTGTGTGTATCACGTAGGATAGGAATTGGCCTTGTCCTACAGCTTTGCCCAAGGAAAAGAAGGAAAGGAGGCAGTGCTAAGGTTCAGGCCAGGCAGAGAAAAGAGAACTCATGCCCAGCACGCCTGTGACCTCGAGGGAGCTCTTCTGTGCAGTGAGTTGGTTGGCCCCGGGTGATTGCATTATCCGCCCATGGCCGTAAGATGCCAAGGTGAAGGCTCAAGTTAAAATGTACAGTAGGAACTCTGTCCTTGGGTTGTGCAGCTGAGAATGAGCCTGGCACCTCAGGAGACATAGATAAGTAAAGGCAATCTACTTATTCATCCATGAGCATATGACTTAAGTAACCTGGGCTTTCATGAATAAAATGGGTCTAATTTCCCACCTTTCCAAGGCTATCAAGAATATCAAGTTGGATAATATATGTAACACTCCTATCGGATAGTACAAATCATTGTTCATTCCCCCCTTCTCCTTTCTTTCTGACTCCTATGCCAACGTCTTGCCAATGCCTGCTTCCCCCACCCACAGAGCTTCCCAATTCTCTTTAGAAAAAAAATGCCAATTTTCTCCTTAAATATCTGATTTAGAGCCCAGATTTCTGAAGCTTTTCTTATCTAACACCAAACAACACTTGGGTAGATGGAATTACTTAACCTTCCCAAGACTCAGTTTCCCCACACACAAATTAAGACTGTTTGAGAGCATTATATGAGTCTTTACAGATATTAAAATCTCTTAAATCCACATATTTTTGTTTCTCTTTCTCTCTTCTTCCCTGTCTTCCTGCCCCTGTTTCTTCTCTGCATCACCGTCTGCTGGTGAATAGAATTCAAACCGTAAATCAGATTCAGGTGTTTACTTGCATTGGTCACAAACAGAAGATTTCATCGTACAAGAATAGGTTCCCCTTTTTCTGATCAAATTAGTCAGTTCTGTGTCTGCCTCCTCCCTCCCTCTGGCTTTTCCTCTATTTTTAGATAGACAGTCTGAAAAGTCTTAATATATCAATGACATTTATAACACATGTTAATATCTAAAGCGTCAACGCTCTATTTGTAGAAATGACTGCTGATGTGATGAGATGCTTTTATTATATCAGTGACTTTTATGATAAATAGGATGAAACCGTGCACTCTTTTGGGAAATTAAATAATAATAATAAACTATTTTCTGCCCCGGTTTGTCCAACCATTAGCTTCAAGTACTAGATTTTACTTTTTTTGATGCACTTTTTATAAATTGCTCTTTACAACTTCAGGGTGAATATCTGTCTCCTGGAATAGATGACAGCAGGTCCTTCTGGGAGAATGCATTAGGGAGGTAAGTGCAGACACCTGGGGATCCATTTTATAATCTTTGTAGCTTCTCAGGCTCCCTAATGGGGCCCAGCACCTCAGAACTCTGGGGGTGGCCGGTAGTGTGGTCTTTATATAAAATGTACAACCCCCATCTCTGCCTCAGCACATTTTCCCTATCATTAAAGTGCATTTCACAATTATATGAGTTGGAAGTTAAGAGCATCTCTTTTGGGAGCACAGAGACATGGGCCAGAGTCACTGCTGTGTCCCTTACCAACCGTGTGATTTGGATAAACCATTCAACCTGTCTGGGCTTCATTTATAGCTTCATCAGTTAAAAAGTGGAAAGTCAGTGCAGCTACTCCAAAGAGAGGGAGTGAGATTACAGCAAAATGGTGTGTGTAACATATTTACCACATATGCAAGGTTCAAGAGTAGTAGCTCTTGTTAATTTCTGTTTTAATTATGTTTACCACTGCCTCCTTTGCGAAGAGTGTCCTTCCCACTCAGCAACTCCAAGCAAACCTGCTACTCACCTCAACTTCCACTGAGCTTTAATTAAACATCAGTAGTCCCTTTCTGACTGTCCAAATTTATCATGCCCCTTCCCAGACCAGCACCCCAACATGCACGTAAATAATCCACATTCCAAATATTTCACCTTCATTCTCCGAACATGCCAGGATTTTGTGGGCCTTCGTGATTTGCCTTACGAGTCCCTCTCCCTATCTGTCCTCCTTTCTCACCTTAGCTCACTCTTTAAACTCAGCTTGGACTTCACCTCCTAGGAAGTTCTTGCTTGTCTGGTCAGAGGCTAACTACCTCTGTGATCCTGTAGAGTCCTCTGTGAGCTCCAGCATAGCTTTTGCCAGAATTGTCAATACAGTTGACCATATCATCTCCCACACCATGAGTTCATGGAGGACAGATCTTCTGATTCTTTTGCCTTTGTATCCCCAAGTCCTAGCACAGACACCACAATAAATATGTATTGATCAACTGATTTCTGATTCTTCCTGATAGATTGCCAATTCTTTAGTTTGTGGATTATTAATTGATTTTTGCTGGCTGTCATTGTTTTTAGCACAAGTCTTTATTTATTCAACAAACACTCTTGAGCAACTATAGTCAGCTTGGACCTAACATAGAAGATGAGGTGTGGTGATACATAATGTAGAAGCAACAATACTTCAGATCCTTCTGTCCATGCCAACTGTGTCTGGGGCACTCAGCAAGGCAGAAAGTGATCTGAGTGGCAGAAGCAGAGACCAAATTTCCTAGGGACAAGATTACCATCCCTTACATGCAAGATCCCATAGTTCTTTTACTTAGACAAAGAGTAAGAGGGCCATGATGGACAAGCAAGTCTCTTCACTTGCTCTTTTCCTCCTGTTCCCTGTGTGGAATCTGTAAACTGAGCCACATGCTGCTTCTCAGATGTGGCAATGCCATGACTCATCCCCCATTTGATTCCCTTCAAGCAGCTACAGGAAACTGTATTTCAAGATTTACATTGGTAGGGATAGTGAGCAGTAGAAGAAGTAAAAGTCTCCATTTAGACCTGAAACCATAGTCTTGTGCATTCCTCCATTCTTTACCTAGAATACTGCCTTGCGGCATCAGGTGTGGGGACAAGTATTAATAATTTAGTCCTGTCCTTTTACCATGATTGGTTTATCTTGGAACTCCCTGGGACCCCATGGAAGTGGAGGTGATTAACACGAGAGAAGTATTACATTCTTAGATTTCTGATCCTAACACCACATGATAGCATGAAAACTTTAACCTGGGCTTAGAAGAAATAAATCCAAGCTCTTTCCTAGTTCAGTTGCCAGTAAAGACAGCCTTAAACACAAATACTGATGCCACAGTGAGCAAAGTATGTAGAGTGATAAGAAGTATCAGTGCATACTCAACCAGCATTATTACATGATTGATCTTAAGGAATAAGTCTTTCTCTCCCAGGCTATTGCTTTTATAGGCTGCACTATTATGTCCCATGTTTGGGGTCCTACAGGATATCAGCAATTTGTCCTATGGCCTTTAGAAAAGTTCACATACTTTCTAAAGGAGAAGTTCTTCCAAACTGGCTCTCAATCTCCGCTTACCCTATCACTCCAAATTTCAGCAAGTTCATAAAATCATACTGGATGTTACTCATCCCATCAAATGTCCTAACTCTGGAAGCTATAGCAAATAAACTGATACAAAGGAAATGTGAAATGATTGTGATATAGTCTAGCATCAGGTGCATTTGGTAGAGATAACTCATACTGAATTAGTCTCTATTGCCATACTAGTGATCTAATAAAAAACCACCCGAAATCCCAGTGGCTGACAGTAGCGAGCCTCCCGTTTCTCACTCAGGAGACTGTGGGTGGGCTAGGAGAGCTCTCCTTCAGCCTAGAGATCCAATGGGTATGTTTCAAGGATTCAGCTTTGGTTTTGGTCTGCTCCATGTGTCTCCACCCTCTCTTTGAATCAGCATCCACCGAGGCATATTTTTACTACAGAAAATCATACGTGTGCAAGTGAACAAGTTGAGCTGTGCAAGCATACCCTTACTTCTGCTCTCATATGTCTGTTAGCATTCTGTTGCCCAATGCAAATCACACGACCAGACCCACCAGGGACAGGGTAAGGATGATGAGCGCGGAAGGAGGTGCTGAAAAGTTGCATGACAAGGTGTATGGATGAGGAACAGGGAGTGAAGAATTGGGACCAGATATTCATGCCAGCACCCATGTATATTCTGCCATTCACGCCCCATACCCGTAGGGCATGTATCATTCCTCCATCAGGACAATCTTTCCTTAGTATTCTCACTGTACCAGTTGATAGAAATCACCATTTCTGACGCTGCTCGTTGTTCTTGCAAATAGGAAACTTCTTTCCATTTCTGACTGTTTTAACAAATCATTTCCTCTCTCTGGGTCCCATTTTTCTTATTTGTAAAATGAAGGAACTGGATTAGATGTTTTCTAACATTTCTTCAGCAATGATATTCTGTGCTTTGAGGACTTTAATTCTTCAGAAGGCAGTATGATACAATAATCAAGGATGTGGACTCCTAAGTCAGACTATCTGGGTTCACAACTGGGCATTAAAACTTTGTGTATTTACTCTTTATGGCCCACAGTGTCCCCATCTCTAAAATGGGAACAATAATAGTACCTATTCATAAAATGTTTTTGAGTATTCAGTAAAGTAATGCACAGAGAGGACTTAGATCAGTGTGCTAGCATATAGCTAGCTAGCACTTAACATGGTCCCCTATTATTTTAAGGTTTAAATGATCCCCCGCTGGTTGGTCCTTTTTCACATTTCTCTTCTCGTTCTGTCTCTCAGATCTGTCTATCCGTCTGTCTGTCTATTTATCTGTCATCTCTGTTCAAATCCCTGTAAACTTGAGTGTTTTTATGATCACAGATGAGCCTTTCAGATGAGAAAGAAATGGTGACTGATAAAAAGGAGACATCAGAACACAAATAGAAACATTCAGCTCATCATCCATCCATCCATTGTTCATTCATTTAAAAAATATTTCTTTATAGATTTTGGGTATTGGCCCTTTATCTGATATGTTGTTTGCAAATATCTTCTCCCATTTTTCCAGTTGTCTTTTGGCTTTGTCAACTGTTTCCTTTGCTGTGCAAAAGTTTTGATCTTGATGAAGTTCCAATAGTTCATTTTTGCCCTTGCTTCCCTTGCCTTTGGCGATGTTCCTAGGAAGAAGTTGCTGTAGCTGAGGTCGAAGAGGTTGCTGCCTGTGTTCTCCTCAAGGATTTTGATGGAGTCCTTTCTTGTATTGAGGTCCTTCATCCATTTTGAGTCTATTTTCATGTATGGTATAAGGAAATGGTCCAGTTTCATTTTTCTGCATGTGGCTGTCCAATTTTCCCAACATCATTTGTTGAAGAGACTGTCTTTTTTCCATTGGATATTCTTTCCTGCTTTGTCGAAGATTAGTTGACCATAGAGTTGAGGGTCTATTTCTGGGCTCTCTATTCTGTTCCATTGATCTATGTGTCTGTTTTTGTGCCAATACGATACTGTCTTGATGATGGCAGCTTTGTAATAGAGCTTGAAGTCTGGAATTGTGATGCCACCAGCTTTGGCTTTCTTTTTTATTATTCTTCTGGCTATTCAAGGTCTTTTCTGGTTCCATATAAATTTTAGGATTATTTGTTCCATTTCTTTGAAAAAAATGAATGGGATTTGAAAGGGATTGCATTAAATGTGTAGATTGCTTTAGGTAGCATAGATATTTCACAATACTTCTGTGAGGTAGTGATCCGAAGGGGCACGTGCACCCGAATGTTTATAGCAGCAATGTCCACAAAAGCCAAACTATGGAAAGAACCTAGATGTCCATCAACAGATGAATGGATAAAGAAGATGTGGTATATATATACAATGGAATACTATACTATGCAGCCATCAAAAGAAATGAAATCTTGCCATTTGCGACAACATGGATGGAACTAGAGGGTATTATGCTTAGCAAAATAAGTCAATTGGAGAAAGACAGCTATCATATGATCTCCCTGATATGAGGAAGTTGAGATGCAACATGAGAGGTTTGGGGGGTAGGAAAAGAATAAATGAAACAAAATGGGATCAGGAGGGAGACAAACCATAAGAGACTCTTCATGTCACAAAACAAACTGAGGATTGCCGTGGGGAGGGAGGTAGGGAGAGGGTGGTGTGGTTATGGACATTGGGGAGGGTATGTGCTATGGTGAGTGCTGTGAAGTGTATAAACCTGGTGATTCACAGACCTGTACCCCTGGGGCTAATAATACATTATATGTTAATTAAAAAAATATATTTCTTGGGGTGCCTGGGTGGCTCCGTGGGTTAAAGCCTCTACCTTCAGCTCAGGTCATGATCCCAGGGTCATGGGATCGAGCCCCATGTCAGGCTTTCTGCTCGGCAGGGACCCTGCTTCCTTCTCTCTCTCTTTGCCTATTTGTGATCTCTGTCTGTCAAATAAATAAATAAAATCTTTTATAAAAAAAAAATATATATATATATATATATATATATATATATATATCTTGCCTACCTGCCTACTGAAATCATGATCCAAACTATAATCAAAAGACCCTAAAATATAATGGCTTCAACAAATTGAAGTTGTATTTTTCCTCATGTGTCTATGTATAATCAAGCTGTCCAAAACTTACAGGGAAACTTTACTAGTCTCAAAATGTGTCTTTCACTTCCAGGTCTAATGCAGCTCTCTGGCTGCCACCCCCTTTCCAGGCCTTAGAGAAGGGGGAATGGGGAGTATTGTCAACAGCCATTCTTTTTCTGTAGCATACTGATGCTACATACTGATGCTAGAATTTAATCTCTTGGCCATAACAGGCTACCAGGGTAGTGACGACATGTAGTCTACAGTTCAGTGACCACATGCTGTGAGGAAATTTAGGATGTCTCTAATTGAATAGGAGAGAATAGATATTGGCAAACAATTAGTAATCTCTGCCTAAGGAACTGTACCAGACAGGCAACACTGTAAAAGATGGACATGTCCTTACCCTCGTGAATTCTTATGGTCCAGTTGGGGGACATGCAATTAATCTGGCTGTGTGCAGGAGCTAACGAAGAAGAAAGGTCAATAATAAGACCTGAAAAATGGGTGAGGGAAACCAAGTAAAAGCTGTGGGGAAGGGGAGCAGAAGGCATTGCCAACACAGGGAGCTGTTCGAATGTCTGGAAAGAATAAATAATATGATACATTTCAGGAACGGAAAGATGTTCAGAAGGAAGGAGTGAGGACAGCAGGGAAGGTGAGGCTAGAAAGGCAAACAAGGACAGCAGGAAACAGGGGTTTATTCCATATTAAAATGTTTGGTTTTTATCCTGTGGTTGATGGCCAATGGCACGATATTTTAAAGGAGGAAATAAGAGAAATCACAGGGGCCCTCACAAAACTGAGGAAAAGCATTGGATGACCCATAAATTTGCATAGTCAGGGAACGCACTTTAAAAAAACATGCTTTGTTGGGAGGGTGGAAGTGAGGAGGGAAAGAGAATTGGAGCAGTGGAAGGGTAGGCAGAATACACAAAGAAGGTGTGATGGTTTAAATTTAGCTACTTGTAGGCGATTTGCCAGAGGCCCAGAACCCAGTGCTTGGGAGCCCCAGGGCAGGTGGCCTCACCTCATATCCCGTGTGCTGCTGCTTCACCAACCTCATGGTCTTCAAAGATTCAAGAAGAGGGGAAGGAGGAAGACGCTAGCTGAACTTTCCTGCCTTACCACGGCCCTGGCCCTTTGAAAAGTGAAGTAAAAGAGGCTGAGGGAGGAGTTGAGACAGATCTACAGATCCAGGTTTCTTGTGCTGCCAAAGGGGAAGAAGGGGCTGGGGTGGGGCAGAGGTGTCATTATGCTGCCTCCTTGTTGTCTTTAGAAGAATCCCCCAAGGATTTGGATTGAAGTGCAAATGTCAGCACGCAGGCTAGCCCATCCTCCAAGCAGAGTGAGTTTACGGCAGCCCTTCCCCTAAAGACACAAGCAGAGCCCATCTTAACTTCACCATGATTCTGGCTTTTTTTGCGTCTTTGGCTGGGTTTGGGGGACACTTTGTTCATCCCTGCACAAATCCCCTAAGGGATGCACACATCCCTCTCTTTCAGTACCTTTTCGCTACTACGCCAAGAAAGAAAAAGATTGTTTAGAGACACACATATGTGTGTGTGTGTGTGTGTGTGTGTAGCCCTTCTCTAGCAAAAGCTAGTCTTTTTTTCCCCCCTTCTTTTTCTCTTCCTGTGGCCCCAGAGAATTAAGAGAGCTTCTTGCCTGGTCTCTGGGAGGACATGTCAGCCAGCAACATCTCAGTTCCTCTGAGGGGTTTAAAAATATTTTACTTGCCTGGGGCCTGTAGGCCAGAATTTGGTTTGGGGCCTTGGGAATGTGCCAAAGGAAGCTCAGAAAACTGAAATCATGATCCAAACTCAGGAAGCTCAAAAAATGACTCTGAACTGGGAATCTTGAGTCCTAAGTAAGAGTCACCGGGAGTGACCTTTAGAGGTCATGGCTTGGACTGAAGGACTCTTGAGGTGTTAAAGCACAGACTCTATTAATTTATTTTGATTTTTGATTTTTCAAAAATTTTAACCAGTGTAGTTTTCCATAGAGTATTATTAGTTTCAGGAATACAATGTAGTGATTCAGCACTTCCATAAATTGTCTGGTGCTCATCAGGACAAGAAAGCCCAGACCCTTTAACGCAGCAATTCATTTCTGAGAGCTTTTCCTGTGAACCGTAACTTCAAAGGTATACAAAATCACGAGCAGGACAGTAGTGACATCATATTTACAATTTTATTTATTTAATTACTTATTTACTTCTTTATTTTTAAAGATCTTATTTATTTATTTCAGAGACAGTGTGAGAGTGAGAACAGGTGCCTATGAGCAGGGGAGCGGCAGAGGAGGAGAGAGAGGGACAGGAAGACTGAGGACCCTGAGATCAGGACCTGAGCAGAAATTAAGAGTTTGAGGCTTAACCGATTGAGACACCCAGGTGCCCCATATTTACAATTAAAAAAAATGGCAAGGAATGAAATGAAGGGGAGCAAATTTTGCCATCCCAAGATAGGCCTTTTTGGCATGGGAACGATTTTAAGCTGTTTAGTTTTAAGGAACAACAGACTCAGGTGAAGCTGTAAATGTGAAACAGAAGTGAAACCTTCCTTAAGAGGCATTGACATTAACAAGGGAAATCTCTGCCTGTAAGGGTGTCTCCCTCACTTGACCAGAAGGTGGGAGATGATAATCTGTGGAAACCCTCTTCAGTGGAGAAGCCAGGGTCTTAAACCTGTATGACTTAAACCTTGTTGACTGTGCTTTTCCTGGTGGCCTCCCCTCCCTGGCTTCCCAACAGCTTCTTTTGTCTTTCGCTGAAGGTGGTATGTAAGGCCATGACTTCAGCCAAATCACAGAATTCGTTTCCCTGGGTCACTTCCATATATACAGGAGGTATACGTGTGCCTGAACTTTTGTTTGGTTGTCTTCAGTTCATTTGTTCTGTATCAATTTAATGATTAGACCAGACAGAGAACCTAGAAGGGAAGAAGGGAGAGCTTTTCAGAGAAACCAGATTGTCAATTTTGTATTGACAAAATTGTACGGAATTGGTTTTATTCATTATAACGCATCCTGTCTCTCCCACAGAAACCCACACATATGCACAAGCGAAGGGGGAAAGAAAGATTAAAATGATAAACAGCAAGAAATGTCAGGTTAGGAACGCGGTAACTCTGAAGAAATATTTCTGAAAGGGTAATAAAACACCTACAATTATATTAGTTTAGTCCACATTAAATCCTATTGAATTGAATGCCTATTGCATGACAGGTTTTGTGCTAGAGCCTGGCAATGCATTGCTTAATAAATACAGACCTGGACCTTGCCTTTAAGGAGCTTATGTTCTGGCCTAGGTAAAATGTGTTGTATTTGAATAACGGTATTGAACATGATTTAAATCTTCCTCTTTGCTTTTTTCTGGGAAATGAAAAAAAAATATCTTTTTAATTTTTGTAATTTAAAAATGTCAATAAGTAACTTTGCACTTGTACAACACTTTCATAATCACTGTTAATTTGCTATACAGCTACTGATGCAGAAGGAGAGATGAGGGGGAGAAGAGAGAAGGCAGGAAGGACACATGCCGGTGGGCAGGAATCTGGTATGGGCCGAGTGTTTTCCATACTTTACCTCATTTGGTCCTCGGGATACCTCGGAGAGCCATGGGTTAATCATTAATCCTGTTTTGCAGTTAAAGCACCTCTCAGATCAGGAAGTTGATGTTCAGCCCAATGTTAGAACTGAGGCAAGTTTACCAGTTCACACTGAGGGGAAGCAGAATATCCCATTCCACAACATGCCACTTTGGTATTTTGATTATTTTGAATGAAAGTTCCTTAAGAAACAGTCTGTGTAAGGACACTCTGATCACCATGGTCCCCCTGAAAGTGGGAAATAATTCTTCCATGTGAAAGGTGCCCTCCTGCACCAGGCAGGGAGAAGGCATCCTCCCCAGCAGACACAGAGTGCAGGGCTGAGAAGCCTGTGTAAAGATACCTTACTACTTCTTCCTAATTCACTCCCCCAAGTCCAAACTCCTTTGTCTTGCTAATTCTTCACAAATTCATTGTTTCCTTGTCTAAAAGGTATGAAAGCTGCCTGCTTTGGTCATTTCTTTGAGTCTCATATTTTTACGGGCTCCTACATGTATGAAATTAAATGTTTTTCTCCTCTTAATCTGTTTTATGTCAATTTAATTATTAGGCCAGCTAAAGAACCTAGAAGTGAAGAAAGGAAAAGTTTTCCTCCCCTTCAACGCCTCCATCAATCCATGAAATTGAGCAGGCACAAGTGGCTTAGAGAACTCCCAACTGGATAGCCTACCACTCTTTGGAATTCAAACACAAAACCAGCCTCTGGATCAGTTTCCTCTTCTGATTTTCTACCCCTTGCCAGTGGCTTTAGCTCCTCTGGTACAGTTTACATATCTGTAAAATAAGAACAGCAAAAATTTTCTGAAAAGGTTAGTGTAAGAATTAAATTAGATAATACTTTAAAGCTCTCAAAACGAGGCCAGATATATAGTAAGCTCTTAATAAATGTACTCTATCTACCTATCTATATCATTATCATTAGTATTAAAATTACAAATTAGTAATTAATCATTAGTATTAATTACAGGTTTTGGCCCCAGTATCTCATAGACAAAGCCACACAATCACCATAGGCACTTCCATTTTCCTCCGTGTCTTGCTCACCCTCTAATCAGGCACCCAGTCATGTGAATCCTGGCCTTCATTGTATCTCTCATCTTGATAGCCTACTCTTTGATAACTTGGGAAAAAAATTACAGTAGGGATTTTATCGATATGGCAGCTATCTCTCAGGGCTTAAGCTGAAGGATCAATGCTTATGAGGCTCAGGAGGACAAGATGGCCCTCAGAGGGGCAAGATAAAAAATGGAAGGCTGATTAACCATCAAGATAAGTGATCACTTCGGCACCTAAAGATGCCCCACTTCCCCTGGTTTAACAGGTTAAGGGAGAAAAGAGGATTCTCTATCTACAAAGGTCTTTTCACAATCTAAACCAACCTCTGTTCTGCTAGCTTATCCGGCTTAAGAGAGAGCAATCAAGCTACTTACCCTAGACCTGTGGATGCAGGAGCCATGTAGAACGTGTTTTAAAAGAGGTGATAAAACAAGGACCCCATTAAAAGCAGAAAAAAGTTGTTTTAATTACTGGCTGTGTGATTTTGGAATATGTAACTTCACCTCTTTGAGACTTGTTTCCCTCTTTGGTAGTTAAAGATTATAATATTTATTTCATGGGGCTTTTATGAAGATTAAATATATGTAATCGATCTGGCATATGGGAGGGAATCAATAAATGGTGGCTATTATCATTACCATCATTGTGATAAAATGAGTAAGACATAGCTCTTTTATTATGGTAGGAAAGTGAGAAGCAAGTGCATAATAATTGAATAATATTTAATGAATGGCAATTACATGTCATATGGTCTGAGTGTATGTATACAGTCATACATACACATATAATCGATGCTTATTGTTAATAATTAAGAGTTGTTAAAAAATAATGGTTGTTAATTGGCAGTGGTTGTGCATAGTGTTTTAGCTTTGACAATAGTATCCCATATTAGGATGATAAAAATTCTGGACTCAAAGCTCAGGGGAGCTTCCTGGTTGGTACACATGCACCAGTGTTCTGGAAGGGTGATGTGCTCTGATTCCACAGAGAGAGGGCATGGAAGCCCTGTATTTCAGACTCTTCCAGACCTCACCCTATGTGTCTTCTATTTGGCTATTCCTGAGTTGTAGTCATTGTAATGAAACTGTAATTATAAGAATAGCACTTCCTTAAGTTCTTGCCTTATTCTAGCAAATTGTTGAACTTGCTGTGGGAACCCTAGAATTTGTAGCCAGTCAGCCAGAAAAGTGAGTAGCCTAGGGATGCTACCTGAAGTGAAGGCAGTATGTGGATTCATGTGGCAGTGGGAAGGTCCGTGGGGGGTCCTTTCTACTAAATCTGGAGGGTTAGTGCCAGAATTAAATTGTAGCACACCAGTTAGTGTTGGAACAGTTAGGGTTGAAACAGAAGAACTGATCTCAGAATTGTAATCCACCATTTATAGGCTAAAGAAAAAAATTACATGATCGTATCTATCAATACATTTTAAAAATTCAGAAAATTCAACATTCATGATAAAAACTCTTATAAAATGGGAGTGGAGAACTTCCTCAGTTTCTTAAGAAGTATTCATTAAAAAAAAAAAAACCATAACAAACATTATACTTAATAGTAAAAGACTGAATATTTTTGCCCAAAGATTGGTAATGTGGCAAAGATATCTACTCTCACTACTTTTATTCAACACAGTACTGGAAGTTCTAGCCATTGCAATAAAGCAAGAAAATGAAATAAAATGGCACACGATTCAGAAAAGAATAAATAAAACTTTCACTATTGAAGATGACATGATTGTCTACATAGAAAATCCCAAGGAATGTGAAAAGAAGAAGAGGAGGAAGAGGAGGAAGAAGAAGACCCTAGAACTAATGAGTGAGTTCAACAAGTTGTCACAGAATATAAGATAAATATAAAGAAATAAATTGTATTTCTTTATACTAACAATGAACCTATGACACCAAAATTAATAATATAATACCATTTTTAATTACTGAGAAAAGAGGCATAAGCATAATAAACAAGGATAGGACTTGTTTGCTGAACGCTATGCAATATAGAACAAAATCAAAGAAGATCTAAGCAAGTGGAGAGACATATCACATTCATGAATTGGAAGACTCAACCTAATAAAGATGCCATTTCTCATCAATTGGTATATAGTTTTAACTCAATTTCTGTAAAAATCTCCCCAAAGTTATTCTGTAGATATATAAGATTATTCTAAAATTCTGAAAAAGAAGAATAAAATCGTAGGAATCAGTCTACCTGATCTTCAGACTAATGGTAATAAGCTACATCAGTTAAGATGCTGTGGTATTGGCACCAAGATAGATACATAGATCAATGGAACAGAATAGAGGACCCAGAAGAAGGGCATGACCTGCTGATTTTTGGCAAAGTTGTTATTTTAAGCCACTAGGTTTGTTGTAATTTGTTATGCCAGAAACTAAAAATTAATACAGGGTCCTCACTAATTATTAAAAATATATAAATGAGTCCTGAGGCCAAAAATTTGAGGACCAGTCTCCTGTGATCTTGGGAAAATATTTTAAATTTTATGAGCCCCTATTTCTACATCTGTGAAGTAAAGATAACAATTTTCTCCAAATAATAGGGCTTTCTGAGTCTCAAATGTGATCATTTATTTAAAGTAGATAGCAAAATCCTTGGCATTTGGTTAGTGCTAATATGTGTTAGCTATTATTATTGACAGAACTATAGTCGGGTAGATCAGAGTCACAGAGGAAAAAGGAAGGTAAAGAAAAGTACTAAAAATGAATAAACACAGTAAATAAAAGTCCTAAAAGTATCTTTTTCTTTAATGAACCAGATTTGACTGCAATAAAAATAAACTCAGTTAAGTGACCCTTCTTTTGAATCACTTTTTATTGTTGTGAAAATATTGATCTCTTGAAGCAGCTTACCCTCAAAGTTTATAAAATACCATAATTCTTAAAAATAACAACAGCAAATCTCATACCAAAATTCTTACGGATTTGAGGTACAATGGCTGAACTTCATTTTTAATTTTATTTCATTTCTGCATATCTTGTAAGAGAGGGCTGGCATTCCACAAATTATCTTGGTGCTTAAGAGCACATTTTTTTCCGAGCCTCATCCTCATCTACTGCCATACCTTAGAAAGGATGGACACGAAAATATCTCCTTTCTTCACATCACTGGGGAGATCAGCTGTCATAATCTGTAAGAGCGGGGATGAGCACCTTCTTGTACAGAGACCAAACTGTACCTCACAACCCCAAAAGCAAAAGCACTAACAAGAAACAATTAAATCTTTAGCCTTCCATTACACCTTTCAGTCTCAAATCCAAGCTTCATGGAGGGTTGCTGTTTGTCATTCACATGTCCAACCATTAAAGATATATTGAACAGGTACCATGCACAAGATACTTTTCAAGTCCCTGGGAATATGCTTCTAGCTTGAATAGGTCTACAGTCGAATGTTCACCACAGTCTAATCCTTATGACCGCACCAGAAACTCAGCTGAATACTCCATATAGCACTTTGTACCACCAACATCCTAAGAGCCTAAGGCCCTGATCTACGTCTGCCATAGTCAGTGCTCAGAACACATTTGAGTGCATGGATAAGGGAATCATTAGCCAAACAGTCTCACTTCTATTGGTCTGGAAATTTACTATCCAATATGATGGTCACATGTGGTGGTTAAGTATTTGAAACGTGACTAATTCAGAGTGAGACATGCTGTAAGTAGAAAATTCCAATGACCTGGTCAAAAAATTTTGTAAAAGATTGCATTAATAATTCTTGTGTTGATTCTATGTTGAAATGATAATATTTTGAATATATTAGATTAAAATATTAAATACTTTAAAAGTTAATTCTGCTTCTTTCCCCTTTTAGAGCATGGCTAGCAGAAAATGTAAAACTTCATATGCAGATCACTTTTGTGGCTCTCATTATATCTCCATTGGACAACACTGGTCTACAATGATAGCCATGAACAACAAATTGCGAGAAATACAGAGATGTGGATAGGTTAATTAATACCAGGGCCCAGGAGAAGAAGGAAGTACTTGGAATAATAAATTCAGATCCTGTCTCCAGGCAGCTCAGGAGAGAGATCGTTCCAAATTAAAAGAGGTGGCACGCACATGTCCAGCGAGGTGTTTAGTAGGAGCTAGGTGCCACATCCACACTGAGGATTTGGGAAGAAGTAGACGAGGAGCAAGTCTGCCACAACCACATTCCAGACCCCCTTGGAAACCGCATCCCTCCCCTTGATGTGTGACCCAAATGCTATCAGGATGTTGGGCAGCGATTAATGGTGACAGGTTTACGAGCACAGTGGTGCATAGGGATACAGACAAGGAGCTCCCTAGCCGCTCAGGAGGGACTTTTAAAGGCCATTAAATCAATGCTGTGATATTTTATGTTTCACTCCAACCGTCCTGGCTTCAGAAGGGCCAATTGGGAGAGGAATCCGCATATGCATGCATGAAGCTTCTCTAGAATTACAGTGGAGAGCTTTGATAGCAGGCTGGTTCTGCTTTGCTTTGGAAAACCGCCCAGGTGAGGAGCCTTGTCTTACGTGGCTTTTCCCAGTGGGGAGAGGCTGCTTTTTGTTCGGGGTTCCTAATTTTTTTTTTTTTTTTTTAACTTCGGATACTTC